>NW_021131592.1:0-717851 GCF_004193835.3 Ostrinia furnacalis | reverse complement strand
TTTAAATATATAAATATCATTTTATATGATTTATAACTATAATAAATAATATAATTAAATACTTATATGTATTTAAATTTTAAATACAACGTTATTTTCAATCACTCTCGCTTTTTATTTTATTTTCTCTCATATGTAAAAGTGCTTTTTTTAAGCCTATTTACAGAAATAAAGGAGTTTTAATGAGTTTTAATACTGTTGAAACTTGGTAAGTAGATGTATTCTGTGAACCGCATTAAGATTTTGATGCAAAAATAAAAAAATAATTATAAATATTAGGGGCTCCCCATACTTAGAACTGAAACTCAAAAATTTTTTTTTCGTCAAACATACGTGTGGGGTATCTATGGATAGGTCTTCAAAAATGCTTCCGAAAATAGTTGGTGCCCCCCCCCCCCTCTAACTTCTAAAATAAGAAAATAAAAAATCTAAAAAAACATGATGTACATTACTATAAAAACTTGAACGAGATCTAGTAAGTAGTTTTTTTTAATACCTCGTAAATCGTAAACCGCTTATTACCTCGTAATCTTTCATACAAATAAATTAAATTAAAAAAAAAATAATTTTAATTTCATAAATCAATGGTACGGAACCCTTTGTGCGTGAGTCCGACACGCACTTGGCCGGTTTTTTTTTTACTTGACTTGGCTAATTTCCGCGCAGTGTAAACGCAGCATTAGGAAATGCAATACATTGATAAATAATAGCATTGTGTAATTTACTGCCTTTATGGTAAGGTATTTGCCACCACCAATCAATTGACGTACTTTTTTAAACTCAAAGCGGAACTCATCAGTATGGCACTCTTTTAGTATGGCAATACTAGCCAGTGACGTCACTATTTTGTCAACTCAACTAAACTACTTTTTTCAATTAGAATGCAACCAAAAATCTTAATTTACAGGTACCTAATTTACATTTAATTAAGTTTTTAAGACCAGAATGAAGTGCCTTTTTAAAAAAGTTGCGCTTTAGAATTATTGGGGAGTGGCACGGTGCCAACACTGCCAACCATGGCAAAACCATGGGGCGCTCGCTGTAAAATCCTCTAATCCATATCTGTGCTCTAATCCCTTGTGGGCGCTCTTGTCGTTTACCGTATGGGGATTTTTTATAATAGACCGTATTACAAGTAGTCAAAGTTTAAAATTACACATAGGACTTTCGACTGACAAGACAACCGCTGTCAATGTCAAAACGAACAGCTGATTGGTACAAAAATCCAAAACACTCGTTCGTCAACCATGGTTGATGGTTCATTTTTGATTACATCGTCGTTGTGTGAGATGTGTTGGACTTGATCAAAACAAAAGTTTTGTGTCGTGTAGTGGTAATGACTGTGTTTTGTTAGATGTGGAACTAATTATATGGGCGCCATTAGATAGAAAACATTGAAGATTCTTCACATACCTAGATACGCACTTTCCACTTTATTTTTATCTTAAACTCAGGTCATATTATCTATGAGTGATAAGAGTTTTGATAACTTCAGTTAGTATAGTTTTGAATTAAAATAAAACAAATTGCTAGAAGTGAAACCTATTCCGCACTTCGTACATTGATCATGGCCTCACGTAAAAGAGTTTTCGACTTACTTCGGACGATCGACAGAGTTTCGTAAGTAAAAACTTTACAATACTAACGTCTAACATTTCGGTAATATTTCTATCTATTCTATTTTCTAAGGATGAATTTCAATCGAAAAATGTTTACTTACTCAATTTTTTTTTGACTCGCGTGGTAATTTTCACTTACTTACCATGACTTGCTTACCATGCTTACCATGGTAATAAAATACCACGCACGAGTGCCATCCTGAAAGCCGCCAAGTTTTGTAATTTGGCGCTAATCATAAAAAAATTAAGATGAAAAATTACGCACTGCTACTGCTGCTTTCTACAGAAATAGGCATTTGCAGTTTACGGATTTTAAAAACTTTGTAATTTCAGGTGTCAATGCCCTGCCCATGGATTCAGAGGAAATTTCCAAGTATCATATGAAACACCAGTTTTAGATTATGCGTTTGAGGTGAGTTTATATTTAAAAAATAATTGTTAAATTAATATTGAACAATAATAATAATGAAATAAGGTCAAAATTGCAGTAATTTTTAACATGAGATCTCTTTTAATTACAGATCAAAAGCTCCACCGTCAGGTACGGGATAGGAGTTACCCGGGAAGTGGGTCAGGATTTGGTCAACTTTGGTGTCAAAAATGTTTGTGTGATGACTGACTCTAATCTCGTGTCACTGAAGCCCGTCAAAGAAGTTTTAAATTCCCTTACGAAGAATGGTGTCAACTACAAAGTGTACGACAAAGTACGAGTTGAACCTACTGATACTAGGTGTGTATAAAACTTTAAATCTAATCTAGACTTGACAAGATAACCAGTACTTATAATATCATGGATTAACATTTATCTCTCAATGGGGGGCCTCATAAGTTTTAAGTTCGTGTTTAAAAAAAAATACCATGTGGTATCGCAATTTTCAAATTTAATTAATCGCTCCTGAGTATGCCATGTAGCAATCACAAGTTTACCTAAGCCATGTGGCCAGCAGTTTGCTGTTGTATCCTTGTATCAAGTTGTTTTGTTAGCCATTAAAATGTTTAGGTACTTCTTAATCTTGCCAAGCACTGATAAGATATTTTAAAGTTCATAATGTCAGTCCTTTCATGAGGCAGATTAAGATGTTGACAATATTGTTTGAAGTTATTATGTAAGACATAAACAATTTTTAATATTGTAATTTTATCAACAATTAATATCTAATAAAGAATACTCAAGTTCACTTGAATACCTAGACCTGAGTGTAAAATCTCTTCAGCTAATGGTGGTTTTAGGAGAGAAACATAGAACACCTTAGATATATAGGAAAAAATAATATACCTTTTAGCCTATTATACCTTTTAGGATTTATAGGAAGTTATGTAGACCTAACTACCTACAATTCAAATATTTTTCAGCATCAGGTTCTTCATTCTACTTAACACTGTTTTTTTTAGTTTTAAAGATGCCGTGGATTTCGCGAAGAAGGGCAAATTCGACAGTTTCGTGGCGATAGGCGGGGGCTCCGTTATGGACACTTGCAAAGCCGCCAATCTCTACTACAGCGACCCCGAAGCAGATTTCTTGGACTACGTGAACGCGCCCATCGGGAAAGGGAAACCAGTCAACGTTAGGCTCCAGCCGATGATAGCAAGTAAGTAATACTTACTATGTGATTTGAGCGGTGTTTATGCCAGCTGGATGGCATAAACACCGCTCAAATCGCATAGTACCTATGTTAATAAGGTTTTCAAAATGTTAAGCTAAAAAAAAAATGTCTTACGAGAAGTTAGATTTTCGAAAAGTTAGGATGTCAAATAGGTTTACGAAGATAGATTTTCGTTTACGTTAGTAAGGTTTTAAAAACTAGGGTTTGCTAGAAGCTCCGTTTTCAGATAGTTTGGTTTTCAAATAGGTTTATTGAACTTAGGATTTGGGACAACTAAATGTTACATAAAATTCATATCTTTAATATTGTTTTCAGTACCAACCACAAGTGGAACGGGCAGCGAAACGACCGGCACCTGTATATTCGACTTCGAAGAGATACACACCAAGACCGGTATATCCCACAGTGCTTTACGGCCTATACTGGCCATTATAGACCCTCTGCACTCCATGACTATGCCCGAAAAAGTCGCCAACTACTCTGGCTTTGACGTATTCTGCCATGCCTTGGAGAGCTTAACGGCGATACCGTACAATGAAAGGGGTCCCGCACCATCCAATCCGGCGCTGAGGCCTACTTACCAGGGCAGCAATCCCATTTCAGACGTGTGGGCCAGGTTCTGCTTACAGGTTTGTTTTTTTTTTAAGAATAGTCCCGCTACCCCCTCGTGGTAAGCTAAATATGCTTATGTTACGAGTGATGACGTGTTCTTACAAACACATCCCTCGCTACGCATCCTCGCACATCTCTGGTGGAAACGCAGCCTTACTATAGTCAAGTCGAACGGCATCGAACCCGCGTTTCTCGGATAACGAGTCGGCCAGTCCGTTCGGCTATCGTCCCTTCAATTGACATACAGTGAGACCGTGGCAAGGCTGTCCCTTTTTGACGTTTCGGTATTGTTTGATGTCTAATTAATATTCTGAAGGTGAATTGAGAAAGCGCGTGAAACGTACGTAATGGGTTTACCACCAAAGAAGTAACTTACGTATACATAAAAGTTTAATGGCCTAGACTAGCTGTTCAGAATATTTATACGTAGTTATAGTATCGATTGTGCATTTAAACCATTTTTAGTTAATCCATCTTATTACGGAAACAAAATAACGATAAGCTCTATGATTTTTTCAAACAGGGTCAATACTTTCTTTGTGCAATGAAATTATACCTAAATTTAATTCCGTACGCTTATTTTTAACTGAAAACTCATTTAGTTTTTTTAAGTAACTAATTAACTCTTTAGCACTTATCTGTAACCCGTAAAAGTGGTGCTTCGAAGACATTAGTTAGCAGTTGTAGACTTTAAAATCCTTATCAGTTGTAACCGCCCCGCATTATGTGGTAAACAACAGACTTCATCGTGATATCATGTTTGCGAAGTTAAGCCTTTTGTTTGCCAAATGCCTGCCGAGCCCTATAATTTTATAAGTTCACCCTGTGCGATCGACACTGAATAACCGCCACCACTTACTAAAAAGTTTTTGATAGCCCACAAGGAACATAACTCAGAAAATAATAAGTACATAAAGCTGGCTCCACACATTGGCTCCGACGTTGGTCCCAACAACAATCGATGTCGATTTAGAAAAACTATTGATACCAACGTTGGGACAAGCATTAACATTGGTTACGTATTTTTGACGCCAACATGTGGTGCTGTTTCAGGTCTTATTTAAAAATAACATCGATTATGTTTTTTTTCCAAATAGGTCATCCAAAAGTACTTCAGCCAGTCTGTATACAATGCTGATGACTTGGACGCACGCTCGTTCATGCATCTGGCAGCGACCATGGCAGGCGTGGGCATCGGCAACGCCGGCGTGCATCTGTGCCACGGGCTCGCGTATCCCATCGCTGGGAACGCTAAGACATTTGTGCCTAAGGACTACGGGTTTGTACTATTGAGCATCAAGACACATTTTTCAGTATTTTATTTTCCTAAGGGGGATAGTTAGGCTAATCGGGATTCGAACCCGTGAAGTCAAAGTCAAAGATATTATTCAGTACTTAGGCCCTTTTTAGGGCGCTTACACAGGCCCCAAATATTGCTTGCCCTACCACCACTTCAGACTTGAAAATACACCTAAATGTTGTATCTTACCACGTGACTTGAACATAGAAAAATATTATTTACCACAAGTAGGTAGCTAGTTAAGTTACGCGGACTTACGCGACAAAAAACTTATCCTTTTCCAAGGTACAATTTATCCAACTGGTTCTGTGGCTTAGGAGACAACAGATAGTCTAACAGAAAATATAACAGTAGCTGTTCTTGCATTTACGAGTATAATACTTACTAAAGTTTTNACCAATAAAAAAAAAACATCTTTTAGGAAATGCAATACATTGATAAATAATAGCATTGTGTAATTTACTGCCTATACAGGGTGGAATTTTGTAATGCCACCTGGAGGGAAAGTACTCTTAATATTGTAGATAGAAAATTTTACTCAAACAAAACATTCCTTTATTTTTGAAAACAAAAAGAACTCCATTCAAAGATTTTTGAATTTTTTTTTTCGATAATTCACTACCATACCTAACCTACCTACCATAGAATTTTTTGTAAATAATTAAAATTATTTAAGATTTCATGGTTTTCCTTTCATTTAATTTATCAAGTTTGTTAGAGAGATTTCATCCATAAACTTAACCCTAACGATCGATGCAATAAAAATACAGGGTGTAATTTTTAACAAATAGTTGGTTCGATTCCCGGGTGTGGCATGCAAATTTTTGGAAATCTTTGAATGCAATTCTATTTCTTTTCAAAAATAAAGAAATGTTTTCTTTGAGTACAATTTTCTATTTACATTATTAAGAGTACTTTCCCTCCAGGTGCCATTACAAAATTCCATCCTGTATATGGTAAGGTATTATCCACCACCAATCAATTGACGTACTTTTTTAAACTCAAAACGAAACTCCCATAGATTTAGTATGACAATACTAGCCAGTGACGTCACTATTTTGTCAACTCAACTAAACTACTTTTTTAAATTACAATGCAACCAAAAATCTTTATTTACGGGTAATTTAAATTTAATTAAGTTTTTTAAGACCAGAATGAAGTGCCTTTTTAAAAAAAGTTGTGCTTTAGAATTATTGGGAAGTGGCATGGTGCCAACCTGCCAACACTGCCAACTTATAAAGCTTAAAATTGCACAGAATTATAATATCACTTCGACTGAGCCACAATCTGAACAATCCAGAACCATCCATTGGCAAAACCTACTAATCCTCTAATCCAGTGTTTTTCAACCTTTTTCATGACGCGACCCCCCTAGTATGAAAAAAAGTTTTGCGACCCCCCGACCGTTTACTTTTTTTCCTGCATTTTTAAACGACTTCAAAAAAAGGATGTTCTCAATTCAAATGTATGTTTTTTTTTATAATGTCACAAAGAGTTGTAGAGTCCGAGAAAACTTCAGTCCATACAACATTTACGCATTTGCATAATTAGATTTCAGATAAATCTATCTTTAAAACTTTACCTACTGTTTTTTTTACTGAGGTAGTTTTTACGACCTCTCGCGACCCCCCTATAGAGGCTACGCGACCCCCCAGGGGGTCGCGACCCACAGGTTGAAAAACACTGCTCTAATCCATATCTGTGGGCGCTCGTGTCGTTTACCGTATGGGGAATTTTTATAATAGACCGTATTGCAAGTAAACAAAGTTTAAAATTACACATAGGACTTCCGACTGACAAGACAACCGCTGTCAATGTCAAAACGAACAGCTGATTGGTACAAAAATCCAAAACACTCGTTCGTCAACCATGGTTCATTTTTGATTACAATACATCGTCGTTGTGTGAGATGTGTTGGACTTGATCAAAACAAAAGTTTTGTGTCGTGTAGTGTTAATGACTGTGTCACAAAATTTTGAAGTGTTTTGTTAGATGTGGAACTAATTATATGGGCGCTATTAGATAGAAAACATTGAAGATTATTCACATAGATACATACGCACTTTAGTTTTATCTTAAACTCAGGTCATATTATCTGTGAGTGATAAGAGTTTTGATAACTTCAGTTAGTATAGTTTAGAATTAAAATTAAAACAATTTTCTAGAAGTGAAACCTATTCCGCACTTCGTACATTGATCATGGCCTCACGTAAAAGAGTTTTCGACTTGCTTCGGACGATCGACAGAGTTTCGTAAGTAAAAACTTTACAATACTAACATTTCGGTAATATTTCTATCTATTCTATTTCTAAGGATGCTCATAATTTCAAGCCAAATTAGGTTTACTTACTCAATTTTTTTATGACTCGCGTGGTAATTTTCCCTTGCTTACCATGGTAATAAATACCACGCACGAGTGCCATCCAAAAAGCCGCCAAGTTTTGTAATTTGGCGCTAATCATAAAAAAATTAAGATGAAAAATTACGCACTGCTACTGCTGCTTTCTACAGAAATAGGCATTTGCAGTTTACGGATTTTAAAAACTTTGTAATTTCAGGTGTCAATGCCCTGCCCATGGATTCAGAGGAAATTTCCAAGTATCATATGAAACACCAGTTTTAGATTATGCGTTTGAGGTGAGTTTATATTTAAAAAATAATTGTTAAATTAATATTGAATAATAATAATGAAGTAAGGTCAAAATTGCAGTAATTTTTAACATGAGATCTCTTTTAATTACAGATCAAAAGCTCCACCGTCAGGTATGGGATAGGAGTTACCCGGGAAGTGGGTCAAGACCTGGTCAACTTTGGTGTCAAAAATGTTTGTGTGATGACTGACTCTAATCTCGTGTCATTGAAACCTGTCAAAGAAGTTTTAAATTCCCTTACGAAGAATGGTGTCAACTACAAAGTGTACGACAAAGTTCGAGTTGAACCTACTGATACTAGGTGTGTATAAATCTTTAAACCTAAGCTAGACTTGACAAGATTACCAGTAATTATAATATCATAGATTAACATTTATCTCTCAATGGGGGGCCTCATAAGTTTTAAGTTCGTGTTTAAAAAAAAATACCATGTGGTATCACAATTTTCAAATTTAATTAATCGCTCCTGAGTATGCCATGTAGCAATCACAAGTTTTCCTAAGCCATGTGGCCAGTAGTTTGCTGTTGTATCCTTGTATCAAGTTATTTTGTTGTACTTCTTAATCTTGCCAAGCACTGATAAGATATTTTAAAGTTCATAGTGTCAGTCGTTTCATGAGGCAGATTAAGATGTTGATAATATTGTTTGAAGTTGAGGTTGTATAATATTACGTAAGTTATAAACAATTTATAATATTGTAATTTTATCAATGATTATTATCTAATAAAGAAATGAACTTGAATAGACCTGAGTACAAAATCTCAGGGTCCCGAGTAAGCTAATGGTGGTTTTAGGAGAGAGGCAAAGAACACCTTAGATTTATAGGATATACAGGGTGTTAGGTAAATGGGTATATGAGCCGACACTAGCCCATGTTAACATGGCCATATAAATGGTATGGTGAAGTCAGAAAATTTATACCTTCGTTTTAATTATTTTAATTTTCATACAAATCGGATTTCTTAAAATTTATTTTGTATGAAAATTTAAAAAATTAAAATGATGATATCAAATTTCTGACTTCACCATACCATTTATATTCCCATGTTAACATGGGCTAGTGTCGGCTCATAAGTATACCCATTTACCTAACACCCTGTATAAGAAGTGATTCATAGTCCACAAACAGAAATGAGGAGATCCGTAGGAGAACCAGAGTGACTGACATAGCCCGCAGAATCGCTAAAATCAAGTGGCAGTGGGCGGGGCACATAGCTCGTAGAGCTGATGGCCGCTGGATCGGTCTTCGTGGAAATCCTTGGGGGAGGCCTTTGTCCAGCTGTCGACGTCTTTCGGCTGAAACGAACAGACCTAATTCAAATATTTGGCAGAATCAGCGTCTTCCATTCTACATAACTGTTTTTTTTAGTTTTAAAGATGCCGTGGATTTCGCGAAGAAGGGCAAATTCGACAGTTTCGTTGCGATAGGCGGGGGCTCCGTTATGGACACTTGCAAAGCCGCCAATCTCTACTACAGCGACCCCGAAGCAGATTTCTTGGACTACGTGAACGCGCCCATCGGGAAAGGGAAACCAGTCAACGTTAGACTCCAGCCGATGATAGCGAGTAAGTAATGAATGACTACTATGCGATTTGAGCGGAGATAAGTAAGGTTTCAAAAAATTAAGTTTAAAAAAAAATGGCTTACGAGAAGTTAGATTTTCGAAAAGTTAGGATGTCAAATATGTTTATAAAGATAGGTTTTCGTTTACGTTAATAAGGTTTTAAAAACTAGGTTTTCTAGAAGCTCCGTTTTCAGATAGTTGGGATTTGAAAACCCAACTATCTGAAAGTTAGGTTGAGGTTTATCAAAGTTCGGATTTGGGACAAGTAAATGTTACATAAAATTCATATCTTTAATATTGTTTTCAGTACCAACCACAAGTGGAACGGGCAGCGAAACGACCGGCACCTGTATATTCGACTTCGAAGAGATACACACCAAGACTGGTATATCCCACAGTGCTTTACGGCCTATACTGGCCATTATAGACCCTCTGCACTCCATGACTATGCCCGAAAAAGTCGCCAACTACTCTGGCTTTGACGTATTCTGCCATGCCTTGGAGAGCTTAACGGCGATACCGTACAATGAAAGGGGTCCCGCACCATCCAATCCAGCGTTGAGGCCTACTTACCAGGGCAGCAATCCCATTTCAGACGTGTGGGCCAGGTTCTGCTTACAGGTTTGTTTTTAAATATTTTTTTAAGGATAGTCCCGCTAACCCCTCGTGGTAAGCTAAATATGCTTATGTTACGAGTGATGACGTGTTCTTACAAACACATCCCTCGCTATGCATCCTCGCACATCTAAAACTCATTAAAAAACTCATTAAAACTCATTTATTTCTGTAAATAGGCTTAAAAAAAGCACTTTTACACGTCCCAGTATTATCTCTGGTGGAAACGCAGCCTTATATAGTCGAGTCGAACGGCATCGAACCCGCGTTTCTCGGATAACGAGTCGGCCAGTCCGTTCGGCTATCGTCCCTTCAATTGACATACAGTGAGACCGTGGCAAGGCTGTCCCTTTTTGACGTTTTGGTATTGTTTGATGTCTAATTAATATTCTGAAGGTGAATTGAGAAAGCGCGTGAAACGTACGTAATGGGTTTACCACCAAAGAAGTAACTTACGTATACATAAAAGTTTTATGGCCTAGACTAGCTGTTCAGAATATTTATAATATGTAGGTATAGTATCGATGTGCATTTAAAAAAAATATTTAATCAATCGATCTTATTACGGAAACAAAATAACGATCACAAATAACAAAATAATGATATTTTTTTCAAACAGGGTCAGAAATTACTTTCTTTGTGCAATCAAATTATAACACCAAAATTAAATTCTGCTTACGCTTATTTTAATGAAAACTAATTTTTTGAGTAGCTAATTAACTCTTTAGCACTTATCTGTAAGCCGTAAAAGTTGTGTCTCGGAGACGATAGCATGCAGTTGTAGACTTACTGAACCGTAAAATCCTTATCAGTTGTTGTAACCGCCCCGCATTATGTGGTAAACAACAGACTTCATCGTGATATCATGTTTTCGAAATTAAGCATTTTGTTTGCCAAATGCCTGCCGAGCCCTATAAACCCTAGACCTAGATAAGTCCATCCTCTGCGATCGACACTGAATAACCGCCACCAGTTGCTGAAAAAATATTTGATAGCCTACAAGGAACGTTTAAGTACGACGTTGGTCGCAACGTCAATCGTCCAAGGTGTCGATTTAGAAAAACTATTGATACCAACGTTGGGACAAGCATTAGGTGTTAGCTGAGGAGTGACGGTTGTGTCATAACTGGTATAATAGACAGCTTATGGACGCCTCAAGAAATTAACAGACCAACATTGGTTACTACGTATTTTTGACGCCAACATGTGGTGCTGTTGCAGGTCTTATTTAAAAATAACATCGATTATGTTTTTTTTCCAAATAGGTCATCCAAAAGTACTTCAGCCAGTCTGTATACAATGCTGATGACTTGGACGCACGCTCGTTCATGCATCTGGCAGCGACCATGGCAGGCGTGGGCATCGGCAACGCCGGCGTGCATCTGTGCCACGGGCTCGCGTATCCCATCGCTGGGAATGCTAAGACATTTGTCCCTAAGGACTACGGGTATGTACTATTGAGGCTACATTTTTCAGTATTTTATTTTCCGAAGGGGGATAGTTAGGCCAATCGGGATTCGAACCCGAATATAGCTTGCTCTACCACACTTCCGACTTGAAAATACCTAGATATTGTATCTTACCAACCACGTGACTTGCCTTGAACATAAATAGATATTATTTACCACAAGTAGGTTTCATTTATCCCTTTGTTAAGAAATGATATTATAAGAAATCTCCATTCAAACTTTCATGTCCGATCGCAAATGCTTCTAGTTTAGTTACGCGGACTTACGCGACAAAAAGTCCTATCCTTTTCCAAGGTACAATTTAGCCAACTGGTTCTGTGGTTTAGGAGACAACAGACAGTCTATAACAGAAAATATAACAGTAGCTACTCATGCATTTACGATTATAAGACTTCGTTCGTTTCAGTCGAAAGACGCCCACTGGTGGACAAAAGCCTCCCCCAAAGTTTTCCAGAAAGACCGGTCCTCCCGCGACCTTTACCAGTCTTCCAGATCCCAATATAATACCTACTTACTAAAGTACGCCCGAGTAAAATACTTACTAAAGTTTCAATTCCTTTCAGAAAGGATCCAATGATACCCCACGGGCTATCGGTCGTGATGACTGCCCCCGCTGTCTTCCGCTTCACCGCCGCTAGCGATCCAGAGAAGCATCTAGAAGCAGCCAACCTGCTTGGTGCCGACATCACTGGTAAAAAGAAAGCCGACGCAGGCGCAGTACTGGCTGATACCATACTCAAGTACATGCAAAAGATGAAGATCGAGAACGGACTGGCTGAATTGGGATACACGAAGGAAGACATCCCTAGTCTAGTCAAAGGAGCACTGCCACAGGTTTGTTGCAACTTTCATTAAATTAAATTTCGAAAAAGAGAATGTCCCAGCTGATTCTTAAGGATCTTGACCTGCATGTAGGGTTGCCAGGTCCACAAACACAAAAGCCGGACTCGGTGCTTAATTTGGCCGGACAGTCGGTAGACAGTACATCTTATCTTCGAATCGGTGAATCGGTAGCCTAACATCCTGATACGCGCTTGTGTGTTCGATATTATTTATGACTGGCGCAGCACTTTCGACTGAAGCAGCAGCCACTTTTAAAAAGCCTAACAGAAGCGGGACAGGCCGGACAAGAGAATATTTGGCCGGACAAGTCCGTATAAAGCCAATCATGTCACCTGGCAACCCTACCTGCCTCTCACCTAATGCAAAATGATCATCAGGCCGAAGGTGTCTTCACCTAATTAATTTATATTAAATCTTACGATACCATTCAAATAAGGTACAAAAGTTAAACTTAATACCATAAGGCATTCTTTCTACTAAATAATTATACTTTTTCTCATCGAAAAGAAACAAAACAATAATATTGTTGTTCAAATGTTCCAGTTTGACAAGGTTTGGCGAACAATCTACAAGTATAATCATGTAAAAGAAAAAGGGTCAAAATCAGTTAAACAAGTCAAGTTATCGACAGAAATGGCATAATAAAAAATTATTTATTCTTATTATCGCTAAAAATAACACAATGCTGTTTTTACGTCCTTGTATAACATTGTGTTATGCTTGTTTGATTATGCATACAAGATTTGTGCATTTTATTAATACCTACAATCATTGAGTTATTTGATTAATTCTTTGATTATGTAAGTGTGGCACTAAAAGCACTAACGTGTTAACATCCTACCGAATACAAAAAGGTGGGAAGGTGCCGCTTGTTCCCAACGAGTCACACATCCAAACGAGTAACACTGTTACACGCGGGAAAAAATCCCATCCAGTCACACACACCCTTACTGTTACGCGTTAACCTGTATTTTCTTATTGTAAGCTTTAGATTACTCAAATAATTTGATTTTAATATATTTTGTACATTGTTTCTTTATAATGAAATCCTTAATCCTTATTTTAAGGTACCTACTTAATGTGTGTGATCAGCACCAGTGTGACTGGATGGGAATTTTTTCCCAACGAGTTACAGTGTTACTTTGGGTGTGACTCGTTGGGAACAAGCGCAAAATAGCACATATTATGTAGGTATTAAAATTTAGTTGTCTGTGTCTAGCATGATGTGCCATCATCCGTACCATTTATGTTTCTACGATGCATGAACTGTCGTCTCTTTTATTCCAGCAAAGGCTGTTGCAGCTGACTCCTCTCCCGCAGTCCGAAGAAGACTTATCTACCATTTTGGAAGAATCCTTGACTGTTTATTAATTTTAATAGGTGTACAATATTCTTGTATATTTTTTACACATTTACTCTGTGTAATAGGTTCTTGGAATTAAGAATAATGATATAATGGCTCAATGCTGTAGTGTAAGATGTTGACATTTTAACTTGTAATAAAATTGATATATTTTTAGTGACAGTTTTATTTAAAAAACACCATGAATACTTTCCAATTTAAATAATTCATCCACATTATTATTACAGTAGATAATTTTGGTTATAGGCGGTTAATTAAAACGACAATTTAGATGTTTAATTTTTAAAATTTTAAGTACATAAAATAAACCTATCAACTAATTTGTATAATATATAATATGTATATCTTAAATTAATTTGTTGTAATTTGACTTCATTTTGTTACTTTATAATCAAGACGCGCTAGATACAAAACATTGGTCGTAGTTGTTCGAAATGGTTCGTTAGAAGGCACTGTACTATGAAATGGGTTCAGTATCGTGACTAGCGCTGTCCAGTATCACTTACTGCTTGTGTAGGAGCGTGGGCCTACAGTTTGTGCGCGACTCACACCGCCTCGGGGACGATGTTGTTGTGGTGGAAGGGACTGCTCTCGTAGGACATGTTGGAGGCCACGGTGACGGCGGGCAGCGGCTGGTAGCGGCTGAGCTTGGGCGTGGCGGGGCCCGTCAGGTCCTCCGACAGCTGCTGGTACACCAGCCCGCAGTCCTTCTTCGTGCGGCCCGGGTGGCTCATGGCGGCGATTATGGCACTGTTGTATCTCACTTGCTTGCTCTTCCTGCTGCACACCACCATCACCACCTTGGCGATCACGATCAGCAGCAGCAGCGCGCCCAGCACGGCGATCAGGATCGGCCACAAGTAGTCGTAGTGGCCGTGCTCCTCCTCCACCGAGGCGCCGACGTACACCTCGCGCTCTAAGTCGTCGTAGTTGCTGTCGTTCTCGAGCAGGCTTATGGCCATCTTGACACCGATTTCCTTGTCAGAAGACTCGGTTGGAGGCGGCTGTCTTCTGGTCGTCGTCTCGAGGAGTTTGACTTTCAGGTCGACGTCATCGTCACCGTCGTCGTAGTCCTCGGACGCGTCGTCGTCGTCCTCCTCCTCGTCATCCTCGTCCTCGTCGTCGCCCTCGTCATCTGCGTCGTCAGCGTCGTCAACATCGTTGGCTACTGGGTCATCTATCTTTGATGCGACCTTACCGTCGTCACCGTACACTTTGGTGTCGGCAACCTTGCCATCGTCCAGCGTGTTTTTCAAATCAAAGTTGCCCTCGCGGTCCTCATCGATTCTCTCCCAAATCTCCTCATCGGAGACGGCGGGCAGGGGCTCCACCGGGTGCACTGTGGCTTTGCCGCACGTTTTGAGAGTGAGGAACTCCCAGCTGTAAGGCTCGTCGTCCTCTTTCGCGTCTGTCGCCAAGTTGGCGATACGCGCGGTGTTGGAGTCAGGTGACACCAAACGTTTGCTCAACCAGGTCATGAGGTTTTCAAACTCGCGGTTACATACTAACGGGTTGTTGCTGATATCAAGAGACCTGAGACGATTCAACGTATCGAGCTGATTCTGTTTGATTTCAGTGATGTGGTTCTGGGACGCGTTCAAGAACGTCAAGTTGCTAAGTAGCGTCTCAGGGTGATTCTTGTTAGTTTTCCATAATGATGTTAATTCGGTGTTACTGATATCGAGCCAGGTCAGCAGTGGTGTATGAATAAACACTTCCGCAGATAAGACCTTCAGTGGATTACCTCGCAAGTACAGTTTACCGAGTTCATTATTCTTCTCGAACACTTTGATATCCAAAGTCGTTAGCATATTGTCGGCGAGGTTGACTTCCACCAGCTTGGGGCAGACAGAGAATACTTTGTTGTTCAAGGACTTGATGTTATTTCCAGAAAGATTGATCACAGAGAGTGCAGTGAATGTCTTCAGTGAGTCATCATAAACTTCTTCAAGACCGCAGTTTGATGCGTCGAACAAGTAAATGTTGAACTGCTCAGCTGAGCAGTTGAATCCTTCAACGGGCAAATGTCTTAGCAGCGGGTTGTTGGAAATTTTGAAAATGTCTAATTCTATGTTTTCTTTGATGAGAATACTGGAGATGAAAGTAAGGTTATTGTAAGAGAGATCAAGGTAGTTCAGCTCGATAAGTTTGTGGAAAGCCTGGTTGTGTATTTTCTCCATATTGTTTCCGCTCAGGTTGAGGTTGGCGATGAATTTCATGCCGTTGAACATTGAAGGTCCTACGAATTTGATGTTAGTTTGACCAGCGTTAAGAGTAAGCAAGTCTGAGATATTCAATCCGTACACGGATTCAATCGGATTCCTTTGGATGTGGAGCGTAGCGAGCTCGTTGTTTTCTGAGAAAATATCGTCGGGCAGCGATTTAATGTTATTGTCGCTTAAGTCAAGCTCTTCCAGGTCCAACAGCTTCTTGAACGTGTCAGGATCCATATCGCTCAAGTTGTTTCCAGCAACGTTGAGGTACATCAAACCTGGCATGTTTTCGAACGTGCTTGCGGCGATATACTTCATGTTACAGTAGGAAATATCTAGCTCCTGCACAGCTGTGGCATTGAGGAAGTATCTGTTACTGCCCCATTCTGGGAACTTGAGTGGGTTGTTGGCAAGCGTGAGGAGCAGCAACTTCTTGTTGTTGGCAAACGTTTCAGGGTGGAGGCTCTTTAGTTTGTTATTGGACAAGTTCACTGCGTACAGCTCAGATAGACCATGGAATGCACTGGGGCTGACGAAATCGATGGTGCTGTTAACAATTTTTACAGTCGCGATCTTGTGTAGACCAAGTTTCTTGAAAATGTTATCCGTGAGCTGAATGCGCATCGCGGGGTCGGCATTTTCGACCACGAGGTCAGTGATGTCATCTCCGAACTTTTGCGTGTTCACTTCGAGACGATTGCACTTAGCGATCTTGTATCCCTGATACAGAGTGCAGATGCAGTCTCTCGGGCACGGCCTGTCCTCGTTGAAGAGCACCTCTTGGTCGTCTGTGTAGTCCTCATACTGGTCTATTAGTGTCGCAGGTCGGGCCTCACCATCTTTCAGTGTTTTGTTAGCAACTAAACTGTGTGAGACCGCACAAACTGCCAGGAGCAGAAATAACTCCCGGGACTTAGCCCCCATCTCGTATCAGCGAACTCTGGAAAGAGAGAAAGAAAAATATTAGTCACGTTTGTTTGCTAAGTGTCGAAGTTATGTCAATTATGAACTTTTTCTCGAAACAAGGCTACAGGTATGTAAATCACCGTTAAACTAACAGTAGTGCTTAACAATAGGACTTTTTTTGAAATTAACAATGGCCTAACTTTGGCACGTTTTATACACAAACGAATGCCCGCGTGGTCCATGCTTAATAATCAATGTACCAGTATAAACAGATAAATAAGATATACATTTAATAAGTATTTGTCTTGCGCAAATTACTTGTAAATACAAACGTCAAAGTATTAATATTTAATGCAAATAATTAAGTTTGTTTTGGAATGAATAAATTAAATGGCTGAACGTGTTTTAAACACAATAGCAGTCATACAATACGCTGCGCACCTCGTAATAGATGTCGCCAACATTGTTCCGGTGAAATCTTATCTAGGTATTGTCCCACATGTCTGGCTCTATCGTGACTAGATGAGGAGTTATATACGAATACATTCGAGTGTGTTCATTCCTTTGTTTTTGTCCAAAAAAGACATTAGTGACCTGTTTAGTACCCAACTTACTTTGTCTACCTTATTTAATACCCAAGTGTTTAGAAATACCTAAAAACGCGATTTTTTTCAACTGCGATGCGAATTCTTAGTAGCTGCTTTTTCATTTTGTTTTTTAACAGTAGGTATTTGTAGTAGGTAACTTGAAATGGCAGCCGACTGAAATATTATTATTATCGCTCTAATTGGCCAATTTCTAAACTTAGGCAACTAACACTACGTAGAAGGTAGAAAGTTAAACTAAGTTCGGTTTGATTTTAATGAAGCCAGATTTAATGATTTCTGGCTTAATACATTTTGAAGCTTATGAATCATTGGTTGTTTGTAAGGAACCTAATTGCTTATCTCTTTATTAGTAGAGCAATTTGCATTAGTAATAACGTCAACTACTTTATTTGGATGCAAAGATTTTCCTCCACAATGTGACTCCGAATATGTATAATGAGTTGTATTACGTACCTATTTACATTAGGTGTGGCCATTTTCTCATATGAATGAATAGGTAGTTTGGTTTTATGTTTGGAGATAATATGTACCTCTACTTTTAGATTTATTTATTTTGATAAACAGTCAAGTTACTTAAACTTATTCAACAAAATAGAAACATGTTACGTCTGCTGTATATGTAACATTTAATTAAGTAGGAATATTTTATCGAATACAAAGGAAATGTTCTGTTCGAAACACAATTTTATTGTTCGGTAAGTTCTTCTTTGTGTTGTTTTATTAGGTTTATTCATTTAACTAGTAAAAGTGTTTTTTATTGACTCAAGTAATTTCTACTTTAACTGTATTTTAAGTGTGTTGTTTCAAAATGTAGATAATACCTATCTACTTGTTAGGAAGATTGTTTTATGTCTTTGTTTGTAATGCAATAGCCCAAGATAAGTAGGCGACAAAAGGAGACAAGGTATATTATGGACAAGGTAGACCTTTTAGCACCACTTTCAATATAGCCTTCCAAGATTTTCAGGGTATTACGTTTTCAATTTATTAACATAGTAATAGGATACTATACTTCTTATTTTTCAACATGTTTCTTTATCAGAACACACCTTAAAATATTGATTTCTTTCCTTGATTTGATAACAAAAACGCCGTCACTTTTCAGAAAATGACGTTCAATACGCTCCGATTTACGGAATACTATATTAATTTAAAGAGGTTTTCTCTATGAAGGATATAGTAGGTAAAAGAGGCACTTAGATTCACTGAAGGCTATTGCCCTATCAGGCAAAGAGTGATTAATCTTTGATAAAATAGGTAAACACTGCGTTTTATATGATCATGATTTATGAATCGATTCTATTTCGGTCTCAACCATTTTGGGTGTTTTTGTGAAGAATTTTAGGTGAGGCTTCTTTTACTTGTTGAACTAACTGACTTACGAGTACCTATATAATATCTATCCATTAAAATGACAGCAGAATGGGTTGATAAGTAGGTAGTTTCAGTGCATTTAAATTCAAGGTGGTTTGTAACACATACCATGTAGGTTTATTATGGCATAATGTTGTAATGTATAGGAAATATCGCAAACTTATAAAAAGTGAGGGAAGTATGTGATAACGTATTAATTAGTAAGGGTATTATTCCTATTTTCTTAAGACTTGTTTTTGAAGTATTAAACCATATTATTATGTTACCAAATTCTTACATGACTTGCGCAAATTGTTATGCAAATTGGTATTCTAATTCAATAGAAGTATTTTGCATTAGAATTCTAGGTGACTTATTGAGACGTCTTAACACATGAACGCACAAAAGCAAAGAGCATTTCTAAACTTAGCATGGAAGCATGAATCTATAAATCAAAATGATTGAATCATTTGACTGCATGTCCTAATTAAATCAGTAATTAAGTACATCACGAAAGAAAATTGACACTTTGATTAATTTACTTATTATTGATAAATAATACTACATCGTCAAATGTAGAGCCACTGCGCGGCTTGTTCGACCACAGAGGTGCCTTTTAATCACGATGATTCAAACCTGCACGTGCTAATCAAAGTGAGAATTACAATAAATGTATTTTCGTCACTTTACTAATTTGTTGTTGAAATACTACTTCGCCAATAGCAATGTAGAGTCACCGAGCGGCTTGTGTGATCAATAGATCTTTACATGCTAGATGCGTATCGTACAATGTCACAATTACAGTGTACAAAGCAGTAATTACGCACTAATTCTTATTTAACTCACGTTTTATTTGATTTTAGCCGCCTTTTGTGTGAAACTCCATATTATTAGTAAACACGCCTTAAGGTATAAAATTTACTGCCGACTCGGTATCGTGTGGCAGAACCGGTATTTTGCAACGCTACATGCAGGTAAACAAGTAGGTAGTTAAATGGATAAGCTTCTATAAAATGGCATTTTAATTTAAGTTTTGTAGACAGCTATGTTTTGAGTAGGTATCTTGCATGAACAAATAGGTAGGTATTACTATAGTAAGCTATTCTTTGCATTGTATTTTAATATCTTGTTTCTTTGCAGTTATGGGCGTCTCATATGTTAAAAAATTGTGGTCTTCTTTACTCTTGTTACCTAACTACAGTCAGCGTCAAATACTTCGTGACATCCAAAGTAGCCAATATAAGTCGCAACTTTGTTGGAATAAAAGTTGTGCTAACAACTTTTTGGCCACTTTTTGGTGTCACTAACTATTTGACGCTAACTGTATCTACTATTTTAGGGTTAATTTTCCCGATAGGAAAAGAGCCCGTGTTCATGTCGGTTTCTTTCAACTACGACATTGGAACCATTACCCCATTTACGTTCCTAAACCTTTTCATAGTAAAGTGACTTTGCCAACAACTAAAAGCATGATAACAATGAATATCGATGTCATATTTTGTAGGCGTGTTTACATTGTGTGGTTACGTACAGTCTGCCCATCAGCTTTACATTTCTGTTCCAAAATAGCCTGTATTACAACGAAATAAGCACTGTGCTTGCTTGATATGCCGTCTGTACGTGCTCATACCGTTGAAGGAGAGGTGGTTATCACTTATCTAGTTCGATAAGATAAGATATTACTAAACCAACTTGCACGTGTAAATCTCGACTCTTTTCAGTCGATTTAGAGATTAAAATAGTTTACAGCAAAACTTTTCCTATTGAAACTGAATCGTCTTCATTTCTGAGACACCGGTAAGATAAGAAAACAGGTACGATATAAATCGGTTAGTAATAATTCTGACCTCAGAGCACTTGAAATTATAAACATTGTGTAATGTAGCCATAACAAAAATGAAAGTAAGAAAAACTTCATTTGGCCTGTAACATAAATAACCTATAATTACGGAGCTATATTTATTTTCAAACTTATATGCACATAGAGCAGTGTACATAAGGCGGACTTAATGCTATGACTAATTTATTATATTTCCTAACTAATAAACAGTATCAAGCAATTTACTTAAAAACACTGCATTTGTTATTAACTACAGTTACTTTTATACAGTCTTCGTTTAAAGTAAATACTTTTGCGCTTCTTTTGTTCACTTCATGTTGTATAGAACTGTTATAATGTACATATTTACATATCAAATATCTAGCCAAATACAAGCCATATCATTATGCCATTTAGATACCTACTTAGTAGCAGAAGCACGTTAAAAAACAACACATAGAATAGAATAGAATAGAATAGAATAGAATAGAATAGAATAGAATAGAATACCTTTATTCAGCATTAACATTTATATATATACATGTACAGAGGTTAAATTACTGAGCCATGCTGAAAAGGCGCCTGCTCAGCGAAAATCGTGACATGACACAATGGTGGTATGATGATATCAATCAATCAACACTACGTTGGTTAAGTGCCGCCTACAATGCTCTACAATGCCAAAACTTAGCTTCAAGATTTATTTTCGCTATAAATGTTTAAATCATACTTATTACATTTTAAGATTTGCCTTAACTTAATTAAGATCTACAAAGCCATTTCATATTATTAGGTCAATCATTGTTTACTTTGTGGTTAGACTTTAGACTCTACCACAAAATCTATACAGGGTGTTAGGTAAATGGGTATATGAGCCGACACTAGCCCATGTTAACATGGTCATATAAATAGTATGGTGAAGTCAGAAAATTGATATCTTTATTTTAATTATTTTTATTTTCATACAAATCGGATGTTATAATATTTATTTTGCATGAAAATTAAAAAAAGTAAAATGATGATATCAAATTTCTGACTTCACCATACCATTTATATGCCCATGTCAACATGGGCTAGTGTCGGCTCATATACCCATTTACCTAACACCCTGTATATTATGACTGACTCACTCACCACGAAATCTCAGAAACTACTAGTGCTAGGAGTCTCAAATTTTGCATGGGACTTCCTTTTAGAAAGTAGGTGCACACGTAGATGGGATTTTGCAAAATTCAACCCCTAAGTGGGCAAAACGGGATCCACGCGTACGAAGTCTCGGCGACCGCTAGTACGGGTATTATAATAGTCTAGGACTCTACAAGAAACTCATCGAATCAAGACTCTACAGCTACTTGAGCTTAATAAATTCAATTAATCTCTATGTGGGTGTGTCACTGTGTCCATATTGCGATGTGTAAGGGGCCTTAGATGAAATAATGTGCATTTACATACAATTGACACTGGAGACCTATATTGGTTAGCGCGTGCAAAAATGCATTATAGAGTCGGGACGTGGGTCGCGTATTTATCCTGACGATCGACTAATCCGATTGTGGCATTCGTTTTATGATTCAGAAAAGAAAGTACTATTTAAACGAACTAAAACTTGAATCACTCTACTAATATTAGTTGGGTACCTACGGAGCTACTTTGTTTAGGTGGCATAATTAACTACATGGCACAGTATAAAATGTCTAAGATTTATTTGATTAATGATACATACCTATGACCTTGTCCAGCCACTCAGTAACTCCTTGACGAAATAAATCTGTAACAATAAAAATAAAGTTAACTACACTCGGCATCAAATAAATCGCACCTCCCGCGACAAGCACTTATCAAACGTATGCATCCCCACTTCCCACCAACATTGGTACCATTTGTAAGCCTAGTTCTAAACTTCATTTCATTAAAGGAAAGATTTTTACCCCAAGTCCTCCCCCAGTCATCAGTTTTTCTTTACTTAAAATATCGATTACGATGTTGAGGAAAATTGATAATCAAAGATAGATTGTATTTCCTTGTGTCTAAAAATACATTTACGCCATAATGCACCTAATAATCTATTCAGATCAAAAGAATCGCAATTGTTAGTTGTTAATCGATTGTGTTGAGCATCAATGTAATAAGTAGCTGTAAAAAGCTAGAATTGAAACAGATGGCGCAGGTCACTGGCCAATTGATGAACGTTCCACATCGAGCGATTATGTATCGATTCAGCATTCGCATAATATCGATAAAATACATCGATTGTGTATAATGGCGAGCACAGGATGGGCGGGGCTAGGCTAGTACTAAGACTGGTTTGTTCTGAGCTATGAGTGAGCTAACGAAGCTAAGTTACGAAGGAGAATGAATTCTGATCTTTTTGGTCGTTAAAATTGAGTTTCTGGTTCCAAATTTTGGATTAATTTTAAATAATATGACCGTAATTATGTAGTTCCAATGCAAAGTCAATTAATCAACTATGAATTTAAATGAAATAAATTATACCCAGATCGAGGACGTATCAATCTAATTTACTTAATTATAACTGAGTATCATCCGGCATTTCTAATGTTAAGTCGGACATTTCGTATTCATAGGCTGTGTAAAATACAATGAGCTATAAATAACTAGCATGACACACAAAGCCAAAACAGTAGATGTACCTAGATAGGCACCTAACACTACACAGGAAATTAAAAGTGTCACGGGACTTTAGCGACTATTTGAATTACTATTTCAATTACTCGTACTTTAGTAATCAAAGTATTAGAATTAAAACTAAAAAGATTAATTTTGTTTACTAGCTGTGCCCCGCGGTGTTACCCTATGTGTTAATGCAGGGAGTCAGCTAATTCCATACCAAATTTTATTAAAATCGCTCCAGCTGTTTAGACGTGAAGAAGTAACAAACATAGTACACATTCAAAAACTTTCGCCTTTATAATATTAGCGTAATTTATGAAGACTACTTATCTAGGGTTTCCTGAATGAGAGAAGGTAAAGAACAAACAGGCCCTTCAGCTAAACTCTATGGAATTTTAAGTTGTTATAATAAATAGGCTTTATTTTGCAATGTAGGGTCTTATGTACTCTTATGTAAACTCTACCTTTTATTTATACAGAGAGGACGTATGTCTACAGTTGGGGTTGTTTTGCGTCATAGCATAGGTACCTCTTATTATACAAGACCAACTAACAACAATTAAAATTACGTCAAAATCACCTTAGCAAGTAAATAGTTAACATTAACAGTTAATTACAAGACCGTGCTTTCTGAAGCACGTAATATTAGAATAAACAAATTATGACTGTATTAATTGCCTAGTAATTATATGTAAATGTGTGATGGCACCGTAGATTTATTATACTAAAACAAATATGTAAATCCAACCTTGAACTCGTATGGAATGACAAATTAATTACTCGTACTGTAGTATTAAGTAACTAACTTACTAAATGAATTTATAAAACCTACCTACTCGTATTAAAAGAGGTAATCTCTAGAACTAGATCTATTGAACTGTTTGAAAAATATTTTACCAGTAGAAAGCCATGATTTTTTTGAGCTGTATTACGAGTATATCTTGAAAAATGAATTTTCTTTGACAGAATTCCTTGGAATACACGCGGGCGAAGCAGCGGACAAAAGCTAGTGTTATAATAAAATACTTATATTTGCAAGTAGATTATAAATATTTTACTTCTTCATAAATACAACAATACATAAGAGTTATTATGTAGAGTTCTCACTGTCATAACAGTCCAACAAAAACAATAAGATAAAGAACGTTACGTACTACGATTATTAAATTTAATTATATTAATTATTAATTTAATTATAATTAATAGAGTTTTTATCTTCTGACATCAAATTTCATCATTATTTATCACACCTTCATTGACAAATGCTGATATTTAATACCTACTTTCTATTTAAGCAGACGGTGAATGGACTTTTCAGATATCAGGAATAAAAAACCTCAAGAAAGAAACGTTTTTATGTCCAAGTTGTTATTTCTTTTTTCTATTCAGACTGTTGTCACTTTGTGTTTCTGGTTTCTTTGCCACAATATCACGACTAAACAAAGGCTGAACAAGAAAACTTTGTTAACTTGTAGTTTTTTAAACTTTAAATACAATGCATTTTTAAGTGTTTGTTGTCTGAGTAAGTTCCTGAAAGAATTGAAATAGATATAACAGTAGAATGAGGAAGTGAGATGAAAAGATGAGAAGACATATCTACTGTTAACTATACTGGAAATCGGAGTTATTAGACATGGTATATGAAGAAAACTATATAAAAATAGTGTCTCCATTTTGAAATTTTCACGAGTGGGTACTTTGATATAATTATTGATCGTATAATAATTAAAATGTGTTAAGGATATTATGATTGACACACCTGTGCTATAAAATTCAAATACACTCCTTTATTTTAAGCCTTTTTGTAAGATAACAGTTTAATATTCTCTATACTATCATATTTCATAGCCACCTGGCCCCTTGTTGTACGCTTGATACAGTAGGTATGTATTATGCATATATGTATACACGTAAATATGTGGTCGGTCTGTTTATTGTGTTCGTTAGTATACATTATGCAGGCCTCGTTTTCACGGTCCTCTTATTTATAATAATGGCCACTGCATTTTGCATTTGGCCATTGGAATTACTTTTGTGGGAGATCATTAACGCAAACAATGTTTAAGTATAAACTGACTGCACATTTGTGTTCATTTATATACAGTTAGCCCCGTTGAAATATTTCAGCGCTACATTAACACGTTGGCATTCGAAAAACGCAAAACAGTTGTACATGTGCGCAAATGTATTATTAACAACAATACAAAAACTTACGTATGTATGTATCACTTGCGTATGTAATGTATATGTACTTTAAATAATAATAAATGCCATTCTTAATTATTAAGAATCATCTGAATCTGAATCAAGGCTTTGTAAAAATAAACTCCCAATACAAATTGGGATAGCCGCTCGGTCAATACCTATGGAGTTTTTCGGAGATCTTCAACGATCCGATAATGTACAGGTTTTTTACACACTTTATATGGCCATGAGAGAGCTATGCTTAATTTACAATCGCCGTGGATTTTTACAATTAGCACCTGCTTATCAAATATTGAGTACCCAGCAATGATGAGCAGTTAGCAACTGTTTCAACCCATGATTTTGATCATCGTTTGCCTTGTCACACTGACACTGCATATATGACCCAAATTGCAGACCTTGTGCTTAATTTCTAAGAATACAATACAATATGTTTGGCTAAAAGTGTGGAGCCAGGTGTTTGTATTACTTATTTTACTATAGACAACAGCTGTGTGGAACCAGTTTTGAATTCGTCGTGTGCGCAGATGAGCGAGTCAGGTGCGCTTCGAACGAGACGCTAAATACAGTGTAGCCAAATAAAGCACTAATTATATTTTTATAAACGGTACCGCTTGTACTCTATTTATAGCATTAATAATCCAACATTCCTTGAAAAGATGACAGAAAGACTACATAAAACCGGTGTATTTTTTTGTAATATAACCATAATTAAGTTCGTCACTAAGCATTGCGTAAAATATGTAAATCTCTCTGTGAAGTAAATTTAGAACTTTACAGTTAAAAATAGAATTTACTAATAACCGTCGTAAACAAATTACTCATAAGTAGGTAAAGAGAAGACGAATTTCATGGTATGGTGCATTGCATAAATTGCATTTATGTTTAAAATTACAATGAATCTCTATAATTAGTTGTCGCATTATTTGGGTTGATTTGAAACTATTCATAATTAACGAATACCAAAACAAAAACCAATTAAAACCGGTCTTCGTCTAACTGATGGTTCAAGAAGGTAATCAAATGTTAGTGAGGAAATTACAATAAATACTTATTTTCCCAAAGTAATAACATGAGAGTTATAATTTCGTAACGCAATAAATATCATGCGGATAGGCCGTGGGCGGTCATCAATACGAATGAGATACCTATTATAATATTTACTCTGTATTATGAAATACCCAGGTATGAATGTACACTCAGTATTCAGTAATAGAATGAGTAGTTAAATCGAAATTCAATCAATCAGAAGAGGCTTGTTTGTGCACTTGAGTTATGAATGGAATTTTGTTTTTCGTTTCAGGCATGTGAGCTTTCCCAACTGGTAGATATTTATCGTAAATTTTCCCGAAACTGAACTGTGGGAGACCACGGGAATAGACGGTCCTAAGGCAAATGCAAGGTTCTTCTTGAATATTCACGGAATTGTGTCGGTTCATAAGAACTGTTAATTATTTCTTTGTTATTCCATCCCATTGATCAACAAAGTTACAAGGTGACCTTTTGGTACATTGTTTTGCTGTTTATTTTAGTGATATACCTCTTGAACCACTTCATGTTTGTGCCAAATAAATCATTGGAAACATTAAATTACTGACTTTCGTGGAGGAAAGTTCTTTAAAAAGGTCAATACATATTTAACTGACTTAAAAAATGGAGGAGGTTCTCCATTCGACTGTAAGTTTTTTGATGATATCATCGTATACTTACGTTCATTTTCCGAAGGAATTATCCGAATTATAAGTCTGAAGGTTGGACCAAATCCGGCGTTTAAACGGTGGAATATCGGCAGTTACACTCCGACAATGTTTGCAGTTTGTTATTGATTCCGAATCTGGCGCAAACACTATGGGTTGCTATTCCCTTTATGATTTCCTGCGCGCGCAGGATATAGTCGGATCAGATTCCTGGTAGCAATTACTGTGCAAAGGCAGCTGCTGCAATTATTTCAAGTGCGCAAGAAATTAAACTTTATTTTCTCTTTGAGGCGGAAAGAGAAAAAGCGCGCGCCCGATGCGATTAATTAAAGTTATAAGTGTGATAACATGTTAAGAATATTAATTGCGGCTTGATTCTTTTGTTACTTTTTATTAAGTAGGTATAGAATTGTAGCCAACATCATTGTTTATTACCTATATTTCGTTCGTTCGTTTCATCCAAATGAACTGAGCTGAACAAAGGCCTTCTGTATATTAGTAATCCTGAGCCACTTTTTCAGGAGTATCAAGGGCCTTGTAAATTCAGTTTCATTATATTCTCTCATTGGTCTTAGAACGCTGGAATGTTCCATCCAGTTCATTCTATTTTTCTTACATAAAGTAACTAACACTTAAACAGTTTATGAGACCAGAGAACCCATTTAGAGAAGTAGTGAGGAAGATATTAAATAGGTACGTCCAGTTTTATTCAAGTGGTCTAATACGAGTTATGATCTCCACTTTCTATTTTATTATATTTTACAAAAAAATAAGTTGAACCACATTAGAACTTTCCAGTAAAACGTTAAACAATCGCGTATTCCCCTACAATCTAATTTTACGACAGCGTCCAATGGCATTGTGCCTATAAATGCCATGGCACCATAAATCGTGGGCCATGAAGCGACAATGTAGACTCCGGTACACCATACATTATTTTCTATAGTCTGTAAAGAGCGGGACATTGACCTATTTATAATAGGCCTCTGAAGCTCCATGACAAATCGGTTTTCGATAGGTTACTATGTAATATAAATAATTAAATAATGAGAGCTGTTGAATAACTATGTAATTTAGATTATACATAACAATATGTCACTCTACATATAAAATATGACTCTACATACAATGTAACTTTCTTAACTACACTTACATTCAAAAAATGAAGTTAAATAGGTACGACGAGTAAGCTTTAGCGTACGAGTTAAGCTCTTGGTCTGATACATTGTGATTGTTTTTATCAAGAGTAAATACCTCTGTATAAGAGACGGTTTTTAGAAATTAGTTGTTTTCAATAGATAAAAACGATTGAACATTATTGACCGTGGATTCCCAGCACTCATTTTATGAAACTCTACATTAAAATTGCCCAAAAAACCGTTATTTTTATGCGAAAACCTTAGCCACAGACACGATACGCCCAAAAGATAAAAGCGTAACAAAATAACTATCTACATATTAATTTCTAATCAAGCAGCGTCGATAATTAATAAATGACTGTTCATTGTAAAGAAATAAATTCAATTATTACTCAATAAAAATAACTGGATAGTTATATCTACTCACAACTATTTCTTAATAAGACCAACTTAACGATTTGCAAGTAGTGCTGGGTATTTCTTAATTGGTAGGCAGTTTTTTACATTGATACTAGTTGACATGCAACCTGGGGGGTGCGCCAAAGTTCACCTAAATTTTCAACTCCGAAAATTGGAAGTCCGAAAATGTTCTTCCTAAAATTTTTCATCCTAACAATTACAATTCCTATCTACTCTGTCTCTAATGTTCATAATTCCGAATCATTCAACTTCATAATGTCATTAGCAATAAACATCTATTACACTTTTATTTGTTCTCCTAGATTTTCTAAACATAACCATATTTTACACTATTATTCAAAGTCATATCTTTTTTGTTCAGATTTCTTTCTTTAACGATATATTAAAGTTCAAGTTGTAATTTAGATTATACATAACAATGTCACTCTACATATAAAATATGACTGATTGCTCTACATAAAATGTAACTTTCTTAACTAAAGCATATAGATACATTCGAAAAATGAAGTTAAATAGGTACGAGTAAGCTTTAGTCAGCTCTTGGCCTGATGAATTGCGATTGTTTTTATCAAGAGTAAATACCTCTGTATACATAAGAGAAAGGTTTTTAGAAATAGTTGTTTTCAATCAATAAAAGCGATGGAACATTATTGACCGTGGATTCCCGGCACTCATTTTATGAAACTACATTAAATTTTCCAAAAAAGCCGTTATTTTTATGCGAATACCCATAGCCACAGACACGATACGCACAAAAGATAAAAGCGTAACAAAATAACTACATATAAATTTCTAATCAAGCAGCGTCGATAATTAATAAATGACTGTTAATTGTAAAGAAATAAATTCAATTATTACTCAATAAAAATAATTGGATAGCTATATCTACTCACAACTATTTCTTAATAAGACCAACTTAACGATTTGCAAGTAGTGCTGGGTATTTCTTAATTGGTAGGCAGTTTTTTACATTGATACTAGTTGACATGCAACCTGGGAGTATATTATGTTTCCTTTATTATTAACGGTAAAGTAGGTCACACTAACTATAGTGCTGTCAGGTGTTTAGATTTGCGGGACGTCCCGGTATACCCTTTAACGTGAGCGTCAAATGTCACCGTTGACTTATGTAATAAAATAAATCTTTCAGTAAAAAATATTGAATTT
The DNA here is from genome assembly GCF_004193835.3 of Ostrinia furnacalis. Classification (NCBI taxonomy): domain Eukaryota; kingdom Metazoa; phylum Arthropoda; class Insecta; order Lepidoptera; family Crambidae; genus Ostrinia; species Ostrinia furnacalis. Next base: position 688,051 of record NW_021131592.1, on the reverse strand, counting down.
AATATAATTGAAAGTGTTGAGTAACTCTCTAGCTAGTTGCAATATTATTTTATTATGTGACAACGTTGATTTATTACATTATAGTACATTTTATTTTCTTGTCGTTCTATTTTCATTATTATTTACCTAACATTATGTTTTATGCGGGTTTATAAAATTTTATCACTTCGGCCATTTTGTTTCATCACATTTTTTATATCCATTCGCAATCGATAAATCTTCTGCTGATTTGGAACGTGTCACCTTCGCTTTTAAGGAAGACTAATTAATATTTATTATTATTGTAATAATTTGTATTACCTAACACGAGTTACACGCGACAATGTAAATTTTATATTATTGAATTTTTTTTTTGAATTGGTTAACAATGTAAGTACCTAGTATTACATGAAATATTTTCAAATGAGAAAGCGGATAATATGACAGTGTAATTTTAGATATTTTATTGTAATTTTCCTATTACCATTTCTAATAATAACATTTTGTTTTGGATTTCAGAAAGTTTAAAAAATAGCAAAAAAGTCCAAGTTATTGAGACATGAATATTAGGTTTATTGTAAACATAGGACAGTTAAAATGCCACAAGGTGCGCAAACGCAGCCGCGTCGTACTGGCGACGAGTGTGTGAAGGACGCCTACTGATTTATTTATTAGAACCGTATATATTATCCGTTACCTAGTCCAAACCGATATTTTTGGTGTGTTGGTTTATAGGCTTAGGGTTACCGTCTGTTAATACAATTCATTCTGGCACATATTTTTATGCATTAACGTACATACTTAGATTTACCTGTTTACGCTTGGGACATTTGTCATAGACATGATTATACTGCAAACATTACGTAATGCAAGTTGCATAGGTATTTAATATTTGTAATTCCATTGGTTTTGATTTGACGCGCATATTATGCATAACAAATTATGTCCTTATATTAAAACTTCTACAATTAGATAATCATAATTCAATTACTTACAAGAAAATAAAAAATCGTACTAACTATTTATCGCCATTAACATGCGCGTACTTCATAAATATTACAATTCGCATCGTAAAATTAATGTTGGATGAAATAGGTGGGGCGCTGCCGCCATGATTTTAAATCAAAAGGCGCCAAAAGCCATTCGTTAATTCGGACGTGACCCGTAAATCCTCGCGTGCGCGTGCGTCGAATGCCTTATCTGTTTATCACGGCCAAATTATACTTTATGCTCATTGAAATAAGGATGGCAAAATTATAATAATAAATCATTAAACACGTCACAGTCTAGAGATCTGTTGGACGCCATAGACAGTGGCAAAAACTTAAATCGGTTCATAATGATTTAGTTGCTGCATTGTTTTTTCTATTGCTGCTCTTTTCTATAATTTAGTTCAAGTAACACTGGAATTATCGTAAAGCGACATAGGTAGTAATAACACGAACAATTTGTGAGAGGACATCACTATTTTTTATCGGAGTTTTTCCAGACGTGCCGACAGAACAATAGTATCCGATTCCGGTTTTTACAAAGTGGGCGGCGAGGAAATAACTGACATCGATCTTTGTATTGTGAAAACTCTATTTATACAGCGGTGTTGAATATTTTTATTCTTTTACAAAGACACTTGTAAATAATATTTGTATGTGTTATAAAAAAGACCATCAGTCTTCTTGAACTTGACTCTTCATAATACTGGATAAATTGACTCTTCATAGTTTGCAAACCACTGACTCTACAAATAAAAGTTTACTTCGAAAAGATTTGATAACAGAACTAAATTAAAGATCTACTTCTTTATTGATATCAGAGTTGTTCAGTGTCAATCGTGTGACTAATAAGTCAGAAGGATTTGTGATTGCTGCATTTGGAAATGGGATACATGCTGCAATTAGCAATTGCACGGTGCAGAAAAAAAGTAGAGAGCGAGAGCTTCACTTTAGTGTTGTACCAGGTTTCTCAAGGAACGTCTATGTCTAGTCACTTAGTCAATAAGGTCAGACCTGACCAATTGACTTAGTAAATCCTGATCGGTGACTAAGTCAATTGGTCAGGTCTGACCTTAATAATATTACAGTCTATGTTCAGGCACACATACTTTCAATGAGCACGGTACGATTGCGCGGGACCTATTTAAATCTGCCGCCAACTCCGTCCCGCCAAAACTTACACGGCGAGCGCGCGCGACTACAGTAGCGCCGCGCCGCGTCCACGACGGCAAACGAACGAAAGCGATGCAGCTCGCTCTCTCGCGTTTGGGCCGGCTCCGCGAGTGCCACGCTTATTGTGTGCTCCAACGGAAATGTGAAATTTGGTGACCTTTTGGAAATGTTTTGTGTGTGAGGCCTCCACAGTACTTTGCTTGAAGTTAGTGACTCAAGTGAACCACCGAAGACACCGGGCGAAGCCCTAACTACCGGCCGGCGGCGTCCTACAGAGTACCTACCTACCAGCAGCGCGGCGGCAGACAAGGTACCTGTTCGATTGTTTCTGTGTTTGTTGATTGTGTCGTGCCTGGACGACACTGGGGAACTCATATTCGGATAAGCTATCGAAGTAGTTAACAGTCTAGTTGATCTATTATTACTCCTTCAGTAAGTCTTGTCTATTACATAGTACATTGTCTAGCTTGGCTCTATTATATTTTTCCTCCCACCTCACTGTTTCAGTAAATATTTATCTACCGTCTTTGGTAATAGTTTTGCTTCTGATAATCTACTCCAACTGGGATAAGGACTAACTATAAGATTATTTAGAGGTCTGCTTTCAATGTGTGGGTGATATTTCTTTACTAAGAAGCCTATAAAAACTTCATTCAATGACATTTAATTACTAATCACAATGGAACCTCGGACTCTGGCTCAATGGCGGCGATGGTAATACCCGTCATCGACTAAAATAAATTCATCGGTGAACTAAGTGCTAGGCTGGGTTCACACGGGCCTTTTTTGCAGTATCCACTTTCGTAAGCAAACAACAGATGGTTAGGTTCCTTCATTGGTGGCAAAAAAGGAATGGTTTAACTTTACAAATTGATAAAGAAAAAATATGCACACCGTGTGAAAAACACACTTTTATGGCCTCATGTTTATGTCCTTGGATTATTTAAATCGATGGAATATAATATTTGTCTTTCATGTTACAATTGAAAGCACATAGTTATTACACAATATCTATTTACAACTTACGTATGATGGTTTAATATTTAGATAGTTGTGATTTCGTCTGTACAATTTCTTTTTCAGAATTCGCCATTGATCATGTTCCTATAACTTTTCTTCTTCACCTACAAGAAATTAAAAAAATATAATCCTGAACGATCAGTTTAAACGTAGCTTTATCCTTATTTAGCTAAGGCACGATCCCATGATGTAATGCCTCACACAATGCTACTTGAAATACGTTTAGTAATGTATGAATGAGCATATAATTTAGTTTTATGTAACAGCCGGCGAGACAACACAATGTGACGAACTTTGGATTAATGTAACGGGTGATTTTGCAAATGTAACGTAGGGTACAAATAAAATAGTATTGTTTAGATTTCCAAAGCTATAAAAATGTTTCCTTCCTTGTCATCCTACTAATATTACTCGTACTCGTATAAATGCGAAAGTTTGTATGGATGTCTGGATGTTTGTTACTCTTTCACGCAAAAACTAGTGAACGGATTTTGATTAAACTTTAACCGGTGAAGCCACGGGCAAAAGCTAGTATGATATAAGGTTGTCCTACTATTTAGGCTACAGTTTATGTCTTTGTGATATTATTAATCTTTCGTCTTTTCCACTTTTACGTCACAGGTTTTGTTTTTCTCTCATTCTTTCTTATCATAAATTTTCATTTCTGTCTACTCAAGTTTCAGATTACGTCCATTTCTCTGAAATCAACCAAACAAAGGTATGTATAGAACCCCCTATTATCATGTAGAGTACCGCCTATCTGCCAAGGTGATCGACCGATGGGGTTATGGCTGTTTCTAGGACGATATTAGTTGAGTAAGGCTACGAGTTATTTCAATATTAGAATCGTAGTTTTTTGTAGCTATATTACAATCATTATGAATAATATCGCCTCTGTGAGTATTTTTTGCACCGCCAAACGGTTTTTTCTGTTTAGTCCGACGGTTACCTGGCAGATAATGTATAATATTAAGATCGCCTTGTGTGCCAATATATGGGATTAGAAATTTTGAAGAAGTACCTACATAACAATATTGCCTTATGGACACCCCCGTAAGCTTCTTTGAATAAAATTTTTTTCAAAATGTTCGCGCATGGGGGAAAAATCAACGCACCTGAATCGCGATAATTGCATTCATTTAATGGTAATTCGTATCGCATTCAGGTAATTCTTGGTAAATAGGGTCATAATTCATACACTCGATATAGCGATCTGAGCTAGTGCGGAATTACCACACAGCCAGTTAAATAAGTGCACACCAGCAATAACTCCTAAGAGGAAGGAAAAACCAGATCGGTCAGTACTTGCGGTTTAATACGCACTGTCTTGAGTGTTTACGTAGCTTATGCAAAAATATTGATCTACTTCCACTAAGGAACAATCTTAGAGTAATTTTACTCGTATAGTGTTTACTTTTCATTTTCCTAAGATTGTTTTTTGTCTCAGCAGTCTGGTAGTTGCATGTACTATTGCCAGTCATGTCATCTCGTTCTATCGCAAATAATCACTTGATGAGAGCGAGAGCAAAAACGGAAATGGATAGTTAACAGTGTGGCCGTGTGTACTATATCATGATTTTATATTAAAAGGCTTAGTTTCATCATCTTACTTTAACTTTGACTAACGTCAAAAATCTGTCAAACTCCATACAAAAAGCACGGGATTGTTAATGTTACAGTAAACAATCGAATTGAGAACCTCCTCCTTTTTAAGGTGGTACAACTCAGCCTAAGTGTCATTATCACCAAGCCTTGTTTTTCCTTAATAAATTCATTTAGATTGTTCATAATGTCATTCTCAGTTATGTAATAAGAAAGGTAAAGAACCTGGGGGAGGTCCAAGAAACAGTTTTCCTGTTGTTACTAAAAACTTCACAAAAAACTGTGAACAGTTTTTCATAAGTATTTAACACTGCAGTCACAAAAATTAATCCTTCAAGATCCGCGAATCTAGACACAATAGATAATCAATTGTTATGACATTAATTAATGCCGTCTGGGACTCAAGCGGTTAAAGACAATAGGTCACATGAAATAAAAAATTGACTACATTCGCTCCAGCTTATCTTTAACGAGACTAGGCACATACAAATTATTCTTATTTTCAATTAGTTGCATAAACAATTAATTGGATGAAATAGCTAGTGTGAAGGCTACTAATTAGAAGCAGACAGCATCTGTTTGTAACTCATCACTTCGGCCAAAGAAGGCGCGAGAAAGCCAAACAAAATTACCGTTCGATGTTCGTCCGATAAGCCCTCGGAGCTTTCCCAAAGTTCCCGTTAGCTACGCGATTCGCCACATAGATGCTATTTGTATATTAGTTCATACGACAGCATATTCAGCCATATTGTTGCTGTAATAAATGCTAATTTTGTAAGAAAAATGTATGTTATATGTACTAGATTATCCTGATTTATTAGTTTGCTCTACATGATGATTATATCGTTTAAATATTAAAAGACTATTTAAATATTAATACAAATGTTTGTTTTGGTGTCTCGTAGAACGACCTCACAATATTATAATCACTGGCGAAAAAAATACTTTATCAGCATGAAAACTCCTCGAGATAATAATGCTATTTGAAAATCACATTATGTGACGGCAATAGGGCCTTGTTTAATGGGAGTAAAAAGGAAAATAAGCGAATTTTGGACTTGTCCTTTATGCAAGTCATGAAAAAGAATTTCTCAGACAAATACCACTTTCTAACGTTATCTACCACTTATACAAGATTATTTTGATAGATAGTAATCAATCATTTCTACATTTTGAGTACGTAAATACGTAAGATGCTATCAGACATCTACATGAATTGGTTCAGATTAAAGCATACGTGTGTGTTTGAACACGTCTTTTGTCTATTCATACGAGTTTATATCACCCGCATGAAGAACTTGTAACTTTGTAAGCAATTGAAATAGGCGTACTTATACGGAAGACTACAATATGAAGGACTATGCGTAGGTAGAGTAATTATCAGTAGAAAAACCAAGTATTTACAGTGAATATTTACTATCGAGTATTTTTCACTAATACATTTTCTTAATAAACAATTATTTACTAATAGAAAACAGACCGCTTTGTTATGGAGGGAAGTAGAACCTTAACTTCGATCTCCTACTATGTTCTTCTGATTAATTTCGTTGCGAGTCTAATGACAGTTTAACTTTCCCCCGGGACAAACTTGACCTTCACTGGTTGGGTTTTGATTGGTAGTCAAGCTGTAGAATCTAGATCCTGGCTATACAAGAGTAGCAGCGGTGGGAAAGAGCAGTGGGAATAGTCCCGTAATAGAAAGCAGACAGACAGTACTGAAAAACGACAGAAACTACTAGTAGGGTACTTTTGTCGGAACTCGGTGGCGTCAAGGCAAACCCCAGATTAAATAATAGTGTCTTATATTACCCACGGCGTTATCTAAAGTATTTTAACGTACTTAACGCTTCCCCGAAGAGCACACGTAGGTAAATTCTGAAGAAATAAAGTTTTGTGAACGAACAGTCTTCCTTGATAAGGAGGTGTTTGGGGGAACAGATAAGGTTGGGTTGAAAGAATCTTGTTTTAATATAAATGGAAGATTATAAGTAATGTGGATGTGATTAGCTGGATGGATTCAATAGGAACATTTAAGAAAGGGATCAGCTCTAAGTATGTATGACTTGAGTTTGGACTATAGGCATATGTAGATAGAGCAAATCAATATGACTTGCTCTATCTACATATGATTTTATCTCGTAGAATCCTAAATGGTTGCATGAGACCGCGGTAACAATTTTATTGATTTCTATTATGTCTCGATTTGCTGGTCTTCAAGTACTATATCCTTTTGTAACAAAAATGTCGGATGTGCTCCTGACTATACCTATTGCTTTGGGAGGCTTAGACGTAACAGCTATAGAAGATGACTTACTTAAAGATTTCTATTTATAGTCCGATACAGCTGCGCGTTTACATTGTAAATTATCAAGTTCCTTTGTTCCTCGCCATCGTTGTTCTGAGGTTGGTCAAAGATTCAATAGCTATCCATTTTTATGCTCTGATTACATTAAAAGGAAATATCAGTCCCAAGTACATTTGTTATCTTCGATGGCTTATCAACCGTACACAGCGATCGATAATGCTTTGTTGCCAAATCGAGGATTATTTTGTACATAAAACCGTGTTTCTTTGTATAAAACATGGTTTTTGGACCACTTATCTTGTTAATCATGTCTGCATAATCAAAGAAATCTTACCCATTTCATGATTATTTTAATCCATTCGTAATATCTTTTACATCTCGTGTTTTTAAATCAATAAGAATACCTGTATCAAAATGGTTGACGCAAAAGATTCGTCAGAACAAGTAAAATCTTCAAGTTGGTTCCAGCGGCCTCTATTGCTTAATGTTTACCTTATTACTTATTGCCGCCGACGCTCAGAAATAAAAACAGACGCCTACATCGTTAACCGATCCAATTCAGAATCCTCATTCATTAATAACGGCCGGTGTTCGCAGAGCCTCTTCAATTTAGCCGTGATACTAAGTACAGACGATAGCACATCAGACTATACATTTTTGTTGAAAACTCAACCCTATTACAACGACAAAAGACTCCACAGTGTTTGGTTTGACGAGCTGGCGTCTACAAAGTACAAATGCTGGGAGACCGCAAGCCGTGTGCTTATAAATGGTGATGCCTATGAATGGTGCATAGACGTACCTTCCGTCTCGCTTTCTCGAACTAAATAAGTTGAGATGGCAGACTCAAAGCATACAAACTACGAGTCGAACAAGGGGAAGTGGGCAGAGTGCAGAAGTTTGTTTGGAGGCGTAAAGTAAGCCCTTTATGATGTTCTCGCAATGTATGAGATCAGAGGACATCTCGGATGACTTTTCTGAAGGATATCTTATCACTACAACGATAATGTATCAAGTAAAGTACTTAAATTTACAACTTGGACTTTAAAAGTCTAGACAGGTGCTAAGTTTTTTTACTTTTGACTGCAAATATCTGTTTTTTTTTAAATACCGTCTGCATTGATGAAAACATTGGAATTTCAATTAGTGTTGATGTTACATTACAAAACGTCCCATTTCTTCGTCATTTTGGTTGGAAAAAATTTGAAAATAGAGTTTGTCTTTTGTGTTCGAATCCCGAAACAAAACAGAATCATCCAGAAGTCACCAACACACGCACAATCGAGTAGGTATCCGACCTCTAAGGTTGCCATGACGACTGAATCTGTTCCAATAGTATAACAAGCGAATCGCAACGTGACAGTACCATTGTTTGTGGATTCCTTGAAACGCCTCGTTGCAGACTAATGAGGTATCGTCTCGGATAATTGATCAATCAACTAATAAAACCTCTAGGTAAGAATCTACCGGGTAAAGCGATAAATTGCTGGTCTCTACTGGGTCACATTTTAAAACTAGCGAAAGAAGGGCCTGTAGATAGAGTAACATTCGTGACAGATTCAATTTCATGATCGTTTTGCTACAATGATACACAATGAGGTCAAGGAAACCTATTGGAAGCATAAAATTATAACAGAACTTGTAAAAGATAATTTGGAAAAACTAAGATGGCCAGACTAATGGAGAATCCGAGTACAGTAGGATTATCGTGCTTAGGGAAGATCATAGAATTCTTTATACTTTTTGGCAAAGTATGTTCATAATTTACAGAGTTCGTTGAATCCTTGTTTATAAACTACCGTTATCTCGAATAGTCACCGAATGCTTGAGGATCAAAATGTCGTTGTTTTTTCAGTGCTTCAATGTTTGAAGTACGCATTCCTTGGCGATAAGAGAGCGTCGCGTCGCTCCAGTTCTTAATTACTGAACGTTAAATTATCTTTAGGACAATAAGCCGATTTACTTTAAAGCCGTCCAGAAATTGTAGAACAGGTAAATACAAGCAAGATTTTAAGGCTGTCTTGGAATTCACCAATGCAGAATCGACTGCAAATTAGAGAGCTATCAATTGATATAANATTCTTTTACGGCCGTCCCCACACAGCACAAATACCGTCTGCATTGATGAAAACATTGGAATTTCAATTAGTGTTGATGTTACATTACAAAACGTCCCATTTCTTCGTCATTTTGGTTGGAAAAAATTTGAAAATAGAGTTTGTCTTTTGTGTTCGAATCCCGAAACAAAACAGAATCATCCAGAAGTCACCAACACACGCACAATCGAGTAGGTATCCGACCTCCAAGGTTGCCATGACGACTGAATCTGTTCCAATAGTATAACAAGCGAATCGCAACGTGACAGTACCATTGTTTGTGGATTCCTTGAAACGCCTCGTTGCAGACTAATGAGGTATCGTCTCGGGTAATTGATCAATCAACTAATAAAACCTCTAGGTAAGAATCTACCGGGTAAACCGATAAATTGCTGGTCTCTACTGGGTCACATTTTAAAACTAGCGAAAGAAGGGCCTGTAGATAGAGTAACATTCGTGACAGATTCAATTTCATGATCGTTTTGCTACAATGATACACAATGAGGTCAAGGAAACCTATTGGAAGCATAAAATTATAACAGAACCTGTAAAAGATAATTTGGAAAAACTAAAATGGTCAGACTGATGGAGAATCCGAGTACAGTAGGATTTTCGTGCTTAGGGAAGGTCATAGAATTCTCTATACTTTTTGGTAGAATATGTTCATAATTTACAGAGTTCGTTGAATCCTTGTTTATAAACTACCGTTATCTCGAATAGTCACCGAATGCTTAAGGATCAAAATGTCGTTGTTTTTTCAGTGCTTCAATGTTTGAAGTAGGGGAGGTGAGCCCAAAGCGGGTATACCGCCCAAAGCGGGTAGCCTTCGTAATTCACGCATACAAGCCGATTGTGCACATGTGTGCGTGTCGCGACAACGCCCGAACGCGTTCCGACACGAATCAGTTTGGCCAAGACATCGGCGACGCGCGGCGGAGCTCCGAGACGCGAATGTTTTTATTTGCCTGTTTCACAAAAAAATATCAAGGTATGTGAATATGAATTACTTCATTCTGTTTAAAGTTGTGTTCAATCTGTTACTAGTGTATTATTTTGCATTAAAACAGCGACAAATTCTTATTGTTTGAGCAACATTTCTGATAAAGATTTTGAGGTTATTTTACAAAACGTGAAAAAGTATCTTTTGGGCAAAGCGGGTATGGGTAAAACGGGTAACCGCTTTGCCCCTACCCGCTTTACCCAAGACATTTTTTGTGTCGTGTAAATATATTACTATTAATTTTAATTATATATGAATACAAAAATGTAGTTTCATATGTATATTTTTGTTGTTTTGGTGCACTTTAAGTGTCAATTCAATAGTATCCCACAATATATTGGCTTTCATGATTTATATTTTTTAATCACTGTATTTTTAAAGTAAATCCATCATTCATTGATAATTATTTTTTTGCAGATGGTTCAAAAATATAAAAGAAAGACCAAACAAGCTTCGTGGGACGTGGAGACTATGAAGATGGCAATGGAAGAGGCACAGAAATCCTCAGTTAATGGTGCTGCAAAAAAATTTGGTATAAATTTATCAACATTACAAAGACATTTGAAAAAAGGCTCCGCAGATAAAAAACTCGGTAGGTTTTCCACAGTGTTTAATGATGAACAAGAATCTGAATTAATAGAATACTTGTTTCACATGGATAATCTTTTTTTTGGTCTGACAAAATCTGATTTTTTATCGCTCGTATATCAATACGCAGAGAGCAATAGAATTCCGCACCCTTTCAAAAATCAAACTGCTGGAGAAGATTGGTATAAAGCATTTGCAAAGAGACATCCCCAACTAACGTTAAGAAAGCCAGAGCCAACGTCAGTAGCCCGAGCCCGGGGTTTCAATAAGCCTCAAGTTGAAAGGTTTTTTGATCTTTTACAAGATCAAGTAGATCGCAATAACATTGACGTGACTAGAATTTACAACGTTGACGAGACCGGTGTGCAGACCACCAGCAATAAACCGCCAAAAATCCTTACCAGAACTGGAAAAAGACAAGTAGGAATAATATCAAGTACTGAAAGAGGAAAATTGACAACTGTTGTGTGTTGCTGCAATGCAGCTGGAGCCTTCATTCCTCCATTCATGATATTTTCTCGAAAACGTATGAATCCCCGACTGCTTGATGGGTCACCACCAGGTACAATAGCTACTTGTACTGATAGTGGATGGATTTCCGGCCCAACTTTCTTAGACTGGCTTCGCCATTTTGTAGGTGTGACGAGGCCGACCAAAGAAAATAAAGTAATACTTGTGATGGATAATCATGTTTCTCACAAATTCCTGCCAGCATTAGAATACGCCTCAAAAAATAATGTTATATTCATTTCGTTGCCTCCACACACTAGTCACAAAACGCAACCGCTAGATGTTAGCGTATATGGCCCTTTAAAAACCTATTTTGAACAGGCGGTTTCGGTTTTCCAACGATCTCATGTGGGAAGAATCATTTCGCCGTTTGAAATTGGTCAACTATTTGGCGAAGCCTACTTAAAAGCAGCCTCTGCTCAAAATGCTGTTAAAGGATTTAAGGCAACTGGTATATGGCCAGTAAACCGACATATATTTAGCGATGATGACTATCTTCCTTCATCCTTGACCGAAAGACCGCTGGAATTAAATACAAGTGACGTTCCAGTTTCTAATACAACAGCCATTGAACATCTTCCAAAGACCCCTGTCAATGATCATGCATGTGACGTTCCAGTTTCTAATACAACAGCCATTGAACACCTTCCAAAGACCCCTGTCAATGATCATCCTCAAGATTATGAACTCGATTCAATCACCACGGAACCTGCCATTGTTCAAAAAAACTTTGACCCTGAAATTCCCATAGACTTCCCAGATAACAGTGCTACTGACCATCCACAAATGCAATCTTATAGTCCTCGTCGCCGTTCTGTAGACTCTGATCGCACTATTTCCCCTTCAGTATTAGATGGAATGCTTGAAGAGATAAACATAAACATCTCTAGGCCTGATAAAGATCTGCTTAATAAAATGGTGATGCCTGAATGTGTGACACCAACCAAGGTGACACCAATCAGGGTGACACCAATGGATATTCGTCCTACACCAAAACTAACTGCACCTAAGACATCTCGCAAACGTAAAGCACAAAAGTCAGAAGTTTTAACCAGTACTCCCATTAAAGAGGAACAAAGGAAAATTGAGTCGAAGAAACAGACAGTATCACTCAAGAAACTTAAAGGAAAAGAAAATGTAAAATCTGTGACCAAAATAGGTGTTCCAAAAGGTTGTAAAATCACAGCTTCAACTAAACACACAGCTTCACCTACGGCCAAAAAAGGTAAACAACAAAAAGCTTCGACGTCAAACACAAGAAAATCTGTAAGCGGAAAAGGCAATATAAACACATCGGAAAAATGTGTCTGCTTTATATGCCACGAAATTTACGAAAATCCACCAACAGAAGACTGGATAAGGTGCGATGATTGTCATGGTTGGGCCCATGAACAATGCACAAGCTATTTAGGCGTAGGAGCCTACTATTGTGATCTATGTCAAGAATAAATTGCCACAGATCATTAAAAATATTTTGAATGTTTTTATTTTGTGAACGGTAGTGTTACTTTTTTATAATTTCATAGTTTTATATTATTGTGTTCATTTTGATACTGTTCACAAAACCTCTCTTTTTGATAAATAATTAAGATTGACGAATGTGATTTAAGACTGACGTGTTATGGTTTTGCTATAAGCTACAAAGCAATAATTGTTGATTAGTTATAAGATACAATTTGTCCTAAATAACGGCTGTAAACTTCAAGTTCCTTGTATAATGTGATTGTGTATCATCTTTTTTTAAAGTTTTACGAAAACTTTAATTATTTTGTTAAGATAGTATAGTTTTTAAGAAAAAGATCTCATGGTTACCCGCCTTGCCCAGTCTCGACCCGTTTTGCCCCAGGGGCCATACCCGCTTTGGGCACCCCCTGCGGGCAAACCGGGTAAAATGACTGACTGATTAGTTTTTAAATTTTTGAAGTGATTTATTACAAGAGAAGTGATTTTTAGTTTTTATTACAAAGTTTAATACATACTTGTACGAATTATTAAAAATAAATAACTTTGCAACTGCAGTAACGTCTTTTTTATTGACAGAAACCTTAAGTTACCCGCTTTGGGCCCATCTCCCCTACGCATTCCTTGGCGATAAGAGTGCGTTGCGTCGCTCCAGTTCTTAATTACTGAACGTTAAATTATCTTTAGGACAATAAGCCGATTTACTTTAAAGCCGTCCAGAAATTGTAGAACAGGTAAATACAAGCAAGATTTTAAGGCTGTCTTGGAATTCACCAATGCAGAATCGACTGCAAATTAGAGAGCTATCAATTGATATAATAGCTTCTATCACTACTTAAGATTTAAGATGGTTCAGCTTTTAGTTTGACTTCCGTACATTTCAAAAGAGATACATAATTGAAGCAAATAACTTCATGCGAATTTCCAGCTCACAATGGCTCATACCTTAACACATGTTATGACGCCATATTGATAAGAAATTCAAATATTAAAGAAATAAGTGACACACACGTAAACGCTACATATTTGCATTAAAAACAATGCTTTTAAATGTACGAAACAATATTTATGTGCTTTATCAAGCATTTCTCATGTACCTATTCATTCACAGCCTAGCACAGCTCACATATTTTCCTCTAATTAATATTAATTTCGGTTAGGTCTAGTTAGTTAACTAGACGCTTGTGTTTTCTGCTACACATTGACACTTACTAGTTTTCTAATTTCTAATGAGGATTTAAAGGTAAGTACTAAACATTGGGCATCAAAAAGGTTCCATTACACGAGGGATGGGTCAAATACCGCCAGTACGTATTTGTGCTTATGTTCAGTATAAGGTTTTAGCCTTTATAGAGGTTCCAAAGTTCCAAACCTGTCGTCATCAAAGGAAATCCTATAAAGGGGCTGACACAGGCCGACTGACTGAAAGGCTAACACAATGTCTTCTGATCTTCTCTGTCTTTTATTCCGTTTTTGATTTCCACAAAGAAAACATGACAAGCTGCTTTTAATACATTGTAGTTGTCATTAAACATACTTAAATCACCGACATTATCATTTGCATCAAACGAATCGACGACTTAAGATTTTTATCAATCCAACCCATTCATATTGCAAGGTGTGGTGGCGCCAAGTGTGACGTCACTGATGCTATAAAAATAAAATGACATCTGAAATGACGTGGAACAGATGAAGCTAAGGTCACAATATTGGCAGAGTTTCAGCATGTGGGTAAACACAGAGGTTGTTGACGTTTGTCCCTCATTATTGTTATTGTGATAAAAGATAAAAGATTGGGGTTATCGGAAAAGTTACTGGTAGAAAATTTCATGTAAGAAAATATGATTGCGCAGTTTACCTATTCAAAGAAACTTTTGTAGGACAATTTGAGTCATAAGGATACAACAAATAAAGACTATTTTGCATAAAGTTAATTAGTCTTTATGTACGGTGACTAGCACTTTGTCAATAAAATTATTCATACTTCTGGTATCACCGCTAAAGCATTTAAAAACATGCCTGAAAATCATTGCCAAAATGTCTGCGATATTATTTAATTAGACGAAATAATGACTAGACTCCGATAAACATCGCGTGCTTTTACCATAACCAAATTATATTTAGTTGTGTAACACTGAAGCTATCGACATAACTGACGTTATATTTAGCCGCAAACTCATTGACGGGCAACTAGCCGAAACAGATTGGGCTTTCAATCAATTTTATGCTCGATCCAAAACAGAGGTTACAGAACTAATAGTTTTATTGGTCGGGAATCCGTTTGTTTCAAGGTTTTCAATACCAGATATTTTGTAGACTGATTCGAAGCGTAGGTGAATCTGGGTTAGACTTTTTACAAGCTCGACCTAAATATAAAAATAATGATATCGCGTTTTTATGGTTCACAAAATCTATCTCCGAACTACATTTTCAGATGCTTTGGAAACGTATTAAACATTTATTAAACTCGCATAAAAATCTATCGTAATTAAAATACACAGCTCTGTTCTTGAAACAAGGTTAATTTATGCATCAATTTGAATGGAGTTTTGGTGATCTATTTAAAATACGAGTCACATAATTAGTTGCATAATCAAAGGAAATAAAGTCATAAAAGTCATATACTTTTTACCTGACTGCGCCAGAAGGAGGGTTATTGCAAGAACGCTTTTAAAAAGTGCTTTTACACGAACACGAATTGGTGAGAAGTTGTGAGAACCAATAGAGCAGTGCAGTATTAATGCACCTACTTCATTGACTGGAAATGTTCCAAAACGAATGCCACGGTCACCACTCAACCACAACTGACGCCGAGTGACGCCCCAGACAGAATAATTAGGTAGGTTTCCAATAACATCAACATGTAGAGACTTCACATCTCATTATTTCAATTTGTAAAATCAATTAGGTACTGTGGTCATAAAAAGTTCGGAGTCAATGTAAGTTAGCCTTATCGGTTTGAAAGATTGCCAAAGTACGCATAATGAGGCGGATTATAAAACCCAAATTATGATAAGTCAAATCAGTGTATTTTTAATTAAAATTTATTGCACTGACGGCTCATCAAGCTGGGGTATGTTAGTAGCTCTAATAGGAGCTATTCTGCAACAAAAATGTAGTCCGATGTATTGTCGATTGTAGTAGATTTTCCGTTTTACCTTGTCCGACAGCCTAGGTCATGATGACGCGTGAGCGGGTTCTTGAAATATACTTTTTCCAGTCTGCACTCTGATTGTCTGACTCACAACGTATACGGGTGATAATGCACGCTCTCGAATAGTTGTACAATATTTTGTAATCGATTGGAAATCCTGTTCGCGAAGAGGATGTCGTATGGTTTTCCAATTTCTGACAATATTTCGGCGGATTGCAACACGATTTTACAAACTAAAATTAAATAATGCAATGATAAACACCAGATGACATAATCTTATAAAACGGGAAAGGAGAAGATACAAAAAAGGAAGATACATGAAAAAAGAAGAAGAAGCTTACAGCTACGTACTTAGATATAACTGAGACTAAATCCCTGGAAATGGAATGGAAATGTCATCACATCATGATGGTGTTAGAGAATATTTACATTATTATGCTAGCAAAATTAGACGTTTTAAAAGACTGAAAGCTGAAAAGGTCATGCATAGGAATAGTAAAGCAGATTAGCGTCGATATGATGATGAAATACGTGAAATACATGAATCAGATTCTTATAAATGAATGCGTTCAGATTATGTGAAATCGAACAAAGTTATATCGATGCAGTTTCGTATGCAAATTGCTATTCGGATACTTTAAAGGTACGTGCCCTGAACAGTTTTTAAAACTATAAATCTTTTGACGTAATAAAAAACCTGCTGATTCATATTTTTGTCCTTATGAAATCCGTCCATACGATGATCGAAAGAGACTTTGTTTTACAAAACAGTGGGCGGCTATGGTTTGAGATAAAACACGTTTTGTTCAAGCGAACAACAATAAAACGTTCGGAAAAACTGTAAAAGCAAGAATTCAATGACATCAGTATTAGTTTTAGAATTTAGCAGACCGTTCTAATTGAGACTTTCGATTGTCTGGTTTTAGTGTAAAAATAGAACAAATAGACTCGAAACATTTTCATTAAAACGTCAGCAACAACAGACGCAATTGTTTCCCTACTAGACAACATAACGTTCTGTGACGCCTGCTATTTTAGGAAATATCTCTCTAATAATATGTTACACTGCTAAATTTCTTATAATAAATCAACAAAAAAGATCAAAGTAACTGAGAGGAAAATTCAACAAGACTTTTTCATACCGTCAGTGGAAAAGAAATAATGCTATAAAGCGTCATTTGGCCACATGGACCATTTTGGACTTGCCAAACTATAGTAATCTCCGACCGATTGTACTTATCTGGAAATGTTCTTAATTAACAATCAGCAAATTCAAGGTAGGATAAATAAAGTTTATAAAACTATGAGAAGTTGATTACACGTGGGTCATATCGCTTAGAAAATGCGAGACGAAAACTAACATTTATCGGCAGAACCGATTGATGTTATAAATTGTAAATTATTTTTATTTCAATGCATTTTAAACTTAAGCAATAATGATTGAAAGTCTGTCCTCGCAAAGGAAATTAGAGCCCGCAAAATAGTTTGAAGCCGGGTGTTAATTAAACTGAAATGAGCCGTCTCGTTTGCCGGTGACGTCATATTTGCAGGCCACAAACACATGGCTACAGCCATAGTTTGTTTGGCTAATAAAGCTGGCACCGAGAAACTATATTGTTTCAGTGTGTTCCGCTTGTTGCGGAAAGGTACCTACTAAGATTATAGTTAAACTGGACTTATCTGTGATCATTAAATCTGTTATAACTAAATCTTAATCAATATCTTCATTAAAACGGCCAAAAGACACAAAGTAGAGTGCGTGCGTAGTCATGATTTTGATTGTTTAATTAGTGAAGTAAAGTTTCTTCAATTGCTAAAATTGCTCGTGACAGATATGAATGATAAAGGCGTCTGTCCATAAAATATGTACAGAGCAAATATACGAAATACTTGTAAAGTTAGAGAATCTTAAGGATAAAAAGATACTAAAAGAAAAAATAAACACCATATTTAAAAATAACAATTACATAATATTTTTTGATTTTCTTAATTAATGGTTTTTACGCCTTGATATTACAACATTTTCTTGATCAATGGTTTTTCCGCGTTGATAATACAACATGCAAATTCATAGGTAAGTGCCTTGATAGTGTATGCAAATGTATGACAGCGTTGATAAGTATACTAAAGAAATACTTGAGATTAGTTTGAATTTTGAAGGTTTAGTGTTACAAGTAAAAGTACATGGTGACGTAAAGCTTGTTAAAGCCACACAGAGAGAGCTTTAAAATCATAGTTTCCCTTGTTTTAAGAAAGATTTTGATCATAGATATTGATGATTGATATGTTTGATATACTTACAAACGAGTAAACGTATAATTTTATAGAATTTCTTTCTAGAATCTAATCTGGACTTTAGAAGGTTACGAGTAAACACAACCAATCCTAGTCTAAGAATTTCAAGTAGATTTGGTCTACATTTATTTACACTAGTAGTTTGGTCATTTGAAATTCTTCACAGAGCATTTTTGTATTGATGTAGAATATTTTAGCAATGTGATTAGAGTAGACGAAACGGTTATGTTGGCAATGAATGAAAATAACTTGTAAATGAGATAAACCCGAAATTAGAAGAGTAAATACATGTTCGGAACTCTTGTGATACGATAGCTAATAAAAAATACGAGAAAAAGGATTCAAATTCAACGTCATAATCATTTTGGATAATGATGGTGTAGACTCGACTGTCTTTGCTGAATATTTCTAGTAACCCCTCTTACTAGCACACGCAAGGAAAGAAGATGAAATTGTAACATAGAAAAACCAGAAAGTGTTTTGGCAGAGAAGAGAAAAATTCTGTTAGTGCACAAAGAGACAACGTAGATAAATAAATAAAAACCTCCACGGTATTTGTACCAATGTCCAATATAAAAGAAGCGGAAACGGAACTAGCGCGTTGGTGACGGAATTGAATGGCTACGTGCTGCGGTGTGGCTGCGCATGTCAAAGTTAACTTTTTGGTCATTAACTTTTTTACTGCCTTCATTCGTTCAATCGGTACAGTAAGCCATACACGTGATCTTATCATTCGAAAAATTTCTTGATTAATAAAGTTTATTATGGATATTCGTAATTTTGTCTCTGGTTGTGCTGCCATTTATTTATACTTAATAAAGGAAAAATATGTAATAAAATACTGCTTTTAATGTTGATAAATGAGGAAACATCACTATTCCTAGGTTTATGCTTTCGATTGCATTGCTTAACAATTTAACTATGTAGTAAATAACTGTTTTATTAAACATGATTTTCTAGTTTGCTGTAATTAGAAATCTATAATTTTAATTTAAATAAAATGGCATTTATGTAATTTTATGAAGATCTTAGCACTGTCATCATCCATATTTACTGAATGTAGACTTTCTCTCATCTTGATTCTTGCTAAAATAAAAACTAGTTAAGACTTCAGAAAAACCGTTTCGTTAACGAACGAAGGTTAAAAGAAAAACGAAGAACCTCCTGAATGCTAAATGGCAATCGTTTCGAAAATAACTTCCTCAACGAGCGAACAAAGTACGGGAAACTGCGTTCGCGCATTGTAAGGTGAACTTCGCCGGCATCCAGGGAATGTTCGCGCGGTTTTCAAAAGACTTAACCTGTTGAATGCCAGCGTGAATCGACGGAAAAGGTTGGTTATACGATTGTGAAACCACTTTATTATCGCAATGATTCAGAAGCGTGTAAAAGTGATTTTATTTACTGCGCGTATTTGTATGAAAAGAAAATTTATGATCGTTTGCAATTGTAATAAATAAAGTTATTACGTGAACAACAGGTGTAAATGCTGCCTAAATTAAATTAAAATATGTGCAACAAACATGTTATGATGGAAAATCATGGGAGGTATTATTAAGAATTATTTTGGTTTAGTCAGAGATTGATGAAGCAATAGATACGAATGATAAAACAAAGGATAACCCTATTTCTAATGGAGGTATACGTACTCGTACTTTGTATTTTAATTTGTGTGTTACTCTACAGCACCTCTTTAATATGTACCGCAGACCTAAACGTTTGCCAATTTAATAGTAAAATCCCGACCCGCCAAATACGGCTACACATGACGTCATTTGGTAAATGATTCTCGAGTTAGCTAACACCGTCTCGTTCTCATTATGTACGACACTGACATTAATGGCCGCTGTCAAGTCGTTAACTTATTCGACACGAAGATTTAGATTGTTTCTTTTAACATCTTCGTTTGTTTCGTCTCGAGGTGAACCGTATAAGTTCCTAATACGTTAGAATTTAATATCGTCTGTTAGTACTACGGATACTCGGACTTCCTTTTATGTTTCATCGGATAAGGCATACTCCATAAGTGTATGTGGGTGAGTACTCAGCATTAACAAACTGATATCTACATAGATATTCCTTTATAACAGTCGTCGAATCAAGATGTATAGCAAACTATGTTCGGCGAGGAGTTCGACCTAGATTTGTTTAAGAAAGCGTTATGATTTTAGCTATTGCTAAACCTAGTTTTGGCAACAGGATTTGGTGTGGTTTGTTTGGTAAACTAGCAAAGTTTTCAAAACAAAATTATGAGTAAGTAGGTTATTCCAGCAAAACTGAGTCAATTCAAGGAAACAGGCTGGTATTGCACGAACTTTACATTATGTAGAATTATTATAACTTCAGGATTGTAGAGCTGAATAATCGCCGATAAATGATACCTTTCTTTACAAATTTACCTCTTAAAACCTTATACAGGAACAGTGAAACACTAAACAGTTAAGTCAGACGATATGCCCGGTTCTCTGAAAGGCCGACAAAGACGCCATTCTTGGAAGTTCTCAACCTGAACTGAAGGCGCACAAAAGGTATAAAAAGAAATTCGATTTTGAACAAATTAGGGACTGGGTTAGACGATCCCTTTCCATTTCGAGTTTATTTATCATTTAAATAACTTTTTTGTTAATGAAGAAGTTAAAAAGTACTGCAATAATTTCATTAATAAAAGCGAATCTGTCATTGACACGTAAAGATCAATTGAATGTAACCGTGTCACCTAGCATATTCGAGGCAGCACCAAATAGTCTAGCCAAAAAAAACTAAGTGGTAGTTTAAGTCAAGTTAGCAAAAAGCATACCAGTTGATCAATGACTAATAAATATGGAATTGAAGTTGCTGGCTGGCAAGAAAGGCATTCGCTTCGCCGACGAGTGATCACATGACTGCGTTTTTATAAGGCGGCGCGAACGCAACGCAGCCTTGTTCTTGCTAGCGTTTAGGGTTGCCATTACCAGCTGCATGTTCATTGCTCGTGATCAAATACCCTTTCGTATTAACAAACGGAGTCGAATTTAGAGCTAAATAAAGATATGATTACATCTGTAGTGTACCTACAATTAACCATATGCGCCTGACATCACATTCTATTAGCTGCCTGCAGTTTTAATTGGTTCAATTAGGTTAATCAATCAGTCGATCAGTTGCTCGATCAACTAGATTGTCGGCTAATTCTAATTCCATTCAAATACATGTTTCGGATCTAGTCAGGCTTTTGAGATTAACCACAATAGTCTGATCAAAATCATCAGCTGCCTAGGAGTAAGGCCTAACATATTTGACGTATCATCAAACTTTTTGAAATCAATGATTTTTGCATTGAACTAAGAAATTTGTTTCCGCATTTTGGGTTAACACCTTTGCTGCGGCAGTAACTTTCTAATACTTTCCATTCCTTCGGTACAAGGTCAGTAAACCTGGTATTAAAACTTACATTGTGGCGGCACAAGGCTTAAAGACCTTGTATTAATTAAGATATATTAATTTTATTTTTGGCTTCATGTTAATAGATTTTGTGTTTTTTTTCTTTGAATATAAATAATAATGCATTTATTGACATACACCTGAAGGCGTTCGTGAATAACTTGTTTAGTATAAAAATTATAGCTATATTCAAAATACAAGGCTTATGCACCCTGTGCCGCACTGAAGTAGGGAAGTCTGGTGGGTATTCTAGGGATGTGAAATACAAATATCGATAGTTTAAATTAAGTTTTAATAAAAATTTAAAAAAGTGACAAACAAAGATGTTTTAATAATTTAGTCTAAATATTTCACAAATAAGACATACGTGCATAAATACTTAAATAAGCTATATTTAAAGAAAACATATTATTTAATAACATTTAGTTACAACTTCAAATGTTTGTCACGAAAAACATTATTTAATAGCATAGCATATAACATTATTAGTGTAACAAATTAAATTATAATCAATTTGCAGTTTTGATTTTGTTTGTTTCTCTTGACGCCATGTCGACATGTGCGTTTCTTACGAATGCGAGGCAACACTGGCTGCACGAAGCTAGCGTGGGGTGCGGTACCAGGTGCGCAGGGTACAAGGTGCTTCGACCTGGTTTCGCATTGTGAAGATATTTTATTACTTCCGTGCGGTACCAGGTCTAAAAACCTGGTATTAAGGTAGTTACATCATTGGATTCTATTTTAAGAATACATCATAGATATATATTCATCACTTTCCTACACCGGATCCAATTGAAGTTATGCCTTTCGCACGACAAGGAAGACTATAATTTTCTTAGCCGCACGGTAAGCGAGACGTACACAAGGTCTATAGACCTGGTTTCGCACTCAACGTGTTAAAGATCTAGCATGGAACGCGAAATTCGAAGGTCGTCGCGTCGCAAATGTCAAATTCATCTAAATATTTTGAACGTTAAGAATAGACAAATATTTTGTTGCTTCCAATCCCAATAAGTTTGTTGTAAAAACTATCTAGAAAAAGAGTGAAACTCTTAAGTCGACAGGTACTATACTACAATGGGCAAACTAAATCGACAAAAGAACTTTGCAATAAATTGTAATTCTATTTGCCAGTTTGTATCAGTAGATACTGAATAAAACAAAATAATGATCTAACTGGCTCGTCCCCTTATTTATGTCTTTATTGTTCTATGGTTATAGCAAGGTAAGCTTTCTTTATAAGGCAACGAGACAAATAATGGCAATCCTAGAATGAGATAGCAGTATTAACGACATTACCGTACACAATGAATGAGATGAATACAGAAATGGCGAGGAACATAATAATGTGAAGTTATTTTCAAAGAGGTTTTGTAAATTTTGACAACTAATTTTAATATCACCTGTGACGTAGTGGTTGATGTCATGAGGATTCATAATAATAATATGGTTAAACTTACCATAAATAGCGCATTGGACTAGTTAATAACAAATAGTGTTAAATTGTTTGGGCAACTCATGATAGTTGCCGTGTTAAACGATAATTTCCACGTCTAAGTAAGACCCGTCCTTGATTAACGCAAAACTTAATATAAATTAACAAACTGATACCTACATAGATATCAATGTGTTTATAAAAATGCAATCAAAGTGAACAACTATGCACAGAAGTTCTGGAAGCTTCTGTATTGAGAAAATACAAAACACAAATGTGAAACCACACCACGTGTTCAATCAAATAGTTATTGCTATCGAGTATGAATCAGAATCAGGACACGACCCCAAGGAAGTGAAAGAGTGAATCATATTCGTATTTAATTAGGAATTCCCTCTGGCCAACGTCATCAATCATACTTTCGTAATGGCCAGAAGATGAGATAGTAAAATTAGAGTACGTAGCTATATCGCCAGTAATCAAGTCGAAGGTCAGAAATTTGTTACGTTAATAACAGTAACTTGGACACCGTGACATCATCTCAGGTATCTTCAAAAACATGTCGTGCAAGTCCTTTCTGAGTTTGTACAGTCGATAGCACATCAGACAGCCTTTATTATTAACCACATAAGGTGTTCAGCTTGATATAATAAGAATAGTACTATGAGTATACGAGTATTTAATATTTTACCTGGGTATTTTCCTTTGGCAGTAAACAGCGAGATGGATTGTGAAAGGCTTTAGAATGAGATAAGGCAAGTACAATATTACACCAGATTCTGTTTGTTATGCTATGTGTACTAGAAGCGTTTGCAGTGAATATTTATTATTTCTGAGTATTTGAAAGTTTGTTATGGAAGAAACTTAACGCGGAGTTGCGTGAAAGCATGGGCTGACATATCAACAGCTTATGCAATAAACGTGAACTGGATATTTTCAAATAAGAGTAATATAAGAAATTAAAGCTTCAGGAAACTTCTTTAACAAATCCTACAGGTAAGTACAGTAACGGTTAAAGTTTTATTGATATTACGGAAAAGCTAGCAGACGACAAATGGCCCGAACGATGGGGTAACTAGGTAAGTACATAATGAACATTGGTTGTATTGTATTTTACAAGGTAACAGGTCACAGGTGTATGTCGTAATGTTGGTAGTTCTGTCTAATGGCAATAATTCATTGAGCACGTTTAATTGAAAATACCATTTGTGTTATGCATAATCCCCTAATCGTAATCATTTAATGAATGACTCAGTCAAATTTTTTAACATTTTTTAAAAGAGTGCTCCTCATCTGAGGTGATACCTACTTATTTTTGTTTACTAAATGATAGTTTTGAAGTCTGCTTTGTCAGATTGATAATATTTGTCGTGTAACAAGATAAGAATCTCAATCTTGTCTTGAACAAGATTACTTAAGTCATCGATATACCTAGATGCGTCAGAGCACAAGAGTTCACTACACAAAGAAACGGCTTCTTTTTGTCTTCAATACCAATTTCGGCCGCTTAAAAAACAAAAACATCACGAATCACTTACAAAGAACACAGTCACGGGATCACAGAACGAAACACGCACGATTTTTATCAAATTTGACACATTTTACAGTATCGTCATGAGTAGAAGTATAGGCTGCGCAGGCGGCGAAGGCAGCGCCGCTCTCCTCGCCTCGCCTGCGAGCCTCCGATTCACTTATATGCACACCGCCCTCGGTAAATTCCTTGCATAAATAAGTTAGAAAGCTCTACACAGTTTCTTATTTTCACATACACTTCAATAACTGCACTGTTTCCAAAACAACTATAAAAAACTAACTTCCTTACCTTACACTGCGCAGTATTGATGAAAACACGATCGGCGACGGAAAAACAAGCGAAAAGCAGACACAGTCACGATGGTACCAACACTTCCAGAGTAATGGCGGTTCGGTCGTTCCAACTCGTCGAATGTCTCACAAACTCGGAAAGCGAGGCTTGTTTGCTTAGTGACGCGAGGCTCGTCCCTCCCGTCTCTTTCTCGCTGCACGTTGTACCGCTTCAAAGAAAGAGTCAGATATATCAGTATCAGTACCGCTTTTGATACCTGCGGTGCAGCAACCTACATCACCGTACGTTGGACAATGTCATGTCTTATGTTTGCTGTTCGTCTCAAAAATTCTGCACAATATTTACATGAGTCCTCTTTTGGTTGATGTCTAGCTTCAAAACTTTGCTTTATACATATCCTGACCCAGATAGTTCAAGTATGACGTGTGATACACCTCTCAAAGAAAAATGAATAATGATTGGCAGCAAAATTAAGCAAATTTTGATGCTTTATGGTCACAAAATAGTAAACGATCAAGCAATTAAAGAAATAAAGGTAAAAGAAACAATTTAGATAAATTCATTTACGAAATCTCAAATGAAAAGGTTCCTGAGCTATGTGTGTATAAATTCCTTTCATTTGTGGAAAGTGCAAATCTAGAAACAAATTAACCTCTTGCTTGAGTCCCATTACTAATATACAAACTTTTTATTTGTATGTACCTATTACTTTCGTAGAATCAAAATGGACTTGATAAATACTAAAGCGCCATCTAGCGGTACTGTTAAAAATCATCGCTGTGTAATAAGTTCGAGTCGACGTAAAAGGACAACCATTAGCAAGCCACTCTTCGAGCAAAATATTTCCTGATATAGTTTGCTCAATCGTTACCAGATGGAGCTACTAGTCTGTGATATGTAGTTTCTACCTGACATACACAGGAGCTTTATGTTTACCTAAATTACTATGCAGCTATGTAATAAATCATTCATTAGAAGAATTGGAAAAAATGTGAAAAAAGTTGTGACTTTCTTCATATTAATTAATTTTAGTGATTTAATTGAGACCTGTGACAAAGATACATAATTATGAGTATTTGTTTATAAACACGTATGGAATGTTTGGAGTAGTAGGCCTTTCTATTATCTGACGAACAAATCAATATATTAATGTTTCAACACTGACTGAATTCTTATAATGTAAAAGGAAAACCCAAGGAGTCCCACAAGGATCATATCTAGGTCACATTTTGTTCCCTACTCAGTTAGATCTAACATTTTCTAAATCCCGTATCCTTTTTTATGGTTATTGAGTGATCTAACAGATTAAGTAGGTATACTTAAATAAATTGTAGAAAAAAGTGAGAGCTTTCACACCTAAGTAACAAAATCATTAATGAAGTATGATGTACTTTGATAATTTCAGTGATAAATTATGTCTTGAAGAATTAAGACGCTGCGTAGAGTAAGTGCTAATGTAAGTAAATGTAGGTACATACTTGATATTAAATTTTTTTTTTTTTATTCGTATAAGTCGTACCCATACTAGGCAAATGCATTTCCGCTATGAAATATGTTCCAGAAAAAACGACCTTAGCTTGGACTTAATGTTATTTTCATTTAAATTATCTTTTAAAGTAGCGGGTAGTTCGTTAATTAAAATACTTGATATTAAAATAAACGGTTAAAAGTTAAAATCAATGATCGAAGTAACATCATAGGTGATGATTTAAATAATATTTATCATTATGTACACTAGCGAGCGATAAAACCTAGGTTATCCTAGAGAAGCGATTAATTTTGTAGTTACACTGCTATCTGCTATTGTACAGGTTCGACAGTTTTCTACATTATCATGTCTTACTGTTAGTCTATCTATGTTATCTTCCGCTCACTTATATCCCTATCTGACCGCAGTTTGTTCTATACTAGAGCTGTTCTGTCTATTCTGTATGATTCATTGAGTTTATTATAAGTATAATCAAAAAGTGTAAGTATCACTTACGACTGTATAAAAACTTTGAGACAAGTTTTGAAATTGAGTGTCCCAAATTATGTAAACTAATCTAGCTAACCTAGCCAATATTTAGACTTGGCAATTTAATATTATAACCTATAGTTATCAGCCCGTTAAGACGATTAGCCTAGTTGTTCGGTTCTTTTTAATCATAATACAGGGTTCAAAAAACCATTACATACAGGCTATATTTACATGAACATCTAATTACATGCCGTTATAGCGAAAGTTTTGGCAAATTGCTAGTCAATATGTTAGTAGAGCGCTAGTTTTGAGGGTCCTGTTTTCACTTATCGAAAGCTATATTTTTTACAGACTGGAGAAATGAAAAAAAAAAAAAGAATCTAAGATACAAGATAGGATCTTCATGATTATGTAAAAGCATTGCATTTTTATTCGTCAATTAGGTAAACAAAATGAGGTAAAGTACCTAGCCACTTCGAAAAAATCATAAAAAGTAATGTTTTGCTCAAGAAACGAGTTTTTGTTGATCACTGGTGTTTCTAATTGGTCTTGATTTAAAACAATTTGCACGTCGTTCTCGATCGGATCCAATTTCACGGTCTGATCAAGACATTGGGTGACGTGACACTGGTCTGATCTTTACGAGAAGACTGGTCGGGGTAATTATCATAAAAAAATTGGATCACTGCAGAAAATGCATCTGTTCTGTGAGTGCAGTGCCGTTGTAATAGGCGAATAAAAAATATTTTTGGGAAAACGTTAAAATTATCAATATTTTCGCAAATTTTAATAGACTCTAATGGTATTGTAGTAGTATACCACACCGTTAGAATATAGTTTCTCTACTTAATCAAAAAACAGTTTTAGGTACGGACGACAGATAAGAACCCACAGTGTCTTTTGTACCTATGTTCTTAAAAATTGAAAGTCATACTGTATTGGCATTTGATACGGGTATCTGGAAAACTTTAAAGGTTAACAATTAATTAATGTATTTTTCTTGTCACTTTACCTGTTTTTCAGCTCAGACAGAAAAATCATTTGAAAGATAAAATGAACATAAAATTGTTTCTTTATGTAGAGCAAACGATAAAAAGTGTGGCGCTTAGTTTTTAGTATTTGCTTGCTACTTTAACTAACATACTTCTGGTGTTTACTGTTCTCCTTGCCTCCTTGTTTGGGATGCATAAACTGCCTAGCTCGCATAAATACTTATAACTATGTATATTTTAAAGTCTGTCTGTCTATGTATATTAACTTTGAAAAAGAGGCTGACAATAGTGACTGAGTTTCTTGCGCTGATTCTTCTCAGCACTGGCCCATTCATTGTCCTGAAGCAGTGGTAGGGTTAATACTGGGACGTGTAAAAGTGCTTTTTAAAAGCTTACTTGCATCAATAAATGAGTTTTGAATGAGCAACTGCGTTACTTTCTTAGTAGCAAAAGTCTGTCGGTTCCTGTTATTATAAATACATTTGCCCACTCGATGTCCTCAAGCTTTTAATGTGGTTTACTGCTATAGGATATAGACCGCTTACCGGAAGGCGTAGCGTGGGATCACCTGCCCTATGGACGGACGACCGTAGAGGTTGCGGGGTCACTTGCAGGCAGCCATCTAGCCAGAAGTCAATGGGCCTTTGTTTAGAAAGATGTCTATATGATGTGATGTTGATAAAGAGGTTGGGAATTCATTTGCAGGCTTATGCCATGCAATACTATCTAACTCAAACTACTATATAACTCAAAGGTGACTGACTGACTGACATAGTGATCTATCAACGCACAGCCCAAACCACTGGACGGATCGGGCTGAAATTTGGCAAGCAGTAGATGTTATGACGTAGGCATCCGGCTAAGAAAGGATTTTACGAAACTCCACCCCTAAGGGGGTATCGGGTAAAACGGGATTCACGCGTACGAAGTCGCGGGCGGCCTCTAGTGTTCAATAAATAGCTAAATCTCAATAAAAGATAAAAAATGTGCAAACTGTACGCCACTTAATTAAACTCAAGCACAGATTCTGTCCTGTAATTCATTTAAATGTTTAAATTCAAATAATTAAAATTAAATATATTGTAGATATATTGGTTTACATTATCTTGTGTTAGTACAGCATTTTTACGTGATGAGATAAGAATAGAGCATCTGCATTATGCACATCATTATCACCATGCAGTTTTTTTTAAAGTAAACAGTTAAATAACGTCATACTCGTCAGTTATCTTATGTATTAGAATTATTATTAAGATCTCCGTTAACTTTGTTAATTGCACGTAACAGAGACACACTTATAAGTACATATTTCTATATTTTCATTTTAGTGGTTGCTACTTTATGTAGGTAGGTAAGTACTCGTAGGCAAATTAAAAATCGTTATTATGGTCAAAGATTTTTTAGTTTATCTACAACTACATAAATAAAAACTTCTGTTTACCTTTTATAACAATTTGTAAAGCCGAAGTTTGTACTTTGTAGTACGAATATGTGTTACGGTCAAAGTGATAAATGTGAAAATTATGAATAATCGCCGGTTATTATGAATAATTACCGAATGATTTGGTAAATGTGATTAATATGAGGTCATTTATGTGTGTATAAAACTAAATAGGCGGCTTAGGGGTGGCCCAAGGGCCACCCCCGCCGCACCTTAACCTATTTTTCACTTTAAATCAAAACATTATGTTATAGGTATCATGGAAAACTAATGTTATGCAAGAAACACTCCAAACTCATTATGCCAATTTATATTAATATATGATATCAAAACGTTCAAAAGTTTGGCTGTACACGAGCACGTACACAAGATGTTGATCTCTTTTATGAAATTTGTTAGTACTGAGCTTGAATTATTAAATAATGACTGTTAAATGTGATTCATTTATCACTTTTACCGCGACAGTCGGTAATTATTCATAATAACCGGTTATTATTAATAATTTTCAATTTATCACATTAACCGTAACATATGCACAAAATTAAAATATGAACTGTTCCAAAATTATTTTTGCAAAGGGACATGCCCTTAGTACACATAATTATTGACGTGTGACTGTAACGGGAAAACACGTTAATTCCCGTGGGGACAACGGGAACAAACCATAAAACAAAGAGCAAGTGCAAGATGCAAGTGCATGCATCTCCGGAGCTATTGTTTGGGCGCGTAAGAACATTGAAGGTTGCTAATTACTAAAATTAGTGACGTGTTCGTTGGTACAGTTGTCGACAGAACGTGTTAAAATTATACATTGTTTTATTTAATAGTGCATTGACGTTGAAGTTTATCGATTTTTATTTACAGCTTTGTTAATGAAAGTCCGTTTATAAAATTAAATATAACTTGTGGAACGCACAAGACCGCGGTGTCAATTGATTTCTATTGTATCTCTATTCGCTGGTACTTGAATGGATAAATATTTCTGTGGTTTCAGTCATGAAAGCCTTAATATTTAAGTACTACATTTGAGTTTTCTTTGACTTTTCTTGAAAAAAATATCGCATTCCAAACTAGTGTGTTGGATCTTTAATGTGATAGGTTAATAACGAATATCTCTATGAACTTGTCATTGAAGTTTTACATCGATCTTACAATATTGCAAAAAAAAAGTACATAAAAGCAATTAAGTTCATTGCACCCAACCAGTGACATCAACAGAAACATTGTTTCAATTGATATTAGTCATTCGTTACATAGTTTATAGTAAAGCCGCGTCTGCGCGAATGTCCGCTGCGCACACGCATCCTGACTGTGTTTGGTAAATATCGCTTGAACTCCGTGACCCGTGCACGTGGACAATGTACAGCTGATCAAGCTAAACATTGAGGCACCTTATACAATTGTATTAAGAACGAGTTTTCAACAAGAATGTATGTAATGTAAGGTAGACTGTACGTACGTGCAATGTGCATATTGCACCGAGATACGCCTATAAGTCATACATGCAAGATCCAACAGGTTCTGTTTTCCTGTCTGCGTATGAAAAGATTATGGATCTCTCTAGCGGGATAGGATACCTAGGACTTATATGACCTAGACCCTAGGTAGTAGCTAGCAAAGTCAAAAACCTTTTACTGTGTAATACTTATATTCCCTGTAACAAGGGGCGCGGCCGCGCGGGTCATATTTAAATTTTGAAAAAATACTCAATAAATATGGACAATTTTCTACTCTAATTTCCACGTCACTTCATCTAGCAGTTTATGCGTGAAGAAGTAACTTATTTTTTGAGTAGATAGATACATAATTAAATGCGGAAAACTTTAATAAGTAATAATTACATGTCTGTACAATGTACATTTTATAGCTATTCCTGTCTAAATCTGCTTTCATTGTCGCTGTATTCATGCTCAATGTACGCAATAATCAGTGTTCATTTAAGCTTAAGAAAATCCATAATTTACTTCAGAAATAAAGCCACAAATAGTTATTAAGCTTTGAGTACTCGTGCCATTAACTGTGCTTTAGGCGCTGCGGCAATCAAACGCATCATGTGGATGAAAATAACTGACTTTTATGGATTTGCAATGGAAATCTTGATGTCGGGAATAACTGTGTTCGTAGATGAGATTCCCATGGAAATATTTACGGAATGAGCGGACCATGAGCACAGAAGTATTATTATTTTACTTTTTCTAGTGCATTTTTGAGCTGATTTGAGGCAAACACGCTCTACCGTCCGTACGCCAAAAGAAGACGTAGTGTGGGCAAGTCTTTCACAAGGGGGCCGATCATTTAGTGAAGGTCGCGGGAAGCAACTGGATGCGGGCAGCGCAGGACCATGGTGGACAATGTGGACATCCTTGGAAGAGGCCTTAGTCCAGCAGTGGAAATTAGTTTTGGTTGAATCGAACGAACGAACGAACTTTTTTTTACTGATGGAATGGTAATCTTGTGGCTTAATCTTCGGAACCACTGTAAGAATTTCATAAAGTTTTTTATATTTGTAAAGCTTTGACGAAATCATACCACGCTTACGTTACGGAATTACGGTGTCTTATGTAAAGGAGCTTTTTAACACAAAAACTTCAACAGAATCAACCAATCATATGCACCGCGTATGACAGCGACCATAAAATTGTATGTTAATGCTCAAAAATTATGGATAGCCTTTTACGTTTATTTTAAATCAGATTAACTCTAGTTATAAAACGCGTTTGTCACTCTGTCACGCGTTATGAGGGTGGACCACCGGGACGGGAGATTAGGGCCTTTGTCTTGCTACAGCCGTATCTGGTATTAATAAAAAATATCTCCAAAGTGGGCCTGCATTTCATTTAGTCTGTGATTGCGTAGAGCGGACTGTTTATTGTTTTGAACAAATGCAATCGGGACTTTCAATTTTAAATTAATCAAAAGATAGGAACTAAGGCCTATGTTAGTAAACAAATCTCAAAAAGAGCCTATGATTGGTTGAATAATTTCAATATTGTTTCCTTAGAAAACGTCGATACTTTAGATATTAATAAGTTTCCTAGTCATCATACACATCATCATGAGCAGCTGAAAACATCAGGTAGGTCTGAAAACGTCTTAAACGTCGCAGGTAATAGACTTAGCTCTAATTTTGGAAAATTCTTTTATAAATTAGCATCGTGTTGAAATCGATTCCGATCTGCTCGTGATTGGTTTAAAGAAAGCATTATTCGAATACAGGGAATGCGCGGTCTCGATTCTCGATTCGCGGGAAATGCACTGCTCGGATTACACGCCAACATTCTTGCACAATGCATGTAAAATGCGTCTGGCTGAACTTGAGCGATTTGTTTCATCAGACGCGTAATACCTATAGGTACTTACTACTTGGAAACATACAGGTTAACTGTCAGTAATACTTAGTACGGACGTCACAGGCTTAATCTTTGGCATCTTATGTAATTTGCTATGTTGCAACAATGTAATAAGTTGCCTGACGTGCGTATATACGAGTATACTTTAAGTTCAGATAACTGTTTTTCATCAGTATAACTTCGCGGCCTCGTAACAAAAACAGGACTATCTTATGGATTGAGGATCCATGTCAACTATGTCTGATACCAAATTCAATCTAATCGGTTCAGTGGTTTAGGCGTGAAAAATTTAACAGATAGAGTTACTTTCGCCAATGTTAAATTATGTGACATTGCCTCTAGACAATTAAATCGAATACAAATCGACACGTATAAATGATAAAATAAATTGAATCTATTTAATTAATAAAATCAATCTAAAAATGACACGACGATGTCACGCTCGATTGTTTGGGCCACAACGAAAGCGATGCATCTGATTGTATACAAAATTAATGTGCTTGGACGCCTGTCGAAACTAAACAATAAGAAAGGTTGGCCCGCTTCCGTCCTTAGTATTCATAAACAATCTTTTGTCCTCCCTTCCTGTCGTTATTATGACTTTTTGGAGAATTGATTCGAGGTTAAACAAGTTGTCTACGGTCACGTAATGTTTGTCTATGAAGGGACATGTAGAGTCGTTTGGTAGACCGACTGAATTATTCGCTACATCGATTTATTTGTCGATTAATTTTAACGTTCTATAGGTTCAAACACAGGAGACGTGCTGGATAATAAATGGAGATGTTTTATACCTTTGCGAATAAAATTATTACGTTTAATACTTTAATAGTCACAGCTTGCGGCTCCGCCCTTATATAGCAGGATTGCACATTTTAAGTTGAATATTCAAAGCATTTATAAAAATAATTTTCACTAAGAAGCTGCCATTAGATTTATACCATTAAAAATTCAAAATGGCAGTCCATTAGGTACTGTACCTACTTTTTCAATTGTTTTTTGTAATTACCCAGACATCTTTAAACAAAAGACAGGCGCTTCATTTCAATTCGGAGCTGTCACTTTTTTGTCTCTTCCTCTGGAAGCAAATTGAGCTGTTATGCTTTTTTACTTTTTTATCTTGCAGATAAAATAAACGCATAGCGTTCGTTATCGCGATTCGCCGAGTTCTACGCAAATATTGTTCGTGAAAACAGTCGTCTGTTTAGTTTGCTTGTGATAGCATAGCGTTTGCGTGGTGACGTTATTGTGGTGATATCCGTTTCATAAAATTTAACGTTAATAAAAAATTGCGATATTCTTCGAACGCTATTTGGATTATTCTGAACGTCTCAAACGTTGATGGAAATTGAATTGGTGTAGTTTTTACCACGAATACGAGTGTATATTTATTTACTTACTAAGATTTTTAGTAGGTACCTACTTAGTTTCTGTTTTGCCATGCATCCATGCGGCCATTTCTCGCATGCATATTTTCAAATATTTACAATAATGAGTTTTCGTGTTTATCTACCCATTTTTTATGGAAATAATGAGGATCAGTCAACTAAAGCAGATATCGATATCCTCACATTAAGTAGTAAAAAAATGCTTTCAGCTATCTTTTCCTATACCGAGGAGTAAACTCGTCGCTTCGATAGTGATGACGCATAAAAAAACTTTAAAAATTTGAATTCTGATATGCTTATCATAAAGGCGAAAAAAATGCAATTCGGGAAAGTCGCTCCTGATAGCGTTATCGTGTGAGTAACGTCCGGCTCGACTCCTGCGCATAGAGGGTCGCTGTTCACTTTGACACCACGTTGAGTCATTAAAGATTTGTCCTGGTAACTGCGATGATAGGTAGGTAGTGGCAATTTGGCTAGGGTTTGAGGAAAATTTGGTATGGTAGGGGAACAATAAGGATAAAGTTTGGCGAAATATGTTTTACTAGCTTTCCGCCCGCGGCTTCGCCCGCGTGGAGTTTTGTCTGTCACAGAAAAACTTTGTTGCTCGCGTCCCTGTTTCAAAAACCGGGATAAAAACTATCCTAGTTCAGTGGTTTAGGCGTGAAAGCAAGACAGACAGACAGAGTCACTTTCGCATTTATAATATTAGTATCAAAGTCGCACAGCGTGCTATGGAGAGGGCTATGCTTGGTGTTTCTTTGCGAGATCGAATCAGAAATGAGGAAATCCGTAAACGAACTAAAGTTGCTGACATAGCCCGACGGATTAGCAAGCTGAAGTGGCAATGGGCAGGGCATATAGTACGCAGAACTGACGGCCGATGGGGCACCAAGGTTCTGGAATGGAGGCCGCGTACCGGAAAACGCAGCGTGGGACGTCCACCTACAAGGTGGACTGACGACATCGTAAAGGTAGCAGGGAAGCGCTGGATGCAGGCTGCTACCAATCGAACAACGTGAAAAGCATTAGGGGAGGCCTATGTTCAGCAGTGGACGTCCAATGGCTGAAATGATGATGATGATGATGAATATTAGTATAGATAGATAGATAGTATAGATTAGTATAGATGATTTGTACGGAAGGTCTACGAAGCTAAACACTGTAATGTAAGAAAGAGCTGTACCTAATAAAAATACTGTACCTTTAATATGAACGCACCTACCCAAGGAACGTAATTTTTAGTAGACATTTTTAGTAGAGGCCAAATACCAGTGGATCAATAGCGTAAGGTTGTTGGAATTCCAAACAGCATGATAAGTACCGAAGCTTGCAAGTTCTATTTTGCTTAAAAAATAAATAATTTGGCTTTTTTTTATCTTCTAGGTTTTCTGATAGAGTTACTCAAAGAAAGAAATTAGAAGAGTTAATAATACCTACCTACTGTTATGTAGGTATTTATTGAAGTAATAAAAGTTCTCCTTTGTACAGAAACCTTTCCAAAATTTTCCTGTCAGTTTTTTCCCGGTGCCTAACTCTATTGTTTGTAGTAACTTATTTCCTAAAACTTAAATGTGTAATGCTTTATCAAAGTCCACTTAGGGCAAGGTTTTGAAGGCCATGTCCTACATTTGGTAAAAAACATTTTCCATTCAAATGAATCCTTTACTTACGTTAACCGCAAAACCACAGATATTTCTACGGTTGACCATGACAATTTTATGAATTTTAATTACTAATAAATTAAATTACGAACTTTTTTTTTAGTTTGAAGCGTTCATTCAACCATAACAAATCATAAGTCGATACAATGGAGAGCACATCAGACTGGTTAGTTTAAATTTTTATTCTAAAATAGCATCTATTCCAAAAGCATAAGATGTCTTGATGATTTTACCTTGATGTGCTGTCATTTGCACATAAAACGCTAACGTACTTTATTAGGTACACAGGGAAAAATGTTGTCAAACTTATTCATATTTTACAACTGAATGATTTGATTGTATGAGGAAATAAACAACTTGGTAATGAATGAAAAAATATTATTATCATCAATTCAAATCCTGTTTCATTTTCATTAACAACCGTATAGTCGACTAGCAGAAAATGACATTTTAATGATAAATTACTGTTTACCGATTGGATGAGTGCGTTGATATAACGAAGCATATTTTTGATTTTATTTGCTTGAAATTTAAAGTTATTAATATTAAGTATTGGTAACTTGGCTATTATGCATTTACTATTTATTACAAATAACTTTTTAGGTTTTTTCTTTGAGGCTACTGTACTTATTTGACATAAAACACACAAATATGTACTTCATTTCATTACCAAACCCATACATTTCAGTTTAGCCTTAAACACACAAAATACATTTAATTTGGAGCCAAATGATTGCTAGTATGGTGTGGTGATGTATCCAAAATCCTTAAAAGACAAATTAAACTCAAGCCTCTTTCACGGTAATTAGATACGTCCGTATCTAGATTTTGAATGTTAAGTAAACACCAGTTTCGCAGTACACCGGAACTATACATATCATCAAGTTCTCACAGGGTAAACGACCCATTATCGAACGCCATTGACAGTGCGGCGTTATGCTCTGTGACTCATGTGATGTGTAGGGCACACTAACTATCTGTGCTGTAATCTGCACCCATCAAGAGTGACTGATATCTGAGCAAATGGACATTATGACTGTTATCACTATCTGCAATTTTTTAAAGAGGTTAGAGAATAATGTTAGGCTAACGTTTTGAAATTTTTGCACGATTACTCAATTAAGCATCCAGCGCCTTCTTGCTACCGATATGAGGTCATCGTCCACCTTGTGGGTGGACGTCCAACAGCGATTTTGAATTGTAAGCTACGTACAGTTACCAACCGGCCTTTGTGGAAGTTATTGGAGGCCTATGTTCAGCAGTGGACGTCCTATTGCTGAAATGATGATGATGATGATGTCTCAAAAAAAGGGAAGGACGATGACGATGACACACTGACTTCACATTACATTACAAAAAAAAAAAGTGTAAGCATTTAGGGTAGACCGGGGACAATAGTACCATTTTTTGGAAATTGTTCAATATTGAGAAATCTAATGAAATATAACTTATTCTGTTAGGATGCTGTAAAAACTAGACTCTTAAGCTACAAATTTAAGCATGCAGAGATGAACTATTCTTTCGAATACTTAATGAAAAACGAATTTGAAATGTACGATGTCTCATGTTACAACTGACCCCTACAACGGGTCAATTGTACCAATAATATATGAGGCAATAAAAGTAGTTATGTTTATCTAATCATCACCTTTATTGGTATTCTGTTCTCTTAATCTCCTAAAATCATCAGTCTTTATTAATTGAGATCGAAAATATGTAGGAACAAGTATGAAAAATCAACACTTAAGTTTAAAAACAAAACAATAACTTTTCTTCCATAAAAACGAAAAAACTATCTGTTTCTACATAATATGCCATCTATTTGGCTCGGATATTGCTTCTGAAACAACAATAAGCATAATAACAATGATAGAAATATCAAAACTGAAAAATCTATTTTTGTATGAGGGTACAATTGACCCCTGGTACAATTGACCCTGATTATTTATACCTACTACTGCTTCGACTTTTCAAGATTTTTTCATAAGCCTGTTTATAAAGGAATAGATCCGTTGATCCGCGGTCCGTACTTTTGACTCTACGCCGAGGCATCTAAAACAAAACGTTCAAATACTTAGTTACTTACTTAATTAAGCTAAAATGTACATATTCAGAAGGGTTTTAGAAACCTATATTAAAATATTTTAAGTAGGCATTTAGGTAGGTACTTATATCACCTTTTTATCGATATCTACCTACTTATTTAATCAAACACATTAAGTATGTATCTAATTAATGCTTAATGCATGCAACTATGAATGAACCTAGACAATTTTTTCAGTAGGAAGGTATGCCTATAATTGTAAAAATTTAAAATAACCACGTGAATGTTTTATAATAACTTATTTTATTATAAGTATAGGTACTTTAAAACCAATTTAAAATATTATGTAGTAAGTATAAAATAAGGTTCCGGGGGTTAATTGTACCACNTTTGCAGGCCTATGCCATGCAATACTATCTAACTCAAACTACTATATAACTCAAAGGTGACTGACTGACTGACATAGTGATCTATCAACGCACAGCCCAAACCACTGGACGGATCGGGCTGAAATTTGGCAAGCAGTAGATGTTATGACGTAGGCATCCGGCTAAGAAAGGATTTTACGAAACTCCACCCCTAAGGGGGTATCGGGTAAAACGGGATTCACGCGTACGAAGTCGCGGGCGGCCTCTAGTGTTCAATAAATAGCTAAATCTCAATAAAAGATAAAAAATGCGCAACAGTACGCCACCTGTAACGAAACGAAGGTCAAGACTTAATTAAACTCAAGCACAGATTCTGCCCTGTAATTCATTTAAATATTGAAATCCAAATAATTAAAACATGTATGTTCTAGATAAATTGGTTTAAATTGTACCATCTTGTGTACAGTATTTTTACGTGATGAGATAAGAATAGAGCATCTGCATTATGCACATCATTATCACCATACAGTTTTTTTTTAAAGTAAACAGTTAAATAACGTCATACTAGTCGGTTATCTTATTTATTATTTATTAAGATCTCCGTTAACTTTGTTAATTGCACGTAACGGAGACAGACTTATAAGTATCTCTATATTTTCATTTTAGTGGTTGCTACTTTATGTACTCGTAGGCAAATTAAAAATCGTTAATAATAACGATAAGTTTTTATTTATGTAAATAAACTAAAAAATCTGTGACCTTATGATCTTTTTAACTTTTGTAAAAATTTGTAAAGCCGAAGTTTGTACTTTGTAGTACGAATATGCACAAAATTAAAATATGAACTGTTCCAAAATTATTTTTGCAAAGGGACATGCCCTTAGTACACATAATTATTGACGTGTGACTGTAACGGGAAAACAGGTTATTTCCCGTGGAGACAACGGGAACAAACCATAAAACAAAGAGCAAGTGCAAGATGCAAGTGCATGCATCTCCGGAGCTATTGTTTGGGCGCGTAAGAACATTGAAGGTTGGATGCTAATTACTAAAATTAGTGACGTGTTCGGTGGTACACTTGTTAACAGAACGTGTTAAAATTATACATTGTTTTATTTAATAGTGCGTTGACGTTGAAGTTTATCGATTATGTTATTTACAGCTTTGTTAAAGTTTGTGAAAGTCCATTTATCAAATTAAGTATAACTTGTGGAACGCACAAGACTGTGGTGTCAATTGATTTATTTTGTGTCTCGATTCGCTGGTACTTGAATGGATAAATATTTCTGTGGTTTCAGTCATGTACAAGTCAATTTACTACATTTGACTTTTCTTTGACTTTTCTTTAAAATAATCTTATGCATACCGTTTTATTACCGATCCAAATTATGTGTGTAGGATCTTTAATGTGATAGGTTAACGAACATCTCTACTCTATCAACTTGTTATTAAATTTTTACATCGATCTTACAATATTGCAAAAAAGCACATAAAAAAGCATAGATATCAATTAAGGTCATTGCACCTAACCAGTGACATCAACAGAAACATTGTTTCAATTGATATTAGTCATTCGTTACATAGTTTATAAGTTTATAGTAAAGCCGCGTCTGCACGAATGTCCGCTGCGCACACGCATCCTGACTGTGTTTGGTAAATATCGCTTGAACTCCGTGACCCGTGCACGTGGACAATGTACGGCCGATCAAGCTAAACATTAAGGCACCTTATACAATTGTATTAAGAACGAGTTTTCAACAAGAATGTATGTAATGTAAGGTGGACTGTACCTACGTGCAATGTGCATATTGCACCGAGATACGCCTATAAGTCATACATGCAAGATCCAACAGGTTCTGTTTTCCTGTCTGCGTATGAAAAGATTATGGATCTCTCTAGCGGGATAGGATGCCTAGGACCTGGGTAACCTAGGTTCTAAGCAGTAGCTAGCAAAGTCAAAACCCTTTTACTGTGTAAGTTTCCTGTAACTAGTGGCACGTGGGGCATAAGTATATAGGAAGACAACTGTTCTAAATTCTCACCAAAAAATAGTTCACGTTTTGTAGATTTAAAAAAAAATAGTCATCTAAATATGGACTATTTGATGGCTATTCTATTGTCCACGTAAGATTAATGATTATACATCCAGCAGTTTTTGGTGTGAAGGAGTAGGTAACTAATACTCGTATCTTTGCGTATGCTCGTAAATACAAACAGTTAAATGAGGAAAACTATAAATTTTGCAAGAATAAAATATTATTCTGTATGTATACTTTATAGCTACTCCTGCTTTTAAGTTCGCTTTCATTGTCGCTGTATTCATGCTCAATGTACGCAATAATCAGTGTTCATTTAAGCTTAAGAAAATCCATAATTTACTTCAGAAATAAAGCCACAAATAGTTATTAAGCTTTGAGTACTCGTGCCATTAACTGTGCTTTAGGCGCTGCGGCAATCAAACGCATCATGTGGATGAAAATAAATGACTTTTATTGATTTGCAATGGAAATCTTGATGTCTGGAATAACCGGTATTCGTAGATGAGATTCCCATGAAAATATTTACGGAATGAGCGGACCATGAGCATAGATAAGTTATTATTATTTTACTTTTTCTACTGCATTTGCAGTGTTGGGGCAGAGAAGTTCTCCAGTGGCTGTCACGGGCCGGAAGCCGTAGTGAGGGCAGGCCTTCCACAAGAGGACCGATGATTTGGAGAAGTTCGCGGGAAGCACCTGTATGCGGGCAGCGCAGGACCAATGTGGACATCCTTGGAAGAGGCCTTAGACCACAGTGGACAGTATTTTTGATTGAAACGAAAGAACAAACTTTTTTTTTACTGATGGAATGGTAGTCTTGTGGTGTCTTCGGAACCTTCACTGTAAGAATTTAAAAAAGCTTTGACAAAACAACCACGCCTTAACGCGTTTACGGTGTCTTATGTAAAGGAGCTTTTTAACACAAAAACTTTAACAAAATCAACAATCCATATGTACCGCGTATGACAGCGACCATAAAATTGTATGTTAATGCTCAAAAATTATGGATAGCCTTTTACGTTTATTTTAAATCAGATTAACTCTAGTTATAAAACGCGTTTGTCACTCTGTCACGCGTTATGAGGGTGGACCACCGGGACGGGAGATTAGGGCCTTTGTCTTGCTACAGCCGTATCTGGTATTAATAAAAAATATCTCCAAAGTGGGCCTGCATTTCATTTAGTCTGTGATTGCGTAGAGCGGACTGTTTATTGTTTTGAACAAATGCAATCGGGATTCTCGATTTTAAATTAATCAAAAGATAGGAACTAAGGCTTAAGTATATTAGTAAACAAATCTAAAAGAGCCTGTGATTGGTTGAATAATTTCAATATTGCTTCCTTAGAAAACGTCGATACTTTAGATATTAATAAGTTTCCTAGTCATCATACACATCATCATGGGTAGCTGAAAACATCAGGTAGGTCTGAAAAGTCTTAAACGTTTTTTTAATTTATTTTTTTATGCAAGACAAGGCAGGTATTTGACCGCAATCGCACCTGGTGTTAAGTGAGATGCAGTCTAAGATGGTACATATCTGCCCTGTAAGTGCCTATTCACTCTCGCCCTGAAAAGGTCCGGTTATAGTGTTCAGGAAATACAGTAGAATTCCAGTCCCGTCGTAGGAATAGACTTAGCTCTAATTTTGGAAAATTCTTTTATAAATTAGCATCGTGTTGAAATCGATTCCGATCTGCTCGTGATTGGTTTAAAGAAAGCATTATTCGAATACAGGGAATGCGCGGTCTCGATTCTCGATTCGCGGGAAATGCACTGCTCGGATTACACGCCAACATTCTTGCACAATGCATGTAAAATGCGTCTGGTTGAACTTGAGCGATTTGTTTCATCAGACGCGTAATACCTATAGGTGCTTACTAGTTACTTGGAAACATACAGGTTAACTGTCAGTAATACTTAGTACGGACGTCACAGTAGGCTTAATCTTTGGCATCTTATGTAATTTGCTATGTTGCAACAATGTAATAAGTTGCCTGACGTGCGTCTATACGAGTATACTTTAAGTTCAGATAACTGTTTTTCATCAGTAAAACTTCGAGGCTTCGTTACAAAAACAGGACTTAAAGCTATTTTATGGATCCTTGTATCTCAAACTATGTCTAATACCAAATTCCATCTAAATCGGTTCAGTGGTTTAGGCATGAAAATAAATATAAATTGAATCTTTTTAATTAATAAAATCAATGGAAAAATGACACCACAATGTCACGCTCGATTGTTTGGGCCACAACGAAAGCGATGCATCTGATTGTATACAAAATTAATGTGCCTGGACGCCTGTCGAAACTAAACAATAAGAAAGGTTGGCCCGCTTCCGTCCTTAGTATTCATATACAATCTTTTGTCCTCCCTTCCTGTCGTTATTATGACTTTTTGGAGAATTGATTCGAGGTTAAACAAGTTGTCTACGGTCACGTAATGTTTGTCTATGAAGGGACATGTAGAGTCGTTTGGTAGACCGACTGAATTATTTGCTACATCGATTTATTTGTCGATTGATTTTAACGTTCTATAGGTTCAAAGACAGGAGACGTGCTGG
The DNA here is from genome assembly GCF_004193835.3 of Ostrinia furnacalis. Taxonomy (NCBI): domain Eukaryota; kingdom Metazoa; phylum Arthropoda; class Insecta; order Lepidoptera; family Crambidae; genus Ostrinia; species Ostrinia furnacalis. The sequence continues at coordinate 645,396 of NW_021131592.1, read as the reverse complement.
ATAATAAATTGAGATGTTTTATACCTTTGCGAATAAAATTATTACGTTACTTTAATAGTTACAGCTTGCGGCTCCGCCCTTATAGCAGGATTGCCAATGATATTATATTATATAATATCATTGAGGATTGCACATTTTAAGTTGAATATTCAAAGCATTTATAAAAATAATGTTCACTAAGAAGCTGCCATAGATTTATAGCATTAAAAATTCAAAATGGCAGTCCATTAGGTACTGTACCTACTTATTCAATTGTTTTTTGTAAAGTAATTACTCAGATACTTAGCTTTAAACAAAAGACAGACACTTCATTTCGTTTCGGAGCTGTCACTTTTTTGTCCCTTCCTCTGGAAGCAAATTGAGCTGTTATGCTTTTTTACTTTTTTATCTTGCAGATAAAATAAACGCATAGCGTTCGTTATCGCGATTCGCCGAGTTCTACGCAAATATTGTTCGTGAAAACAGTCGTCTGTTTAGTTTGCTTGTGATAGCATAGCGTTTGCGTGGTGACGTTATTGTGGTGATATCCGTTAGATACATGAAATAAAAAAATTGCGATATTCCTCGAACGCTATTTGGATTATTTTGAACTTATCAAACGTTGATGAAAATTTAATTGGTGCAGTTTTTTTTCATAAATATGAGCTTATATTTACTTACTTACTAAGATTTTTAGTATCTACTTAGTTTCTGTTTTGTCATCCAAGCGGTCATTTCTTGCATACACATTTTCAAATACAGTGTGAGTCACGTTAAAGTGTACATATGGAAATAGATGAAACTAGACCTATTTTTATCGACAAAAAAGAGGTCAAAATTTTTTTGAGATTTTTTTTTTTTTTTTATCGAATTTTTTTTCTTCCAATTACTTATTGTAAAGAAAACGTAATAACTTTTAAACTAAGCGGTGTATCCTGATAAAATAAAAACAGTAATAATGCTAAATAACAGGCAATACTAAAAAAATACATAAAATACACAAAAAAGGCCAACAAATAATAAAAAATGATATTTTTTGAAAAAAATCTGCTTTTAAATTCGTGTTTTTTTGGTTATTTGATAAATTTCTCCAAAAAATGCCCCTATAACCGGTAATTTTTATCACTTTGTATTATTCTCTATCGTGTTACCTTCGTAAAACCAAAAATCGCATGTCTCTATCCCTATCACAACGTTTGCAATGATTGTTTGAACTAAGCCTCTCCAGGCGCGCCATTCAACGCTTCGTTGACAACGAAACTGAAAATGGCTCTAGATTTGTAATTTTGATAAAAACAAGTTAGATTTCAAATAAAAACTAAAGATTTCGAAGTAAAATAAGCATTTTAGTTAAAATTAAAATTGTATCTACCTGTAGCGGAGAATAATGTGGTGGCAGGCCTTTGTTCAAACGATCATAGCAAATATTGTGATAGGGATAGAGACATGCGATTTTTGATTTTACAAAGATAATACGATAGAAAATAATACAAAGTAATAAAAACCACCTGTTATAGGGTCATTTTTTTGAGAAATTTATCAAATAACCAAAAAAATACGAATTTTTAAGCAGATTTTTTTCAAAAAGTATCATTTTTTATTATTTGTTGGCATTTTCTGGGTATTTTATGTATTTTTTCAGTATCGCCTATTATTTAGCATTATTACTGTTTTTATTTTATCAGGATATACCGCTTAGTTTAAAAGTTATTACGTTTTCTTTACAATAAGTAATTGGAAGAAAAAAAATTATATAAAAAATTAAAAAAAAATCTCAAAAAATTTTTGACCTCTTTTTTGTCGATAAAAATAGGTCTAGTTTCATCTATTTTCATATGTACACTTTAACGTGACTCACACTGTATTTACAATAATGAGTTGCCGTGTTTATCTACCCATTTTCAACCGACTTCAAAAAAGGAGAAGGTTCNAAAGTTAATTAACAGAAATAACAACCAGTCAACTAAAGCAGATATCGATATCCACACATTAAGTTTAAAAAAATGCTTTCAGCTATCTTTTCCTATACCGAGGAATCTCGTCACTTCGATAGCGATGACGCATAAAAAACTTTAAAAATTTGAATTCTGATATCCTTATCATAAAGGCGAAAAAAATGCAATTCGGGAAAGTCGCTCCTGATAGCGTTATCGTGTGAGTAACGTCCGGCTCGACTCCTGCGCATAGAGGGTCGCTGTTCACTTTGACACTGCGTTGAGTCATTAAAGATTTGTCCTGTGTATGGTAAATGAATGAGTGCCAATTTTGCTGGGCTTTGAGGAAAATTTCGGATGATAAGGCAACAATACGGATATAGTTTGGCGAAATAAGTTTTATGAATAGGACAGTCTACGAAGCTAAACACTATGTAGGTACCTAATGTAAGAAAGAGATAGAGACCACAGAATACATAAGAGGCTGTTACTTATTATTATTCTGTGGCTGTACCAAATAAAACATATCTATACCTACCTATAAATATGAACGTACCCAAGGAAAGTAATTTCTAGTAGACATTTTTAATAGAGGCCAAATACCAATAGTTGGAATTCCAAACAGCATGATAAGCATACCAAAGCTTGCAAGTTCGGTTTTGCATAGATAATTTGGCTTTTTGATCCTTCTAAGTTTTCAGGTCAGAGTTTAAGAAATTAATAGAGTCGGCATCTACCTAACTTTGTATATTATTGAAATATTTGATTAAAGGTCTCCTTTTTCAGAAAGCTGGCTAAAATTTTCCTGTTACTTTTTTCCCGGTGCCTAACTCTATTGTTTGTAGATACTTATTTCCTAAAACTTAAATGTGTAATGCTTTATCAAAGTCCACTTAGGGCAAGGTTTTGAAGGCCATGTCCTACATTTGGTAAAAAACATTTTCCATTCAAATGAATCCTTCACGTTAACCGCAAAACCACAGATATTTCTACGGTTGACCATGTCAATTTTATGAATTTTAATTACTAATTAATTAAATTACGAATTTTTTTTTACTATGAAGCGTACATTCAACCATAACAAATCATAAGTCGATACAATGGAGAGCACATCAGACTGGTTAGTTTAAATTATTATTCCAAAATAGCATCTATTCCAAAAGCATAAGATGTCTTGATGATTTTACCTTGATGTGCTGTCATTTGCACATAAAACGCTAACGTACTTTATTAGGTACACGAGGAAAAATGTTGTCAAACTTATTCATATTTTACAACTGAATGATTTGATTGTATGAGGAAATAAACAACTTGGTAATGAATGAAAAAATATTATTATCATCAATTCAAATCCGGTTTTATTTTCATTAACAACCGTATAGTCGACTAGCGGAAAATGTCATAATGATAAATCACTGTTTACCGATTGGATGAGTGCATTAATATAACGTAGCATAATTTTTTATTTTATTGGGCGTTAAGTATTGAAAATTACTTAACTTTAATTTTTTAACTTAACAAAATTCAGCACTTAAACTAAAAAAACATTTAATTAAAAGTCAATTATTAAAAGTGTTAAAATATTATAAACTGTACGTTTTCCTAAAAAAACATATCCTTAAAGCTTTTTCACGGTAATTAGATACGCCCTTATCTAGATTTTGAATGTTAAACTACTCGTAAGTAAACATCAGTTTCGCAGTACACCGGAATTATATCATCAAGTTCTCACAGGGTAAACGACCCATTATCGAACGCCATTGACAGTGCGGCGTTATGCTCTGTGACTCATGCGATGTGTAGGGCACACTAACCATCTATGTAATCTGCACCCATCAAGAGTGACTGATATCTGAACAAATGGATATTATGACAGTCATCACTATCTGCAATTTTTTTTAAAGAGGTTAGAGACTAATGATGGGTTAACGTTTAGAAATTTTAGCACGATTACTCAATTACACATCCAGCGCCTTCTTGATAACTTTATGAAGTCATCGGTCCACCTTGTGGGTGGTCGTCTAATCGCGATTTTGAGATGTAGTACGCTACGCTAGCAACCGGCTTTTGTGGAAGTCATTGGGGGAGGCATGGACCTATAAAAAAAGGCGGACGGAACTCGCGCTACAACAAAACTGTGACGCAAAATTTTGACGTTTGTCTATTGTGTGAGTGAATTTAGGGATGCCATGTTAGCCAAAACATTTTACCCATTTATTTTAAGAAAAACATAGATCGGCAGATGTTACTAATTGGAAATGTAGACAGAATTATTCCGTGCCATTTTAAAAGGATGAAAGGTGAATGCGTTGAGGAAGGCGCGAAATTTTCAATGTTCAAATTTTCTTACATTGTTTGCAAGTCAGTGTGTCAGGGTATGTAACTATGTACCTACATAATGTTGATCAAAAATGATTCACGCAGTTACAAATTACGAATCTTGTGTACATTATAATCATAATCTTATGCATCATCAATATATTATTATTATCTCTGATAGATTTTTTTTAACATACAACCTGACACTGACTTAAAATTTGAATTTCGCAGTTCCACATTTTTGGGAAGGATCAAATTTGCCTATGAAAATATATCCCATTAAAACACAATTATTATGATAAATTATTTTATTTCCATAGTATGCGTAATAAATAACTAAAAAGTCCTAAAATTATTATTAATTTCCTATATTTCAGGTAATTTTCCCACGTAAATAACTGAGAACACTGGTCTTTGACGTATTATTTTTTCGAGTGAATGACGTTTGATTTCAATTAATTTCAATATTTTAATGTCGGGAAATAAGTGATTGGATTATTATTTTGCCTGTGAAATGTGATTCCTTAATTTTTGTTTGTTCGAACAGAACGGTTTTTACACAATTTCATCACACAAGACATGTCGTATTCGTGTTGTTTTTTCGCTGCTTAAATGTGTCAACTGTGTGAAGTTTGCACTCGAAGTGGTGTATCAGGGTGTGAATGTGTGCGTGCCGGCCTGTACGTACAGGCAAGCTGGTGTATCCTAATGTCACAGTATTTTGTTGATGAGAATCCGTCCGACTTTTTTTATAGGTCCATGGGGATCAAATTTGCCTATGAAAATATATCCCATTAAAACACAATTATTATGATAAATTATTTTATTTCCATAGTATGCGTAATAAATAACTAAAAAGTCCTAAAATTATTATTAATTTCCTATATTTCAGGTAATTTTCCCACGTAAATAACTGAGAACACTGGTCTTTGACGTATTATTTTTTCGAGTGAATGACGTTTGATTTCAATTAATTTCAATATTTTAATGTCGGGAAATAAGTGATTGGATTATTATTTTGCCTGTGAAATGTGATTCCTTAATTTTTGTTTGTTCGAACCGAACGGTTTTTACACAATTTCATCACACAAGACATGTCGTATTCGTGTTGTTTTTTTGCTGCTTAAATGTGTCAACTGTGTGAAGTTTGCACTCGAAGTGGTGTATCAGGGTGTGAATGTGTGCGTGCCGGCCTGTACGTACAGGCAAGCTGGTGTATCCTAACGTCACAGTATTTTGTTGATGAGAATCCGTCCGACTTTTTTTATAGGTCCATGGGGGGAGGCCTATGTTCAGCAGTGGACGTCCTATGGCTGTAATGATGATGATGATGATGACTTACGGCCGAATACTGAAACGCTACTCAAATCTTTTACTCAGCTGACGGGCTCCTAAATTTAAGTATCCTTCAATTTTAAATGGTATTCTCAAACGCTACTCAACGGATTTGAAGCCGTGATCAGCTAAGCAGCTCTCAAATGTTTACATAATGGCAACATTTACCAAAAAAAGTATGTTTTCATTTACACAAATGATAACTTTACGTCTTTTATCCATTACACGCAGCATCGTTTGGTTATGTATTGTCTTTTATGGAAATATACTCAATCAACTTAACATAGAACAGTTTATTTTTAGTTTCTATTATATATAAATCTCGTTTTATCATATAAAAAAATTAATGCTTGCATTTTTATTTAATTAAAAAAATAATTTTAAATGTGATACTTTTTATTGTTGAAATCTATTAAGTGGCGATCGTGGACCGAAACGTAACCACAATTGACATTTATCATTGTTGACTGACAGAGCATCAAATTGACAAATCAACAACTCTTGGAAATGCTGCTATGCGATGTCCCCTTAATCCTCAGAAATAGGCATGTTTATGTAAAGCGATTTCATAGCAGCTATTTTGGTTGTTACTTCGTGCACTATACGATGCACAGTTGGCTGTTAGATGTGGAAGATATCACCTAGTACACGTTCATAACTTCCCGTTGCGTAGAACAGTAGGGTTATAATAAGTATTTGGTCCACTGGTTGTATGGCGTTTGGTGAGGGGTTTCAAAGAGCTTCCAAATTATGAATCCAGAAACAACACCGTTTCTTTAGAGACGCGGAACCTCGCTCGGAATTGCATGTCATTATAATAATATTTTTCAATAGCGTTCAGCCTTATTGCGTTCCTGCGATTAGATCTAGGTATTTCCTCGAGGCTCGAAAGAAATGATAACGATGACACACATTATTTACCACTATTTAGGTCGATTTAGGTATAAGAATAGGATTTAAGATACCGGGCAAGCACTCTCAAATTTAACAGCTGCTTAAGACGATTTGACAGTTGTTTGAGTAATGCTTAGCGTTGAATGGCGTTTCAGTATGCGAAAATTCATTTGAGAGGCGTTTAAGTGCAACTTAATTTGAGAGGTGCTTAAAAATTGAGAACTGCTCAGATATTGTTTTGAGTATGCGAAATGTAAGTTTAGGAGCTGCTTAACTATTTGAGAAGCCGTCAAATATTTAAATGGCGTTTCAGTATTCGGCCGTTAGTCTTCAACTACCATGAATGATGTCATGGTCAAAGGGACGATGCCGTACTGACTCCGCATTACATTACAAAGAAGATATTGTGTAAGCACTTAGCGCTTTGCTATCATGTATGTAACTACTCTGGGACTCTGGGTGCAACATGAAAAGCCTGTAAAAGTTTGATTATTTTATAGGGACTTTTGAACTTAAAAAGTTCTTCTAGCATTTAGTATGATCGTTATTAGATAAGATAATTTTTTTGCAGATTATTTTTTTCGTAGGATTTTTAACTTTATTTACCTACAATTTAGATTCAAATGTCAAATCATATTCTCGAGAGGCTATTACGCCCGTATTCACAAACATTACTATGAGGTCTCACAGTACGCGTGGACGCATAGGGTGATACACGAACAAATCACAGATCTGTGTATTCAACGCTGTGCGTCCGATTTGCTGCTTCACTTAAGCAAGCATCGTTTGTGAATACGGGCGTTAGATTCTTCTCCTCAAATGTTTTATTTATAATTCAGATTCTGGGTAATGACACAGTTTACTGACTTCCATAGGTCCAGTTTCAGTGTCTGAATGGCGTGTAGTTACTGGNATACAAAGTTTAGAGTCTGGATAAACTATTGACAACAATACTTTGGTAACAAATAGCATATTAGGCAACTTATGGGCTCATATATTTGACATAAAAACTTACTGCGGCTGGGTAAAAAACAAAAATCCTTCCTGTACACCTTCGTTTCTCAGCGCAAGCGCCGCCGACTGGTGAGCGGATGGAAACACAAAAAGCGCATATTCTGACGCTATGCACACAATCTAACGTCGCTTGTATGAAGAAATATCGCCGATGGTACTATTGACCCGTGGTACTATTGTACCCGGTCTACCCTACGTTGCGCTTCTTTATCCCGTATCTCTGGGTGCAACATAAAGAGGTTGTAATTTGACTATTTTATAGGGACTTTTGGACTTAAGAAGTTCTTCTAGCATTTAGTATGAGCGTTATTAGATAAGATTATTTTTTTGCAAATTATTTTCCAGCTTCTAAAGTCAAAACTAAATATTCTCGAGAGGCTATTACGCCCGTATTCAAAAACATAACTATGAGGTCTCACAGTGCGCGTGAACGCACAGGGTGACACACGAACCAATCACAGAACTGTATTCAACGCTGTGCGTTCGATTTGCTGCTTCACTTAAGCAAGCATAGTTTGTGAATAAGGACGTTAGATTCTTCTCCTCAAATGTTTTATTTATGATTCAGATTCTGGGTAATGACACAGTTTACTGACTTCCATAGGTCCAGTTTCAGTGTCTGAATGGCGTGTAGTTACTGAGTGAGAGTATGTCGCAGTAGACAGCTCTGGTTGCGTGTTTTATAGCGTTGTACTGAGTATGGTCAATATTGGCGTCATATTCGGAAAAATTTACTCGATGTATTTTTGTAGCGATTGTTTGTGTAAAATTCGACGAAATAATTACAGTTCTCATTGCCTTTGTCATTTGTCAGTGGCTATATAATATCAAAAACAAAACAATCAAAAACAGAGCCTATAGAGACGCAATTCTTGCGATCATCACTATGATGTAGTGGGAGAAACACTACTTGCAAAATACCCAGTTTTTAAGTTATAGAAATATTGTTAGTTCATCATTAGGAATCAGATTTAATAATATATCAATAAAACGATAAAGATGTACGCTGAAAGTAAACTTATCAAACAAGATCTCGCTGTCGTTTTTAATTATAACAATAAATAAAAACTTAATGAGATAGTCAACGACCAATTTGCTGCAGTGCCAGTAAAAGATAGGGACGATTAGCTCAACATCGACTGTTACTAATTGTAATGGTCCGAGAGTGATGCCTTGCGAGACTCCCACGAAGTTGCCTTGGTGGCTTGGTACAAATTAACTACACTTGAGGTTGATTAATTGAGATGCTTCTTAGCAGTGTATTGTTTGCAATAATTATTTGTCAATTTGGTTTCAACCCTGTCCTAACTCGGTTAAAAAAAGTTGGTTTAGAATGTCAAAAGCCTGGGTGTTTAAATTATTACAAAACTAAGCGGTAAGCAATAGCAAAGTAATTAAGGCAATATTATCTCCAAGAACTTATAAAAACAAAACAGGTACACTTTTAAAAAGGCTATGTTATTTAATACGAGTATTTTCACGCGTTAAAGTTACGAATATGTGACCTACATTTTCCAAAAGCGAAGCGTTAACTCAAAATCAATTAAAAGACGAGGAAGTCGTAAAACGTTACACGAAAATTATATCATTTCAGATTGAAACGCAATAACTTAAATGTGGCATAAAAACTAGGTAACTTTATTGTTAAAACTGGTTCAGAAGTATGTATTTATATGCAAAAATCTTACAAGTAGGTATACTACAGTACATACAGTAGCAGTAACTTTTTTTCAAATAAGTCCAGCTACATCGTGATCTGTTACGAGATTATTCCCACATTTCGTTTCTGTCACTGCTGCAACTCCTGTGTAGCCAGGATCTACAGCTTGACCGCATGACCGCCAATAAAAACCCAACCAGTGAAGGTCAAATTTGTCCCGGAGGAAATTTAAACTGTCATAGGACCTGCAACGAAATTAATCAGAAGAACATAGAAAGAGTTTGAAGCTAAGCTTCAACTTCTCGTGACCTGTTGTTGACACTTATCATAGGACGTCCACTGTTGAACATAGGCCTCCCCCAATGCTTTCCATGTTGCCCGGTTGGTAGCGGCCTGCGTCCAGCGCCTTCCTGCTACTTTTACGTTGTCCGCTATCCACCTTGTCGTGGACGTCACACGCTGCGTTTTCCGGTACGCGGCCTCCACTCCAGAACCTTGCTCAATTGACACTTAAGTTTTTTTTATTCACAGAATCGCTTAAGCTTCCTTATTGTACCATGCACGGCCGTCTCCTCATCGTCTAGTGACAGTAGGTAGCACTGGTAGCACTAATGACCGCTGATGGCTACTCGCAGACACAACACGGCGGTTTCCATCGATTAAGACGTCATAAGCTTGCATGCCGAGTAAATTGGTGTAATTAATTAGATTAGCCGGCGTCCGATGACTTTCACAGTAAGGTAAGGCAGTGTGCGCGTGAATACATCGATAAATAAATGTAATATTAATATTGTACAGTACCTACTTCAGATTTATTTTGTTGCAAAATATCACTATTAAAAGTTGTGGGAAAAGGCTTAAAGCTCGATGTACTGTCGATCATACTTACTGTTACTTTTATTGATTTTAATTTGTAATTTTAGTACTAATTACAATAAGGTAATTGAGTACTTAATATATTGCGACGCTTCTAACAAACTGGGCATTTCGAAGAAGAACGAAGCGCTACTGGTAGACGAAAAATAGGGTCATGTAAAGGATCCATGGATGAGACAGTTGGGTATTATGCTCATGATGATCTATTGTTATCTTGAAAATGATTCTATCTAGTAGTGAGATGACCAGTATTAACCTCGTAATAGTAGGCAAAAAGCACAAATTCCGGATTTTATTCACACGTGTCCTGGTGGGTCGCTTTGCTCTCTGTAATCAATGCAATTTGAACGTGATGAATAATTCACTGACGTTAGATTATGTCCATTGACGTCACCTTTTTTATCAACCGGGTGTGGCTTAATTTTAATTCATTCAAATACCTGATATGGTCTGTCGTTCATATACACGTCGTATCTCGTATGTATTACGTATACCTACTACACGCCTAACTTTTAAGCGCGCAGTTACTTATGACGTTCGAAATCGATCCTAATCTGCTCGGATTTTGCTGACGTCCTTTTGAAATACTACGTATGATTTGGACAGACAAAAAATGAATACAAATCGTAACTACTCAAACGTAAAATGTTCATTATAATAGCAACGTAACTGATGTGGTATCAAAATACATAATACCTATAGCATACGGTTCTGTGGTTGTGGTTGTTTGTGTTTGATTGATGAGTAATTTTACTGTGATATTACATTATGTGACATCGCATTTAATCAGTTAGAAAGCTGCAAGTTAAACTATTACGAATAAGCAAAAAATTATATCCAATGTTTGGTTGAAATAAAGAAAAACAGTGATGTGTATAAATAAAGTTTAATAGAATGACCTAGTAACAACTCACTGAAATCGATTCGAACAGTAATAAATTAAAATTAATTTCCAGTATTAAAATGTTTTGAGAGTCCCGAACTCCCGAAACACTTGGATAACAAAATAGAAAAACGGGCTCTATTTCTAACTGGTTAAGGGAATCGTAGATTTGTGAGTATTATAGAATGTATTAGCCTATGATAAATGCTCCATTAACATTCCAAAGGAGAGTAGCGTGTTCCCGAGGACAGATATCGTATTACGTGCGCCAGTCGCCATGTGCGTTGATAGAGACCGCCCCAATTTCTATGAAACTTAACCAGTTGAAGGAAACTATTCTATAACGCAACGTGTTCGTTTTACATAATAGGGCCTATGATCTCTGTTTTTCTATACGTTACGGGATTAAAGTGCCATTTGATGGTACGTAAAAAAATACGTTTTGGTTAGCCGGTTCAATTTGTTTTATTATGGATCTTTCAAGGTTGTCCTTCAGCATTTATAAAAACGTAGAGCTGACTTCTCTATACACAGATTTAAACTATTTAAGTTGTACATAATAATAAAAAGTGTGATGAATTTATTAAATAGAATAAAAGATATATGTTCTACTTATTTTTATAATAACTAATCAACAAATAAAACATAATAATATGGTGGTTAAATTTGAAGGTTTTCCCTTGATATTTAGGTATCGTTTTTGAATGGTCTCAAAATTTTAAACAATTACAACTTTAACTTAAATTATCATATTAATTTATTACAAGCTGATAGAAAAAGTAATGCCTTTTACAAAGCCGCTCGCAGCATGGGGTAAATCTTTAGTTAATCACTTAAAGACTTACATAATTACACGCATAAATATCCAAAACAATTACCTGGGATATTGCACCTAATAACTATGAGAATAAAAGTCAACATCGTTTATGGTAATAACTAGAGTTATTTATACTTCAGCCGTATCGAGTAGTTACGATAAACGAAAGTACGTTTAATATTTTCTCTAATATGTCAAAGAGTGATTTATGAATACAAACGACGTTCTAAGCAATAAAAATGCATAGTTACCGATAAAATTTATAATATCAGGCCTTTGGTGGCAGGTAGTAACAATATTTTAATAGATAAGCTAGTGACGGAGAAGTTTATGTACATTTTATATGTACATATATGACATGCTAGTTACTCGTACATGCGACGTATTAAGGTCAAAGACATCTTTATACTTCTAGATGGACTTAACTGAGACTTTGCTAACTATTTGTAGATTAACAACTCATTTGTCATTTAGGAACAAGAGGAGTAGATGTGCAAATGATGTTGATAAGTTTATGGGACTGATACAATGATGTAATCTACGAGTAAGAGAAAAGCGAAAGGTCACTGACTCACTCACTCACTCAAATCTCAGAAACTACAAGTGCTAGGAGTCTCAAGTCTTCCTTTTAGAACGTAGGTGCTCACTAAGACGGGATTTCGCTAAATTCTACCCCTAAGGGGGTAAAACGGGATCCACAACTACGAAGTCGCGGGCGGCCGCTAGTTATTTATGTCCGTCTTTTGTGTAGGGATTTTCAGGTACATATTTGGTGAAGGCCTACTTTGAGACTTTTGATACAACAGCTACAGCTTACCTTTCCAGTTCATAAAGGTATTTCAATTCAATTAAACCTGAAATTACACACCTACTTAGTGATTAAGGGAATGTTAAATTGAATTTATTTCAATTCCTTTTCATAGCTACTAGTTTAATACTGGTGGAGTAAATTGGCTTCCGCTAGAATTAACGTCTGACAACTTTTATCAGGTGGAAAATACATAATTATTGGCCCGGTGGTCGTTCCTTGCTTAATAGAAAATTCACGTATCACACCTTAGTTCAGTCAGCTTCAAATACGAGTAGTTTGTGACACCCAAAGTAGCCAAAATTTATTTATTTATTTATTTTCAAAAGTTTCAAAAGTTTACAACACAACCATCGTTCGTTCGTTTCAGCCGAAAGACGTCCACTGCTGGACAAAGGCCTCCCCAAGGATTTCCACAAAGACCAGTCACCTCCCGTGACCTTCACCAGATCATCGGTCCACCTAGTGGGAGGCCACACAACACAACCTTATTCCAATAACAAAGACATGTTGCAAACGTTTTGACTGCTTTGGGTGTCACGAACTAATTGACGCCGAGTGTACCACAATCCTAACATATCAATAAAACAAGGTCTCACTTTCGTGTCTCGAAGAGAATCTGCAGTTAATTACCTTTATAATTAGTAGCTTATTAACGTAGAGTTCCGTGTCCGACATCTGAACGGTAGTTTTATTGCTAATATCCTAAATTGCCCATACTTTCATAATATCTCGATTGGGAGAGTTATTATTCAATTTATGATTAAGCAGGCGATAGTTGAATGGTAAGAGTCAAAGTTATCATAACATCATTAGGAGCTTATTTTTCAATCGTTAGATAGGTAAGTTTTAGTTTTAAAAGTAGTAAAAGTTGTCTATTTTTGTACAAAGCATATCAAAGTTCCTAATCCGTAAGATATTTATAAGAAAACCATAAAAACATTGGAAAGACGCGAAACTATAAAGAACAAATACTTTTTTCCGAGCCCTGATTAAATCGAATCCAATTTTAATGTGAAGATGCTATGCTACTAAATACTAATTGCATCTATTTCACTTATTGGGTTCATCAACTTGTCAAAATGTTTATGTAGACTTTTTTTTTTTAATTTAAAAATTACAAATTATAAAAACTATTTACAAAAAAAAAATACTTCACCCCCAGCGCCGCAGTCAGGAATGTTGCCCAAAAGGCTGGCAGCATTGCCACGTTGAATGGCCAGGCTAATTCTCTGACCAAAATAGCTGCCAGCCTTTTGATCACCGGTCACCTTGGTGAGCCTCTTTGCCAGTTCCTTATAAAAGGAACGAGCGCTTGGACCCCATGGTCCCATAGTCTCAACCCCAAACGGCACAAATATATAACTCTCATTGAGAGCTGCATATTTGCGCCGCTTGGAGCACTCAGCCGAGGCCGCCGCCGCGCCTGCGGCAAGGGAGGTACCTCCTGTATGAGACGGAGCAAGCGTATCCGCGCATGTTGCGTCCCACACAAGAGGACTAATTTAAATGTTTTCTTGATTGCCATTGCCTAATAATGTAATACCATCATCGCTATAACGTTGTTATTAATCTGTCTTCGGGCTCGTTACTTTCTGAAGGGTCTNAATATGTCGAAGAGTGATTTATGAATACAAACGACATTCTAAGCAATAAAAATGCATAGTTACCGATAAAATTTATAATATCAGGCCTTTGGTGGCAGGTAGTAACAATATTTTAATAGATAAGCCAGTGACGGAGAAGTTTATGTGCATTTTATATGCACATAATATGACATGCTAGTTACTCGTACGTGCGACGTATTAAGGTCTTCTTTATACTTTTAGATGGACTTAACTGAGACTTTGCTAACTATTTGTAGATTAACAACTCATTTGTCGTTTAGGAACAAGAGGAGTAGATGTGCATTGTGCGACGCACATAAATAATTAAGTACATCTTTGTATCAGTCTCATAAACTTTCAATATCATTTATTGTCCACTGTAACTCTACAATCCCTAGGAGCTTAATGCACAAATTGTGCGTGTTTTGTGTGAAATTGAAATTACAGGTAGGTATTAGGTTAAGGCCTACTTTGAGACTTTTGATACAACAGCTACAGCTTACAGCTCAGACAGCGAAGAAGACGACCAAAATCCAGAACCGCAGCCATTGATGGGACAATGAACCGCAGCCATTCATCGCACCAACGCTCAGTCCTATCAACGATAAACCCGTCTTTACCTATTTTCCTAGACCAGGCTCAGGATGCATATCTACTTGGTTGTGGTCGACCGGTTGCGGTTTAAAGACGCAGCGGCTAGTCGGCCGTCCTCTCCCATCCCAGAGCGTGTCCCTCCTTAAAATTGTGCCTCCTGGTATGCCGGTTTGACCGGAGCAGGCCTCGTCCTGGCTGGGTGAGCACTATCGTATCGTATCGTAACAGCTACAGCTTACCTTTCCAGTTCATAAAGGTCTTGCAATGCAATTAAACCTGAAATTATTAAAACTTAGTGATTATAGAAGTATGTTCAATTTAATTTAATTCAATTAATTTTCATAGCTACTAGTTTAATACTGGTGGAGTAAATTGGCTTCCGCTAGAATTAACGTCGTTTATTGACAACTTTTATCAGGTGGAAAATACATAATTATTGGCCCGGTGGTTGTTCCTTGCTTAATAGAAAATTCACGTATCACACCTTACTGCAGAAGCCCGTTCAGTCAGCTTCAAATGCGAGTAGTTTGTGACACCAAAAGTAGCCAACATTTATTTATTTATTTATTTTCAAAAGTTTCAAAAGTTTACAACACAAACTTCGTTCGTTCGTTTCAGCCGAAAGACGTCCACTGCTGGACAAAGGCCTCCCCCAAGGATTTCCACAAAGACCAGTCACCTCCCGTGACCTTCACCAGATCATCGGTCCACCTAGTGGGAGGACAACACAACCTTATCTAATAACAAAGACATCTTGCGGACTTTTGGGCAATTTTGGGTATTCCGAACTATTTGACGCCGAGTGTACCACAATCCTAACATATCAATAAAAGAAGCTCTCACTTTCGTGTCTCGAAGAGAATCTGCAGTTAATTACCTTTGTAATTAGCAGCTTATTAACGTAGAGTTCCGTGTCCGACATCCGAACGGTAGTTTTATTGCTAATATCCTAAATTGCCCATACTTTCTTAATATCTCGATTGGGAGAGTTATTATACAATTTATGATTAAGCAGGCGATAGTTGAATGGTCAGAGTCAAAGTTATCATAACATCATTAGGAGCTTATTTTTCAATCGTTAGATAGGTAAGTTTTAGTTTTAAAAGTAGTAAAAGTTGTCTATTTTTGTACAAAGGATATCAAAGTTCCTTATCCGTAAGATATTTATAAGAAAACCATAAAAACATTGGAAAGACGCGAAACTATAAAGAACAAATACTTTTTTCCGAGCCCTGATTAAATCGAATCCAATTTTAATGTGAAGATGTGCTACTAAATACTAATTGCATCTACATATTTCACTTATTGGGTTCATCAACTTGTCAAAATGTTTATGTAGACTAATTTAAATGTTTTCTTGACTGCCATTGCCTAATAATGTAATAACATCATCGCTATAACGTTGTTATTAATCTGTCTTCGGGCTCGTTACTTTCTGAAGGGTCCCAGTAATTGAATGATTAAACTAAGGGAGTGGCCAAACAGTGAATGGCCTGGAGGCTTTATCCTACGGTGATTATTTTACCACAGTGGCACCACCACTTGGGGAACCTTACACGACTTCATTTAGAGATCAGAATCGAACACCTGATGATGCTGGCTGAACCGTTTGAACTGACCGCGAAAGTTGTCCATTTAGCAGGCTGACTGCTTTTTCATAAATAAAGCTTGATTGATGGGAGGTCTCAGTTAGATGCTCCATCAAGTCACCAGAGAAAGGCAAGGAAAGTGATTTTGCAATGAAACCGATGTTTAGCGAAAGTGTACAAGCGATCCTTGTTAATGAAGCTGCTTATGATCGCGTCATCGCTGATGATTCCAATCTGGGATGTAATTAGTCTTATTTGCGGAAAAAACGAAAGCTTGATGAGAAATATTAATGGTTGAAGCCAATTAGAATCCGCGAATAGCTTTTCACCTTTTCTATGTTCATTCACACCTGATACTTAAAGTTTACAGTGCACGTTTATGGTTTGCTTATTGCAAGTTTTCTAGTAGGAAAAGTCAATGACATTCACAAATAGCCACCTATAGTAAAGTTAGTTGGGAAATAGCTGAAGATTGGATGCTGCTAGAACAGTTAGAGGACAAGGACTTCTACGTAGAGTAATTATATTCAAAGTAAAATCATGCGTAAGTGATTCATGTATTTTAATGAAGTTTTACGACAAATTCTGTATGTTGTTCAAAGTAATTATGCTTTAAAAACGCATAAGTGATGCTTCATAATACGGTCGTTTATCTAATGCTGCTAAGTCCTTGAAAGCCTTATTTTAATCGGCCCATACAAGCTCTCTGATCATTCTGTCGGAGGCCTTTGTCCACCAGCGGAGTTCTAGAGGTTGATTTCTACCCAACAGTAAGTACCGAAACTACAGAAAACAAAACTTTTTATCCACTTCATAATTACTATCGCAACAACAAGTTAATGAAAATTAATAAACTTATACCTACCTACATTGATAAAGCTACTCTTGTATCTATTTTTAGAATAATATCTCTAACCATTTCATTAATTAAATACTGCCATTCAAGCATAGTGACAAATAATTAACGAGAAAAGTCTGAATGATTTTATAATACTGTGCGATATATTTGTTTTGAATGAGGTGTCAAAGCGCAAAGGTTGAACACATTATAGATAATGTACTCAGAAATTATTTATTTTCATATTTACTCCCAGCTTGCAATCTTTAAAAGTTAAATAGGATTTGGTTTCATACGTCTGTCTGTTCGAAGAGGCAAGTCGTTATAGTATTGCTCATACAATGTTATCATAGTGACATAGTAATCTAATGTATGTTGTATAATGTAGTTAAATGTAGTTAAATGTAGTATGTTGCTACTTGGCAACAAAGGTAGTATCTATAATTTAGCCACACTTAAGTCTGGCTATAAAATCTACATTTATAATTGCCTCAAGTCTGTGATTGGTTTAGATATTTAAATTGAAAAAATAAAATAAAAATAGTGGCCGCCCGCGACTTCGTACGTGTGGATCCCGTTTTACCCCCTTAGGGGTGGAGTTTCGTAAAATCCTTTCTTAGCGGATGCCTACGTCATAACATCTACCTGCGTGCCAAATTTTTGGTTTGGGCTGTGCGTTGATAGATCACTATGTCAGTCTGTCAGTCAGTCACCTTTGAGTTTTATATGTATAAAATAAAATAGTGGTACCTAGGTAGAGACGAATTTACGTAATTAATAAAATCTAAAAACGTTTAGTGTAGGTGTTTGACATTTATTTGTACAGTTTTCACATCCTGTCGTTGGTTTTTACAAAGGTCATTTCGTCAAAACAAATACAGTGTGAATAAACAGCACACGGTAGAGTTATCTAGCCATAGGTATTCGTTTAAGTAATTTACTCGTACGTAGTAGATAAGAGGCGTCAAAAACAATTATTTTGTTATTTCTTAACTTTTAACACACACCTTTAACTGACATTACAGTAGATATGTTACTGTAAAAGCTCGAATTGCAGTAAATCCTAAGATATTCCAGTAAAACCTAAGATCTACCAATTCCTAATGGTAAATGTCCCAAAAGGTTTGCGATTCGAACTCTTACCACCATTTCGTTGGTAAATCTTAGGATTTACATTAATGGCACGGTAAATGTTGAAAAACAAAACATGTCATGACGTTCTCAGGGCATCTCATCATCATCATCATCATCAGAAATTACTTCAATTGGAAAAAAATCGAATCTATCTTAATATTGAAGTTGCCCTCTTTGTATTTCTAGTCGCTCACTTAGTAATGTAATCGCACGGACAGAATTTTAATATATAAAACGGANAAAACGAAGGCTTGATGAGAAATATTAATGGTTGAAGCCAATTAGAATCCGCGAATAGCTTTTCACCTTTTCTATGTTCATTCACACCTGATACTTAAAGTTTACAGTGCACGTTTATGGTTTGCTTATTGCAAGTTTTCTAGTAGGAAAAGTCAATGACATTCACAAATAGCCACCTATAGTAAAGTTAGTTGGGAAATAGCTGAAGATTGGATGCTGTTAGAAGACAAGCTTCTACGTAGAGTAATTATATTCAGAGTAAAATCATGCGTAAGTGAATCATGTATTTTAATGAAGTTTTACGACAAATTCTATATGTTGTTCTGTTCTAACATGCATAATAAAAATAATTATGCTTTAAAAACGCATAAGTGATGCTTCATAATACGGTCATTTATCTAATGCTGCTCAGTCCTTGAAAGCCTTATTTTAATCGGCCCAGACCAGCTCTCTGATCATTCTGTCGGAGACCTTTGTCCAGCAGTGGACTTCTAGAGGTTGATTTCTACCCAACAGTAAGTACCGAAACTACAGAAAACATAACTTTTTATCCTCTTCATAATTACTATTGCCACAACAAGTTAATGAAAATAAATAAACTATACCTACAAGAGTAGCGTTATCAATGTAGGTAACATTGATAACGCTACTCTTATTTCTATTTTTAGAATAATATCTCTAACCATTTCATTAATTAAATACTGCCATTCAAGCATAGTGACAAATAATTAACGAGAAAAGTCTGAATGATTTTATAACACTGTGCGATATACATATTTGTTTTGAATGAGGTGTCAGAGGTTCAACACATTATAGATAATATACTCAGAAATTATTTATTTTCATATTTACAAGTTTAAAAGTTGAATAGGTTTTGGTTTCACGCGTCTGTCTGTTCGAAAGGCAAGTCGTTATAGTATTGCTCATACAATGTTATCATAGTGACATAGTAATCTTATGTGTGTTGTATAATGTAGTATGTTGCTACTTGGCAACATAGCTAGTATCTATAATTTAGCAATACTTAAGCCCGGCTATAAAATCTACACTTATAATAAAAGCCTCAAGTCTGTGATTGGTTTAGATATTGAAATTGAAAAAATAACATAACAGTGGTAGGTAGAGACGACTTTACGTAATGAATGAAATCTAAAAACTTTTAGTGTAGGTGTTTCACTATGTCACGTGTAAGGTTTTCACATCGTGCCGTTGGTTTTTACAAAGGTCATTTCGTCAAAACAAATACAGTGTGAATAAATAGCACACGGTAGAGTTATCTAGCCTTAGGTATTCTTTTGAGTAATTTACTCGTACGTAGATAAGAGGCGTCAAAAACAATTATTTTGTTATTTCTTAACTTTTAACACACACCTTTAACTGACATTACAGTAGATATATTGATTTAATTATCGCCATTAAGATGTCTTCATTACAGCTAAAAGTTTATGTAATACAAACAGTTTTTAACTCTACATTTTTACAATTTTGTAAGCTGCTAATTAAAATTTAAGTGCGTGATGCTAAAACTTCAGCGACGATTTATATCTTAACTACATATCTATATTGTTTTAAGGTCAAAATCGGGACAAACGTTTTTCTAAATATGCAAAGACGTAACAAGTGCAGTTGTTTAGTTACTCCGTCACATGTTCCTCACACGTGTCCCCAATTCCCGCTGCGCCCGCACATGTGGCCTCACGACAATTTCCAATTGTTCCATTCCGAATGCATAAATCATAAAATCGATTTGAATTTCAACCTTATTGCAAGATCAGTAAAAGCGAGGGTTTCAGCAATTAGCGAGGTGCAGGGTACCTATTGTTCTTATTCGTAGTAAGTGCATGTGTTTGAAGGAACCGATTGAGTTGAAGTGATATTTGGACGTCTGGTGTCTGGCAGACAGTTGCAAAAACGCTTCCGTCGTGTTTTACGATAATCATTTCTGTCTTAAGAGACAAATTATTTTGTAGATAGATCTGATGCCCACTGAAAATCAGTTTTCAGCCATGTTATTAGCTGGCAGATAATACAGAACGGGTGTTCTTTTTTGGCACTCTTGATTATATTGTTACATCTCTGTCTTTGTCAAATAAATTTTTATTCTTTGTATTTTTTGTTGCCATTATTTCTTCGAGCACCTTGAAATATTTTGATTAGGTAGGTAATTCTTGTTCAACTTTCTTCTCTTCGCATATTATCCGTATTTAATGTTTCTGATATCGGTTTACGCCCCAGAGCAATCTCGGCCGATTGACCTCTTAGCGGCATTATGCCAGTACAAATGATCGCCCTGTCTGTCTCATTGATTGATTATGCACGCATATGCATATCTTATGTAACTGAAAATAAAGGTCACTTTTCCACTCCCATAACAAGTATTTTTTGATCAGGTTACCTGTGTCATTACGTGATGAATCATAGATTGGATTGCCTTTTTGAGAGACCAAGAAAGATAGAAATATAACAATATCTATACTCTTTATTGGTTATGTTTTCTCTGTCTGGTCTGGTACGAAATCGCCCCTATAACTTACTACAAAGTAAACACACTTTTGTATCTTTATAGGGTAATGTTCGATGTTTTAAATATAGCCTTATCCGAAAGAAGTCTACACTGATAAATGTCACCACATTACCAATTGTAATAAACGCAAAGTATCGGAAGAAATCGCGAGAGGTCACCCACTGGACGTCGAAATCGCGGCGCTTACATTTCACCAGTGCCATACATCAAAACAAATAAGGGAAGCCGGTAATACAATTTTGTCATCGTCATTGACATTTTGTAGTCAGATGAGATCGCTTTATGCTGAACCAATCGGACAAGGCTGCCATTTAAATATGACTCACAGTTTTTACCGTAAAAGATGAGGGCATTTCGATGCAAGTTTACGCGATTTTGATTGAAATTTAATGGAAGGTTGCACAGACAGCCATAATAAGGGTTACATTGAGAATGATATAGCATGTGTGAGTTTGCTTGTGTGTGGTTACTGTCTTAAACAGTAAACATCTTATAAATGGTTTTTATTTATTACTCGGCAAAAACGGACATGTCCAAGGAAGAGTTCCAATAGGTACAGAATCATCATATTGAACGTCATTCTCTTACTAGATGCCTCTTTTTTCAACCAGCCTGTATATCCTTTCAGTTACCTAGTTGTTTGAATATGGAAGAATTTGTTTTTAGACCATAGTTCACAGAACTCTCAATTATTTAGTGACTGCAGCGTTCGCCTGCCGTTCCTAATCAACCCAGTGCGTAACCAGGACATACATAGTTCCGTTCACACTGAACACCAGGTCAAGACGAAGGCGCTCGTCCGAGCGGAACGACACTCGATACGATCGAGTCGCCATCATCGAGTTACGGGCTGGCTACTTAGGGCATATCGATACTTTAGTGTTCGCGATTAAATCGCTCGTTGTATGGAAAATCGATGGAGTGGCTAGATGCTGCATTCCGTTGACAATAACAATGTGAAACCTAATATGATTGATTGTTCATGGATATTCCTGCAATGCCATATACGTACTAACATTTATATGATGAAATAGTTACATAACGTATAGTATAAAGTAAATAGCATTTTCTGGGTGAGCTCGCTCCATCATAGAACGCATCTGCACTCTTCGGGTGATATTGTGATCATGAACCAGCCAATAAATTATATAAAAGATCTATTGCTCCTACAGATGTAAATAAAATCAATCTACATTCCTTAAAAATTATAACTGTCTGAGATTATTCATTATCGGTACAACCCAATGGTCCAAAATTCATATCAGTTAAAAAGCTGCAATACCAGTCCCAATTTAGTGACTAGCTATTTGATGCACCGTTATGCACTCCGCCATAGCCTAAGTCTAGAGATAAAAAGCAAGCATTAGTCAAAGTTGGCTATCGGTTAATGTCAAAGCCATGTCACGGAAGAAGGATTTCTTGCTACCAGATCGCATTTGCTTACATTGTATAGCTAATCGAATGCTGACAATGAAGTTGCCGCATCGATACCTGTTTTGTCATCTCGATTGCAATTCGATCACGGAACAACGATCCGGCTCGCGATTTTTCATGCTAATTAATTATGGTGTAGTGTTTCGTTTTGGGAAGTAAGAATAAGAATCCTTGTGCTAAATTCGGCAGCATTTTAATTGAAGGGTAACTGATCTCATTAGTACAATTTAAAATAAACATGAGGCTATGTTATTCTTTACTAGTTCTTTAATGTGGCTTCGCTCGCCTGGATTTTGATTCTTTATCATGTGCGTCTCCCTATCAAAAAAGTTGATTTTGATTACCAATAGTATAAAATTCGTTAGTTATAATAATGAGAAATGATTGGTTTCTATGATAAACTTAGTAATTACTATGACTTTCATTTCAAGGATGTTTTGCGTAATATCACATTGAACTTTAATAAAAGCTCCTTTCTTCATATTCAAAACAAAGCACTTAAACACGTCTAAGCTCTGCAGTTCCTCCTCACATGAGTTATGAAGCTCTCGTGTGATATATTGAGGCCTACATCGATCAATATGGCTGGCTCTCTGCCAACTTCCCTAGGGTTTTGTTTTTCATATCTCTCTGTCAACAGCTTCGAACTTATTGACCTGGAAATAGGAAGAATGGGATAATAATCAGTTGATTTTTGTATTTTTGGTTCGGTTGGTTTAAAATTCTAAATACATTTTTTATTTACAAGGAGGAAGCCCTTGACCTGCATCTCACCTGATGGAAAGTAATGATCATTGAGTCGAAATAGTCAGATGTCGACTTCTGTCTTAAGTATGTGGAATCTTATCTACATTAGCAGTTATGGATGTGGTAACATTTTAGAAATTCTATAAGATTACTATGGGATATTAATTTCTAAAAACATCGACTTAGGTGTACGAGTATGTAAACCAGCAGTTGTAAATTATGTATTTGTAATATTGCGATACTGAAATGAAGATCGTGAAAGACAATGCAGTATTGGTGTAGTCATCAAAGCACGGGATTTAAGTATTTATACTGCGAATAAACTGTTGACTTGGTGGCTCGTGTACCGGACGGAATACAGCGCTGGTTGCGGATTCGATCCCGCCGGGGGCAAGCTTGTGTACGTGCATGAACATTTATAGCAAAGTCACGGACATTTGCGTGTAAATTATTTATTTAAGTATCTTTACCGTTTTCTATTCGCTATAGTAAAAGCTCAGCTTATTTCAGGGTTAAATAAATATGTGTCTTGTATAATTCATATATTTATTTCATTTTACTGCGATTAAAAGTGTAATTCGCCGAACGTGATGAATCATTGGTGCAGTCCTTAATGATAGGGAAATGCATGTCACATTATGGATTTTATTTAGAAAATAGATAATTAAGTAGATTTTTTAAGGGTTTGACAATAATTTAGACGGATTATCTAAAATCCTAAAACTAGTATTGTTCACGTAAGTGAAAGTAGGCATGAATGTGTAAGACACACGACATTTTAAGGATGGTCGTGGAAATGCCAGAGAGAAAGGTTAATGCCTAGACCCTAGAATGACTGGTACGGTCACGAATTAGAGAGATTAGGTACGTCTCCTTTTGAGGCTTGTATCAGGGCGAAGTGAAATTTCCATGAAAAATAGTCACATGTCTCATTCGAGACCACCTACGTTGATTTACAGAATCATTTGTCACTTGCCGACAGAGATGTTACTTTATTAGTTACAAAAACGCTCGCTTTTATCCCGACGTGGTAGAGTTCAATGTAAAAGTTCTATGATTAATTTGTCATAGTGTAGAGAACATTAAGCGACATTTTATTGTATTGAAATCGAGAGGATCAAGTTTGTTGAAATGAAAAACGACTTAAAGAACGTTGACATCCTTCTTTGTAGGTACTTACTTTGTGTGACCACTTTACTCAAAGTTAAAAATGAAAATCCATCATGTGTGCTCTATAGTGACAGATTGATTTGCATAGTCGATGTACAGTTTTAAACGATGTTTAATAATGTTAATGTAAATTTCATAGCAGCGAAAGTTTTATGATAAGAACTGTGTTTTCACGATTTTAAACTTTATCGCCATGGATGTACAGGTATTTTTGTTTGAAGAGGAAAGTTTCATTGCTGTAATCAATCAAAATTGTTTGTATTACAATTACATGTACCTACAATTTAGAATGTAATTAATTATTAACTGTCGTTTGTTTGGCAGCAAAACATGATAAGTTTAGTCGTCATTATTCAGATTACAACTTCATAATTGATTACACGTTTCGTCGTTTCCGATTGTTTTAAATCACGCCGCGCCAATATCTTTGGGCTCTTACTAAAGTGTACAATCAGAAAAGGACATCAGATATTTATAAGTGATACTAATAGGGATCTCCAGTGTACCAAAATGGTAAATTCACATTACAATACCAATTTGTATGAGCCCAACAGTGAAGTGGGCTAACTCGAGATCCGAGGAACGCGGGTTCGAATCCAACCGCCGCTTGACTATTGTAGTGAGCCCACTCGTAAACATAAGCTTATTTAGCATAACACGTCGGGCTAACGGGACTATTAGTAATTTGTGCAATACAAATTGCTAATAATCTTTAAAAAAAATAGCATGCTTAAGCCTCAATACGGGGCGTACAACGAAATGTAGCAAGTGCCATGAACGCCCCGTAGCTAGCAACTAACTGAAGTGAATATTATGGATTACTAATGTTTGGCCAAAAAACTTTTCCCAAATTATCACATCGCAAACAACGTTTCGCAAATTTTCATTTGGCAAATTCTCTTTTGGCAAAGCAACTTATTGNTTCCCGTGGGAATTCCTAAGTATCCTATAACCTGCCCAGGAGTATGAAGAATAATTGTACCAAATTTCGTCAAAATCCGTCGAATAGTTTTTGTTTCTATAAGGAACATACAGACGGACAGACAGACAGACAGACAGACAGACAGACAAAAATTTTACTGATTGCATTTTTGGCATCAGTATCGATCACTAATCACCCCCTGATAGTTATTTTGAAGATATATTTCATGTACAGAATTGACCTCTCTACAGATTTATTATAAGTATAGAAGATAGATGATAATGTGGTGAAACAATAAAGTATTGAGTATTGAAATAGGTGACTTCTAGGTAAGCTCGCTCCATCATAGGACGCATATGTACTCCTCGGGTGGGAGTGCCCAAGAATCAGCCCATAGAAAAGAGATGTAGTTTAATTGGACGAGCGTTATTAATAGCTCCTACCTAAGAATATATATTTCTTCAGGCTATTTACAATGTATTTACAATATTCCACGAAAGACTTAATAGCTAAATCGCTGGTTGTCATTTCAGGTATGTCAAATGGAGACACATCTAAATGGTTACACAAGGCTATGTGTGTCTCCCTTTGCCGGGCATATTTTGGGCATACTTTAAGGAGGTGGTCAATGTCCTGGACAGTGTTGGGGTCACAATTGCAAAGAAAGTCAACATCTACAAAAAAACTTCTGGTAAAAACAAATAGAATTAAAAAAAAACCTAAGAATATAAATCAAATCTAGCTACTCGTATATTCCTTTATTCAATTAGGTATAACTGTCTGAGATTATTCATTATCAGTATAACCCAATGATCCAAAATTCTTATCAGTTAAAAAAGCTGCAACACCAGTCCCAATTTAGTGACTAGCTTTTTGATGCACCGTTATGCACTCCGCCATAGCCTTTGAAGTCTAGAGATAAAAAGCAAGCATTAGTCAAAGTTGGCTATCGGTTAATGTCAAAGCCATGTCACGGAAGAAGGATTTCTTGCTACCAGATCGCATTTGCTTACATTGTATAGCTAATCGAATGCTGACAATGAAGTTGCCGCATCGATACCTGTTTTGTCATCTCGATTGCAATTCGATCACGGAACAACGATCCGGCTCGCGATTTTTCATGCTAATTAATTATGGTGTAGTGTTTCGTTTTGGGAAGTAAGAATAAGAATCCTTGTGCTAAATTCGGCAGCATTTTAATTGAAGGGTAACTGATCTCATTAGTCTATTTAAAATAAACATGAGGCTATGTTATTCTTTACTAGTTCTTTAATGTGGCTTCGCTCGCCTGGATTTTGATTCTTTATCATGTGCACGTCTCCCGATCAAAAAAGTTGATTTTGATTGGTCTCTATGATAAACTTAGTAATTACTATGACTTTCATTTCAAGGATGTTTTGCGTAATATCACATAGAACTTAATAAAAGCGCCTAACCATCTTCATATTCAAAACAAAGCACTTAAACACGTCTAAGCTCTGCAGTTCCTTCTCACATGGGTTATGAAGCTCTCGTGTGATATATTGAGGCCTACATCGATCAATATGGCTGGCTCTCTGCCAACTTTCCTAGGGTTTTGTTTTTCATATCTCTCTGTCAAAAGCTTCGAACTTATTGACCTGGAAATAGGAAGAATGGGATAATAATAAGTTGATTTTTGTATTTTTGGTTCGGTTGGTTTAAAATTCTAAATACATTTTTTATTTACAAGGAGGAAGCTCTTGCTTGCATTTCACCTAATGGAAAGTAATGATCATTGAGTCGAAATATTCAGATGTCGACTTCTGTCTTAAGTATGTGCTGGAATCTTATCTACATTAGCAGTTATGGATGTGGTAACATTTTAGAAATTCTATAAGATTACTATGGGATATTAATTTCTAAAAACATCGACTTAGGTGTACGAGTATGTAAACCAGCAGTTGTAAATTATTTGTAATATTGCGATACTGAAATGAAGATCGTGAAAGACAATGCAGTATTGGTGCAGTCATCAAAGCACGGGATTTAAGTATTTAGACTGCGAATAAACCGTTGACTTGGTGGCTCGTGTACCGGAATACAGCGCTGGTTGCGGATTCGATCCCGCCGGGGGCAAGCTTGTGTACGTGCATGAACATTTATAGCAAAGTCACGGACATTTGCGTGTAAATTATTTATTTAAGTATCTTTACCGTTTTCTATTCGCCATATTAAAGCTCAGCTTATTTATATAAATATGTGTCTTGTATAATTCATTTATTTATTTAATTTTACTGCGATTAAAAGTGTAATTCGCCGAAACGCGATGAATCATCGGTGCAGTTTAAATATTATTCTTCGCCGTTTCCTAATAAAGGTTCGGCCAAACCAACGCGATCAGCCGGCGTGCAGCGATGGCGATCAATGCATTTAGGTCTGGTCGCCATCGCTGCACGCCGGCTGATCGCGTTGTGATCGCGTTAGTTTGGCCGAACCGTAAATCTCCTTAATGATAGGGAGATGCGTGTCACATTATGGATTTTATTATTAGGAAAAAGATAATTTAGTAAAGCTTTGAGTTTGACAATAATTTAGACAGATTATCTAAAATCCTAAAACTAGTATTGTTCACGTGAGTGAAAGTAGGTATGTGTAAGACACACGACATTTTAAGGATGGTCGTGGAAATGCCAGAGAGAAAGGTTAATGCCTAGACCCTAGAATGACTGGTACGGTCACGAATTAGAGAGATTAGGTACGTCTCCTTTTGAGGCTTGTATCAGGGCGAGTGAAATTTCCATGACAAATAGTCACATGTCCATTTAAGACCACCTACGTTGATTTACAGAATCATTTGTCACATGCCGACAGAGATGTTACTTTATTAGTTACAAAACGCTCGCTTTTATCCCGACGTGGTAGAGTCCAATGTAAAAGTTCTATGATTAATTTGTCATAGTGTACCTACAGAACATTAAGCGACATTTTATTGTATTAGAAATCGAGAGGATCAAGTTTGTTGAAATGAAATACGACTTAAAGAACGTTGACATCCATCTATGTAGGTACTTACTTTGTGTGACCACTTTTACTCAAAGTTAAAAATGAAAATCCATCATGTGTGCTCTATAGTGACAGATTGATTTGCATAGTCGATGTACAGTTTTAAACGATGTTTAATAATGTTAATGTAAATTTTTATGATAAGCAGCGAAAGTTTTATGATAAGAACTGTGTTTTGACGATTTTAAACTTTATATCGCCATGGTTGTACCTACAGGCATTTTTGTTTGAAGAGGAAAGTTTTATTGCTGTAATCAATCAAAATTGTTTGTATTACAATTACATGTACCTACAATTTAGAATGTAATTAATTATTAACTGTCGTTTGTTTGGCAGCAAAACATGATAAGTTTAGTCGTCATTATTCAGATTACAACTTCATAATTGATTACACGTTTCGTCGTTTCCGATTGTTTTAAATCACGCCGCGCCAATATCTTTGGGCTCTTACTAAAGTGTACAATCAGAAAAGGACGTCAGATAGTTATAAGTGATACTAATAGGGATCTCCAGTGTACCAAAATGGTAAATTCACATTACAATACCAATTTGTATGAGCCCAACAGTGAAGTGGTCGGATTGGCTAACTCGAGATCCGAGGAACGCGGGTTCGAATCCAACCGCCGCTCGACTATTGTAGTGAGCCCACTCGTAAACATAAGCTTATTTAGCATAACACGTCGGGCTAACGGGACTATTAGTAATTTGTGCAATACAAATTGCTAATAATCTTCAAAAAAAATAACATGCTTAAGCCTCAATATGGGGCGTACAACGAAATGTAGTAAGTGCCATGAACGCCCCGTAGCAACTAACTGAAGTGAATATTATACCTTTATACTCGTGGTCGTAGCCTAAATCACCACTGTCGTCCAATCTCTCGCTCGTGTTTACGTTTTATTTTACTTCAACAATGTTTCGAAGTGTGTCAAGATGCCAGGCTGAAAAAAACATGATTCTCAAAGACTGAGATCAATCTAGCTATCTGTTAAGATGGTCTTGTTAACAAGCTTCGTGTTGTTGTTAAAGACTCAAATTGAATATTTCTGAGTTGGGATGATCAGTTTATGGAACTCTTGAAGGAAAGTTTTACTAACTTTTAAAGTGTTAGAATGCTATTTCAAATCGATTTTAACTCTCTCAAGAGAGGATTGATCACAAAAGCATAGTTCTTTTCGTAGCGACATTACTATAGTTTTTTTTCTCAAATAAAACCTAAATGTACCACAGAATAATAATAAGCTTCCTATACTCCCATATGACAATAAAGTTAATCTCTAGTTTAAATTGGAAATTACATTTTAAACCAGTGTTTAACCCGGGTATACTTGTAACTTTTTTGTAATAAGGCCCTTGAAGTTTCAAAACGTGGACAATACGTTAAGTAGCTCTTTATTAAATTATGTAATCGACACCAAAATACCTACCCCCTTACTAATAAAAAGTTACATAGTTGTTGAACACTGTTTTAAAATGACATTTCCATAATAAACGTCACTTTAAAACACTGTTCTACGAGCGTGTAAGTTTTATTAGTAAGGGGGTTCATCATTAAAGCTTTTTTCAGTGGGCTTCTTGAAATTCAGCAAATCACAGGTTTGAATCTTACATACTTTTTTTTTCGTTTGAAGATTTTGAGCGCCATCTTAAGGTTCATAAAAAATTACCTTTAGATAGTTCTTATAACATAATAGACCTTGGCAAGGGCTTCGACCTTGTCATGAATTAACATACAAAATATGAACATCCGCATATCCCAGGTCTTCTGTGTTCAGATAGAGAGATACATGTAATTTAGCCTATTAACCATGTAGATTGATATCTGTTTTGATGGAATAGTATGGACATCCTCTTATTAGTAAGCTATCTGAATTAATGAGGAAAATAAATTAGTTATTAATTACGTTCGTTAAATCAAGGAGGAATGTGCACGCATGTCATCCTGGTACGGGGAAGCAGGATGATTATGCACCTTGTCGGGTTTAAACCCGCTACCCTGAGCAACCACGCCTCTTTGAGATTTGATACTTCTTTCGTCATTGCGAATGCTGAAAACAATAGAGACTGTTTACGTAAGTACAAAATAATTAGAAATTAAGTAATATTTACCTATAGTCAAATACTTACTAACGAATGCAAAATCATAATAATTACCTAAGTTGATTGTAACTTACGAGTTTTTTTTTAAACTGAAAAACGGTTAGTTCTTAATTTACACACAGATAACGTCTTTTGTTTTTTGCAAAATAATTTGGGTTATGCGACATGGCTCCAGGATTTATAAGAAGAGAGCCAGAGTTTTCTAGTTTATTTCACTTGGAAGTTGGCTCTTGGCACTTAAGTGGACATCACAATGAAAATCAGTGATAATCCTCCTAATTCGCTTGCAGATCCTGGATTCTATTGGTGTGGTCTACAGTCTTAACGTGTCACATAAGCTGTCATTACATAAACAGGCCTAGTTTTAGTACCACAAGTACGTGACGTGCTTAGGTGCAACTTACCGTGATAAGGCTCTACTTCATCGAACGTGTAGAATTAATTAACTATGTGCCTCGGAACCAGTTCGCTTTTCCATGTGATGCAACACACGTCAGCTAACGTTTATGACTCATTAGGGATAAGTCCAGTTGAAGGGAAGCGATAAAAATAGGGTTTCAAATATAAGACGGCGGTTAAGATGAAAGTCTAACTTCTCTATGGTGTAAGTGGTGTGACTCATCTATTGTTATTCTCATAATTATGTTACAAAATAAACAGGTAGTCTTGTCCACTTTATGGACAGTCAATTAGTTAAGAAGGTATTGTGATAAGATAGTTTATTTTCTTTTCAAATGTTATCCTGCTTTTATTAAGAATGATGACTTTGTCAATGGTACAATTTTTTAAATCTTTATTTGGGACAACAAACAGTTACATTAATAATTCAGGGAACGATACCTTAGTCGCGAGGTCGCATGGTACTTTTGATAAAAGTTAAACATTTATTAGCTATCGATTCGCTTGAGACAGTGGGCTACAGGTTTAATAAGAGCAAGTAGCGGCCCACTTCACACGATGCCGACACTGCACGCTGCTACGAATCTGCGCCCGCGCAATGTAGAGCCTCTACTGCGCAAAACAACACCGGTATATTCATCTAACTCTCCTCCTGAGAAAGTGACTTGAGCAAAAGAGATAGACAGAATTAATAGATCGAACACAACAAGTAATACCCCAGCTTAACTTACTATCGATTTTCCCTCATTTAACATCGATATTTCATTGATCGGAGCTTTCTATGACTTATAACATATTACTTCTATTTATAATATCGAATAAGCGCGTGTAATATGCATTTATGGCCCTATCGGCGAAACGCATCCTGGGAAAATGCACCGCACTTGCATTATTCGAAATGATAAACGATACTCAATTACTTTTTTATTTGGGAGCTTCATCAGTAAATGATATTTACCTTTGAAATGGTAATATTCTTACCCGTATCATGTGACTTACCATGGTTTCTTTCAGATTAAATAAAGTTTCTAATATAAAAGCAAACTTGAACTTTTATTTCCAATTATACTTTAATGAGGCACGATACATATAGTTATTGAAAATGGTAGAGAGTTATAGAACAGACTATCAAACGTCTGGTTTACCACTGTAATGATTAAACTGATATTTATAGTTTCTTGGAATAATAACCGTTATTACATTAATTATTACTAATATTATTGCTTACCAATCCATTATTTCTCTTATTTATTATTTATAATTAACTGTACCGTATGGCAGCACCTAATAAGAAATACAATTACAAGCTTTTTGCTTAAAGATATAACAAATGACGCGAGGCCAAATTAGTATACAATGATCTATCGAAAAGTTTGTTATACAACGCTGTTTTAGAAAGGCAACTTAACTGAAGCAATGTGAAGACAGAGAAATGTATATCAAACTGAAATAAAGTTATCGTTGGTTGTGGTTCTGAGTGAAGGCCCGTCTGCCGCCAGTCTAGTCGCTAAGTCAATGGCAAGCCCACTTTCTCAGGCGTCTTGTATTTTTTGTGTTACTATAACTGGCCTGGTATTGTTGTTGGTCATTATTTCCGCCATGGGTTAATTATATATTATATTCTCTGAGCATTCGATCTCGTTTTGGATCGGTGTGGTCTGATCACTGTCTACTCTCTCATATTGGGTTTTGCCCAGTTATGGATGCTTGTGGTTTTGTTTATGATGTCATGGTTTTGTTTTCCTCTTTATATCTGTTCCGAGATATCTTTTATTTGGTCTTGAATGTGTTGCTGTTTCTATGAGGATAAATAACTTGTGAGCTACTTACTTATGGAAGAGATTGTAAAGAAATCATTAAGTGGTCGACTCTACTTCGTTGGTATCTAAAAGTTGAGGATCATGATCCCATATACTCTTATTGAAACTTCTTGATGAATAGCTTCAAATCAACTGACTAATTAGGTAGGTTGCTTAATATTGTGTTCAAGAATATTTTCAATAGTCTATTGTACAGCTTAGACTTTACATTTTTGTTGTAAAATAACACGTACCTATTGCTAAATTAAGCTCAATGTGCTGTCGTCTGTACCTATGTACTATCTCTAGGAACCAGATCATGTTCTGCTGTTCTAAAACTAGGTCTTTGCGCGGTAATATGAGTTTCTATAACTGCATAATTGGCGCTATAAGTTACATGTTCCTCCATAATGGCTGGCTGTAATTTATGTTACAGTCTAGTATAGTGTTTGTTCTCATTACACGGCCGTGAGAAGCAGAAAGGTCAATCCTAGTCACGTACTCATATGACGTTAAGCACCATTTCTCTAGGTCCTTATATTGAGTATCCTGATACTAATCACTTTTTCCATATCTTTGCATGATGTACTGGATAGTTTGATAATTTGATGTTGTTGAATAAACACATTTTGACTTTGACTTCTATCATAAGATTCTATGAGAACAGAAACACTTACTAATCCCCGACGTAAGAGTAAAAGAAGCAAAATCGAATCGAACCCCTCTTGGGTGTAATGAAGTTGTCCGCTATGGACGAAATAGGTTATGACTGTGTCTGTCTAGCGCGCCGTAGTTCTTGACTGGTGAAGTCGATTCGATTTTGCATCTTTTACTCGTACTGTATACATTTTCTTATATTGTTGTGTTTATGTCTCACTGTCGGCAGCTTAGTTCATAACAAAAGTAATCTCTATTACAGTTAGTTGATCGTTCGGACTGAACCACTAGGTCAGACGGTCGCTTAATGTTGTTAAACTTAGATGCTACACGAGGCTGCAAGTCTAGGTAGTAGGGGAGACCGAGGAGAGTTGTAACAGAGGAAAGTTGTTACATTGTCGAATTTTTGAAACCTATTGCATACCAGCGAGCTGGCAACAGCGCGAATTTGTTAGCTCGAGACTTTAACAAAAAAACGCGCACTGTGACGAGCTCGCTTCTAGTTAGTACGAGTAAGTTCCAAAAATCGACAATGTCACAACTCTTCTCTATTATAACTCACCTGGGTCTCCCCTAGGTAGTACTTTTGTCTAGTTTAGGTACTTGGCTGTATGTCGATTCTCTCGCTGACTGGTCATCGGGGTCAAGCGTGGAGTTTGAAAGGAGTCCGGGGTTTTAATAGCATTAATATTTCTTAATCAGCGCCGATCTAAGTCGCCGAAAACAAATATGTATAAATAATAGATAACCGTCATTAGTGTCAGTTACATTCATTGGCACGTATGTGATCTTGGCAGACTCTAGGAACAAAATATCAGTCCTACCCAAATCATAGAGATGAAGAAGTTATCTACCTGAATGATAGGAGGAAAGTTTTATGAATTCTTTCAAAACATGTTCTAAGTTCATGTTCTTTTAGATTCTAGCTAGCTTATAATGTAACGATGCATGTGAAATGATGTTGTTGGTAAATCTTTAACAATAAATAATAAGCTTTGACCAAAAGTAGCCGATCCTTACCATTTTCTTCACTTTGATAACAAGCAGAACAAAATTCTTTCTTTGATAAAGACTGGCCTCCATAAAAAATAAAATTATTGGTAAAGTTTAATCCAGTTCATTCGTTCATAAAAAATAGCAGTTGCGACAAACAAACACATTAACGTTGTTTACGTTACTTGAGCAAAGCCTGAAAGCTAACAGGCACTTATATTCTAGCATGTCAGACATACTGCTATTACTGCTGTATTTACTGATGCCAGTATCAGGTGTCCTCGACGTAGTCTGTGTAATAATTATTAGTATTTTTTTTCCACCGAGGAGTACTGCACCATGTCTCTCCTTTCCGTTTTCGGTCTTTTCCAAAGGACTCGTTCTAAGGGATTTTTATCTATTATAATAAATCTGTAGAGAGGTCAATTCTGTACATGAAATATATTTTCAAAATAACTATCAGGGGGTGATCGATACTGATGCCAAAAATGCAATCAGTAAAATTTTTGTCTGTCTGTCTGTCTGTTTGTATGTTCCTTATAGAAACAAAAACTACTCGACGGATTTTAACGAAACTTGGTACAATTATTCTTCATACTCCTGGGCAGGTTATAGTATACTTAGGAGTATCCCACGGGAACGGGAATTAGCGGGAAAATCCTTTTGTATGAAAAATCTAAACCGCTTAAGTTAGACGCTTGAAATTTGGCATGCAGATACCTTAGTAAATTTAAAGCTTAGTTACAACAGGATATTGCAAAATTCTCACGGGAACGGGAGTTAGCGGGAAAAACCATTTGTATGAAAAATCTAAACCGCTTAAGTTAGACGCTTGAAATTTGGCATGCAGATACCTTAGTAAACTTAAAGCTTAGTTACAACAGGATATTGCAAAATTCCCACGGGAACGGGAGTTAGCGGGAAAAAACATTTGTATGAAAAAATCTAAACCGCGTAAGATAGATGAAGGGGATAAAACGGGATCCACGCGTACGAAGTCGCGGACGGCCGCTAGTTCTATTATAAAACTCAACAAAATTATTTATGTGAAAACGTAAAACCCAGACGCCTAGACGGGTAGTTTACTAGGATATGTAATGTTTTATGTGTGTAACTACCACGCACTTTATACTGCATGCCTAATAAATAAAAGCATCGTTGAGCTCAATTCGTTTGTCTTTATTAAATCAATCGCCCTAATTTTTCAGCTCAGATCGAGTTAACGTCTGAAAATCGAATCTGTTGGCCATTAACGTTGATCTAGCACAACCGACAATTAGTGATGTGCCGCAAACTGCCTCGGCAATTGATCGTGCGTTGACCTGTGGCAATTTTTCTGCGGGCAATAGGTCAGTATGGTTCGCCCGCATAGGCATAGTCATCACACCGTAGGGGTGTCAGATGGCGGGAATGGGGTCAATCACAATGAGAATGGAGATAGGGTTTTGGGCTGATTGATTTTTTTTATGTAACAAGAGGCAAACGGGCAGACGGATCACCTGATGGTAAGTAATTACCGTCGCCCATAGACACCCGTAGTCCCGGGGATCTTACAGGTGCGTTGCCGGCCTTTAAGATGTGAATGAATAAATAAGTGATCTAGTATGATATCGGTCTTTAGTGGAAGGGTTCTTCTTCTTCTTTTCGTGTCGACAACAAACCTACACAGTGTCAGCCCAAAACTCCGCCACAAGTGGCGTCGTCAGTGGAAGGGTTTATGTTGTGTCAGAAAATCTTGCCACGCCTCGCATTGAAGGAGTACACGGTTAAACTCCAAGCTCTATGTATTAAATTTTATTATTAAAAAAATGTAGTACGTGTCTTGTAATATTTTAATTTTTAATTTAAATTTTAATGATAATTTTAATGATAATAAATACTCAGTGTAAACATTTTATTTGTTACGACTCATGAACAGGTCGTTGAAAGACAGGCAAAGAATTCGAAATTAATAGGGTCCGACTGACCCTCTTTGGGGCTTACCCAAGTGGGGGTACGAAACTCAAAAAAAAAAGGAACATAATTTAGCGGTGTATTATTATTTTTAATTAAAATAAGTAACCAGAAATTAAGATTCTTAAGAAAGTGGTCTGCTTTACCATATGTGATTTTAATAATTTTTATTGCAGTTTACGCACTTTACTGGACACACTTTCTAGATTTCAGTTCCGGTTGTCAGAGATGGCGCTTGATTTGATCTCAAGCCGATAACGTCCTCTCAAAATCTTTGCTTTTTGGGGACACAAACGATGCAGAGACTGGCGAAATGGATATGTGACAGATGAGAGATAGTACGATAGTACGTAAGTTTTATGGCTCATCATCATCATCAGGTCACTTAGTCTCTACTGCAGGAGGACGACCCGCTCTAATTTACCAAATGCAATTGGAGCATTTGGCCTACATCCCTGCGATGCCCAGATGGTTGGGAAGTTTTAAGACTTTTATCTCTTGTCCCAG
Organism: Ostrinia furnacalis; assembly: GCF_004193835.3. Classification (NCBI taxonomy): domain Eukaryota; kingdom Metazoa; phylum Arthropoda; class Insecta; order Lepidoptera; family Crambidae; genus Ostrinia; species Ostrinia furnacalis. The sequence continues at coordinate 608,646 of NW_021131592.1, read as the reverse complement.
GGATGATTTTATTCCCAACCTTCAAATTGGTGTTTTATTAATATAACTAATGACTAACCAAATTTTAAGTAATTTAATTGAAATTAAATATCAATCAAAAAAGCCACGATAGCCAAACAGTGAAGGGAACAGCGATTCCCGCCGCCACTCGACTATTGTGGTGAACTCACTCGTAACACAAGCATTTTTAGCTTAGTACGAGGGGCGAACGGGACTACATACTCGTATTAGTAATTTGTGAAATAACAAATTGCCTACCTTAAAATAAAATGCCCGCCACTAGTCCTACTCAGGTCGCCGCAACCCTACTCACAGGATACGTTAGGAAATCAGGTAACACAGTTCTGGCTCCTGTATAATTATCATTTACAACCATTTACGATCGAAACGCAATTTCCTTTACGGTTGCAAGCGTCCCGAAGTTACATTAAAACCCTATAAAATATTTCAAGCGGTTATACAACCTGTAGTAAAATTCCAGGTAATTAAACACTTTACTGGCGTTTAAAAGAAAGGCTGAATAAACTAATTGCAGTTATTACTGTGTTATTATAAAGACAAAATTACAGAATGTTTGTTTAACTAAGTCCCGTTCAAACAACAAAACAGTTTTTCTCATATTTATCAATTAGTCTGTTATTTGCAAAATCATTACACAAATAACGAAATGTTTAGAACTTGATTTGAGACAAAAACTAAATAAAATGCATAAAAATTTGACATTAACCGTATCGTAGTGTTTAAAGAACTCTCAAAACACATTTTGACTTTATACCATAATTATTTACTATAAACCATAATAGGTACTTACACATATTCACTCCCTTAACTGTTTAATAAGTGATCCTTTTAATTTCGCACAATAATTTTATGATGCAATTGCAATGAAATTACTTCTACAATTCACCTTAAGAGCGTTTACGCCGTTTGGCGCAAAAACAGTACTTTTTCAACTCGTTACAATCATTAACCAGTAATACTACAAATATGTTATAGGCATAAATAGTTAGGCAATTTCGTCGTCTAAATAGTTAATTGAGAAAATATTGCGATTAGTTTAGTATTCAAGAATTCTATCAAGATAAGTCCACACAGGTTTTGTAAATTTCCACTTTAGCGTCAGTTTACAAGCTGAAATTTGTATAAAAATACTTTGAAAACGATTTAACAAACATTTATATCATTNTAGTCGAATTTTGGAAACTTATTGACAATCAGCGAGCTCGCAACAGCGCGAATTTGTTAGCTCGAGACTAACAAAAAAACGCGCACTGTGACGAGCTCGCTTCTAGTTAGTACGAGTAAGTTCCAAAAATCGACAATGTCACAACTTGTCTCTATTGCAACTCACCTGGGTCTCCCCTAGGTAGTACTTTTGTCTAGTTTAGGTACTTGGCTGTATGTCGATTCTCTCGCTGACTGGTCATCGGGGTCAAGCGTGGAGTTTGAAAGGAGTCCGGGGTCTTAATAGCATTAATATTTCTTAATCAGCGCCGATCTAGTCACTGAAAACAAATATGTATAAATAAAATAGATAATCATCATTAGTGTTACTTACAATTGCACGTAAGTAATTTTGGTAGAGCAGACTTTAGGAACAAAATATTAGTCCTACCCAAATCATAGATGAAGAAGTTCATTAAATTGCATCCGTCTACCTGAATGATAGCAGGAAAATTTTGTGAAATCTTTCAAAACATGTTCTAAGACATATCTTTTAGATTCTAGCTTTCTTATAATGTAACGATGCATATGGTGAAATGATATGTTGTTGGTAAATATTTAACAATAAATAAATAAGACTCTTTCACACGCTTTGACCAAAAGTAGCCAATCCTTACCATTTTCTTCACTTTGATAACAAGCAGAACAAAATTCTTTCTTTGATAAAGACTGGCCTCCATAAAAAATAAGATTATTGGTAAAGTTTAATCCAGTTCATTCGTTCATAAAAGATAGCAGTTACGACAAACAAACACATTAACGTTGTTTACGTTACTTGAGCAAAGCCTGAAAGCTAACAGGCACTTATTTATATTCTAGCATGTCAGACATACTGCTATTACTGCTGTGTTTACTGATGCCAGTATCAGGTGTCCTCGACGTAGTCTGTGTAATAATTATTGGTATTTTTTTCCATCGAGGAGTACTGCACCATGTCTCTCCTTTCCGTTAACTGTCTTTTCCAAAGGACTCGTGCTAAGGGATTTCTATTCTATTATAAAACTCAACAAAATTATTTATGTTAAAACGTAAGAAATGACTAGGATATGTATCTAATGTTTTATGTGCGTAACTACCACGCACTTCATATTGCATGCCTAATAAAAAGCATCGTTGAGCTCAATTCGTTTGTCTTTATTAAATCAATCGCCTCAATTTTTCGTTAGTTAACGTCTGAAAATCGAATCTGTTGGCCATTAACGTTGATCTAGCACAACCGACAATAAAATTAGTGATGTGCCGCAAACTGCTAGGCAATTGATCGTGCGTTGACCTGTGGCAATTTTTCTGCGGGCAATAGGTCAGTATGGTTCGCCCGCATAGGCATAGTCATCACACCGTAGGGGTGTCAGATGGCGGGAATGGGGGCAATCACAATGCTAATGGAGATAGGGTTTTGGGCTGGTTGATTTTTTTTATGTGACAAGAGGGCAGACGGATCACCTGATGGTAAGTAATTACCGTCGCCCATAGACACCCGTAGTGCCAGGGGCGTTAAGGGTGCGTTGCCGGCCTTTAAGATGTGAATTAATAAATGAGTGATCTAGTATGATAATAATATCGGTCTTTGGTGGAGGGGGCTATGTCTCAAAAACCGACTGTGTGTGTGTCTTGTAATATTTAATTTTTAATTTAATTTAATTGTTATTATTTTTTGCTATGGTGGCAACGGTAATAAACTCAGTGAAAACTTTTTATTTGTTACGACTCATGAACAGGTCGTTGAAAGATAGGCAAAGAATTCGAAATTAATAGGGTCTGTCCGACTGATACTCTTTGGGTAAGCGAGTACAAAACTCAAAAAAAGGAACATAATTAGCGGTGTATTATTATTTTTAATTAAAATAAGTAACCAGAAATTAAGATTCTTAAGAAAGTGGTCTGCTTTACCATATGTGATTTTATTAAATTTTATTGCAGTTTACGCACTTTACTGGACACACTTTCTAGATTTCAGTTCCGGTTGACAGAGATGGCGCTTGATTTGATCTCAAGCCGATAAAGTCCTCTCAAAATCCTTGCTTTTTGGGGACACAAACGATGTAGAAACTAGTGAAATTGGATATTGGATAAGTGACAGGTGAGATATAGTACATATTTACGTTATATGACTCATGATCATCATCAGGTCATTATTTTAGTCTCCACTGCTGCTGTCTCCAAGCGGGTCGTGCCGCTTTAATTTACCAGAGGAAATTGGAGGATTTGGCATGCACTCCCCGTCTGGGCAGAGTAGGGGGCGTATGTTCAATAATCTTATACCGTCTGCTGGTTGGAAAGTTTTAAGACTATCAAAAATATGGAGAGATACCCTTCGTATCTCTATTTGATCTTTATCACCAACATAATTTGTCACAGGGGCGTTTGGTGCTTATGTGAATTTAATGATAATCTTAAAATAAAAATGACCACTGGTCCTAGCTACTTCGGCAACCCTACTCACAGGATACATTAGGAAATCAGGTAACACCGTTCTGGCTCCTGTATAATTATCATTAACAATCATTTACGATCGAAACGCAATTTCCTTTACGGTTGCAAGCGTCCCGAAGTTACATTAAAACCCTATAAAATATTTCAAACGGTTATACAACCTGTAGTAAAATTCCAGGTAATTAAACACTTTACTGGCGTTTAAAAGAAAGGCTGAATAAACTAATTGCAGTTATTACTGTGTTATTATAGAGGTATTAGCAACACAAAATTATAGAATGTTTGTTTAATTAAGTCCCGTTCAAACAACAAAACAGTTTTTCTCTTATTTTGTATCAATTAGTCTGTTATTTGCAAAATCAACAAATTACAACGAAATGTTTAGAACTTGATTTGAAACAAATAAAATTCATAAAATTTATTTGACAATAACCGTATCGTAGTGTTTAAAGAACTCTTACCTAAGTAAAAACTCATTTTGACTTTACATACTTATTTACTATAAACCATATTAGGTACTCACTTAAAATACATATTCACTCCCTTAACTGTTTTAATAAGTGATCCTTTTAATTTCGCACAATAATTTCATGACGCTATTGCAATGAAATTACCTCTACAATTCACCTTAAGTCCAATCGGGTCGGTCCAATCAATTTCCAGACATTTTCTAAAAATAGCACAATGGCGTAAGCGCCGCTTGCCAATCCCGGGCTTCCTTCAGGACGCGTCCAAGGATGCGGCACGTGGCCGCGTTTCCCGCGCGCCAGGAAGGCTGCTAATCTGCACGACAAGGTCGCTGGTAACCGTGCAGACTGGTAATTGGTCATGCGGGTGCCAGGACCGTTAGCAAAATTTACTAGTATGTATTATTAAAATATTCCTGGTAATTTGGTCTGGTAAGGTAGTATAATACTCCCGTTAACCCCAGTCAGGTAGATATATCAACTGTTATTACTACTTGCTGTCAATATGTGATAGGGTAACGGATTGCATACGTACAGCCATCTGTCATTTGATCAATAGCTGCCTGAAAGAGGCTTTGTCACATAAGCTGGTTCCCATTTGTCAACAACTTCCACATAGCCTGTTACATCAGGTAAGCGTAAAGCAATTCTTGAACAAAAAGGTGCGTTCATTACGATAGTCCAGCTGTCAACGGGCCATACACACACATTGTTGCAAGCTGTTTGAATTCGTTTCAAGTAAAATTGAAACACTTTTTTCATGTCGAACAGAACTTTTATTAGCGGAACGAAAAGAGCAATAATGCTTCATTTATACCAACAGGTGTTCTAGTTTTGAACACAATTTGGCGTAAAATCGAGAGCAATTTTTGCGGACGGTACTCACGGAAGCCGAACTTTTGTGCATTAAGATTGATAGAACTCGGGATTATTTTGTCCGCAAACAAACCGTCTGGGTGAGGTGGCGATGGACTGCCGACTTTAGGATGTCCTTATTGCCCGAAGGAAAGGCTTGAGTCAGTTTTGAACCATCTACACTCGCGAGCAAAAATACGAAATGTTCCGAGTGATCTTAAGAACTAAATGACTGTTGAAGATTTGAGGATTTGTCATACTGGATGTGTTCTGCGGTCTGCGGTCAGGTCAAAGTGAACGGGAAAACATGATGCGGGCTGCGTTAATTCACATTGAACTGACCACAGACCGCATAACGCATTCAGTGTGGGAAAGCCTTAATGAAAAATGGTACCAAAGACATATTATTCATTACTAGCTTTTGCCGGCGGTTTCACCCGCGTGAAATTTTGTGTCACAGATCGGCATAAATTATAGCCTATATGTTAATCTGGGTTACAAACAAAATCCGTTCAGTAGTTTTTGCGTGAAAGAGTAACAAACATCCAGACATCCAAACTTTCGCATTTATAATAGGTATTAGCAGAATATATTAGTAGGATTAATAGGATTAGAGTTCTTCAGATCGCTCGGAACAAAACACAAGACGGTGATTCCATACTTTTGCTCGTAATATAGATGATATCAGCGTTACAAATTGTTTCTTCCACGGTTAAAAGATAAGTAGGAAACGAATTTTGAGGAGAGAATTCACTCTATCGACGGCCATCTATAGCTAGTTAGTTAGTAAGTAGTTATACTGCACTAGAACGACAGTTGCGGTTCAAATCCTACGGAAGGCAATTTTAGTGAGATGATGGAATTTTAGTAACTATTTGAGTGTGATTATCCTGGATAATAATCCTAGTACCTAAGTAGGTATCTGATGAGAAATACTCATGTTTATTTGAAAATAATAAATAACTTGAAAAAATCGAACTGTCTAAGGCGGGAATTGAACCCACAACCTTCCGCTTGACTTGACATGCGACGCTTAACGCTAATAATTAAAAAACTACTCATGTTTATTTTGATGAACCGTCATCCATACTTAACAAAATGTATTGTTATTAAATATCATTTCAAATACGTTTAAAAAAAGCTCTATTAAAATAGCTGTTTATTTGATCAAGTAAAATACAACTTGAACATTTGAAACGAGATAGTAATTAAAATTTATACTCTACACAATGACCACTGAGTCGCAATGTTTATTTACTATCAATTGGCAATTTGAAAATAAACATAGTGTTACAGAATTTATTACGCATGTTTGTGTGATGAACAGTCACCTTTATTTTGTTTTGAATGGAACTTTCGTATTCGTTACACAAACAAGACTGTTAAATGAATACAATAACTGCCCATTATGCGTAAGTCCAGACTGCAATAGGTACTCAAGGTGGGATGACGAACTTCATAGGGTCGATCAGGGAAAAGGTGAAGGAACCCGATCGCGTGGCACGTCACCTATGCGCTGGACTAACCAAGTAAAATCGGCAGTGGGAAACCGCGTATGTCGTATGTGTAACAGGCAGTCTATCAATAGAGAGAGATGGCGGGAGATCGTGAGGAGAGCTTTAACCGCCTCTACAACCGGCGTGAACGCCAACGCAGCGTCACCTTGAGGTGACCACAACCGCTCTGCCAAGAGTGAAACGAATAAGTTTATTTACAGAGATAGTTCGTGATTCAAAATACGGGCCGTCGATTAATGTTCATTACCTTAAGTTTAATAGTTATAATCATGTAAATTTTGTGGCACATAACAATTAATTAGAATACTGCTGGGAGCCCAGTAAGCGACGCATTAAAGAAAACGTTGATTATTAAATTAAAGCTAAGATTATGGTGAAAGTGAGCACATTTAATACGAGTATCACGTCCACGACTTAGGCCCTTGAGGCAGACATTCGCAACCTTTGGCTATTGCGTTGTGTTCAGTCACAATAACCCCTATAATTCTGAACCACCTGCATGACAAATGTACGATTGACGTTCGAGAGAGATTTTCATGTGGCAGCAAAATTAACGTTTTCTATTCTATTCTATTCTAAATAAATGGCAGCGCATGATTGAGAAAGCCCACCCCGCGTGACGGGATAAGGCGAGGCAGAAGAAGAAGATGCTGAAATTTTTATGGTTCCGTGACTAAAAGGTCTAGTAGCGGAACCCTATTAAAGTGTCTCCACTTGTAGCCAGTTGTAGTATACTTTAAAAAACTAATAAATCTCTACAAATTAGTAAACAATGTTGTCGATCCCTGCCTTAGGACTTTCTGCAATGTAGCCGCTTTCAGCGCAGCCGCATGTAAACTGTTCAAGTTCGGTATTTAGATGCGAGACACGATAATCTATACCAAACAGAGGCTAGTGTAGAGCGAGATACTATAAAATGGCTAAATGATTTTGCTACGCTACTTTTGATTTAAAGATTAAAGTTACTTTTCTTCAAAACACATCCACTAATTTATACTAAGACTGAGTTACACCACGTAACTTTAACCGTAACTATAACGATAACCGGTGTATTTTGTATGCAGTTTGGCAGCTTTTTGACATTTGTTAAAGTAAAAGTACCTAAGATGGTGCAACCCAGCCTTAGTGTATACCTACTTACTATATTAAAAGCCTCTGTGGTCTAGTGGTGAGACCACCTGACTCAGACCCAGAGGTTACGGGTTCGATTCCCAGTTAGGGCAAAATTTTCTGCTCGATTATGTTGGTAGTGGAGCTTGTTCTAAGTCCTCCTGGCTAGCTCTCCATCTTACCAAAGTCTGTCACCATAACAGTAATATTAAAAGATTTTTTGCGTTCCAGCAGAACGTAAAATAGCCAGTTCCTTTGTGAGTGAAGATTCCGCGTGAAGCTCATTTCTGTCTGGCCTGATCATCACTTTCCATCATGTTATTTGTATGATGTAGGCATAGAGTTTCCCCCTTGAGGATTAAAAACAATCATTAAGCATCTTCTACTGAAAAGTTTATGGTTTACCTTTTTAGCACATTGCCACTTTTGATTAGGACATTGTATCAACAAAAAGATGTCTCTAGAATAAATATTAGCTTATTTGTCACTCCGACTCGGAATGACGCATATGTTCCGACGATGACGGTGCATAACTTACCTACCCACTTTGTTATTAGATGTCGAACTTATTATGGAAAATTACCTAAATGAGCTGGATTTAGACAATCCAATTATCATTGTAATTTTAAAATATGGAAAATAAATACGTAATATGTATGTTATGTCATGGTATAAATATGTTATATTAAGAGTGCGAAAATTATTAGTACATTATGTTTGATAAGTTTTCATGACTGAGCCGATTTTGATGTAGCATAAACATAGATTAGATCATGGGCAATGATCTAAGCTACATGTAACCGCAAAAAAACATAGCTTTACAAGCAATTTGGGAATAAATAAAATATTTTTGATCACACAATAAACATAGGAAATCTACCGTTCACGAAGTCAACGCCGAAGGCAGTCCAGATAAATAAAACCAGTAGTAAATACTTGACTGATTTTGTTGATCCTTTATTTGTCACGCTGAAAAACCTGACAATGCATTAAGGTTAAACAACACATTTGGCAGGAGCACGGGATGCCCGGTGTCGCCCGCAGTGTCTGAGTTAACCGGTATACGTCACCGGGAAATACGAGTATATTGCCACTGAAAGGGGACTTGACCCCAGGACCTCGGTTAAATGGAATCGATGTCACCGTGTTTTGAGTCTAATATCATAAAGAGGAAAGATTTGACTGTTTGTTTGCATTGAACAGGCTGAGGCTCTGAAACTAATGAAAAGATTAGAAAAAGTCTTCCACCATTGGAGTCCCAAGTTATTTCTAATAACCATAGGCGGCACGGAGTTTGCTGTCTTTTATTTGGGAGGATCTCCATGAAAAACTTGAAAATTGGAATGCGGAACATCTGAGCAATCACCTTATTACTGGAAAACTACTATTAGCTCGACAAATTAAGAACTGTAACAATTTACACTACAATATGTAATTGCTAAAAGAGTAACTTTTTCTTGCTTAAGTGTTTAAATCTGCTTAAGCTAACTTACTGTATAAGTATTTTCTCGTTAACTCTTTGGGCTTATTTTTATGTATTAAACGCCATTAGTCATGTCTTCTAAGATTTCGATCGTGTAATACACGACGTTGATTATGGTAATTAGTATTACCCAATAAATGCTCCCATACAGCTTGTCATCGAATAAGGGCATCTCCAATGTATTAGTACATTAGCCTTATTAGAGGACATAAGTACTTTAGTTTGATATGAAAGCGTGAGAAGGGAAAGATAAACGTTAAGTGAGGAAATACGGGTACAAATACACTACTGTTAATGTAAAACGTACCTTTATAGCCATAAGAGCGCCTAAATTGTACCGTTTCAATTTTGTTTTTCATCTAGCCGTGTGTAAGCTTCGCTTGAAAATAGTTTGAAAATTTTTCCCGTTTTTGCAAACATTTCATTGATGTTCCACTTTTACAAGTATTGGTTGTAGCGTGATGTTACATGTTGTCGTGTATAGCATTTATATGGCTTCTTCAATAAATTGACTATCCAACACAAAAATAATTACCTATACACGATGTGTTGCGATTTGATGCTGCGCGATGTACCTATCTATTCTTGGAAAAATGTCTCCATTTACTGTGAATTTATGTAACACATAACTTTATGACTTCCAACAATACTGCGAAGTTTCTCAAGCCTGTGCTCATCACTATTGTTCTATAATCACTTAGGTCACATGCTTCAAATACTTAAATACTGAAGTAAAAGTCATTAAGTCTTGATTTTATTATAATAGTAGAGTACTAGATCCTAGTGCAGTTATTGCTCTATAAGATAAATTTTCTTTTTTCATGCCTATAGAAAACAACAGAAAAGAGATTGTTTTTTCTTTAAGGCGATTAGAGTCCTCAATGACCTTGGGCGTTTGACCTTCACGCCGCGAGCAACACCCGCGCACCCCGCACCAAAAACTCCGATTTGACACCGATCAAAAATACACGGGCATAGGTAGATACAGAATAGAAGCTCTTTCTTCATACATTACTGCCTATTATTTTAAACTTAAATTGATGAACCTTGATGTCGGTGTCATTTAACTCAGGCTTAAAGGTATTTAATAAAAATAACAAAATCCATGAACATTTTGTACGGGATAAAATTTTATTTTATTTTTCGTAAATTTTCTAATGCTTTTGTCGGTTCAGTCGTTCTCGAAATTTGAACAAACCCGACTTTATTACAAGCTTTTATTTAGCTTGCAATTTATGATGTATGTATCAGTCTATAACTTCTATACTCCATCGATAACGACATTGAGCTTTGGTTGGGGTAAATTAATATAAGGTAACTTCATTTAGTCCCAATAATTGATTCTGAGTTTTTCGTCCATACAAAATGGAACTGACTCCTTTATGCAAAAATCGTTAAAGAACATAATAATAACGTATAATAATAAAAAGGTTTTCATACAAGCATTTTTTAAACCAATTTCGAGCCTTGCCCCCAGGATTTAAAGTATCGATATCTTATCGACTCCATTTTATCTTTCTTCTCTCTAATTGCTTTTTTCAAAGTGTGCGTCACGTCACGCGGCCATTGATTGGCCATAAGGCACGCCTTCTGGCCAATCACAGCACTTTTAAGCCGGTTGCACATGTTGTCGTAGACTCTCAGTCGCTTTGTTTTTACACAGTTGAATGTGTGTGTGGGAGCTGTGGTGGGGGAAATGTGGGGACACTGGTTCTCGTTGTAGTTACGCGCGACTTCATATCTATTCTCTTTCTATGATCTGAGTTCCGTTCACACTGAACACCAGGTCAAGACGAAGGCGCTCGTCCGAGCGGAACGACACTCGATACGATCGAGTCGCCATCATCGAGTTACGGACTGGCTACTTAGGGCATATCGATACTTTAGTGTTAGCGATTAAATCGCTGTATGGAAAATCGATGGATTGACTGGATGCTGCATTCCGCTGATATTAGCTATGTGAAACCTATATGACTTTGACTTTCCATGGATATTTCCGCAATGGGCATAAGTAACTGATATAACCTAACGAATAAAGAGCTTCCATATACGAATCCAAGGCCTTCAAGGTTCAAGTAAATAAAGTACATACTCAATCAGTTAAATTCAATCTATTTAAACAGTTAAGATCGTTCTGCCTCCTCCCTCCAAAGGTTGCTGTGCCCTACCTGTGTCCACATTGTTCTGCTTGAATTTTATGACCCAAACTAGCGGCCGCCCGCGACTTCGTACGCGTGGATCCCGTTTTACCCCTTTCGTCTATATTACGCGGTTTAGATTTTTTCATACAAATGTTTTTTCCCGCTAACTCCCGTTCCCGTGGGAATTTTGCAATATCCTGTTGTAACTAAGCTTTAAGTTTACTAAGGTACCTGCATGCCAAATTTCAAGCTTCTAACTTAAGCGGTTTAGATTTTTCATACTAAAGGATTTTCCCGCTAACTCCCGTTTCCGTGGTAATTTTGCAATATCCTATTGTAACTAAGCTTTAAGTTTACTAAGATACCTGCATGCCAAATTTCAAGCGTCTAACTTAAGCGGTTTAGATTTTTCATACAAAAGGATTTTCCCGCTAATTCCCGTTCCCGTGGGAATTCCTAAGTATCCTATAACCTGCCCAGGAGTATGAAGAATAATTGTACCAAATTTCGTCAAAATCCGTCGAATAGTTTTTGTTTCTATAAGGAACATACAGACGGACAGACAGACAGACAGACAGACAGACAGANTATCATAAAACTATTAGAAGAATATTAAAAAAAAGTTACAAGTCCAAAATGTCACGGACCGTGTAGTGTGAGATTCCCGGATTTGGACATACAATATTTTTTTCTGAAGAGATGTTATGTTATTTTGATAAATATTACAGTAATTATGCAAGATTAATACATGTTATATAAGACTGTTAAAAATTTATATCAATAATAATTACCATTTTTGATTTTGAACACCAAACATTGTGTGAGCAGTTTTTGTGTCACAACCACGTGCGCCACTTTAAATATGCTTAACTCGGTAAAAAACTATCTTTGATATTGACATCCCTTGCTAAGTTTTTTTAGAACAGTAACATTGTCATCTTATTAGATTTGCAAATGGCTGAACGTAGTGAGTGAGCCGCAAAAAATTATTTCCCATTTATTTGAAAAAAGGGACAACCATAACACGTCCATCCCGTGTACGATTTTTAAAGGTAGGTATCAATGTCACGCTATTGTATAAAACATAATTATGTACCTCATGCAGTATAGTTTCAGATAATTGCACAAGATCTGCTAATTCACAGATAGTTTTTTGGATATATCGGACACGTTCCAAATTGTCACGGCCATGGTATTAAAAATGTGTCACTACCGCAAACTATTTAAGTACATGGTCGTGACATTACAACGCGTGGTTGTGACATTCTATTTTTATTATTTTATAATAATAATAATAACTATTTATTAAAGTTTGTTTCAGGTAAGCAATTCATATCAAGAAAATTTAACAGCATATCAGTGAGTACTTTTATAAATGTCTTGGTCTTCTTTTTTCTCTAAGGAGAGAAATGACGTACCTACGTGATGACCTACCCAAGGGTCAGAATAGCTAAAAATACTGAAGTCACAAAAGAACTAGCTTGAACACCAGGTACACCTACGAATAGCGTTTTCAACTTTTCAGCAATCTATTTGCCTTCGTCCATCTTTTTTTATGCGCCAACTTCGATGGCTGAAAAACAAAACTATGATGCGCCCCGTTCAACAAGAAATGCCGTTGGAAACTGAACTCTATCGCTGCCGTATACAGTGCCAATGCATTTAGGTAAATTGATCACGGTGATGCTGTCGGCGTTATTGAATAAGTTCCGAGCGATAGCGCAGACGTGAGTGCAGTAGGCTCGGGCAACTGAAGTTTTAATTCAATGAACGCTACACATAAACGTACATATTGTTACATTTATTTCTTTAGGTTGCAGTTAGCCAGGTAATATACAGGGTAGCCAGGGAGTTGACGTTCAAAGTTAAAATTTAGATTCCTTACATCAAGGTGTATTAAAATCACGCCCATGTATGTTCTACGTTTTTGTTTAGTTTAGGAGATAGAGTTAATTTTGTAATTTTTTCCTTTCATCTATGGTTGGTTTTTAATGTTTTTTTCATTCTGGCGAGCACTTGTAGTTTGTTTTTACTTACTTACGCTAGAAAAGCTTCCAGTGAAGATCAACTTTCAAAGCTTCACGGTTGTTTTTCACCACGTTCTAAATCACGAAATTAATTCCATCTCCTAACTTAACTATGCAATATCGTAGAACATACGTGAGGGTGATTTAGATACACCTTCATGTAAGAAATCTTAATTTTAGCTTTGAACGTCAACTCCCTGGCCACCCTGTAGTTTGCTCTACCCGATTGAAAAAATGAAAATTGTAAGTCACTATAACTATTCACATTATTAATGTTTTCTGCTACATACAACTGCAAATGAAACTCATTTTGAGAAAATGCGTTTTGAACTTTCGCTCCAACTTACGATTTTTAATACACATTTTTAAAATGTTTGTAACTTTCTGAGAGCTTTTACAATTTGTGAAGTGAACTTACTGTATGTATCGTGTATGTTGACATCGATAGGGAGTTGCGATTGATTGCGTCGTGAATGTCATAATAAAAGTATGACAGAGCGGTGTAAAAGAGACTAGTTTTACAGTGCCCTATAAAATATTTAAAGTGCTCTCAAATAAAATTAGTTTGTCAGTAAAACGTAAATAAAACAACAAATTATTGAGTACACGATAGTCCCATGATTTAGCTATTGGACTGTTGGCAAAGTCTCTAGTTTGACTCCAGTAGTTGAGTTACATTATTGTGATGTTGGTATCCACTCTGTAGTCAAATTTATCTTATCTGAAGGCATAATGCCTCATCTTCGTGCCAACTTCAGCCCTTTAGATTCGATGTTCAGGCCTATGTGAAACTATTATGATGCACATCAAGGCCCAACGTTAATACCCATTGCTAAATTGATAAGCGATACCCTAACCCTTATTTATTCAGTAATCTAGCAGAAACTTGGCAAGATTTTAGTTTGAGAGTTATGGGTTAATGGATTGGAAAATGAGGAGCGAAGGCTTTTAGTTGCCGCAGTAATGGACCGGCCTGTGTCAGCTTTGTTACACAACTTGGCCCGTACGCTGCCGGGTGCTCGGTATAATGACGTGATCTTTATGAGGAGCGCTTGGGCCACTACGGTTTGTTAACTGAAGTATGTGCAATTCAAATACCGTTTAACCCAGGTCCCGATAACAACATTAAGGTTTTTAAGGGAAAACCTAAGATTTTACAGCTCTAGTACCGGTAGTCGTTTAACGTTACGTAAAACACAAGCCTATTTGTCTCCTGTTTTATGAAAAAAAAAATGTTTACCTTATTGTTAGTTAGATAAGTTGAAGTTATACGCGAGCTATGCAGAAGAATTCCAACACGAATAACTTAAAAGACGTCAATTGGATCCTTTGAAGTACATAATAAAAGGAAACAATTGCACGTCATTATACGCAAATAGCAAATCGATACTGTAGCCATGGTCTGTATTGATCACGGGGATTGTCGCCATGGCTCTCGGGCAACAAAACTTGGCTGTTTATCATATTAAACGTGCCCTTTGTTTTTGAGCTTGGCGTAATGAAGTAACAAACATTATTTGAGGGGACTCCCACTGCCGAGATGTGTCGTGCCTTTTTATGAAAAAAAATATAACTTAGGTAGTTCAGTAAGTTTATTTTTTTCAACGTGTATTGCAATTTCATATACTAATCTTATAAAATACTAATATTATAAAAAGTAAATCTGCATAACGTCCAAGCAGTGTACTAAGAGCAGGCAATGGTAGGCAGAAATTTATTCCTGCTTAGAAGCAGACCAAAGGCGATTTCTCGTAGTACCTAGTGACCAAGAATAATAATAAATTAATTTCACTTCGTCGAACATTCCGGAACGTAAAAGCGGGACAATTCCCACCTCTAATTCCCACTGCAAGTCCTGTGTAGTCAGAGAGCTTGACCACCAATAAAACCCGGATAGTGAAAGTTGAGGAGTCCCGGGGGGAGTGTTTGGACCCGTGACGAAATTAATCAGAGCTTCGTAGGCGAGAGATATTTCCGGAGAACTAGTGTAGCGAGGTACGCCCGTATTCTCAAACATTACTATGAGGTCTCACAGTGCGCGTGGACGCACAGGGTGACACACGAACCAATCACAGAGCTCTATTCAACGCTGTTCAAATTTGCTGCTTCACATAAGCAAGCATCGTTTGTGAATACGGTTGTTAGATCCTCTTTGGTGTAATGGTTATGGGACCTTGTTAAGCTTATTCTAAATGTTAAGCAATTCGCTAATTATTGTATGGAAGTATGTTACACAGACACATTGGAGCCAATGTCTACTTTTCGCATCAACAACTTCTTCTTCTTCTTGTCGTGTCGACAACAAACCTACACAGTGTCAGCCCAAAACTCCGCCACAAGAGTGGCGTTGTCAGTAGCACTCATCAAATCCTCCTGAGTGCAGTTGCTTGCATCAACAACTTATCCTCACGTGCTGCAACTTTATTTAGCTTTGCGTTGGCTACTGAAAGCTTGGAACTTGAAAGCGTCACATCCAAGGTTTGTTCCAGATAGATACACTCATTGGTGTCTTCAAATATTATATTGGTATGTGTTTAGCCATACTTGGACGCAACGTTACACAACGCTCTCGATCCCCAAGGCTCCTATGAACTTTTATTTATTATTTGACACACTCTGTATGATAATTTTCATTAATAAACATCCGTTTGGAATAAATAAAAGATAAAGCCTCATTTTTATTCTGGAATGAATTTAATTTTCCTTCTTATGTTTATAGTCTCTCTGTACAAGAGTTTTAAAGCCTAAAAGGAGCTAAATTAGGTATAGCTAAGTGTAGAAAGTCTGCCTGGAGCACAAGTAGGCTCATAAATCCCTTTGGCAAAAGGCCCCACCTAAATTATGGACGATACAGCACTAAATAAACCATAGTTTATAAGACCTTTGTTACTAACACTTTTATGGGCTATGCCTGAAATAAATACCTTTTATTTTATTTTTATTTTTACTAAACCATATTTATTTAGTGTAGACAGCTTTCATTTGGAGCTTTTTATCTGTTGTTCACCCAGCGGCAGGCACTAGTCTAATTTTTGGGCACTGGATATTGAAATACTCTAATTCTAATTTACTCTAGTTTTAATTTTAATTGTAACTTTTAAATTTTGGTTGTGGGAAACAATAAATGATTTTTATTTATTTATTTAAACATTTCAAACTCATGTTTTTCAAGTAGACACCGCCTAACTACTTATGAGCATTGCACGCCTCTGCCTTCATCTATTCTTCATCATTTCAGTCATAGGACGTCCACTGTTGAACATAGGCCTCCCCCAATGATTTGCACAATGGCCGGTTGGTGGCGGCCTGCATCCAGCGCCTTCCCGCTACCTTTATGAGGTCGTCGGTCCACCTTGTGGGTGGACGTCCTACGCTGCATCATCTATTAATAATCTAAAAAGAACATAATTTTTAAAGAAAACTTGTTCAAACTTGCTCCGAGTTTTCCACTAACTTCACATAATCAAATCACATTTTGACAACCATCTACAGATAATCTAATATTAAATCCGCAAAATCTCATAAGACTTAACCGACGCGCTTCTAATTAAGACTGGCGGTGGAGAAGTCTTGTCATTTAATTATCTTATTCAAAACCAATTCTGCTATCACTTTATCAACCACCCATTTTGCAAGATTCTCTCTTTACACAAATCTCTTTTAATTTGAGCTAGTGTAGTCAATATTTTGGATTTTCACATTTTTAAGCGGAATCTTTTATCATTCGTCATTGTTCGGTACGCTACGAAGTACTAATGGGACTAATACCACCTCTCTACCACAACTGCAACTCCTGTTTTGTCCAGGAACAGCTTGGCCTCGTACGAACTACTAGTGAACAGGGCCGCTTTGTTTCGATTTAAAAACAAAAGTCTACGAACAGTGTAAATCCCGCTCTATCCAGAGCTTTCATCCGCCCAACCCGCCGCGTGCAAACGCTGGGGCGGCTTCAGTTTCAGCCCCAGTCGCCGGCGGGCGCCTGACGCGGCCGGTCGCGTGCCTGCGTGTGCCCCACCCCCATCGATCACATCGCGCCACAAACATCTCCCGACCTATGTGATCATTGTGTTCAATATTCTACCACTCCTCTCAACATTCTGATTCTGACTGTAGTTTTTTCAAAAATAACTTTGTAGTTCTGTGTTTTAAATTACGGGTTTGTATTAAAAGTTCGCAAGCAAATATCCTCGCACGAGTTGGGTAATATTTTATGTGCTATTTAACATTGAAAGTTAGATTGGCCTTAACATTCCGTTTTTTTGGAATGGCATAATAGGTTACTTTTACTTACTAACGTACATGTTAGGTAATTTAGTAAGGCCATATTTTGAAAATGTAAGATTGTTTTGGTTTATGTTGCTACGCGGTGAATATAAAGAACTAGAAGTCGTTCGCTGTACTATTCGAAATTAAATAAAGTATTTATTTGGGGTTTCTGAGTCATGATAGAAAAAAGAGCAGTTTTTTGAGTGGTAAATAACAATCATATGAAAACCTTTAAAAATTAAAATACCTTTAAACTAACTTTACAATATACGGAAAAAACTTTATAATCACATAGTAACTTCGTTGAAAACATAGTAAATCAACAGATTCATTAAAGATTCATACGAGCAAGTTGTACTATGTGGATTGGATTCGCCCACGCGAGCTTCTCGCCTCGGGCTGTGTTTTTGTTCCAGTTTTAAGTTACTTCTTATTAATTAGTAATTTAATGTATTTTTTGCTGGGGTCGCCTGATGTAACTTATTTTCTTTGTTCTTCTTATAGTTAAGACTTCAGGGGGCAAAACGCCCTTTCTTATCAGCAGGGGTTCGTACGATTCATTTCCTGTCTATAACTTACATACAACTGAGTTTCTTGCCTATAGAGATAAAGAAAAATCATAGTGAAGAAAGAGAGAGACTTATATCTGAGGTGGGTTTGTGTAAAGCAATCGTAATCATTTGACAGTTCATAACGTACGATAAAGTCAGTTAAACAAAGCGTTTGACAGAATAATCGTACGTTATGAACTGTCAAATGATAACGATTACTTTACTTACACAATTCCACCTCTGGTGGGGAATTGAAATAGAGAAGACAATACAAATATGCATCTTTGTAAAATGACCTTAAATATCGTTTATTTCACGTAATGCTCACGCGTTGCAATGAAATACGTCCAATAAAAAGCCGATCTTAAATATCCTTACCGCATAAATCTTCAAAATCAAATCAATAACGTTCACAAGCCTAGATAATAAAAAATCTCGCTATCTCGAATCGAATTTCCATTATTCAATAATGCTCATGAGAAACTTGTAAAGGAAATTGAAATTGACAGGCGTTAATTGCAAAATCTCCGTTTCTGAGAACGTTATAAAGATCTTCTGTCAATTTGAATATAAAACCAAGTGACAGCTGAAGATTGGACAAGACGAGACAGGAATATGGATGGAAGAGAGGTTTCCATGGGAAATCGTTTTGTAGAGCATTTTATTTATCATCGAAAAGGTAGGGAAGCTCGGAGAAGTCTCACGGATAAATTATTAGCCTAGCCGCCCAACATTTGGGCCCAATTTATAGGATATCGGCCGACTAATGCCCGTTTTCACCATCAATCCCTAATTTTAAAGTGATTCATATGGTAACACCTAACAGGAATTTTGTATATACAGGAGTCACTTAAAAATTAGGGATTGATGGTGAAAATGGGCCTAAAACTCTGTAATCTGCGGGGAGTCTTAAGTCCATTTCTTGGCCCTTTAAATCACTTGTGGAGCGTGACATGTCCACAATGACCAAGTTAAGAAAGTGTCATGTCATCAGGTCCAAAATCAGGAGACCTTTCGGGCAATAAGCCGTTTCATACTTGCGTGGCGTGACGTGATAGAGGAATATGGGATTCATGTTTCTTTCTCTTGTGATTTAAAACTATATTTAAGACAGTTTTGAGTGGTTTGCAAAATCTCATAGGTCATTTTAGTTCTAACTAGCGGCCGCCCGCGACTTCGTACGCGTGGATCCCGTTTTACCCCCTTCATCTATCTTACGCGGTTTAGATTTTTTCATACAAATGTTTTTTCCCGCTAACTCCCGTTCCCGTGGGAATTTTGCAATATCCTGTTGTAACTAAGCTTTACGTTTACTAAGGTACCTGCATGCCAATTTTCAAGCGTCTAACTTAAGCGGTTTAGNTCAATAAAGAATTTTATTATTATTATTATTATTATTTTGTATTTTGAGGATTAAATGTAGAAAAGTGGTCTAACGCTAAATTTGGATGAAGTGGTTTTGATTAAAATCACTCTCGGATAATTCCGAGAAGTGGAGTATTTCGTGAAATGGCTTAGAAATAATGATAAATATTTTTCCCGACTTCATTGTAAAAGCTAGGTGATTTTTATTATCATAACAGCCTCCGGCCACAAAGTAAGAAAGACAATTTGTGAAATAATAAAGTAAGAAGTTAGTGGAGAAAACAAGCACTTACACGGTCTCGACGTTTATCGTATGTGTTAAGTATATTCTTAAGTATATCTATTAGAGTACCTTTCTCAGTATTCAATCTCGTTCTCTGTTCTCTGTAAAATCTAATTACTTTTTCTTATCTAAGAAGAAGCTCTTGGCCTGTATCTCACCTGACGGAAATAATGATCAGGTCAGTCCAAATGTGGAAGCAAGCTCTACCTGAATCTAATCTTCTCAACCACAGAGGAACTGTGTAACTATAAGATAGTTACTCAGTTTTCATCACACTTACGTTAACCTCCGGCGGGATTTGAACCCATCATTACTAATCATCTCATCTCAAATCATCAGGTAGGTACAGCAGCCGTCAAATAAATTGAGCCTTCGTATCCATCTCTCATCATCTTCTTATCACCGGGCGATGCGATATGGAAATCATTGGGGGAGGCCTATGTTCAGCAGTGGACGTATGACGACGACGTGTCATGACATGCATGACATACGCCAATGAGTGGACGTCTTGTGGCTGAAATGATGATGATCCATCTCTCTTTCTGCATCATCACCTGAGTGATATATTGTTCGTAATAAGAATAAAACCCCTCGTGGTAAGCTAAATATGCATTTGCTACGAGGCGTTCACCGTAATAGTCCAGAAGCGGCGGGGTTCGAACCAACGTTCCTCGGATCTCGAGTCGATTAGTCCGACAACTTCACCGTTGGGATATTGTCACCTCAAATACTCGTAGGTATGTATTGTTGCCACTCTACAGCGTAAAATAACTTAATCCACTATTATTTAAATGCGCCCATTTCCCAAGGCAAGCTAGATTTGCTCAATTTAGATCAAATTATGATACAACGGATTATATTGCAAAAATAAGTAATAATTCAGTGGGTAATTAACTAATCTTACATCCTGTCCAAGAACATTGCGATTGCATTATGTTGATATATAGATTAATAAGTTAGTAAAACAATTTTATTACACACCATGGGACAAAAGAGTTTATAGGGGTCTGCTGACAGACTTAATCGTATCAACATGTACGAAAGACAACACAACACAACAACACTTTTTTCAATTTATCTTCATAAAACTGAAGAAAAAAAACTAAGTGACTTTTTTAAGTCTCTCTAACTCATCTGGGCTGGGAATTCAACCCAAAACCTTTGAACAAGAGCTTTTAAGCTTTTAAAATCCCCCCGGTATCCTTGTGTAGGGAGTAATTCAGCTATCTTCAGGAATTAACTAGGCTCGATTGTGCGATATTTATATTGAACGGAAATTATCTAGGCTGAATTGACCGGTATTCATATTGGCATCCCTAGACCTACCCAAGGATCAGTCTCGCCCACGGCCAGGGCAGCTTTATGATCGTGCAGCATTTGTTGTCGCCGACATCCGCTGATTTACCGCGCGCTGCGTTCGTTAAACGAATACCGTTTCCCGTTAAAGGGCACATCCGTGAATACTTAGTAGGTGACAAGTTTAGGATTGGATTGTTGATGTTCGCGAAGGTAATTTGATTAATGTTCCGATTTGTAAACAAGAAATATTTAATAATTTTACTTCTCTGGTGGTTTGTGCCAACTGGGGTCGCGGGTTTGAATCTCCGAAGCAGTAGCAGAAGAAGCAGAACAGAAGCAGGCAGTGTTACTTAGTTAGAACTACATTTTTGAACCACAACTTTAGATNATTTAGAGAAGCATTATTCAGGGTTACATAACAAAAAAAAAATTTGGAAAAAGTGAACATTTGTGGCAACACGAGTAAAAGGACCGTCACCTGGAGTAGAATTTTTGGATTTTTTTTAAATGCCTATTATTTTTAAAATATGCCACATAGATTATTTTTTATATTTTTCTGATAACCAGCACAACTTGCCTCAACACCCAGTTCCGGCTTGACGTTACATTACGGGACACCCTGTATATGTCACCGTAACATTGTGAATTCCGTCAGATTATAATCTAACGTAGTTAAATTACAATCTAACCTAACCTAACCCACTGTTAGTTTACAATCTCACGCGTTATATTGTAAACTGACGGAGTTCACAATTTCACGTTGACATATATATCCCTTGATATATATCCTCGAACCCTGATCACAAGTAATATAAGATTCTAATGCCTGTTTTCATTACACTGGGGAACAGTCATTTTGCGGCATGGTAGTTTAGAGTCAATTCTGTATGCGACTAGTGTGCTGAATACTAGAAAAATATTAGTTTTGTCAAATTGACTCTAGATCTTGAGATAAATACTATTAACTATTTATATGAAAAAAACCAAAATAAAAATACCAATCTGTATAAAAAAAATATTTACACTAAGATCCTATTTAAGAACGATATAAAAATTCAAAATATGTTTGCTTTTCATCAAATAATAGAAAAAAAAACTACAAAAAGCTTTTTCTGTAAGCTTTTATGTTATGGTTTTGGTCAGGAAAATTCCATAATTATGGCAACAGTAATCAGCCATCATCTGGCGGTCCCATTGACCGTGGATATCATTCTTCCACTATCCTGATGTTCTGGTAGAACCGTTCTGCTTATTCCTCACTGTAATCACCCAGATTATGGGAGAACGTGTCCAAATGGCTATTGTTAAAAAAATTAATACTCAAATTAGATTCTTATGTGTTAAATGTTTCAAACAACCAATTCTGAAAAGTCTGGTGCTCTATGACTCCCCAAATATTGTTTGATTACTAAAACAAAGCTTAGCCATGCTTCAGATTCAATTTGTGTTATGTGGTTTACAAATACAGTGTCTTAATAAGAGTACGGATTTGCGGTCAATCGAATTTATTTTTTCCGTATTCAAACGGACGTTTCAGGACGTAAAGGACTTTAATTTGGCTGACTTTTGATCATTTTAGTGATTAGAAAGCTCAGTTCATATCTTTGGCTTTCCAAATTGAAGTCCTTTACGTCCAGCTTGACTCCAGTATGGCAAAGAGTCTTCACGAGTCTTGCAGACGATATTGGACCCCCAATATTTATTATTTTATGGAAGTTTTATAAGACAGTATGCTTGGTAGGTTTTTATCACTACCTCCGTGATCTTATTTCTTTGCTTTTGTAAGTTTAGAAGCCAAATATTAACAAAAACTGTTGGGATTGTAAACGCAAGGTTTTCATAATGAACTCATATTTTTGAGACAAAAAAGCTCTTTAAAAATTAATTTAAAAGACACAAACTGTTAATTTCAAGGTCTAGTAGCTGATTACTAAATTGTTGTAACTACAACTACACTAATACATGAGTAGAAAATAAAACTTAGTGGGTATAGTCAAATTAATATAAGTTTAGGGAGGGTAGTTTAATTTTTTTCATTGATTTCTTGTGTCTCGTTTATCTCAAGAACCAGAGTCAATCCAAAGAAAGTAAATGCACACCATTTATGTCTAATACAAGTATTTACAAAATCCATTAACAAAATAGATGCCGCAGATTTTTTTATTTTTTTTGTTCCGCAGTGTTATCAATCCCTAATTTTTAAGTGACCTCTATGAAAACGAAAAGCCTGTTAAGTGTTATCATAGGGTTCACTTAAACATTTGGGATTGATGGTGAAAACGGGCATTATTGTCCCAAATCCTTTCTCCCAACGCACAGCTTAAAGTGTATGTTGAAGCTACGATAGCCCAACGGTGATGGGGTCGGACTGGCCGACTCGTGATCCGGGGAACGCGGGTTCGGTCCCCGCCGCCGCTCGACTATTGTGGTGAGCTCACTCGTGATACAAGCATATTTAGCTTAGTACGAGGGGCTAACGGGACTATTAGCAATTTGTGTAGTAACAAATTACTAATAATCTTTATTAAAAAAAACCTTCCAGAAACAGCCCACAACGCCGCCGCCGCCCGCGACGGTTCCGCCCAACCCGCCGCTGCCCAAGGCAGGCGGCAGCGTGGTGGACACCGTGTACAACCAGAACAGCCAGCCGCCGCCGCCCAAGCCTAAAAGCCTCACCAAGCTGCCCATGCCGCCTAACACTCAGGTATTTGTTTATTTGTGTTTTGATGATACACGATAGAGACCTTGCATGAGCGGTTTGATGGCGTATCAGGAACGTTTTAAGCCTTGGGCAGGGCAGTAGCAGCGCAGTTTGAATGCGGGCCCGCGCAAGTTGTAATACAAGAAACTCTTTGAAGTGTGTCACTCCAAATTTGAACGCGCGCCCGCGCTTCAACCGCGCCGCACTGCAACTGCCGAACGACAAACGAGGCGGCGCGGGTGCGGGACAGAAGCGGCGCGGGACAGATACGGCGCGAACGCGGGCCCGCGCTGTTGTATTACTATGGCAGCCATATTAGCATGACACACCGGACGCAGGGCGGTAGCAGCGCGTTGAAAGCGGTTTTCGAATATTTAGCTTTTTGACAATCGCCCGCGTTGCAACTGCTTTGAAACTGCGCTGCTTTCAGTGTGCCTCAGCCGCGCTGCAACTCACCCGCACTGCTTCTGACCTGCGTTTGGTCTGTGGAAGCCTTTACAGAAAAATTTAACAGATAATAAACTTACCAGTGTTAATATCAGATGACTAGTTTTTTACTTTAAGACTGTCTCAACACTTCCTTTCTAGTTGGATTTTTTTCATTGCAGTTGCGAGCATGGTTTCCAACAATTTATCGAAATTACGGCTGTGATGACGTCACATGTCTGTACTTTTCTTATAGTACGAAAGGGGACCGTAAGAAACCCTAGGGCTCACGAAGCTCCATGGCACACGTTCAGAAAAGTTTGTTCTACTCTACGTCATGCTCAAGATGAGCAAAATTTATTTCTAAATCATTGTTTATTTTTTCCAGGTCGAAGATCTGAAAACGCTTGCGAACGAGAGTCCGCTAAGCACGCCTTCCCCTAGTCCAGTTAAGAAACAAGACAGTAAACCTAAGAAGAGTAATATCATGAACCTGCCCATGCCACCTGGTAAGTTTTTTGATTCTATCAAGTCATTAACTTCTTGTCTTATCTGCGCACCCAAACGAGTCTAAGTGAGCGTTCTAGTACGTGTTAGGTACGCGTTCTATTTGCCTTGGCGAAAACCACCGACTTAGTTGACCGATAGTTAGGCCCAATTTTAATTTGTATGAAGAACCGGCCGATACCAAATCGGTGTAATGTACGAACTTTCATACATCTCCATACTGATTAACAGCCCGACCCAACTATCGGCCAAATAAAAATCGGTTGTCTGCGCCTAGGCTTAGTAATTTGTGCAAAACAAACTTACAAATAAATCCAAAGTTTTAGATAGTTATTCTTCTTTTGGTTGATGGCGAATTTTGCCCTTTGTGTGTTTTTTCTGCATTAAGGCGATTATCACACTGCACCGCGGTCCGCGTGGCGACATATAACGAATCCCGCGCGCAAACGCGTTGTCAGTGTGTTGTGCCGCGCGTGTTTTCTATACAAACTGAGGTACTTGCATACAATGATTAAATCTGTCGTCCCGCGTACCGCGGCGGAGCGCGGTGCAGTGTGATAATCGCCTAAGGGTTCGGACAAACCAACGCGATCACACCGCGATCAGCCGGCGTGCAGCGATGGCGACCAGACCTAAATGCATTGATCGCCATCGCTGCACGCCGGTCGATCGCATTGGTTTGGCCGAACCTTTAGTTGCACGTACCGCAATATGTACATCAATAAACACTTGCAATATTTCAATGTTCCAGTGATACCCGGCTCCGAGGAGCTGAGCGGCGACGAGTTGGACGGCTCCACGCCGCCGCCCGCGCCCCGCGACCAATACTCCCACGTGTTCTCCAGGAAGCCCCGGGACGCTAACGTATGTACTTCTGCCATTACACCGTAATAAGTCCGTAGTAAGGACAATGTGTACTACAGGTCTAATAACCGTGTCAGTGCCTGAGGAATGGGAGCGGCACGTTAGGGTATTTTTGTGACGATCAAACTTCTCTTCTGGTGACTCGCCGCAATATTTACGTATATTTGTATCCAGAGGGCTTAGTGTGAGTTTACATAAAACGTCACTAGCGAGCGCGTTAAAAAAATTATATGAATATTTTAGTTCTTGAAAGTTTTCGCTAGGGGCGCTGTACAATCCGTCATACATTTAATGACACTTTTACGCTGTCGACATCAAATGCGTTTGACGTAAACTCACATTACGGCCCTTGGTGGTTTGGGTTGGCACTAGATAGCACGGCGTAAAATGTTTGGGATATAAAATATTTCCTTCAGTCCTAATGTCAAAGTCAGATACTGGTAATATAACTTAGTTTATTTAATCCTTATGTCCGTGTTCCTAGAGTTATATTAATCTGATCAATATTAATTCGGCAGGCGGGCTGCAAGCTGAAGCGGCCGCGCATCCTGAAGCGGCGCGGCTCCAAAGTGGTGGCGGTGGCCACGCCCACGCACCACGCAAAAGACTGGGGCGAGAAGTGCGTCGACGGCTTCCAGGTAACACCATCAACATCGGTGGAAATTGAATTATTTCTTTGTTAAAATAATTACGCTAATTAATATTTTCGTAAAGGTAGCAGGGAAGCGCTGGATGCAGGCTGCTACCAATCGATCAACGTGAAAAGCATTAGGGGAGGCCTCTATGTTCAGCAGTGGACGTCCTATGGCTGAAATGATGATGATGATTAATATTTTTATGCAGTAAAATCTAAAATTCTATATTTTTATTTCTAGAAATTAGAAGATGCCTACGCTGGGTTGCGCCATCTTACTTTAACATTTACATACGTCAAAAATCTGTCAAACTCCCATAGAAAAAACACCGGTTATTGTTTATGTTAATTTGTTACAGTCACCGTTAAAGTTAGGTGGTGCAACTCATTCCTAGTGTTTAAATCTTGATTTGCCGTGCTGTCTCTCGGGCTAGCATGAACGACAATACAGTTTCCACTGAGAAACGAGACACCCAAGAATGGTTTGAACTGCCGCATATTTGCTCGAGAGACTGATTTTAAAATCATAAAAACATTATT
Organism: Ostrinia furnacalis; assembly: GCF_004193835.3. Taxonomy (NCBI): domain Eukaryota; kingdom Metazoa; phylum Arthropoda; class Insecta; order Lepidoptera; family Crambidae; genus Ostrinia; species Ostrinia furnacalis. Next base: position 581,953 of record NW_021131592.1, on the reverse strand, counting down.
TCAGAATTCTGTAAATTTTCAGGTGATAACCCAAATCGGCGAGGGCACATACGGGCAGGTGTACAAAGCCAAAGACAAGAACACGGGCTCGTTGGTCGCGCTCAAGAAAGTCCGTCTTGAGAACGAGAAAGAAGGCTTCCCTATCACCGCAGTCAGAGAGATCAAGATCTTGAGACAGCTCAACCACAAAAACATAGTGAATTTGAGAGAGATAGTCACGGACAAACAAGACGCGATGGACTTTAGGAAGGTCAGTGTGCAGGTCAGGCGCAGAAACATTATTAGGGCTGCATCGAAGCCCCCTTGAATGCCTCGCTTGTTTGGTAAACGATACGCTGTTTTATTCTTTTAGCATTAGAAGGGTTTCTTAACATTGTTGTCAGTGAAGTTTTAAAATTTCCCTGAACTGGACGAGTAGTACGAGTAAATACAGGTTTAGTTACATTAGTTTGGTGGTCTGACTCATTGCAAACGAAAAGTAGAAGAGAGAAAAGTATCATAGAAATAATAATACATATGTCTAGTTTGTTAGTAGGAAAAAGTACTGATCCATTGAATGATAGAAACAACCTAAACGTTCTCCATTGTATTTATGTATTGATTTGTATGAGGCATGTATTTTTATTATGTGTATTGATGTAACATGTGGCTCATGTCATGACACCTGGTCATGACATGAGCCACACGTTAAGAAACCCTGGTCAAAATTGTAGTGTTGGTAGTTTGGAATTTGGATTACAAATTGGTATGCAATGTTTTTTGAAAATTCTTTTGTACGAAATTAATTATTCGCATTTATTGTATTTTTTGCTACTGTCAGTTACGTTGCCCATTATTTCAACTAGTCGTTTTGTTTTTAGATTTATTGGTTTGTCGATTATTGCCTTTGGAATCTATTTAAATTCTTATCAAGTTTTTAAATAAGAAAATGAACTTATTTATTCATAAAAACTGAAACTAGCCCCAATATACAACATTCTTTTTCATCACAGCAAAATCAGTAATAACTAAAAGTAATATTTATTACATAAATTGAAAATAACGTAATTTAGAGCTTTTTTCAGTGTTATCCCACCCATAACCTTCTTATTTCCATAGAATTCTGCTAATTTTCAAAGTGTGTTGTAGGACAAGGGCTCATTCTACCTAGTGTTCGAGTACATGGACCATGATCTGATGGGGCTTCTGGAATCCAAAATGGTGGACTTCACGGAGTCGCACAATGCATCCATTATGCGACAACTGCTGGACGGATTAGCCTACTGCCATCGGAAGAACTTCCTTCATAGAGACATCAAATGCAGCAACATACTTATGAACAACAAGTGAGTTTACGCAGCACTACTAAAGTCCGGTCGCCGAGCAGATAGAATTTCGTCCAATGACCCCATCTTTATCACTCGCGCGTAATTATATTGCTGTCGCGACTGTCGGTCATTAGACGAAATTCTATCTGCTCGCCGACCGGATTTTAGCTAGGTCAGTCAAAAAAAAAACAAATACGTCACACCGCAATACGATACCTAGCTCTAGCACCATACTTAAAAAAAAAATTTTAGTGGCACATAGCTCGTACAGACGAGAAGTTCTCGAGTGGCGACCACGGGCCATAAGACGTACTGTGAGAAGGCCTCCCACTAGGTGGACCGACGATCTGGCGAAGGTCGCGGGAAGAGCCTGGATGCGGGCAGCGCAGGACCGGTCGTTATGGAAATCCTTGGGGGAGGCCTTTGTCCTTCATAGGGCTGAAACGAACGAACGAAAAACCTTTTAGCCTGCATTTCCCACGCAGACTAGATAGGTTGGGGCGGGCAAGTTCTTTTTAAACGTTTAAAAATATTTTATTTATGATTCTTTCCATTCTCAGAGGCGAAGTGAAGCTCGGTGACTTTGGTCTGGCGAGGCTCTGGTCGGCTGAGGACCGCGCGCGGCCCTACACCAACAAAGTCATCACCTTATGGTACCGGCCGCCCGAATTATTGCTAGGCGAAGAGCGCTACGGGCCTGCAGTTGATGTTTGGTCCATGGGCTGCATACTGGGAGAACTGTTCCTGAAGCACCCGCTATTCCAGGTCAGTGGTATTCCGAATGGGGCTACGGGGTGGGGTGAAACACGTCAACTTTAACACACTACAATGTCAAAGTAGAGGTTAAGTTTTCTATGAAATAACAGTTGGCGAGTGCAAGCGTAAGTCGTATAGTTCATCCATACAGCTGTGGTTGTGTTTATGCGGGGTTTCGAGGTAACACGAAGGTGTCCATTGCGCTTTGTTAATCGGATTCGGATCTAAAACTCGTCTTCAGAGCATTTTTCGTTAGCATAACACAGTTATAGGTGGCCTTTTTATCAAACTCCTTAGGAACTAGATCTTAATTTCAGCCAATGGTTGTCCACTTACCCACACACAGTACTAGTTACTAGATGTAAGCCTTCTCCGAAGTTCGCCCCAAAACATGATCTTCCACAATTTTCATCTGACTGCCTTCTATCTTCTCGAGGTCCGTCCACCTCAAATCTAGCCGGTGGTAATCCACACAAACCATTAACCACTTTGTTATCCGCAGGCGAACGTCGAAATGATGCAGTTGGAGATGATCTCTCGAGTCTGCGGGACACCAGCGCCAGGCGTATGGCCCAACGTAGTCAACCTGCCTCTATGGGGCACGCTACGGCCGAAGCGCTTCCACCGACGTTGCGTTCGCGAGCAGTTTGCCTTCATGCCTCCGCACGCGCTCACACTCCTCGACCGAATGCTCGAGCTCGATCCCGAGCGTCGTATTACCGCTGAGGACGCTCTCAAGAGCCCGTGGCTGAAGAACGTCGTGCCTGACCAGTGAGTATCATTCCCTGGCACCCTGTACCCTGGCACACTGTACCTTGGCACCCTGTACCCTGGCACACTGTACCCTGTTACCCTGTACCCTGGCACCCGAGTGCTGTATGTGCGAGTTGTTCGCCTTCATGCCGCCACACGCGCTCACGCTCCTCGACCGAATGCTCGAGCTCGATCCTGAGCGTCGTATTACCGCTGAAGACGCGCTCAAGAGCCCGTGGCTGAAGAACGTCGTGCCTGACCAGTGAGTATCATTCCCTGGCACACTGTACCCTGGCACACTGTACCCTGTTACCCTGTACCCTGGCACCCGAGTGCTGTATGTGCGAGTTGTTCGCCTTCATGCCGCCACACGCGCTCACGCTCCTCGACCGAATGCTCGAGCTCGATCCTGAGCGTCGTATTACCGCTGAAGACGCGCTCAAGAGCCCGTGGCTGAAGAACGTCGTGCCTGACCAGTGAGTATCATTCCCTGGCACACTGTACCCTGGCACACTGTACCCTGTTACCCTGTACCCTGGCACCCGAGTGCTGTATGTGCGAGCTGTTCGCCTTCATGCCGCCACACGCGCTCACGCTCCTCGACCGAATGCTCGAGCTCGATCCTGAGCGCCGTATTACCGCTGAAGACGCGCTCAAGAGCCCGTGGCTCAAGAACATTGTGCCTGACCAGTGAGTATCGTTCCCTGGCACCCTGTACCTTGGCACCCGAGTGCTGTGTGCGCGAGCAATTTGTCTTCATGCCTCCGCACGCGCTCACGCTCCTCGACCGAATGCTCGAGCTCAATCCCGAGCGTCGTATCACGGCTGAGGACGCGCTCAAGAGCCCGTGGCTCAAGAACGTCGTGCCCGACCAGTGAGTATCTGATCACACCCTATGCGTTGCGAGAGTTATTGTACCCGAGCACAAAAACACTGCGGGAGTATTGTACCCGAGCACATGGGGATTTCGGGAGTATTGTACCCGAGCACATGGGTATTGCGAGAGTATTGTACCCGAACACATTTTTTTACCCGAGCATCCGAAAGGTTCCGAGTATTGTGCCTGAGCATCAAAGCGCTGCGCGAGTGTTGTACCTAACTACTGCGGGAGTATTGTACCCGAGCACCCAAGCACTGCGAATCCGACCGTTGTAGGAGCCAAGTAACTAAATAGATGTGTCGGCGTGCTGGTATCATATTGCCGCTACATGTCGTATGTTCACTAATTTTGCTGTCGTAATTATTTTGAGACGGAAATGTGCCACATACATAAAACCATTACTCGGCGGCGTACCATTTGCCATGAGTGCGACGGATTCTGCTGAACTCACCGTCAGATACTAGTTCCACAAAGCCCAGAATTAATAAACGAGTGTAAAGTAAGTATACTTGTCTTACTATTCTTATTATTTACACGTCGTTATTTATCCACAGGATGGGCGCGCCGTCTCTCCCAACATGGCAAGACTGCCACGAGCTGTGGTCAAAACAGCGGCGGCGGCAGCAACGCGAACAGGAGGCGCGGCGCGGCGCCGACGACGACAAGGAGCCCTACCGCGAGCGCGCCGACGAGCCGCTGCCCGTCAAGTAGCGCACGCCCCGCGGACGCCCCGTCTACGCCCCGCCTACTCCCCGCGAACGCCCCGCTGTGAGTGACCGCGGCTTTGTGTACTACTAACGCGATCCTGGTGATTGTCTGTTCTTGGTGCTACTCCACTGGCCTAGGAAAGAGCGTGACTGGTGGCTTCTATTCCAAAGCGATTAGTCCTGTTTTGACACACTGGTGTCCACAATATAACATCGCGTGAGAACGCATGATTATATTTTGTTTTATTCGGTTGTCAACGCTCATTTGTCGAGTTTTTTCTACATTAATATTTATACCATTTTTGGTCCCTGACCACACATTAACGTCGGTTAAGATGATTCTCTGGGTTTTCGATTTGGAATAGACAACCACAGTGATCCTACGCCAATGTACCTCATCTGAACTTTTCGTAAGCGATGTTGTAATTGCAGTTATGCTGTTTATGGTCAGTGTCACAAGAAGCTCTACAGGGTACGGCCATAGACAAGAAGTCTAGTAGCCCCAGCTGTGCTGTGGACTCCGTGCCGCATAGATTGTCTCTGGTCAGATGGTTACTTGTCAAATTGCAGTAGTACACAATGTATTCGTTTAGAGATGTTTTCCGGGCGCTTGTAATCATATTTTGTTGTAAATATTGTTGAAAATAATATAACATTTCGGGAAATCTAGTCTTTTAATTTAACATAGTAAGAGATCTATGAGAGATGAGGTTTTGGTGCCTATGAAATATATAAAATCGTACTGTATCTAACATATCGACATTATGAAGTATAAAATTGGTATCAGTCACCAACTATTGTTTTATTAAACCTGTAGATTAAAACCACACTCATTCCCATTCAGTATTATTGTAATGTGACAGGTAATTAGCTGATCAAGACAAAATAATAATAATTAACAATAATTCAAAGCAGTAAAAGATCTACCAAGTGTACCTAAAAGACAATGCTGCTAAATATGTATTCCATACATATTGTGTGAGTGATAATGGACGCCTCGGCTTGAAATAAGCTAGTGAAAAAGACTTTTCCAAACGGTGCTTGAGTGTTAGACCAATTGACTATGTGATCTAGTGTAATTTATTGTAGAGAGCGCCGTCGATCGAACAGGTGAGACATTCGTAGCTTCGCAGCATAAAAAGATGAAATAGTTACAACAATAGACACTAATAAGGTGTACAGTCAGCGTCAAATGATGACAAAGTAGCCAAAACGTTGCCAACAAGTCTGTCACAATTGGAATAAACTTTTTGACCAATTTGGGTATCACGAACTATTTGTGTATAGTCTGGTCTGCGAGCACGTAGAATTTTGTCCAATGACCCCAAGCTACCCATCCTTATCGCTCGTGCGTAATTATATTGCTGTCGCGACTGTGCGACTGGCACCCGCAGTGAGTGTGCGAGCATTCATTGGACAAAATTCTAAGTGCTCACAGACCGGGCTTTACCAATATTTAGTCAAATCAAATTACAACTATCTATAGTTGTACCAGTACTGCTTTTTATTATTAACATGTATTTATACCTAAGTATGACAAAATGAAATCATCGTACGTCCATGTAGTCATCGATTTTTACGAATAATAAGTTAATTGTACACTCATAGATATTATGTAGATAATCTTCACAGTTCCTATGTTCTTAAAATACTCGCTAATTGTGCTAAAACTCAATTATCACGTTTGCAAAATATGACAATAAGAATTTATATGTTTGTGACAGATAACTCATAAAATTAGCATTTTATCTAAAGCCATGAGATGCTTGTTTGTCTTTGGTTCCCTTTATCAACTATATGAGAGGCCCCAACACAATATTTATTATTCGCGCAAATTATGCATCATGATTTTGACAATAAGACAAACGAAATTGCAACAAAATTTAAACGAACTGAAGGTAGATCGAAATAATATAATTTCATATTTATGTAAGTAACTGTTTCTTTTCAAGAACTACGAATGTCATTCACCTATTCGAACGACGGGTTTCTTGAATTTGTATGGGGCCAGTGACTGGTCGAGAGAGGTGGCTTGCATGGCGCGTACCAAAATTATGATAACCAAAGTTTTGAGCATAGCTAGTTACCAGCGGGCCGATGCATACAGAGGGGTCGCGCTTTACAGTACTATAAACCTTGGCTGAACCGAAAGGGGTGATTCTGATGCCTTACTTATAACGGTTTTTTGTATGGGACAAAAGCTCAGAAAATATACTTCTCCATACTAATTAATTTGTATTTTAATGCTGGTCCGATACAAAATGTACGTACCACCAGAATCATAACCTTTTGTATCAGACAGGACTTTTACATATTGTATGCGCGTGCGCGTTCGTCTGGTGTTCATACAGGGTGATATACGAATTTATCTTTCAAGTCTTTGAATTGAGAATTCAAATCGCGTAACATCTACAACTTGACTGAGTGTAGAGGGCGCTCATGTGTCAAAATCGAATGTTCAATGAAACGTCACCCTGTATTTTATAACGCAACTATAGAAATAAGAACGCGCTCGTGACCCCTCTTTAAATTGTATAATACGCGTCTTCTGAAACTGTAAATAATATGTCTAGTGTAATTATTCGCAATAAGAACAATTAAGTTTATATTTTATCTCTGGGTTTTATTTATCGAGTCCCATCTGGAAGCGAGTGATCGCGTAATAATGGCCTAAACATTTTGATTGTTTTCAATCAACTTGTGATAGAACAAACTGGAATACATATTAAAAATACCTTCCCTTACTATTTTGAAATTTGCCACTGAAACGAATTTGGCAATTAAATTTATATCGTGGGAATAAGCCAACGAGAAGCTATACAAAAATGTAAATATTGTAGACACATCACAAGTGATATTAATGAAATAAAGCAATACTTACATTTTTGTAACCGTCTGGCTTGAAACCCATGATATGAACTTTTTATTTTTGAAACTAAAATTCCTACCGTCTCCTCCTTCCTCAGAGCTATTATAGCTATTATATATTATATAGCAGATATTTTGATCTGGGGAGGTTCAGGAAACTTCATGACAAATCTTAAGTGAAATTATGAATAAATACAAGAAATAAAAGAAGTTTTATACCTAGTGGTGGCTGTAATTTCAGAATTGTTGCCATTTTTGCAAACTCTAACCCTCCTATTCTGCACATTGCCGATGTCAAAACACTTGTCATTAGTTCAGTTAACTTACTAACTTATACATATACATAATAAGCACTGTATAGCCTTGTATATTACGGATTATATTAACCGAATTATTATTAATTATTAACTCATTTATAAAGTTAGACAAATGTACAGGGTATTTTATGAAACGCAATAATACATTTAGTCTCTCTTCGCCTATTGTAAGATAGCTTTCAAGTTCATAGAACAGTATTCTATGTTTCCAGTTTATTCTAGTTTGAAATAATTTCACCACAAATGCAATAAGTACAAAATGGCGGCGTATTTCGGGAAGTTACGAATAGTTGCACTCAGTTGGTTATATTTACGTAGCCACGGGGCTTACGTGGGGCGTTTGTATGAGACAGCGGATAGCCCCGCCCACATTGTTTCAATGTCACTTGTAGGCCACGCCCAGCGAACGTCACGTGGCAATGTCAATATACCTTAGGCAGTTGGGAATAAATGAGTACGACGCGACATCCTTAATTTGTACAGGGCTATTTTGAATTCTAATTTATATCATTTTAGTGCAATAACTTGTTCTATTTAGCATTTGCAAGTTATAAAATCTTGAACTTGTAATTTTGTTTTTTTGTGACTTTATCTTTGAAATATTTTTATTTATTTAAATAGCTTTGTATAAGTAGATAAAGCGTCCCTTGCTCCATTGTATTGCCTGTAGACAGTGTAAACATTCGTAATCGCTATGTCCCAAAGTCCTACAGCTGTAGATGTGTGCGACTTATCGATATCTACAACGAATGTTGCATTGTCTAGGTGCACAGGACCGCCAGTCCACGAAAGTCCCGCAAGCTCGGCTATTTTTCTAATATCCAAATGTTTATTTTAAGGGTTATAATTAAAATGCGGTCGCACGTATTCCTTGCCCCTTATTATATTTTGTTGACACGATATCATTATTTCTGCTCCAATATTATAGTAAGCTAGTCTAATTTACGCAAGGAACGCGACGCGTCCGCCATGTAAATACAGTAGTTTTTATATGAATTCAAAGGTGGATCGGAGCCCCACTAGTTGGCATTTATTTATGTGATCTGTATGTATATGTATGAGTCTGTTGAGTGCTGTAACGACCGTTGTTTTTAATTATAAGTAATATAACATCATGTTAATTGTTTCACAAATGTTTAAGTGTAGGCTGTAATAAGTTAATGCAACGCATTATTATTTTATAACGAACGTGTATATATGTTTTAGTTTCTTCGAGGTGTTTGTTTCGTTTTCATATTCGTATCCTTTATTCCATATGTACCAAATCTTCCATGAACTTGTATTGCGATGAACTATTTGTATATATTAGAGGTGCGTATGTCTGTTCAAGACAGAATTTTTTTTATTTTAAACATTATAGGAAGCAACAGAAAACAGAATTTAATGTTTTAGACATCTCACTTCTGATATTTTTATAGTCACAGAATGTTCGAATTTTTTACTTATGAGCATTGTCACACAGGATTTGTACAGTATTATACACCAAAAATGTCTAATTTTACAGTGTTTGCTTCCTACAATGTTTGTTTTGTAGTGTGGGCGATGGAATTTGAGACCTAGCTGAAAGACCTAATACCTGTTTTCACCATCAATCCTTAGTTTTTAAGTGACCCCTATGGCAACACGACAGGAATTTTGTTTTCAAAGGGGCCACTTAAAAATTAGGGATTGATAGTGAAAACGGGCATAAGTCATGTATGATATTAGTGAAGCGCCAAGAGCGCAAGCAATAATCCGGAGGGGACAATCAGTGTGTTTTCCTGGCTCATAAATGTTATATAATTGTTGTAAAAGATGCTCGCAACATGTGTTTATACATGATGGATATGATTTACAAATCAATGTGTTCAAAAACGTAAAATATCACTAAAATGTACTTGTAAATTGCCAAATAATGTTGTGTAAGTGTCGAAGATTGCTTCCGAAATGCACCTAGACGGAGTGTGTTATCTCGGACCAAATAACTAATTTAATAAGGTTATTTTTATTTAATAGCTGCATTTTATTAAGGACTTTAGCCCAAACATATTTATGTAGTATTTTAGTCAATTGCGCTGTCCGATGTATACCTACGCATTTCCTCTTAGGTGCATGTTTATCCTGTAAATGGTGTAATGTAAATATTGAAAATAATGTTCTATACCAAGTGCCTATAGTTATTTGGGTGCGTGGATGTCATATACGAATACATAGCTAATATTATGCGATCCATTGGCTCGCATCGCAATACATGCCTTAGATTGTACATACAATTATGTTGCAATACAAAGTAGTTTCAATATAAAATCAATGTAGTAACTATAATATACGAAACATATAAAAATATATATTTTAATATAATAACCAAGGGCTTCGAGTCCAAATATATCAGAATTTCATAGGGATATTTTGTTTATTGCCAATTAAAGTGACACTTAATATTGAATCCTATAGTGAATAATTTTCTTAGTGGTGAATTACTTTGCATTTAGCAATTTAAGCTTTTGATGGGTGGTTGAGTTTATTTGGTTTTAAGTATTATTCGTGTTATGTTGTTGAACACAGCACGATGTTCCGAAGATATGCACAACGCAGTGTTAGGCCGTGTGACTGTTAGTTTGTTTGCGCGAGATAGATCTATTGTTTAAAGACTGAAATTGTCGAAGACGGATGATTGTCTGTTTCTGTAACTCTGGATTGTTATCACAAATAAAATGTAAAAATGTACCTAAATTTTTTAAAATAATTAAACTACAATGAATTATACTTACTCTCTTTTACTTATACCTACCTACCTATACACACACCCGTTTTCTGCTCACAATTAATACACAATAGTAAAGTTATAGGTTCTGGATACAATAATGAAGTTGAACAAGCGCATTGTTATTGTTAATAAAAGAATCCTTTATCAAAATAAGTTTATATTTAATAAAATGACTACAGGAACGGTCTTAAAAATAAGGCACTAACAGCCTGCACATGTTACTTATGGCCAATCGACAATTATTCTGGCACGTATCGGCGAGAATCAGCGGTCACCATCGTTTTATTATGAACTATTTTTCCTTTATTTACATTTTAATGTAATGCGTTGCCTGTGGTTCAACTGCTTAGCCTTACGGAAAATCATTTACAGTTTGCAGTCCTGCCAATAATAGGTATTATGGTAAATATTATTTTTCCATAGTAGTAGAACCATCGAAAAACGAAATTCCCCATAATACTGCCAGTGGAACTAAGCAGTAGGACCACGAGCAACGCACAAAATAAATTTTGATTCGCCGGATTTTGTAAAATTAATTTAATTTAGTTGGACCATTATTAGAAAAAATCTTGTAGGTGGCGCCATCTTTTTAATGAACAACGTCATTTCCGCCACTACTCCTGCGCCATTCGTAGTGACCGCTGACCTCAAATATTTATTTTAACGTTGGAAGGTACTGTTTTCCTAGTAAAACGTGAAAACTAGGAAATGTACTACGTGACTGCCAGGTTACGCTAATTTTCTACACATAACTTTAGGCACCTTTGATTCAGCTTAAATTACAAAGCAAATGAAATATGCCAATAATGTATAACGCCGCACGATTTCGTTGTAGGTAAGTGGTGATATAAAATTTTCATTATTCAACCACGATAAATAATTGAAGTAAGTTGTATTTAGGTATTACATTATTTTCTTTGGAACATTGCTTGACACATTTCATATTAAGTATGTAACAATAATTAAATCTTTATGGCATACAATATAAAATACTAAGTACTTTGTACGTAAATCTCAATAAAATTTATCACATTTCATTACAAAAATAAAAATAGAATTATGGAAATTGCAATGATGAATACATAATTTGATTGTATTAGTTACTTAATTATAGAAAAACAATATAAAAAAAAAGTTTATATAACTTTGGTTCAAATTAATGTTATTTAAGATAATTTGAGCCAAAGTTATGATTGATTCTTATTAATTCTAGTCGACTATGAACACTTCTCACCGAAATAAATAAAGTAGATGGAATAAGGCAGTAGTAGAATAGTAGTAAGTACTAGCTATCGAAATAATTTAGACGTGTTAGGGAAATGCTGCGTTGTTCTGGATCGCTCGGGTCTTCAACACTGGTTGATCAAGGGGTAGCAACCTGCGAAATGGGAGAAACGAAACTTGTATTTCAAAATGTTTTTAACCTAAGTGTTATCTTTATCTAAGTTATTTCTGGAAGCAACTAGCAAGTTTCTAATGCGGGGAAAGTATAGGTTTACTTACGTTTAAGAATAAATTGCATTAACTCAAAAAAAAGTTTTTCAGAGTTTTTATAATAATGCAATATTATTCGATAAAAACTCGAAAAACTGATTTTTCGAGTTGATGCAATTTACTATTAGACGTGCGTAGGATAGAGAAAGTAGGTTATTGCATAGTATACAGACAGACGACAGCACATCAGTTTAAACACTGTGCATCTTTGTATTGGTCTAATTCCACTTTGATCACGTGGGTGAAGTCACCTGGGCATACATTGGCGACACTTTGATCACCTTTGGATTGTCACCTAGGTCCAAGGGTGATCCTAAGGCACTAGTGTCACCTATCCAGATGATCAAGTGGTAGACCGTTATAATAGGAGCTGTTTTCAAACAAAAATGTGCTGTTGACTATAATAATAGTATATGTTAGATAGTGCACATACCACGAGCAGGTTGCCGCTCTTGGCGCGGTGGATGGTGGGCTGTGGGCCGTTGGTCACCTCGATGGTGCCGCCCTGCTTGCCGTTCACCAGGTTGTGCGCAATGCTGAAATACACGAGAAAATTAATAAATGCCACTTCATAAACTTATGCTCCATTGCAGCATCTAAGTAGGTACCTAAAATAGCTGGAATTCAGACGTGTTTCAATAATGGGTATAATGTTACTCTTTTTAGTAAGTAATGTATGTAACTCAAGCTTTCCGACACTATTTCTAAGTTAGGTAATTAGAATCTTAACTAGTAATGTTTGGAAATTTTCTCATACAATAAGTTTCGTTCTGGTTTCGAGTTGGGTAAGCCTGGCGCTTGGGGCTATTTTATCCATTATGCTCATTCGTCAAAAAATTCCAAATTCCACATTTCGTGCTGCAGATGCCCATTACAGCAGGTGGATAGTACGCTTGAAGTATTCCTCCGCAATAATTATAATTATAAATTATAAGTGTCTCAATTTTTCTAAATTGGCCGGCAGAAGATAAGAAAACATAAAAAGGTTATTTGTTAGGTTACTAAACACTTACGTCCTGGTGTCGACGATCTCGATGAGCTCGGGCTTCTTGGTGTAGTCGGTGACGATGGTCAGCGCCTCGATCAGGTGCGTCACGGAGATGATCAGGTCACCCTGGAATTGACAAACATTAGGATCAATCAAAGAAACCAAGGAATCGAGGGAGTCTAGTGAAAAAGTCTGTGAAGCTAAGGAAGTAATCTTAGCTTCACAGACAGCTTGATGTATGTCTTGGGTCCAACTCCTAATGGGATCCCGTGAGTCCTTTTCCTTCTTCTAGTTGAAGTTACCTCATCCACTTGGAGCTCCTGCGAGATCTTGATGGGCTAGCACTTGGAGATGGATGATCAGGCTGTTTAATGACTGCTTACCTTGTCCTTCTTCAACTCCTGAGGTATCTTAATGAGGAGCAGGCTATCTGTCTCATTGGTGACGACAACCCGTAGCCTGTCAAGCGGCAGGCGGTGCTTCAGCTTGTATGTCTTGCGGCCGGCAGCGTCTAGCACGTATAGTGCCTTGTCAGACGCGAAAAGGGTGCTAAGTGTGTACTTTTCAGGTTGCTAATAACTAATAAAGAGGACTGCTTGGTGACTTTATTCTTCTGCGGTATCTTGAAGAATATCAGGCTGCTATGGGACTGTGCTGGCTGACAGCTTATTTTTTTTCAGTTCCTGTGGGATCCTATGAGTCTTTTGTAAGGCTACTGGACCTGGAACACTTTCTGCTACCAGGCTATTGTTAAAAAGGTCTGTCTCTTTACCTTGTCCTTCTTCAACTCCTGAGGGATCTTGATGAGCAGCAAGCTATCTGTCTCATTAGTGACGACAACCCGTAGCTTGTCGAGCGGCAGGCGGTGCTTCAGCTTGTATGTCTTGCGGCCGGCAGCGTCTAGCACGTATAACGCCTTGTCGGATGCTAGGAGTGCACGCTCGCGAGGCTTGTAGCCGCGGCGGTCGTATTTCACGGCTTCGCAGGAGTACTGGGGGTAGTAAAATCACATGAAGGCACACAAGTATTAAGAAAATGCTCGAAATTTAATGCAATATTGAGACCAGCATAGTTTTAGTCATGTCTTTGCTTCACTTTGGTCTAGTTAAGAAAAAAACGAGTACACTTTCTTCCTCAACAGTTTCCTTAGTTGCAAATCATGATCGTTCAACCAGTTTTTAAACTAAATTTAGATTGCTCAGGTCTGCTGAGGTTGTGGTAAAATATCCAAGGACATTATTTTCTGGGAAAAGTAGTTACTATCATTAGACTCATAATACTTACGAGTTTACTGAATGATTTATTTAGTGCCTCTCTTAAAGTGACGATACATTTCTAACCGCCCATCGGTGAGCTCGGCCCTAAACGGGTTAACATCTATCACATTTCCTAGCAGAAGAATTTAGTCATCAAATAAAATCGTAGATGGCGCTGTGCAAAATGTCCCTCGCGCTAGAACGTGTACTTACAATGAGCTGCTCGCCGGAGGGCCAGGCGGGCGAGGCCATGAAGGAGTTGCGAAGCACCTGGTGCTCGCCCGTCAGACGATCCTCTACGAAGCGCTCGCGTACGCTGCCCCGGTAGTTGTTACGCTGCCCGGGCAGTTGTTACGCTGCCCGGGCAGTTGTTACGCTGCCGGGTAATTGTTACGCTACCCGGGTAGTTGTTACGCTGCCCGAGCAGTTGTAACGCTACCCGAGCAGTTGTTACGCTGCCCGAGCAGTTGTTACGCTGCCCGAGCAGTTGTTACGCTGCCCGAGCAGTTGTTACGCTGCCCGAGCAGTTGTTGCGCTGCCCGGGTAATTGTTACGCTGCCCGGGCAGTTGTAACGCTGCCCGGGTAGTTGTTACGCTGCTCGAGCAGTTGTTACGCAGCCCGGGCAGTTGTTACGTTGCTCGGGCAGTTGTTACGCTGCCCGGGTAGTTATGCTGCTCGGGCAGTTGTTACGCTGCCCGGGTATGTGTTACGCTGCCCGGGTATGTGTTACGCTGCCCGGGCAGTTGTTACGCTGCCCGGGCAGTTGTTACGCTACTCAGGTAGTTGTTATGCTGCCGGCTTAGGTGTTATTGTCATGTACTCACAATGAGCTGCTCGCCGGAGGGCCAGGAGGGCGAGGCCATGAAGGAGTTGCGGAGCACCTGGTGCTCGCCCGTCAGACGGTCCTCCACGAAGCGCTCGCATACGCTGCCCGAGCAGTTATTACGCTACCCGGGTAGTTGTCACACTACCCGGGCAGTTGTTACGCTGCCCGGGTAGTTGTTACGCTGCCCGGGTAGTTGTTACGCTGCCCGGGTAGTTGTTACGCTGCCCGGGTAGATGTTACGCTGCCCGCCCGGGTAGTTGTTACGCTGCCCGGGTAGTTGTAACGCTGCCCGGGTAGTTGTTACACTGCCCGGGTAGTTGTTGCGCTGCCCGGGTAGTTGTTACGCTGCCCGGGTAGTTGTAACGCTGCCCGGGTAGTTGTTACACTGCCCGGGTAGTTGTTGCGCTGCCCGGGTAGTTGTTACGCTGCCCGGGTAGTTGTAACGCTGCCCGGGTAGTTGTTACGCTGCCCGGGTAGTTGTTGCGCTGCCCGGGTAGTTGTTACGCTGCCCGGGTAGTTGTTACGCTGCCCGGGTAGTTATTGCGCTGCCCGAGCAGTTGTTACGCTACCCGGGCAGTTGTTACGCTGCCCAGGTAGTTGTTATGCTGCTCGAGCAGTTGTTACGCAGCCCGGGCAGTTGTAACGCTGCCCGGGTAGTTGTTACGCTGCTCGAGCAGTTGTTACGCTACCCGGGCAGTTGTTACACTGCCCGGATAGTTGTTACGCTGCCCAGGTAGTTGTTACACTGCTGGCTGAGGTGTTATTGTTATGTACTCACAATGAGTTGCTCGCCGGAGGGCCAGGAGGGTGAGGCCATGAAGGAGTTGCGGAGCACCTGGTGCTCGCCCGTCAGACGATCCTCTACGAAACGCTCGCGAACGCTGCCCGGGTAATTGTTCTTTTTGCCTGAGATAAACAATGTACTGTCAGTAACAGTTTTGTGAAACATTTCATTTTGTGGTAGTTGGTGCTAAATGCTCATAACTAAATGTGCCGCCGTGGCCGGTACACCACCTGGCAACCCTAGGCACGGACGACAGCACATCATCAGATTTGTATTTTTATTGCTAAATCGCCCGTATTTACAACTACACAAGATCCCACAGTGTTTAGCTTGATGTGCTTAATAGAACCACAAAGTCTATGACAATTTTGTCACTAGAAGAAATTAGAAGAAGTTAGAAGCCAGTAAAGATTTCATGCAAGAACAGAAAGATTTGAGAAGAACAGAAGGAGTAGTAGGGCCCAACCCTAAAAAGTGTAAAAAAGTGCCCTTTGGGAGCCTAGCATAATAAACGATTTTATTTCATTTGATTCTTACCCTCATAAAGGTATGAGTAAGGCGCTGGATGCAGGCCGCTTCCAACCGGTCATCATGAAAACTAAGTCATTGGGGCCAATGTTCAGCAGTGGACGGCCTATGGCTGAATTGATGGTGATGATGATGATTCTTACCCTTGAACATCTTCTCGGCCAGCACCTTGAGCTCGAACTGCTTCTTGTCGGCGGGCGACAGCGCCAGCCGGTACTTGCGCGACAAGTGCGCTCTATGGAGTCGGTGTAGCTCTCTGGAATGACGCAGGAGGTTTATATGAAGCTGTGCAAACTTATGCTGACCCACGCTGAACTGTCCCACCAAACTCAATGACAGGGGGGCGCTACCATCGTTCAACTATATGGTTTCCAACATGGCATCGGAACCAGCGATCCGGTATTGACGGTGGCGCCCCACTGTCAATGTCATGGATAGGACAGTTCAGTATTTTGGAACTATAGCTTAGACTTTTTGCGCAAATGTAGACACTTTGATGTCCACACGCATGACACATTAGAAGAGGAAACCGAGTTGCTGAGTCCGATAGCCCATTCTTTATTTTATTCTTAAGATTCATCAGGGTTCCTGTTATTTTCTCTCAACAGGGCTCTCGTTCTTTCATCAATTAGAAAAGAACTGATGATCTTTAAACGGTAGAGATCTTTTGAAATTATGGCTGGCTAGAGACCGTCTTTATAACGTCAACTTTTAACAAAAAACGCATCAGTGCTCTGTCTAGCGCAGTGTAAAAAGACTATTATTTAGGAATCACGATGCCAAAGCTGAAGGAATGATTAGTAATTAAATGGGTGGTCCCATTTTTCAAAGTCAATCAGCCACTTCCCGATGGATGGCTAACTGGTCCCGATCCCCGACGCTTCATGTGTCTCCTCCTGAACACTAAGTAGGTAACTATGAGAAACACATAGGTACCTACTTAGTGTAGATAATGTGTTCAAAACCATCAAAATTTAAACATGAACGTACTTGGAAGCCTCCTGGCAGGTGGCAGGGCACTGCGGCCAGGACAAGTCCAGGATCTTGCGTGGCAGCTGCGTGGAGAGTCTCTTCAGCCAGTGCACCTTCGCGATGCCGAGGAAGCGACGGTTCTCGGGCGTTTCGGGACCGTTGCGGGTGATGAAGCCTGTTGAACATTCGACAGTTAGATAAAGAGTAGGTATAAGTAAGGGTAGTCAAAGACCGTGTCAAAGAGGTTAGATCCTGTGAAAAGGTAATACCTACCTTTCAAGGTACAATAAGGTAAGACCAAGGTAAGAATATGTACATCATCTTCATAAACAAAATTTTGATTCGTATCGTAATATGATTAGTTTCCCACATCCACCCACACAACTGAAAAGAGAATCCTGATAAGCAGTCTTCTTAACACTTAACATTTAGTACCAAATAAATATTTTTTCTTTCTTTCTTTCTTTCTACCTTTCTTCTCCAACTGCACATTTCTGTGCAAAAATGACCATGTTCTTAGTCTTCAGGTACTGCTTCCTCTGCCAGGCAGACCCTGGCAGTCATAAACGTCAGAGTAGTAATTACTAACCTTTGATGAAAGCCCTGATGACGTCAGCGGCCTTCTTTCTCCGTTCCTTCAACCTCTGCGCGAGGAACCTTCTGACCCACTTCTGTATGACGATGGCTGCGGCCCTCGTCTTGAGGTATTGCTTCCTCTACCAGTCTCTTATTAAGGAGCCTCTCAATTACTAACCTTTGATGAAAGCCCTGATGACGTCAGCGGCCTTCTTTCTCCGTTCTTTCAACTTCTGCGCGAGGATCCTTCTGACCCACTTCTGTATGACGATGGCAGCTTGCTATATCTTCCGATGCTGTATCCTACATCAGTCCCTTATTAGGATGTGTCTTATGATGTAGCTACTGACCTTTGATGAAAGCCCTGATGACGTCAGCGGCCTTCTTTCTCCGTTCCTTCAACCTCTGCGCGAGGAACCTTCTGACCCACTTCTGTATGACGATGGCTGCGGCCCTCATCTTGAGGTATTGCTTCCTCTACCAGTCTCTTATTAAGGAGCCTCTCAATTACTAACCTTTGATGAAAGCCCTGATGACGTCAGCGGCCTTCTTTCTCCGTTCCTTCAACCTCTGCGCGAGGAACCTCCTGACCCACTTCTGTATGACGATAGCTGCTTGTCTCATCTTCCGACGCTGTATCCTACATCAGTCCCTTATTAGGTGTCTTATGATGTAGCTACTTACTATGGGCCTCATAAGAAGGCTCAAGTTCACCCAAAGAGCGATGGAGCGTGCTATGCTCGGAGTTTCCCTGCGTGATCGAATCAGAAATGAGGAGATCCGTAGGAGAACCAGAGTGACTGACATAGCCCGCAGAATCGCTAAAATCAAGTGGCAGTGGGCGGGGCACATAGCTCGGAGAGCTGATGGCCGCTGGGGCAGGAAAGTTCTTGAGTGGCGACCACGAGCCGGAAGACGCAGCGTGGGCAGGCCTCCCACTAGGTGGACCGACGATCTGGTGAAGGTCGCGGGAGGTACCTGGATGCGAGCGGCGCAGGACCGGTCTTTGTGGAAATCCTTGGGGGAGGCCTTTGTCCAGCGGTGGACGTCTTTCGGCTGAAACGAACGAACGAACGATGTAGCTACTAACCTTTGATGAAAGCCCTGATGACGTCAGCGGCCTTCTTTCTCCGTTCCTTCAACCTCTGCGCGAGGAACCTTCTGACCCACTTCTGTATGACGATGGCTGCGGCCCTCATCTTGAGGTATTGCTTCCTCTGCCAGTAGCCGCGCCATCTGCTCTGAATGATGGTGGCGATGTCGTTCTTCTTGATCTGGTAAGCGTCTTCCGTTTCGAAGAGAGTCTTCGGGAATCGGATGAAGATTTTGGTGCTGGAAATGGAGATTAGGGTTAGTTTGTTCTTTTCATTTACAGAATCCTCCCTTGTGGATGAAAACTTGAAAATGATGAGGTTTTAAAAGATATCTTCACATCCTTGAATATTTCCACTGCTTTAGGGCAATCATTTGGAGCTAGTTTGGACAAAGCATGTCGCTTTGTTTTACAGAACAAACTGGGTAGAAGTTAATGCGCCAGGATTAGGCCTTACTTTCAACTGATTAACAAATACCAATGCTAGATTTTACGTTGGATGTTAGGTGACATTGATATATCCAAGGCCTGTCCAATATTTTGGTAGCTATTGGTCCTAGACTGCCAAAAAATGACGAATACTTATCAGCATTAATATCAGAAGGTCATTCAAGTTTACTACTTACTTGCCCATCCTGTATTCCTCTCTCTCGTACTTGAGCGTCTCCACGAGCTTCTGCACGCCGTCCCTCGGTATTCCCCGCCAGTTGGGCCACGTTTCCGGGCTCAGGCACTTGTATCTAGAAAGAATTAAATATTTTTAACTATCAGGAGTTGGTGTTGGTTATTCAATATTAAGGGTTAGAGAGGTCAAAAGAAAAGATCTTGGTATTTTTGACGTTTTATTTCAACTGTCTCTGTGGTTAGATTACTGACTCAGAGTCAGACCCAGAGGTCCCGGGTTCAATCCCCCGTGGGGGCAATTTCTGGTCGGTTTGGTTGGTGGGAGAGCTTGTTCTAAGGCTAGCTACCTATCACCATCTTACCATAACAAAAACGACTAACAACATTGTTGTGTTTTCGGCAATTCCTCTATGGTTGAGGATTCCGGATGAAGCTTGACTCTACCTTTGGCCTGATCATTAATTTCCATCAGGTGAGATGTAGGTACTTACCTCTCCAAGAATGCATCATAAGTCCTTCGGTACGCGAAACCAGCTCTCCTGACGCGTAGGTTCTCCATCAAGCCAAGGTATTTCACCTGGTGCGAAACAAGCTTGTCGTCGAAGGTCACTGTTTGAAAAGAAATTGTATAAGTAACTCTCACAGTCAAAACATCGACGAGTCAAAAAACTGGTCAGTAGGCGTGAGAAGGTTACAGATAAACACAGAGTTATTTCTTACTTTCGGATTTGGAATTTGTGCTAGCTGTTGCTTGTGGCTTTAACCACAGAATAATAATAAGTAACTACGTACAGAAGTTTTACTTCGCGAAGGTATTTAAAAAATGTATGTTCTATGTCTTTATCTGTCTCCAGAGTCAAGCACCATTTTGTTGACAAACGTCTGTGATCGGCACTGCGCCGAAGCTATAGGGCTGACTTCGGTAAAATGATGTGACGTGAGGTGCCAAACTGCGGAAAATGGCGGAGGAAATACATGATTTAGCATGAATTATCATGAATAAACTACTTATTTACCTCTCAGTGTCTTGAGTGAGGCAAATTAAAAAGTACATTCTGTGTTTTTATTATTATTTAGGCAGTTAAATACTGCACAGTATTTAGTACACCATTTTCTTTATTTTCTTCCATCATACACAAGAATACGCGTGCGTGAGTCAATGTTCGCTCGTATGTGAGGCCTTGTCGAATAGTACCTATCCTGTAGGTGGGCCATCGTGCGTGTTTTGTTTTCGATGTAAACTCGCGGAGATGAACAGGCCTGCTTTAACCGAGTGATTTTTGGTCTAAAATTAGGCTTAATCGTGAGTGTACGACTTTCGAAAACTTGTTATTTCCTGGTACTAAAGGGTATTTCTTCAGAGGCAAAATTTTCGATGTCTTTGGGTATAGTTCTGTAACCAACTAACAAAATGGCATGCAATATTTTTTTTCGTATAGCTTAGCTATAGCCCTATCTGGCGCAAATTACATTTTTTACATAATTGCTGTCTTTATACAAAATAAAAATATTTGAAGTGTGATTCTCTGATTCATATGGTGTGTCCGTTAGCCATTTTCCGGAACAAAATGGTTGATGTAGCATTTTCCTTTTGATATATCAATATAAATTAAAATTATTTCGAAAGCTAATGAGTTGTCCTTCTACAAAAAAAATGTGTCATAATTTTAATTAAGTTAGTTTGTTCGCAAAAAAATAAATAAGCAGTGTCCGGCATAAAATACTGATTCATATGGCGTGAGCTGTTCTTGACCATAACTAGTCAGGTTTTAATCATGAGAGTCTGGTTTCTGGCGTGTAGGCAAGCCCATCTTGCAACGGATGATCTAGAAGGCAGACGTGGAGCTGGTTGGCTTAGAACCCGGTGTGACGAAGGCAAATACTTGATTCATCTGTGCTTGGTTCAGGTGGCATGCTGATTACAATGCCTACTTTATAAAATTACATTATTGCATTAAAAATCTAATCTGTCTTTCTTGTGATGCTTTTGGGTTATAGATTCATGTAGAAAAATGACAACACTGTAGTCTGTATGTATGACGAGTTTTGCTCGATTTTAGGCAAAAAACTGATTTATCTGTGCGTGATTCATATGGTCAGGGCCCTATATGAATCATAAAATAAATTAGTTTTTGGTCTTTCAAGCACCAAAAAAGGGTTTTTTAACTAAGAATGACATCCCAGACTGCATATCACTTAAGACCAGGTGCGATTGCGGTCTTGTTATGAATAAAAAAAACATTATCATTTGTGTTTAAACAGTAAATAAGTAGTATATCCGTTAAGCTAGCAACCATAACACAAGCATATTTGTTGCTTATTTTGTAGCTAAATGGCGCTGTATGAAATTGCCCAACGATTTATATATTTTTATTATTATTTCAGCTACACTTATGGCGTCCATAGCACATAATACTAAACTGCTGAGCATAGGCCTCCAATGATTTCGAGATTAACTGATTGCCATTGCCACAACCTCTATAAGCTCATCTCACCTTCTTCACCTTGTAGGTGGACGTCTTAACAACAATAGCTTGGATAAGTGATACATCTCGGTAGAGTCATCTAAAATACCTTAGTGCCATAAGATGAAAGTCTACATCCAGTGTGTGTTTATCAATGATGACAAATTGTATTGAAAAGCGGCCTCTCACTGTAGGCTTACGAACCACAAAGTTGCATAGTGTACCTACTATGGAGTGGACTATGCTTGTTTTTTTTTATGCAATCGAATCTGAAATGAGGAGATCCGTAAACGATCTAAAGTCGCATGGTGGCATAGTCCGATGTTTTAGCAAACTGAAGTGATAATGGGCAGGACACATAGTATACAGAAATGATGGCCGATGGGATACCACGTTTCTGGAGTGGAAGCTACGTGCCGGAAAGCTCAGTGTAGAACGTCCTCCCACAGGAAGGCGCAGGATGCAGGCCGCTACCAATCGGTCATTATGTAAATCATTGGGAGAGGCTTATGTTCAGTTGAAATGATTATGATGATGACAAAATACTAAGGATGTATAATAAAGTTTCAAAAAAATGTTTTTTCACGAATTATTTTGGAATCGTTGCATTTTTTCATAACAACAGATCATTGTTTTTGTTATAGCTAATATGATTATTTTCTTAATTTAGAGCCAGTTGTACATGAATATCATAAATTTTATTTCTATTTTTGATTAATATGTAACAAATTCTGATTCATATGGGCACAAAATATTTGAACGTCGATATCTTGAAAACTACTTTACAAAAACGAGTCCCTTATCCAAATATATGTTATTGGGTGTACCTATTTTTATATGAGTCTATGTTACAAACCTAAAATTGAATTTGAAATTTGTCCATATGAATCAGCCGAAGAATGCGATTTCGAAGAAGTGCCCTAAAGCTAACTATCAAAACCAAGTGATTTGCCTTTTGGTGGTTAAAACATTTAGGCGGTCTTTCCGTCTTTTCGCTATAAATCGATCTATTTTAGACAACATAGAGGACAGTTCTTTGCTTAGAATAGGTGACGGGGAAAAATATGATTAAAGAATGAATAACTATATCTACATATAATGAACATGGAAGTGTGAATTTTGTTCTGTGCTTACCATGAGTTTACGTTAGGTGTGCTCGTTAGCGACTGCGTAAAAAAATTACATTAAATGTATGACATATTGTGCAGCGCCCCTAGCGGCTACTTTCAAGAAATAAAATCTTCATAGATTTTTTTGACGTACTCGCTGGCGAGCACACATAACGTAAACTCATGGTAAGCACAAAACACAGGCTTCTTTCTTTACTTTCGGATTTTGAATTTGTGCTAGCTGTTGCTAGTTGCTCGTGGCTTTAGCCAAGAATTTCAAAAACTTGTTTTTTCCTGGGACTATAGCCTTCCCTCATCAAAACCAGGCGGTTTGCTTTTTTGTGGTTAAAACATTTAGGCGGTCTTTTCGCTATAAATCGATCTATTTTAGACAACATAGAGGACAGTTCTTTGCTTAGAATAGATGACGGGGAAAAATATGATTAAAGAATGGATAACTGTAATGAACATGGAAGTGTGAATTTTGTTCTGTATTGTATTATACTTACTGGGCGCCTTGTTGTCGTTGGGCTTGATGCAGCGGATGTAGGAGGGCTCCTTGCTGCTGAGGATCTTGATCAGTTCGTTGAGCGAGTTCTTGAACTGCGTGATGGCCGTGTCCGGGCGTTTCTTGGAGTTTAGGTTCACGTCCTGTGCCCCAATAGGAAATCCGAATTAGAGAAGTAAAGAAAAGGAATTACTTCGTCTAGGTGGCAGAAGAGGTGCATTGATTGTATATGACTGTATTGTGATTACTAAGCCTTTTTTTATGCATTACTAGCTTTCCGCCCGCGGCTTCGCGCGCGTGGACTACATTATCTACATATTTTACGGAACCCTATTTTTTTTCCAAAATAAAATTTAGCCTATGTTACTCGTGGATAATGTGGCTTTCGAATGGTGAAAGAATTTTTAAAAACGGTCCAGTAGTTTTTGAGCCTATTCATTACAAACAAACAAAGTTTTCCTCTATATAATATTAGTGTAGACAAGGCAGGTATTTGACCACAATCATAGAGAAAAGACTGCACTTGGAAAGTAAAAGGATTAGCGAAACGTCATCAAGCGGTGGGCTATTTTCGCTAACCAGAAGAACACGATTTTCACGATTTGGACATTTCACCACTATTTTTTTTCCAAAGATTTACCTTGAAGCAGTTGGTGACGATGGAGTTCCCGCTGGCCGCCATGAGGCTCTGGATGTCTCTGAACAGCAGGTCGTTGTTCTTCTCCAGGAAGGTTCCCACGCTGTACGTTACTTCGCCCGCATAGTGCACCAGGCAGAATTCCTGGAGGCAACAGAAAGCTACGTCAGAACGAGTTTGTATCAAGTTCGTTCGTTAGTTTCAGCCAAATGACGTCCACTGCTGGACAAAAGCCCCCCCCAAGATGCCTAAATAAACTGCTGGACAAAGACATCTCCAGAAGATTTCTACAGGGGCTGGTATCGCGCTTGGATGCAAGTGCATCCCAAACCCTTATTAGATCTACGGAGTGGAAGGCTTGCCTATACTACATTTTCCAAACTTTTCTTTCCTAAAGATTTCCTCAATTCTGATCCAAAACCGACCTATACTTCTCTGCAACTGACCGCGAGTATTGCCTGAGGTTGTAAGTGATATTGTGACATTAGTAATAAACAATTTGAATTTGAATTAGGTAGCTCTTAAGGGGCTCTTCTGATTGCCTGATAAATATCTAGAGTGTAATGAAACAGTTCTAAGAGAAGAAATTGACAGCAAGATACTCACGTCACGGCCCATAAGCTTCTGCGTCCTAGAGTCGACCTTGCGGTGGGACTTGAAGTGCGCGTGGCCGTCTAAGTTCTGTGTCAGCTTCTCCAGGAAGCTGGCGTCGGTCGCGTCACCGGGCCGCAGGCATTCGTCGTCCAGGATCGATATGATACCTGACGGGCAGAAATAATTATGTCTACATTTTAGATCATCATCATCATAATATTCATGATCAACAGGTCAGTTGAAGGAATTGGCATAGACTCTCCACCTCTTCCAATATTGGCCAGGGTTGCGGAATAGGGAGGTCTGCCATTAACCATGTGGTTCTGGTAGAGTATTGGCAACACTTCCAACCTCCCATAAAAAGGGAGAAATGTCAGACGGTTATCATCATGACATCATGGCTCAATTGAACCTTCTTCCGGAATCATACAATCTTTCCAGAAAAGATAAATCTCTACGAGTCCGAAAAGTCCGCTATGTCCAATGGACTCTGGAAGCGTTTATTGCATGCTGATAATGTCTTCCCAATTTTTTGTAGTTAGATGCCAATCGTACAATCGACGGCACGCACATCAGACTTCATTTTAGTTGCATTGTAGCTACTTATGATGTCGCAGGGTCCGTACCTCTATGGCGCGCCTCAATGAGGTCGCAGATGACGATGTTGTTGAAGTAGTCCACGGGCTCCCATTAGATGCCCTCGCGCAGGTATTCTTCCTGCTCCTACTAGCGTCAGTTATCACAACACTGTACCTCATGTCGCAGGGTCCGTACCTCTGTGGCGCGCCTCAATGAGGTCGCAGATGACGATGTTGTTGAAGTAGTCCACGGGCTCCCACTCGATGCCCTCTCGCAGGTACTCTTCTTGCTCCTGCTTCAGCGTCAGCTCGATGAACAACTGCTGCAGTTTCTCGTTGCAGAAGTTTATGCAGAACTGTTCGAAACTGGGGAAAATAGAACATAATACAGTTTCTCAGCGAGTACAACGCACCATGGTCTTTTAAACAGAATCATAAGTAAGAGCACAGAAGACCCAGTAAGACGTAAACCAGAGACGGTCAGTATCAAATCGAAAGTCAAAATCATAAAGATTTGGGCGTAATTTGGATTGATCTAATTTGGTTGTGGTTGGATTGCCGATTTATTATAGGTACTTAGTTTGACCTAGTCTAATACCAATGCCAACTACTCATTAGAAAGTTTTAAATGATTAGAAATGCATGCGAATTCGTGTGTAACTAGTTAGACTATTATTTTTGTCAGAATTGGTTCATTTTCGTGTTCTTACCTGTTCTTGGGGAAGATTTCAAATCCGTAGATATCCAGGATACCCATGACGGACGACCTCGAGTCGCTGTCGCTAGGCACCAGCGAGGCGTTGATCCTGGTCACCAGCCAGCTGAAGAGTTTGTCATACATCGCCTTGGCCAAAGCATCGCGGGCGAAGTGTGCTTGCTCCAGGTCTAAGGGAGTGTTGACGACGTCACCACGTGCGTCGATGGTGCGGCTGGTCAGCGCATCGTGGAGTTTTGTGCTGTTTACTTTGAGGAGCTGCAGGGAGATGTTTGGTGTTGTACTCGTATTATTTTAATGCGTGAGCCAAAAAAATGAAACTTAAATAAAGTAGTATAAATAATAATAATAAGGATTGAAGGATGACATTATTTTCAAAGTAATCAAGTTGATTCAATGTGCTTATGAAATCGAAAGGAGATAAGTAAGTAATCAAGCTGTTTGTTTCCTTTAGAATAAAATAAAAAAAATTGCCCATTAGATATGGGGGTCTCTCAGAACATGCTTTTTCTACTTAGAAACTTCTAAATGTTACCCAATCTTCCATTGCCTTAATGAATAAATTAGGTATTAATTGATAAATATTTTGACATGATTTCATGACTTTCATTTTATGGATAACGTAATGAAGGTATTGATGATAATGTATAAGTTGAAACTATGTACGTGAATAATTATTACAATTTTATGTAGTTTCCAAGGAAGACTATCAGCGACACTAATGCAGACGGTCGTGATAACTGAACGGATAAAAACATTAGCAATAGAAGGAAACATTACGACATATCCTAAACCGTGACTAAAGTGATAACGATGTGTTGCGAATAACATTTTGCAACTGTAAACGCAAGGCCACTTACTGCATAAAAATGTCATTTGCATATCGCAAATTTCGTGCCTTAGAACAATACTTTTTTATATCCACAACGAGAAAGCTCTTGGCCTGTATCTCACCTGATGGTAAGTGATAATCAGGCCGAAGGTGGAAGCGAGCTTCACTCGGAATCCTCAACCACGGAGGAACTGGCTATCTATTGTACCTTTAGAGGTAGTTAGCTGCCTGAATGCTGTTAACATTGTTGTTATGGCGACAGACTTAGGTAAGATGGTGGTAGCTAGCCAGGCGGACTGAGAACAAGCCCTACCACCAACCAAACCGAAAATCTGCCCCCACTGGGAATCGAACCCGGGACCTCTGCGTCTGAAGGTGGTCTTACCACTAGACCACAGAGGCAGTTAAAAGGCGCTTAAGGCGTACGAAAAAATTTCAGATCTCTTGGGAGAATATTAATCGTACACCCAATGACGTCAGTCAAAACCATATTTCAGTAAACATTGACGAAATCCAAATAATTATACCTAAAGCAAATACTAGTCATTTTGGCTGTTCACTACCAATACGATGATTACTTCAGATTGTCTTAGAACCGAAAACAATGGCAATGAAGACGTATTCATATTTACATAAACAATATAGAACAATGGGCCTAGTTACGAGCCTTGTGGAACTCCGTACGGTACAGCAGAGATGAATGATCAGATAGGGATAACATAAGCTATTTCTTTTGAATATGTTTCATAATAGGTATTTTCTTTGGTATTATGCAGACAAGGGCAAAGGACTAAAGGTAGATTATGAATTTATTTAAGTATTTAATACTTTTGCTTTAAAATATCAGAGGATTTATTGATAATTTTATCTTTGGCCCAGATTTAGCTCACACATACAATTATGTGTTTAATAATAAACCATGTCTTTCCCTTTCCTCAATTTACTATGCCCAGATAGGTAACAATGCCAAAACCAACCAATATTAATAAATACGATCATTTTAGCATGGTTCTGTTTTTAGATGAAAGTTCTGACCAAATTAATTATGAGGATTTTCATCGCTTAATGCATAACAAAATCAATTTTGTGATAACTGGGGTCAAAAGTCAAAACGTTAAAGAATTTACATTTTAAAATAATTAATGTCAAATCTGACATCATTTTACCTCAGCCACATTTCCACTGTTGGCGTCGTGGGACAGGATCTCAGCATATCCCTTGTCGTTCTGGACGAACTTAACGTTTCCTAGATGCAGTACACTGGCCACAATCTCGAAGATGGCCTGCTGCTCTTCAAGGCCTATCTCAATGACCTTCATGGCTTCCTGGACCACTCGGAACTGGTCCGCATCGGCGTTCTTCTGGCTTTGGGGGGAGGTCTAGGAGAAGGACAAAAACTTTGGTTATTCAAGCTCCAACTGAATATCTCAATCGAAAGATCTAATTCTAAAAGTAATACTTAATGTAACTTTAATTTAGTTAGTTTAATAATATTATGATAACGACCACAATTTTAGAATTACAAATAAAGCTTATCGGGCGCTAGCGGTTTTCATGAATTATATTATTAGGTATGACGATAGCAAATAATGTAATAGAATTCTCAATAATTTTGTAATAACCTGTGTCACATTTTATATGAGCTTTAAAACTAAAGTGGAGGAGGCGCATAGTCCAGCAGTGGACTGTAGAGGAATGTTGATGATAAAGTACTAACTATAAATCTATGTAATACAGTGTGTCCGGGCATGTAGTAATCAAACTTTAAGGGCGTGATCTATGGACAATTTTATCGATGAAAAAACTTCAAATTTGGGGCTTGTCCCATCTCTCACAAAATTATAAATTGTCCATAGATTGTGCCCTTAAAGTTTGATCACTACGTGCCCTGACACACTGTATACGGGGGGATCAAAATGTTACATTCATCAACTTACCACATCAGTAGTGTACTTGTATGCCTCTGGCCTATTCTGCAGCTTCAACTGACTGAGCAACTCGGGGCTGCCTCCAGCCAGCAGCTGGTAAAACACGTGGAAGTTTCTCTCCCCTGTCATCTGGCTCACAACCCTGGACTTTTCTAGAAGGTAGTTCAAGATATGCCCTCCTTCGGGACCTCCTTCGTAGTTAAACTGGATGTCCATATATTTCCCGAAGCGACTGGAATTATCGTTCTTGTTAGTTTTTGCATTCCCGAAAGCTTCCAGCAGAGGGTTCGTTTGCAAGAGTTTGTCCTTGACGTTTTCGACATTGCGTAGGTGGTTGGTCCTAGCTGCGATGTATTCTAGCACTTTCTTGGACGCTTCTGTCTTGCCTGAACCGGATTCACCTGTTAGAAGAAAATTAGTTAAGATTCAAGATTTGATTTGATCTTTGGCAAAAGTTTGTGACAATAGATGGATGTTTTTATTTCGTTACGAGACACTATTGGGAGTCAGTTGGTAACATCAGGAAAAACTAGAAATTCGAACTATCTGCCTAGGCAAATAATGAATCTTTTTAATAATTGTATAATAGGCTAGAGGCAACAGGGAATGTTTCCTGGGTAAAAATGCAAGAGTTTTAATTAATCCGTCAGTTAACTTATCAAAAATTACCCGACACATATTTTTCACTTTTTGAAACTAGTGAAAATTGATTATAATTATTAGGCAATTGATTTATTACTTCATAGTGTGTAATTCCGAAGACGATCGCCATTGGAGATGGGTAGCATGAATGATAACCTAAATTGATAAGAATGACTAAGAGCAGGACAATAGTGTTTTGGATCTTGATACTATATCTGACAAAGCAATCGCCATGTTGAAACCATAAGAAATAAGATAATGAATAAATACTGCTTTTTGCTTAGCTTAGCATACTCGTATAAATAGAGTACCTGCAAGGTAGACCTAAGGTTGACTGGAGGAGAATGCTGAATAGCATTAAGGTCGCCTTATGTACCGTGTTTTACGTGCACACAAGCTTTAAATCAGTCTTTCCCAAAGTGGGCGATAACGTCCCCTTGCGGGCGCTGCAGGCTTAAAGGGGGGCGGTAAGAGACCCAGAAAAAAAAATCGGGAAGTTGTGTAGAGGCTTGGGAGGCGTCATCTACTAGGAGGACTCTTAGACACCGACTGAGCACTCGACACTCGACTACAAATGGGGGCGCTAAAATTAATTTATTCTCAAAGTGGGCAGTAGACAAAATAAGTTTGGGAACCGCTGCTTTAAATAAATAAATAAAGACTTAAACTAGTCATTCTACTATCCTACTATAAAATAGTAGTTGTAGGTATGTGAAAGTTTATGAGAATTGATAAATTGAATTTGTTACTCTTTAACCCAAAAAGTACTGACCAGATTTTTCATATAGTTAACTTGCTTAAGAGCATCTTATTGTGAACATTATAGGTAATGCTATAATTTTTAACGTACAAGTATCAATAAAACTATACGCGGGCAAGGCCACGGGCAAAAGCTAGTTTAAAATAAATAAACATCAGCTGTGCTTGTGTTAATGGCGGAAAAACAACATCAACACGAATAGATTCTATTAAAACTCATCATTAGAAATAGATTTCCTCATAAAACAGGAAAATTAAAGGACTCCTAAAGCGTATGATCACAGAATAATATTTTGGTCTGCTGAATATTGAAGCTGAAATAAATAATCATCAATCCAACAGCAAACCGTTTAAAAACACTATCTAACTACTTTGATGTGCAATTATTTTTTTGTGTTGTGTCATGTACTACAGTAAGCAATAAAATAATTTAGTTAACTGGCTTTATTAATCTAAGGTTAACTAGTTAACTAATTTACCTGAGATCAGGATACACTGCTCTCTATGCTCGTACACCAGCGAGCGGTAGGCGTTGTCGGCGATGGCAAATCTGCAATTGACAGAATTTTTTTTTTTTCTATATTTCCGTTAATGAGAATGGAATGCAAGTATCGGTAAGAAAATAAAAACGAAAAACAGAACAATTTACAAAAGACGATCGATAAGGTAATTTGTAACCAATTAGAAATATTCTCGCCGGCCAGTGTCTACTTTTAATTATGAATCTAAATAGGTCGTATACCTTCTGAAACAAACCTTTAATAAATAATTAATAAAAAAGTTTGATTTCCAAAATCTTTTCGGACTGTAATTAAGGTATTATTGTTAAACGATTGTAATAGAATTAAAAGAAGTAGGTACCTACTTAAAGGCCAAACAGTTTGTTGAAGTAGCGTAATTTTATCGATATCTTGTCTGTTTTTTTTAAACAAGAGAAAGGCATTTTACTTTAAAAAAAATTTTTTGTTTAATTAAATATTGAATTGGTCTTTTCTACAAATCAATTTACTCGTTTATAATTGATTTTGAATAGAAGTAAAATGTAAAATAATTATTTACTTTCAGTATTTTTTGTACATTTTCAGGCGCATTCACCAATACTTTATCGAATTGATATCATGTCTGCACTCAATATTAAATACTATATCGTGATATCATCAGATATTGTGCCATTATCGTGGTAATGACTAAATTATCTGCTAAGCAAGTCAGCTGGCTGATAGCATACGGATAAAATGTGGAAGGCTTGGGCACTTTCGATGTAGATCATCTGTCGGGTGAATGACACAAACATCATAATTTGCATGATATTTAATCAGATAACCCAAGATTTTTATGAAGAAACTAATCACACTGCTCGTTTCCACTGTTGTGTATCTTGGATTTACAACTGGACTGCCAATCCAAATGCCAGATTAGAAGAGTTAGGCCCTGGCTTTTTAATAGCATTGAGGGAACCGAGTGGTTAAGAAATTGGGAGCAGTAGGTAAGAGGGTAAACAAAATGGTTTGAGGGTTCTTGGCAGAACTCCTTCTGGAGAGAAAGCAAAATTCGTAACATTTTAAATTCTGAAATCGCGTATTCAATAGTCAATACTTTATTGCTTTATTACGTAACTCTATTAGGTCTCAATTTAAGCAGTTATACAGTGTGGACCCAGTTAAAGCAAAGAAAGTTTTGGAAGGAGGCCCCGCCCTTTGAAGCGATAGGAAATTGGATGGGATGTTACTTTGTCTCCCTAGATAGCTTCCTTCTTACCCCTAAATAGCCTTTCTGGGCTGCTTCTTCAGGGAAACATGGCAAGATCTGTCATGTGACCAGACCACCAGGCCTAGAATGCGCGCCACGATAAACTTTTATCGTTTTACGTGATAAGCCCATACATTTGTCGTTTAAAATCATCGATAAGATTTTACCACGGCGCGCATCCTAGCCCGGCTGGTGTAACAATAAAGGTCAACTTACACATGAGGGGGGGCTTCGAAGAAGGCTTTCTTGTAGTAGAGCTTGATCTTCTCCTCGGTGTAGATGGGCAGGTTCTTGTAGGGGTTCACGGAGATCAGCACGTTGCCGATGTACGTCTGCGAAAGAGTACATCTTTCAGTCATAAAAGTCATTTGTTTTCTGCAAAATGGCTATCGCCCGTATTCACAAACATTACTATGAGGCACGTGGACGCCAAGGGTGACAAACGAACCAATCACAGAGCTCTATTCAACGCTGTGCGTTCGATTTGCTGCTTCACTTAAGCAAGGATCGTTTGTGAATACGAGCGTATTATTCCTTAAGCGCCGTTATTCCCCTTCGGGACAATAATCTGGGCCAGAGCAGCAGAGAAGAAGCAGCGAAAGACTATATCTTTTTGTTTTCTTTTAGTGCCTCTAAATCAACTCATCTTTCTTGTGTCTATCCACTCTACAGTGTGTTAGGTAAATGGGTATATGAGCCGACACTAGCCCATGTTAACATAGGCATATAAATGGTATGGTGAAGTCAGAAATTTGATATCATGATGTTATTTTTTTTAATTTTCATACAAAATAAATTTTATAAAATCCGATTTGTATGAAAATTAAAATAATTAAAATGAAGATATCAATTTTCTGACTTCATTATACCATTTATATGACCATGTTAACATGAGCTTGTGTTGGCTCATATACCCATTTACCTAACACCCTGTAGAAGATGAGGTGTAAAAACAATAGTACCTACGAGTATACAGGGTGTTTCTTGTAAGGTGTCAAGCCGAAGGCAGGTGATAGGTGAGGACTAGACCTATCGATTTCACCCCCATGTATGTTTTACGATTATTCGTAGTTTAGAAGTTATCGTTAATTTTGTGATTTTTTCAAATTTCATGACCTAGTGGCTTAATTTTTTTTTATCTTTTTTTTGGGTTGACTTTTCTCAGAATTCTTTTTTTTTACAGATTCCCTATTAGTTGCAGATATTTGAAAAAATTAATCACCTTCCTATCTTTGATGCAAGATACAAAATTTTTGCTAGCAACATAAAAAATATGCTTTTAGCAGAACATTCTAAAATGAAGTAAAATAAGCATTTTAGTTAAAATTAAAATTGTCCTTACCTGTAGAGGAGAATAATGTTGTGGTAGGCCTTTGTTCAAACTATCATAGCAAATGTTGTGATAGGGATAGAGACATGCAATTTTTGGTTTTACAAAGGTAATACGATAGAGAATAATACAAAACAATAAAAACCACCTGTTATAGGGGCATTTTTGGAGAAATTTATGAAATAACCAAAAAAACACGAATTTTTAAGCAGATTTTTTTCAAAAAGTATCATTTTTTATTATTTGTTGGCTATTTTTGTGTATTTTATGTATTTTTTTAGTATCGCCTGTTATTTAGCATTATCACTGTTTTTATTTTATCAGGATATACCGCTTAGTTTAAAAGTTATTACGTTTTCTTTACAATACGTAATTGGAAGAAAAAAAAATCTATAAAAAATTTAAAAAAAATCTCAAAAAATTTTTGACCCCTTTTTTGTCGATAAAAATAGGTCTAGTTTCATCTATTTTCATATGTACACTTTAACGTGACTCACACTGTATATTCTTTTAAGTACTCATTCTGGTCTGAGAAACTAAATGTGATCAGGATGAAAAAGGCATTTTCGTGAAAATTTTCAAAATACTTAAACAGTATTAATAAGTAAACTTTAATACGCCCAGTAAGTCGATCAATATCGCCAATTAATCATTAAAGAATGTACATTTGATAATGATCTGTAATTTGTATCTGGTTCCTTAACACTGTCGCCACTCGCCACCGTAATTAATTTTGATAAGATTATTTAATTAATCATTAGTGTGGGCACATCAAGCTTTACACTGGGGTATCTTATGACATTGTAATAAGTTACCATTTTGCAAGTAAAATGTGTAGTCTGAGTACAAAAAAGTAGATCACGATTAATTAGTATGTCATGGCGACGCGGTACCTTAATAGCATATTGCAATGTTTAGCAGCAGTGACATGTTCATTTATGATTTACAAACAAAACTCAATGTGCGGTCTTAATGCCGGTCATATGGATTAGTCAATAGTCAACCAAGAAAGCGGTCTTATGCCCGGGCATATGGATTAGTCAACCTTTAGGCAAGGAGGCAGAGAATAGAGCAGTAGGAGACGTAGAGCTATCCCGTTCTAATGGACCATGTTGAGTCAAAAGTGACTCAAAAGTGTTATTTTATACTGTTAGTCTGAGTTGCACCACCTAACTTTAACCGTAACTATAACGTTAAATTAAAACCGGTGTTTTGTATGGAGTTTGAAAGATTTTTGACGTTTATTAAGTTAATGTAAGATTTTTTGTCCTCTATGTAAGATGGTGTAACCCAGCCAGCTTATACAATGTTGAATTTAATTTTGTACTTTATCGCATAAAAGTCTAATCTTAATCGTTTTCGTTATGATGTAATCATTTTGGCACGTGCACGTGATATTTGACCAACATTACAAATTATTTTCATAAATTGCATTTCCTCTGACAGGTTGTTTTGCATGTATGCCTTTGCTACAGACAATTAAGAGTAGGCGCACACCGTTGATTTTTAGTTGGCTGATAGTTGTGCCCGATTTCAAATTGTATGAAGAATCGGCCAAATCGAATCGGCGTAGTGTGCGCACTCCCATACATGCCCATACTGATCAACAGCCCGACTAAACTATCGGCCGACGAAAAATCAACGGTGTGCGCCTACTCTAAAAAAGCAACTCACATAGATAATGTTCTCCCTAAACCGCTTCCTCAGGTTGTCTATGAAGGCCGCCTCCGACTTGAAGTCCTCCAGAAGCACGAAATCCTGCACGCCCACGCGCTCGCGGTGTTGCAACGCGTGCTCCATCACGCCTTGCACTGACACCGGCCGTAGGACCCTGGAAAAGAAAAAAGAATTTTGAATTTCGCGCCAATTTTTGACGTTTGAAATTTTGTTTCAAGAAGTATGTAGCAGTGACACAGGCAGGCTGTAAGGTCTTGAAGAAAAAAAGATGATTTCACGTCACTTGAAAAATTGAATGGAATCAAAAAGTATACTGGCAGTGACACTGGCAGGCTGCAAGATCCTGAAGAAAAAATGGATTTGATTGTGTCCGCGCCAATTTTTGGTAACTTTATCGATTTTTTTTTTTTATGCTAGCCAAGGCAGGTATTTGACCGCAATCGCACCTGGTGTTAAGTGAGATGCAGTCTAGGATGGTACATATCTGCCCTGTAAGTGCCTATTCACTCTCGCCTTGAAAACGCCCGGATTATAGTGTTCAGGAAATACAGCAGCAGGCAGCGAATTCCAGTCCCTAGCTGTTTGAATTTGATGAATGACAAATCCCTCACTTCCCTTCCTCTGTTTATTTCGCGCCAAAATATTTACTGATAGAAAAAAAGAAAGCGAAACCACAGCTAACAAAATATTAAGTTGTACTACGGCAAAACCTCGATTTGAAGGTGACGTTTTCTTTGTAGAATCAGCAGAATAAATTAAAAATCCAAGAAGTTTCTTGCTCAACACGTAAAACGTTAAAAAACAAGATTATCGGCCAGCATTAGTAAATCTGTTCTATCATTAAAATTGATGTTTTTCCTGATACATTTTACTCGTAGTAATCACCCACCGTAATGTCTCAATTCTCCGAAGAGTGCACATTTTAGCGTAACCCATTTTTTTTAACAGTCACTTAGATTTTCACATCACTATCACTTTTTTAAAGATTTTCATAAAAGTGGAAAAACAAACAATCCCAACTAATATTATAAATGCGAAAGTAACTCTGTCTGTCTGTCTGTCTGTCTGTCTGTCTGTCTGTCTGTCTGTCTGTCTGTCTGTCTGTCTGTCTGTTACGCTTTCCCGCTTAAACCTCGCAACCGATTTTGATGAAATTTGGCATAGAGATAGTTTGAGTCCCGGGAAAGAACATAGGATAGTTTTTATCCCGGTTTTTGAAACAGGGACGCGCGCGATAAAGTTTTTCTGTGACAGACAAAATTCCACGCGGGCGAAGCCGCGGGCGGAAAGCTAGTAAACTATAAAATACAGACGAAATAAATATAACTGCAGCGAACTTGAACACTAACTGGACAATGAATAAAATAGTAGACTATGCGAAATAATTATCATTTATAATGAGTTCTAACACTAATTAACATCCTAGAGGAAAGTAAATAAATAAGGAGAAATTACTGTAATGTAAACAAACAAATAAAATCATACCGATGGATTTATAATTAACAGGCAATACCTACTAATATTACGATAAATGCGAAAGTTTGTATGGATGTTAACATGTTTGTTACTCTTTCATGTAAAACTACTGAACGGATTTTGATGAACCTTTACAGTATTGTTTATAACCCAGAATAACAATAGGCTATAATTTATGACGACCTGTGTCAAACTAAACTTCACGCGGGTGACGCCGTGGGCAAAAGCTAGTATTGTAAAATAGATTAGGATGGCATGCGTAAGTACTATTATTAACTTATCGTTTCAGTTTGTAAAAAACAAAAATAACAGTTAACTTATGAAGCAAATGTTATTATTATTATTTTGCATTAGAAGCGACAAGAGAGACCAGTTTTGTTTTTTAATTTACTAAACTGTTTTTCGTATTAATTATTGTGAAAATGTAATGTTATAGCACAGCATTTACCTAATTGGTAAAAAGATATTTTTGTTTGTAAAAGTATTTGTTGAATGCACATTGAAAGTGAGTTATGTAGTGAACAATGTAGGTACTTACTTACTCGTATCTACACTAAACTTTAAAACTTAAATATTTAATTACGTTTTGTAATAAGAGTGGGTAGTTATTATGTAAACTAGTTAACTCTCAAAAATAGAAAAAGAAGCGTATTTTAGTTACCCCATATCTAATTAGTTAGCTCGAAATTTACAAAAATGAAGACGGTTCAGTCACCATGATGAAAAAGTCACCTACCTACTACGCCACTGATTTCTTAGATAAAACCACATAAAACTGTTGAAATGGGATTTACTTAGGCTGGGTTGCACCATCTTATTTTAACTTTAACAAACGTCATAAATCCCTCAAACTCCACACAAAAACACTGATTATGGTTATAGTTACGGTTAAAGTAAGGTGATGCAACTCAGCCTTAATCGAGTTTAAAACTTCGTTTTGTATGTGAGCCTTAACATAAAGCCGCAGGGAAACCACACCGCACGCTCGGGACAGCAAACGACTTGCGGTGGTATTTGTGAATGTCAACTTTCATGACATTCGGCTGCAAATATCATGACATTACACAATGTGGGACGATTCGAGTTGGAGTGAGCCTCTAATGGTATTTGATTGAACCATGATAATGTTTCAATAGTCTCAAATATTTACAACTTCTCAAAGGGAAGAAAAAAAAAGTTTGAATGATGCTTAAACGTATTTGATTGAAACAAAGTTCCAATTTTCATATTTTTTTAACTTCTAAAAAGGATATTTTATCTTTGGAATTAATGTTCCACTATACGATGGTATTGAGAATGATGATGATCTTCATAATTTCAAGATTTGATTTGAAAGAAGAGCTTTGTTTACCTAAAACGGAGAAACTCTAGGCCTGCATCTTACGAGTACCTACCTACCTAATACAAAGTGATGATTAAGCTGAAGGTGCTGATTACAGGTCAGATTTGGAAGACTGGAACTTGGAAGTTCCTGTGTGGATTGCATTCTAAACTAAGTAGTTCTATCCTGAAGCTATTTACATATTTTTAGATAGAATTCAGAACAAGTGCCATTTAAACCGCGTGGGCTGAGTCCGCTGAGTAGGTGAGGGATACACGATTAGTGTCAGTGTCAGAATAAGGATGCGTGACATCATGGCGCCAAACGTACGATTAATGGATTGGAGGAGGCATGTCGCATGCAAATATGATGTTAAGTCAGCGAGAAACGAATTAAGCAATCTGACGTTTTGCATGATAGAAGTTTATTGTAAAACTAGTTAATCAAATCCTTCGAATCGAATGTCAGTCTACTACCGTGCGAGTTTTCCCCTTTCAAAAACTGGGATATACTGCCCAAACCTCTTGAAAGGTTCAGTGACTTTAGCATGAAAAGGTAACAAAAAGATAGAGTTACTTTTGTTCGCCTTTATAATATGAGTGTGGAAGTGTTTATAGATGGATTTATTTAGACGCTCACAACTCAAGTCTAATATTGTCCTATGATTGATTGATCTATATCATTGGTTCCCAAACTTATTTGAGACGCACCCCCTTTCGACCATACAAAATATTCCACGCCCCCCTCCTCCAGTCAAGATTATTTATTGGTCGTATCGAGCAGTCTGGAATGCATTTCTCTCAGCGGTCGCAGGTTTTTTATACTTAAGTACACATATGGCCTACGTCCCCTTTAAAGGTCTTTGCGCCTCCCCTTATGTGGTTCCCAATATCTAGTAATGACTTGAAACCATGGCTGAATCGAATAGAGTTTTGTCGTACTATAATACATACTATAGTAATACAGGCCTAAATAAGGCCTTTGTGGCCACTAAGGTTAAATATGACATCTGATACATGTTTAGATGACGTCATCTCTAATCGAGGAGAGCCAGTGCCTTATTAAGTTTTCCTGTATTTACTTACTGCATATAGCATCTAAATAAAGTTTGGAATGACTGTTGTTGACGTGTGTGTACATGATTAATTAAATGCGTAAGTTGTTTGTTGTAGTGCAAATAGCTTAGGCATTTCCTTAATAAATTACCTACTCATGTAACACGAATGAATAGAGATTTAAGACACAATACCTTAACGGTTAGTTATGTATGTTTAACATACTTGAAATTCTTAATTGTTTTGTGACAAGAACTGCTATATCAAAAAGAAGCGATACGTGTTCTTATTCCGTTGTATAACACAGGACTAATAAAGAAATTCGCCTGACACACTTAATATAGCTTAATATCTCTCAGAATGTATTTCTGTAAAAAGTAGCCTCTATCACTTCTGATTTAGTGCAGCTTTTTTCATTGGATTCTTTCTTTATGAAATAATTAACTAAATCGTACGACGAGAAGTTTCAGATATTACCTACAGCTTCGATACAAATTTTGTTTTATGGACTTGGTAGTTAACCTACTATTCAATAGTTTATTTATATTGTAAGGAAACGGTTCAATGAGTTCAAATAGGACTTAATTTTTCTTTTCAACCCATCGATTATACTTCAAAAGCAACATAAATCGCTACGCATCCGTCGCATGCGCACCGTTCCCGCTTTACCAAAATCGATCGGAGTCAATCACCTTTCGTCTAAATATGGTCTGGCTAAACTTAGCGGATTAACTTTAACGCGCGCGTTAAAACTGTTTCTTTTCGTTTACCTGAATGATGTTGTTTGAATTTTGAGGTGGAATTACAAAATATATCTACTAGGGTGGTCCTTATTTTTCGACTTTTGAATTATCCCCGGGGCACTTTCTCATTCGATTATATGCCTCTAAATATGAAATTAGCTTTTTTTGTTTTTTTTTTTTAGTTAAGATTTAGAGGTCGCTACCAGCTGTCAAAATATTTACAAAAGCTTTGAAAATCTTAAATCATGGTTTCATAAATGTTTTATTTAAGTGTTTATATCACATTTTACGTGCAAATGAACATCGCATAGATAGAATAGACAATGGCTTCTTGTCCCCTTCTCCCCTCAACCCCTCTTCTATACCGACCATGGTACCGACGCGTCGAGATACTAACAAGTAAACTCTTATATCTTAAAAATAATTGATTCAAATATGTACATTGTACATAATATCTTAGTTCATAGCAACAACAATAATTTTGTAATATTTTTATTTGGCTTTGGCTTTAAAAATAAATGAATCTAACAAATACAGATTTTGTTTTTACTTAAAATTCAAACCTTGGTAGCGACCCCTAAATGTCTTTTAAAAATTAAAAAAAAAATAATGAAAGACTTTCATATGGTATAGGGTGTCAATTTTCGACGAATTTCATAATTTATTGTGTAACTTAAAAAATAATTGAGATAGATTTTTTTTCTTATTTTTCCTAAAGCAGTCATGACTATGTCCACACTGCGGCGCCGGCTTATCCTTGAATTTTGGGACACGTTGTATATTCAAATTACGTGGTGCCCCGCAAAATATAAGAAAAAAATTTTTTTTTCGTAGGAATAAGGACCACCCTAATATCTACACTTCTTAACTGTATTGTCATCTTCAAGTCATTTATTTAGTGTCCATTGTAAGAGCGCGATCCTCTCTAATTTACCA
The DNA here is from genome assembly GCF_004193835.3 of Ostrinia furnacalis. Taxonomy (NCBI): domain Eukaryota; kingdom Metazoa; phylum Arthropoda; class Insecta; order Lepidoptera; family Crambidae; genus Ostrinia; species Ostrinia furnacalis. The sequence goes on along the minus strand of NW_021131592.1, from coordinate 541,423 downwards.
CAAGCAAACTGTACTAGGAAGTTACTCTTAGAGACTTTCGTAAGAGGTCCTAGAAGACTAAGTACAGTTTGTACTCGGTTTCCGTGACGAAATTTCTTTCAGGCGAATGTGGTTGTAATTATCTGAGGCACGTATTATACGACGAAATTCAAGACTGGATTTCACCAAATGGGATTCAAGAATTTATTTTGTCAGTCAAAACCCAGTCTTGAGCTGCGGTTGAGATTTTCATTATCATCATCATCATCATTTCAGCCATAGGACGTCCACTGCTGAACATAAGCCTCCCCCAATGATTTCCATGTTTATCGGTTAGTAGGTAGCGGCCTGCGTCTAGCCACAGAATACATAATTAGTAGCGTCCAGCGCCTTTCTGCTAACTTTATGATGTCACGTGGTGGAGATTTTAAGAGTTTGGAAAAATACTCCCATGAAATAACTGCGGGTTCGGGAAGAAAAAGATCCTTTACAAGAAAAGACGACATTCTTTGGAGAAGAGCAGTTAAAAGCTGTGAACCAAAATGTCAGACGCTTAGGGCAGTATAAATATTGACACTAGGGTTGAATCAACGCACACAAATCGCCGAATTCATAAACAATGTGCTACTAGCGTTTCTACTTAAAAAAGTTCCAGTTGCGTGCCACAATCACTTAGTGGACATCCATCGCACCCGGCCCTTCCGAAACTGTGTCAAGACCAGTGATGAATTTCTGGGAATATTGCTTATATTCCCATGCAAAACTCCCTTGAATCCCGAGAAGTACAAGTACCTACATTGATAATATATAAAATAAATATGCATAAACATGACCATTAGAAACAAAATTGTGTAATGACAAGCTATATGCAACCGGCAATAGGTATTACTGCGATTTTCAGGAAAGTTTGGTATTATCTGCATACATTGCAATCTTTTATGTTTGCGACAAGATCCGTGTCAAAATTGTGACATGCCCAGTGATGTGCTGTCGGGAATATTGCCGAAAGCAAGAATTCCAGGAAATTTTCTTGTCCAGTGCGATGTAACGGTATTGCAGTCCGTCCAAGCCGAAACTATGTCAAGCAAGACCCACCCACAGTCCTTCCTTGACGAATATGGCTGTCAAATATTTGAGAAAGGGAAAGTTGCCAGGATTTTTGATTAACGGTGCTGTATCCAATTTTTATCAAGGTGTAAAATTTTTAGCAGCTTTCACCCGAATACAAAAGCTGTTTTAAAACAGCGGCTGGCTTACTAGCAGGTTTTAATAAGTTTTTTTATGCTAAAAGAAAAAAGAAGTTTAAAGAAAAATTTAAATTTAGCCCATAAGTTTACGTGCTATACAATTTGTGAAATTTTAATTGTAGGGGAACCTGTTGTACTTAGGCCAGTTTTTAGAATTTTGATTTTTTGAAAAATAATGGTGATAGTTAAACTTGTCTAGTGCAGTTATATTTAAAGATCATTTAATTAACTACATAAATCATTCATAAAATTGGGTATAATTTTAACAATTTGGGCATACTAGCTGCTAGAAAAAAAAAGGGAAAACTGTCCTAGGTACAACAAACCAGATGTACCTTGGACCGTGTACTTTGTACCCATTTAAATTTAAATAAATGCTTATATTCGCTTCAATTTGTTAATTTTCTGTTAAATTATTATTTGAAATACCAATTATTACAGTTATTAGCAACAATATCTAAGTAAAAGTATTTTTTAAAAAAGATCCTCATCCATATTTTTTGTACTATTTATTTTTCACAATTTTTTGGCAACAAATCACTTAAGTTTAAGCCGGCTCTCCAGTCCATGTTTAGCCTTACACAATCAACAAAAATATGACAATATTCAACATTTTTTCTAGAAAATTTTGTTGAATGTTGATAATGTTATGTCGTGTAGGACAAAATACGCGCTGGAGTGGCTTTAACTTTCAATCTAGATTTTTTTATTTCTTATCATTTAACTTAAATTCTAGCAAAATATCCATTAAAACCGCTTTATCAACAAATATAATCTTAAAAAAGTCATATGAAGATACATTAAACGTAAATTTAAAAAAACATTAGAAATTAAAAAAAATATATCAAAAACAGACTTTAAATTGCTATTTTGAGGTCTTCGGGGCATTGTTTCTATAACAGTATAATATGTTTTTTTTAGTACAATAAAATTCTCATTAAAACGTAATGAAAATCAGTGACCAAGGTACTCATCGCTAGTTGGGTGGTCAAGGTACAACATTACGACTACTTCACTTAATAAGCTTAATAAACCCACTTCCATTTGAGCTTAGGATCTGAAACTCATATCGTCCAGTAGCTAGATATATAAAGATTATGTTCTAACTATAACCGTTTTGTCAAACATGCAACATTTTTCATAAATTGACATGAAGTAAACCTCCAAAATCTCACTGCGTCAGTGTAAAATATTAAATTACCATTTTTTCTTGTACTTGCACGGCGTCGGCGAATCTTAGCTAACTTCACGTTAATGTTGACAAATAACGTATGTAATACCCTAGACAACTTTTCATAAAACCTCATAATTTAAAAAATATATACAATTGTTTTAGGTACAACTCTGTCCAAGGTTCAACAGGTTCCCCTAATCTGTTTTGCGTCTTTAATAAATAAATAAACAAATAAATAAATCATTTAACTCTCTCTCTCTTTTGCCAAACTTTACCATGACAATTTTTTGTCTTCATGCCTCCTAAAAAAAGGGCAGTTGTGTCCATCTTTCTGTATTATCTGTATGTCATCAATATCACTCATTCATTTGATTATTTTTTTACCACTTAGTGCGCACTTGGACGGCATCAGATTATAAAAAAAATTGTAGCAAAAACGCATCTATAACAACGGAATAAGAAGCCACAGGGTAGCTTGATATGCCCTCGTCTGCACAAGCAAATCGTAATGCATTAGAATGTATTGCCGGATCGAATTGATACATCAATTAAACATCCCATTTAAGATGCCGGCAAATGGCCGACAAAAGAACGGTTTCTTTAATTCGTTTCCTGCAATCGATTAATTATTGATTCAATAAAATATTCGACCGTCTGTCTGTCTGGATATCCTTTCTCCTTACATAATAAACTGGTTATCGAGTGATTTATTTGTCCATTAGTCTGAAAGCGAATGTAGCTAATCAAATCGTGCAGACAAAATTAAGCATTAGCCATTTATATTGGGGGTCAGAGAAAAAGAAACCAAACAACTTTTTATTTTATTGATGCTGTAGAAAATTTTTTAAGTGCTTCTTTTCCTACCCTTTCAAGCCTCGCAAATCGAGACAATAGAAATCAATTGTTACGCGATCTTCGAGTAGGTAGACCTGTACCTTAGGTCATTTAAAATCGATAGCACATCATTTGTTTATTGCTAAATGTTATTATATTTAATTACAACTACCCACCAGAAATAGAAGACGTCAATAGCTTGATTTTCTTTCCATTCAGAACAAAACATAACTTACGTATAACTACTATTTTTTTCAGATACAAAACATCTCAAAAATAGAGTTCAATAAAATTGATAAAGAAGAACAAAAATTTTGCGGGCATAAGCCATGAAAACTTGTTTTTAATTTGCCACATGCTTTTCAAAACTATATCCTGATAACCTGACCTTTTATGGTAACCCCAGCTCTTTATTATTACCATGATGTCATTAGAAACGAGGATTTCTCTACTTCTAGAGTCTTGGATTAACCGATTACATAGACTGACGACTTTCTTGTTTATGACCAAGCTTACAGCTGGGAGCGGTTTTTATTTGTGCTAATGGAGAAAACACACTGCTTTATTGATGGCTTTCCTGTCAGGTGGCGAAGGCTTTGTTTCGTGAAGGTAGTGTTCGAAAAAATGAAAAATTTCGTGAATGGACTGTCTCTACAAGTTTATGTTGTTTTGCTTTCCTTTATTGAATTTGAAAAGTCAACATTGTGAAGCTATGATCACTATGATGAAGACATAAATCAACGAAGCGAAGTAACAGCTGACGTATTAGTTGGTCTACTATAGAAATAAATAAAATTGAAATGTCTGTTGGTGTAATGCTCATATTTATAAGGCTTTTTGTACAGGAATATTGTGAGCGTGAAATAATTCCATACATTTTGGTTGAATTAATAGCAACTCTACATAAGATCTGATTTTTAAATCTCTAAAATAGTGACTGAGTTTCTTGCGTTGCTTGTTTTCAGCACTGGCACATTTATTGTCCTGAAACAGTGGTAGGGTTAATACTGGGACGTGTAAAAGCCTACTTACAAAAAATGGGTTGACCGATTTTGAAGGTAGGTATAATTTCACAAGCAGATTGTTGATGTTAGAATACGAAGTAACATTTATAAAAATAATAAGGGTTTCTGGCAGACGAAGCCACCGACTGAAACTAGTTTAATAAATAGACAAACTGTCGTCAAGCCAACTCCTGCGCACACCGTTAGCCGCCGGTTTGGGTCTCATTTGCATTTGTTATTGTCTACGCCTGCTCGTGAATGCTAATGCGCTGTCACTTGTCTATGGGTCACAAGAAGTAGGGTCTCGGGCAGGGGGTCCCATTGAAATTGAATTATATTTTGTTGCCTATTCATTCCAGATTCCAATTGGAAGAAGTCGTAAATAATGTCAAGTTTGTCAAGTCCACTATTACAGAAGATAGTAGGTATTTCAAGCACTGGGTTATTTTATGTATTTATTATAGGTGCTATTTTGCAAATAAATAAAATTGTATGGTCTGATGTGAGTAAATTCTGAATTTTCCCTTCCCTTCGGGACAAACGTGGCCTTAATGACTTGGGTTTTTTGGGCGGTCAAGCTGTAGATCCTGGCTACACAGGAGTTGCATTGGTGGGAACCAGAGGTGGGAATAGTCCCGTGCCTCTCTGAAGTTCTCTTGACTGTGACTTTTTAACTTTCCTGTAAAACCTCTCGTCTAATGTATCACATAGGAATAATGTAGCATTACTGACGGTGAAAGTAATGTGGTTACTAGAAACGGCGATTGTTTGAAAACATAGTCTATTAAACGATAGGTCTCGACCGTTAGCGACCTAGCCACTTTGTTGAGGCACCACATTGTTCGTGGTACTTGCTAGGTAAGTAACTGTTCGTGATAGTACAGTGAGTTTGATAAGAAATTATACATAACATGCATAAGTAATGTATTTTGAATGAACAGACTTCGACTATCTTTCAAACAAATAAGTCCGATGAATCTCGCAAACCTCTGAAAACTGGACTGACATGACAGACCAGACAAAACGAGGACACTGAATTATGAAGGTGTCATCTACATACTTTCAGAAGAAACCCTCCTCCAAAATTAAAGGTATTTATAGTAATTTCGGAACACTTAAACTATTTGCCTGAAAAGCTGAGATAAGAGAAAGTGGTTCAATGGATATTTTTCTAGTTTGACGTCTATTTTGTGGTTTGACTTTTGTAGTATGCTACATTATCTAGCTTGACGTGAAGTCGTCTGTTTTCTCTCTAAAGGCCTTTGCCCAGCTGACTCCTCACAAAGAGAACCGGTTGTGTCATAGCTGACGTATCTGGCTCTAGTTTCGTTGTTCCACCTCAAGGCTTTAGGGAAGTGTCACTTGTAATTGGACGCGTAATCACAGTATTAAGTTACTTTGACGTAATATTTTCTAAATAGTGATTTTAAAGCGAGGTAGTGGGAGAGATTGAGAGCCATAAATGGAGCAGGACACTTGTTTGTTGCGGTCGCGGTGCTTCTTCTTAGCACTTGCCAAATGTTGGTCTCGAAGCGCTGGTGCGGTAAAGATTATGCGACATGTAGAGGCAGGCTCCTTAGGAGCAAAATATTTGTCGATTTGTAAGTACTATTATACATAAATAGTCTTTATAGATAAAGAAATTTTGATTTTGACTTTGACACATTGCACGGAATACGGATGAACCGCAGGGCCAGAAAGACCTTGGAGTGGAGACACCCGGGGCAGAGAAAGACCGTCTAAAAGATGGACAGATGACATCCGGCAACAAGCTGGCATAAACTGGATGCAAGTGGCCGGGGACAGAAGTTGATTGAAGGTTTTAGAGGAGGCCCATGTTCGTAGACGAACCCAAAGCCTGATAGATATCATTATAAAGTTACGTAGAAATAATATAAACATTAAAAGCTATTTTATTTATTTTCTCTTTAGCAAAGTGAATTATTAAGTATTTTTGAAGAATAAAAAATGATTCAACTAGGTATTTACTTATTTATATTTCTTTCAAACGTCACTTTTTTGTCTCCACAAAAAATCCAATATTATTATACCGTTTAATTAATTCATACCTAATTCGAACGAGTAATTCCAAGAATTAGTAGTAATTAAACAAGAATATGTTGTTTTTAGAAATCGATTTGGACGATTATAGTGGAGTGGGTATCGGATTAAGGAATTTTATTGTTGACTAGCTTTTACCCGCGTCTTCGCTTGCGTGAAATTTAAAGCATTCATGAAAAATTTAGCTTTCTCAATCTCATGGTCAAAGAAGTTTTAAAATCAGTTCTGTGGTTTCAGATACAACTTTTTACAAACAAACTGTACCTAATGTTATTTTTAATATTCACTCGATTTTTTTTCTGTTTCTGTAGCTTCTCTCAATCTTAAATCTTTCACAGTCCCTAAAAGTAGGGAGGTATATTATTCGTATAAATAAAGCATTTTTTTAAAACACCGCTCACCTCTCAAGAGTGGGTTCCAAACAATACCCTATTATGACGAAAAGCGAACTAGAGCCCTTTAAATCGACAAGTTCGTCGCCGAAATTGAAATACGAAACCATGTAGGCTAAATAGAGCCAAAAATAAATACACAAGGTCTTTCTTTATGCAACACTCTTGCAAATCCTCAACGATTTAAGTATAAAATAATTCAGAACGTTATCAAAGAGCGTTGCATCTCGATTGTAATTTAATTAATTCAATTTCGACATTATGGCTTTCGGAATTGAAATCAAGAATTCGAATTTGTTGAAAGGCGTTTGCTAATTTATGTTTCGCACGTTTCAATCTGATGTAACTGCATTTTTTATGTATGTATTATAAAAGTTTAGGATAATTTATTTACATATCTGCAATTCTGCATCTAATTTGACCATAATCATAAGTTTCTTAAAACAACTCATTTGAATTTTAGGTATCTAGCTAGCTCTAGGTGGGATTCAAACCTATATGTAGCCTGTAAGGCAGGGTACTCACCTGCCATGTAGCACGTAACGTAGCATGTAACGTGTCCAACCTTCAAGTGAGTTTAAGATTCGTCCACGGTCATCGCGTATCTAGCTGCGAGCTCCTGGATCCTACTGCGAGACGCCTTTGTGCTCGCAGTGATACCGCCACTCGGCGGGTCGCTGCGATCTCCCTGCGAACCACGCGCGAGCAGCTCGAAGCGGGCTCGTGCCTACCTATGTACTCACTTGATACAGTATCTGATACATTACATGCTAGGTACACGGCTAGATGAGTACCCTGCTTAAGAGGCGACTACTTTTCGCAATGAGCTATACACATAGAGACAAGAATGGACAATGGTAAAAGGACAAGGAATCTTGTACCAAATTTTGGTGAATAAGGCAAGTTGGATTTAAAATAAGTAATTCTTAACGATGCAGGTAAAATACATGTTTTGTAGGCCATTTGTTTATTGTTTTTAGATTATTTTATAGCTTGTAGAGACTGCTTATTTATCTAGTTAGTGGATAAATCTTGACATCTCTATAAAGTCATGAATATGTGCCTCTATACTTAAAAAGGTTTTAATAACTTGATAGACTGACAACGGAGGATCTTTAAAAGGATTGTTTTTTTCTATTGAGGCGTGGAATCGTTGTTGTGGATAAAAAAAGCCTGGAAACAATATAAATATTGATAATTTTCAGCTTCAAAATACTCTCGCTTACGATGTTTGCTACGTTATTTAGAAAGAAGTAATAGTAACGTGAAAGTAAAAATAAATAAACTAATTGAAGATAAAATATTGCTAACAATGAATTATTCATTAGATAAACATTTAACAATGTGTCTCTGTGCGTGACAAAAACAAGTGAAATATCCACGTTTTAGAAATTTTGTTAAATCACGTACGAGTTAACAATAATATTATCTACTCTAACGTTTAATGCAACGATTCGTTTATACATATTATATTGGTAATTAGAGGCATTTTTTAGGGTTTCGTAGTCCTGAAAAGGAACCCTTATAGTTTCGATATATCTGTCTGTCTGTCTGTCCAAGGTTCTGCTTGGAAACTATTGGCACTAGGGAGCTTTAATTTCGCCCCCCCCCCTCTATAAACTAAACTGTTGGCTTAAAAAAAATATGGGAAAATTCCTAATAATACTGATTTTCATGAACTTTCAAGGAAAACTATAACGGTTAAGATACATCAGTTATTTTAAGAGTAATAGTCATTTGACTCATGTATTAGGTATACAATTTATTAACCAGTAAAAATTCCTTAGAAGAAAAAATGAAAAGTGATTTTAGGTGAAGTAATTGCTTGATTCTGAAATATATTGTGGTAACGATGGACAACTAGGGAATCCTACACTGCGCGTTGCACGACACGCACTTAGCCATTTTTTTTTAGTTTAATAAATTAATTAACAATTAGTTTAGATGACAGACAAAATACATAGCAGTTTGTCTTCTTCATAGTCATACTCACAGACGCATGATAAGTTGATTGATTAAACGAGTACATGATTTACATAGTTTAGCAGTAGCACTTTATAATATTAATAAAATAATCTTTATTTTCTCATCACAAACATTACAATGAGCACAAGTTATTCATATAATTACATAAAAAAAATGTTTGTGTGAGACTGATGCCTGTGATAGGTATTTGTATAAATATTAAGACTACTTTTACGGTAGAGTATCATGAATTGAATTTTGTTTGTCAATTGGTCATGATGAACTGTAGTCATTAGTATGAGTATGACAATACTGAAGACCGGTTCCTAATTACGTAAATAAAAAGCTCTAGCCTCTATTGAAGTGACAACACGCTGTCAAAAAAGGAAGCAAATAGGTAAATAACAGGGTTTTATAAAATAGTTAACTGAACTTTAGTAAACACGCGTATCTTCTAACGCTACCTAATCCATTTTATGAATACAAAACCTTTAAGCATTTACTTACTATTGATAGGTAATTTAAAAAAAAACACTAGATAGAGAAGCATTTTGGAAAGATACGGGTCAGTTAAAAAACTATTACCTACTTAGTCGTTTTTTTACGAATTTACACATTACCTAGATAAGTAATTTACCACAAAAGTGTATTTACATAAATGCCGGTACCGTATGAGTCAACCAGTTGACCCAGTTGTGGGGTCTGACGTCTACGATGACACGTTGGTATGTTGCGTTTGGTACCCAAGGCCGTAGGAAAGAGAGGTTTGAGAGTTACTTAACCCTAACCCTTAGGGGTTAGATGGTACCTGCCTAACTCAGGGGGCCCACTGTCGGACCCATAGTCCGTTCCAAGTCGTTATTGCCCCGCACGTGGAAAATTTTGAATTTTCATTTCGGCAGTTGCCCAGGATCTCACGTGATGAAATCCACACGATATTAAAAACCTTAATGAAAAAGACGCTATTGGAATGTTTACGCAGCGTAACAAACTACTTTAATGATGACAATAAGTAGGTACATTGACGATGATGATGATGAATCTAAAACTTTATTTATTGATACTTATAGGTACAAATTGATCTATTTGATTTCGCCTGCAATGTAATAAAATCCAGACAAGGATCTCCATCAGGAAGGTGAACGACTTAGCCAAAACGAAAAGTCGGCGTGATGTAGGCGCCGCCGGATGACTAAGCCGGCTTGGACGTGACTGCAATGAAGTATTGAATTTTGGCAGCATTAAATTCACACGGATCAGGTGCGTCTGCGGTGGTATTGCCGGACGGCAATGTTTCAAAATAAACTTATTATTTGGTGCTGAAAATGCGATTTCAGAAAAAGTATTTGTATCTACTACCTACCTAACATTTTTTTTTACATAGAGCATAAATAAATGTCGCTCTGCCCTAGTTAGATCACACTATGCAATGGATAGTTTACGTATGCCCGTTTTCATCATCAAACCCTAATTTTATGTAAAACATACATTTATGTTTAAAACAGTTTGAAATCGTTTCAGCCAAATGACGTCCACTGCTGGACAAAGGCCTCCCCCAAGGTTTTCCACAATGAACGGTCCTGCGCTGCCCGCATCCAGGCATGGAAGACGTAGCGTGGGCAGGCCTCCTACTAGGTGGACCGACGATCTGGTAAAGGTCGCGGGAAGTTTGAAATAATAAGAGTTTAAAAATAGATTAAAAACAAACTCTTCAGCTTTATAGTATTAGTATGGATAATACATGCATATTATAGTAGAGAAAAGTCGGAAAATTCCATTACGTTAGCAAGAAACAATCATACCAAAATAGATATTTTCTCGACAGGGGATCGAATCCTCGACTTATCAAACATTATCTCGTGTTGCTACTCCCATGGAGTCATCGCCCACGCGGTGATAAGTTGCTCTTATGAAAACACTTATCTAAACAGTTAAACGGAGTGACACAAAATAATAGGTACGTCTCCATTCCATGGAGTGTGGGTTGTATGGTATTATCTACTGTGATAGTATACAAAATGTTAAAAAGCTGATTTCAACCTACACATTGAGACTACGGATAAAGAAAAGGTACATTATTATGTCACACAATTAAAAACTATAGTAAAATGCTGACGCGAAAATGTAGAGCTTAAAATATCTACTAAGTCTTTTACAGCGAAAATTCCTTTGTAATGATAGAATTTTCGCAAAAACTTATGATGACATTCTTTGAAGAGCATTTGACACATTAGTGTAAGTAAGTACATAATTAGTAAAAATATTTTACTCTAATCGAAAATGTTCTGTTCTTAAAACCAGCAGTGAAATAATACCCTTGCTTACAGGCTATACATATGTATAGGAAAATTAAGTTTGTCCTGTAAACAAGGAAACGGATTAGCAGTGAGTTTGTCCGATTTCAGCTAATTCCAGTCACGATCCTGACTCACGTTCGTCAATGAGGTCACGGTCCTTCGTCACGAGTGAGGTAAAAATAAGTTTAAGTCGCAACTTGATATCCATTTGGCGATTTGGCACTAATCACTTGTTTGTGTAATTGTTTTACGCCTCTTTATCTTGTTAGTTATTTGTGTGTGCGTATGGCTTAAAGCCCGCAACTCCAAACACCTAGTTAACCATCTTGTTGAAGAGAATTAAGTTTCAGAAACCTGTGTTTATGGGTAAACTTGTTTCACACTAGTCATAAACAGTTTATCAACAAATGTTGCCTAATGAATACATGGCTTTAAGGTGTAAGTAATTAAGTATCACACCTATTAGAAAATAAGTATAAAGTATGTTACACGTAAATCAATAGTTTCAGTCTGGTAGTTTGTTACCAGATTGAATTAAAGTTTTTTCAGTTGCTTTAAACAATATGAGTGTAAAATTTGTTAACTACAGTCTTGATACATTACTTGGTATGACGTTTGATTCGTGACAGGATGATACACTAGTCATTCATAGAGCGGCTCGTTGTTCTGTTACAAGTAAATTCTCTAGTTAGTGACTAGAGAACCTTTTTATGTAAGTTTTTTAATTTAATGTTGTAGGTAGATACTCAACGTTGTTCAATGCAATATTATCAATTAGTGATACTTGCTAAGCACTTCCTTTATTAATTCTACATAACTTCAGGTACACCGTTAGCGATAGTATTTCCCAATATACAGGGTGTCCCAAAATTAGCACGTCACACTGAGACTGGAGGTAGCTGAGTCTAAGACGCATCGAACAAGCTTAATATGTCCATGTAAGTTTCATAAGTTTTAAGATATGACCAATTTTATTTATTCATGTCCATAGAAAAGTTTTATGAGTTTTGAAATATGATTCATGTTAAGTAGTTATTTTTAAAAATACGTTGTTAGATGCGTCCTAAGCTCATTTACCTCTGGTGTCAGTGTGACGTGCAAATTTTGGGACACCCTGTATACAAACTACTTAAATGCTACATGAAATTTTCCTGCTAATACGTCATAAACTACAATTTCTTGGCAAAAAATCCATCAAAAAATTGAAGTAAATGTGATACAACAGCAAGTATAGTATGCAATAACCTACACACCAGCTGTGAGTCAAGGACAGTGGCCGATGTTACCTGGTCTAATCCGCCTAAACCACGTGGGGGAGATTAAAATCTAATGACCTGCTTCGGTGACGTCATGCGATTAGTCATAGTGGACCGGTTTGCTTACATTTTAGGTAGTAAGAGCAGTCTAATAGGTAGTCTGCAGTTCAAATCTTGGATAGGATATTAAACAATGTATGTCAATCTATGAACGCATCTTTATGGTAGGTCCTAGTCTATTCCTTCTCTGTTCACTCATTTTCGTATTGTAGTAATTAAAACTTTTTAATTTCAAGTTTCTTTGCTGATTGACCTTATTTTCCAGCAGAGGACGTCCACTGCTGGACACACGATTCCACAATGATGCGCAAAAAATTCACACGCTATCGTGATGCATAAAAGGGACAACGCCATCTATTGGTCAGATTCCGAACTAAACTCATACACACATAATGTAGTGCATTTACTTGACATTGACATTGATTAAGGGTGGGTTGCACCATCTTACTTTAACTTTGACAAACGTCAAAAATCTGTCAAACTCCATACAAAAAGCACCGGTTATTGTCATTGTTACGGTTAAAATAAGGTAGTGCAACTCAGCCTTAGACTCGCGATTTCTTGGTTTTTCTTTGACAAATAGAAACATACGTGAGAAGACCAACGGTCAATATTTAAGCTATAAGCATAGTTACCTGGGTATCATTTTATCGCTTTGTTGCCAATTTAGATTAGAGGCTATTCTAGAAGCCATATTTAGAGGCTTATAAATATGCAGTGCTTTCCTAGCATTATGTCATCGGCGTATTGCCTGTCTTTTGTGCATACAAACGAACTTATTTTTACATCAACGCAGATACAGGGATACTTTAGTTAATTTTCCTGACAGAACATTAAATCTGTACCCCCAGTGAAAAGGGATCTAACTCGACTTAGATCAAAATTGACTTTATAACATAATGTGAATCTCTGAAAAATTAGCTATTTTTGTATCTAATCGGTATGTTTCTACGACGTATAGAAAAGAAAATAAGTTTGTGCCAAATGATACAAGTAAGGCTTTGTGAACCAATTTTGAGTTTTCTTTCGTGTAAAGGGCTTTTTAAAAGCCTCTTTGTTGAAAACAAATGCATTTTATGACTTTACTTTTATATTATCCTTCTGTAGCCAAAAGGCAATCAATATAGCTTGACATCATCATCTCTGGTCCAGAGATTGATTCCTAATAGGGTAATTGTAGAAAACAAACTTTTCTCTGTCTTCTGTCTAATTAGTTGATGTGAAACCATTGTTGTTTCTGGTCTTTATTACACAATTGCTTCAGCTATACTTACTTTAAAATAGGAGATAATGTATGTGATTTAGGCCGATATAATTCATGGTATATGGTGTAATAATTAATAAAATAGTAGTTTCAGATCAAAATAAACATTTAAGGAGTAAATAATTAGAATTCAGTCTCAAATTCTAGCCTTATTCCTTTACAATCGCCACTTATATCACTTTACACATAGTTATTTGGATACTTAGATCGCTGTTATGTTAGTTAGATCGGTTTACACTTTTTTTTTCTCACCACAAAATTGGTGTATATTGATATAAGTAAAAATTTTTGGACGATTTACCCTAAATAACCTGAAATAATGATTCCTCATAGTGTAATTACTTATGTTTGTTTTACAACTTTTTCTAAAATTGAAGAAACAAAAAATTATCAACAAAAATGGCGGAAAATGTATCACTTTACACTTGTTAGCGTGTGGTCAATTCAGTGTGGTGTAAAATGATTTATGTCCCATTACATCACTTTACACGAATGTAAAGTTGTCGTGCATGGTGATATAACTGTGTTTTTATTTAATTACGAAAAAACCACATGCTATATTTCCCAAACTGGCACACTGTCTAATTATATCTAACATTACCTTTCACCTAAAAAATATTTCACCAAGTTATCTCTAATAGCGATGAAGCAGGATTTTTTTTAACTTCAAATGCGATTTCCCAAAAATCACCATTTTCGACTTAACTCCCTTTTCACTGGGGGTACAGAAATTTGATATGAATGGACGTAAGAAATAAGTAACAGTACCTACTTGAGGACAGACGACTATCTATACTTTGTGGGAATATTGCACTTAAGTATTTAGGCCACCCACTAGGTGGACCGACGTTCTCTGGATGAGGGCAGCGCAGGAATAGTCGTTGTAGATATCATTGGTGAAGGTTTTTGTCTACCAGTGGACGTCATTTGGCTGAAACGAACGAAGAACGAACGAAGATAGCACAATGACAATGTTTAATTTGGTGTGCTGTCGTCTAGCTAGCTTGGTAGGTCTATATTTTCTGCCTAGATTTACATATAGCCAGGATGACCTATACTTAAGTTATTTATTAGTAACTGAAGGTTAAGTTTTCCCTGTGTTCATTATGCACTAATGACGTAATGCTCATTAACACACTAATTTAAAAGTGTTTCGCTAACGAGGTCATTGTTATTATCTCTTGGGAAATTAGACAATGTTTAATTTCGTTAACTCTATGTTACAAAGTTCAAACTTAACTAAATAATTTATTATTCTTTACAATAGTCATATCTTTATTTCAACAGTATATTATTCGTTACTCTGTGCTAAGATATTCATTAACTTGTTACATTATTGCAATGTAGAGCCATCTCTATTGTATCTTAAGAGTGACAAATATTCCATGTTTTTACCCGACTGCGCCAGGAAGAGTTTTATTTTTAAGGAATTATAATGAAATGCCTAATCAAAACACAATAAAACTTTTTGCGATCAACCGATATCCATGCGGAAAAAACCGTAGGCAAGCGTTAGCTTCTAATTTTAGGGACAAAAGACATAACATTAAAAGAGTCACTTCAAAATAAGTGACTCTACCTTTTCCTAGAGTTTCAGAAACTTGTCAAAAACATTATATTTAGAAATCTGTATGCAGGTTTCTATAGTCATGTATGGGATTTAGTTTAAACTTCAAAAAGCCTTAACAAAAATATTATCCACTTAAAAATGGTGCAAAGTATGGCGCCTGTTCGCCCGGGGACCGGGAAATAGGCGCGCCTGGGAGCGGCGACCTACTTTGTGGACATAGGTGTTGCACTATTGATACGCTCGTAGTAATAGTAAACATATGCTTTGTGTACGTAATACATATTCAATATTTATATACAGGGTGGAATTTTGTAATGCCACCTGGAGGGAAAGTACTCTTAATATTGTAGGTAGAAATTTTTCCTCAAAAAAAAATTCCTTTATTTTTGAAAAGAAATAGAACTGCAATCAAAGATTTCCAATAATATGCTTGCCACACCCGGGAATCGAACCAACTAAAATCTGCTAAAAATTACACCCTGTATTTTTATTACATCGATCGTTAGGGTTAAGTATATAAGGATGAAATCTCTCTAACAAACTTGATAAATCAAATGAAAGGAAAACTAAGAAATCTTAAATTATTAGGTGGTACCTACACAAAATTGAATGGAATGGTAGTGAATTTTCGAAAAATTTTCGAAAATCTTTAAATGCATGCAGTTCTCTTTCTTTTCAAAAATAAAGGAATGTTTTCTTTCAGTAAATTTTTCTATCTACAGTATTAAGAGTACTTTCCCTCCAGGTGGCATTACAAAATTCCATCCTGTATAGACGCTATTTGGATCAAATATGTAATTGCTCAATAATGAATAATAAATAAATAAATAATACATATTGAAAGCAGAGGCATATTAAATAAACAGAAGTCGACTGATAAATAGTAGGATGCGTAAGTAAAGAGAGATTAGAACTGATAGAACTTCTACTAAGATAAATCTTATGAAGGTATGGTGAGACATACCAGAATTGAGTCATTTCAAGGCTTTTTTAAAGGTCAATAGTCTCAATTTCTTGGGGAAGAGCATAGAACTGAATTAGACATTTCATACCATTTAATTTCCAAATGCTGGATCGCTGGATGCAGGCTGCTACCAATCGATCAACGTGGAAGCATTAGGGGAGGCCTATGTTCAGCAGTGGACGTCCTATGGCTGAAATGATGATGATGATGATGATGAAGCATCCTAGTATGCTACATGTCCAATGTTCACTATAGGACTTCTGATGTACGGGATATACCTCCAGTCCTCCACGAGGCGGATAAAATGCCTCCTCATATCTTCACAGACTGCGGACTTAAGATGTGCTATAATAGCTTGAATACCTGGGCAGACACGTCTTAGGCACTGAGGAAGTAAGACACAAATCCGCTCCTCAAAAGTAACTCCTTACTTTCTAAAATTTAGATTCTAAATAAAAGCGACACTTTGGTATGCTTTGATCACCCATGGATAAAAAGCCACTTATGATCACCTAGGTGATTTTATCCATGGGTGATCAAAGGACACCAAAGTGTCGCCTGGAGTTCACTTTGGTCACCTGGGTGATCAAATCCAGATGACCAAAGTGGAATAGACCGATTACGACACTGAACTAGAACAGTCGCTTAAAACACAAATTAAAAATAGTAGAGAGAAAGCTCCTTGGATTTTCCAGCACTAAGTTAAAAGACCGATTGTTACAGTCCATACGATAGAAGATACCATTTCCTATGGAAATCTTTTCCTACAATGCACTACAATGTTCCCTGGGAATGAAGACCGTACATTTGATCTGTCTTATTGATAAACCAATCCACTTCCTCATTTACACTTTTTCTATCAACGGACTTGGTTTGTTTGCTTGCGCCATGTTCATAGTGGACACACTGGACTTACATAAAGTGGGTTTGGTAAAATGACTATGATTTCTTTCGATATGACGATGCTTTAAACAAGTTATAATGTCAAGTTAGATCTGAAACTGAAACAAGATAGATAAGTAGGTACGAGGTGAGTCTACGTTTCAGCACCGAGAATAAAATCTTTCATTTTTACCATTCATCATAACTTCATGAATGACGATGGGTAGGTATCTTTAGTTTTTGATAACATTATGAAGGATTCTGAGGAGGGAGCTACATAGCCAGTATGGTCAGTCTAATATGCTATCATCATCTTCATTTAATATTCACTGCAGAAACACGAACCTCACTCGATGCAAATGGCCTGATGTTAGCATAATTTCTCCCCGTCTCTTATAATCATCATCATCATCATTTCAGCCATAGGACGTCCACTGTTGAACATAGGCCTACCCCAATGCTTTCCATATTGATCGATTGGTAGCGGTCTCTTATAATAACCACGCGAAAAGTATGGGTATAAGTCATGTTTGACTGAAGTGCAGCTACTGACTACATTCCTACTGCGGCAAACTCATGGGAACGTAAGTTTTTCTCCAATTTTCCCATTATTGTTCCGTGCGAAACAACTATAACTTAGTACTATAATTAAAACGACACTTAAATGTAGTTGTTTTATGACTCCATTGCATTATTGAGAGCACACGTAGGTCAAAAATGTCAATTCAGTCTGGGAAAATGTGCAATATGCTTAGAGATTTGATAATGAGCAGCAGAAATACACGTAGCTTCTAAGTACATACTTACGTGGTTTTGCAAATACTTAATTTTTGGTCATGGTCTATGCCGAACGTGAACACTTACAGTCGGCGTCAAATGTTCGTGACTAAAGTGGCCAAAAGTTGACAATACAACCTTATTCCAATAACAAATATGTGAAGCGAATTTTTGGCTACTTTGGGTGTCACAAACTCAAATACCTCCCTTATTGTCCTGCATAAAAAAACTATTTGACGCCGTGTAAAATGTATAGTATTATAAAGCAACAATTACTAGCTTTTGCCTGCGGCTTTACCGGTTCGAATTTAATCTGTCTCAAAAAGACTTGCGTGTCCCCCTTCCAAAATCTATCTCATGTTTTCCTTGAGTCTCGTGTACATTTTATGATTTTATCTAGCTATATCAGTCCAGTAGCTAGCTAGCTTGACAGTTACAAACAGTAAAAACTGTATTTTAAAAGCCTATTTTCAGAAAATAATTTAATTTTAGATTATTTTTATGACAGACAGTAGTTTCGCCTTTATTATAGATGTTTTAGGGATATGAAGAGGTTTGTTTGATTTTGTACCATACAACTTTGCTTAATAGATTCTCATGGTCACATTTTCTTTTGGTTACTATATTGTAACAACACTGTAACAATGAAGTAATTTGTAAATTTCCTAAAATTTGTTTAATCATGTGGCCATTCGTATGATTTCATAAGGCCATATTGGCACAAGTCCGTTCAATAATAAGATAGATAGACTTCAGAAAAATACAAGTAATTATACTTAGGTACTATTAACTTATCAAAATTACTGTCAGTTTCACTGTCTGACTAAAACTGTTTTCTTCAGAATTGCACAATGCACGTCGTTCGACGACGTTCTGATATGAATGATATGATTTTTTTCTGTAATTAAAGGTATTTTTATTGGTCACGTTAACTATTTATTACATACTATGAAAAGTCGCCTGTACATGGGTGATGAAGATAGTTATGTACAGGTTAATTTAAACCATTGTTAGAACTAAACTTTATAAGGAAGTCTATTTTTAGATCCCAGCTCTTCCTATTGTCTTCTGATTAATTTCATGGCAGACTAAATGGCCTTATATAAAGTACAGACTAACATTGTTGTACAACTATTGTGTATTAAATAACTGGACAAAATCGAATTGCCTAAGGTGAGAATCGAATCCACGAAATTTCGCTTGGCGGGCGACTCCGAGAACAGAATTTGAGATGCATTTTTCGCTAAATTTTTTAATATCTATTTTGTGTAACTAAAAATTAATGGTTTAACAACCAAAACAGCGGTACTGACTAGTATAGGTTGGAGTACCTGTTACAATTAAGTTTACTCAGCTGTCACCACTAGATATGAATCATTTAACATTGGTCTTTCAAACTAACGACGTAATTTTTTCGTAGTAAGACGGCACTACGGATTGGAGAGCGTTTCCGAGACCTTCAACATGCTTTAGGATTCGTATTAAACTAAAAGACAAATATGTTATGGACTAAGTTAAAAATATAACTAGACTTCACATCATTTTACTCCGATTAAGAACCAGTGATCAGTGATGATGATGAATGATCCTTTGGTTTGATGGGAATACGTTTTTTTAGCCACTGGGCTTGAAACATTGATTGTTTTTTTTTGTTTAAGCCAGTTGTCCCATAAATAAGTATGCAACTAATTATTAATTTTATTTAATTGACATGCGCTAATTAACTTCGACAATTTGGTAAATTATGTGTTAAATGATAAAAAAATACTGAATCAAGTGTAAACTGTCGTATTCAATTATTTTCACTTTGCAATTAAAATTATTTTATTAATATAATAATTAATCAGACGGTGTAAAATTAATTATAATGAACCATAGATGGCTCGAAAAGCTAGACAGTCTTTACTGATATGCAAACTAGAAATATTTGCAATATTACCTGAGGAAATTACCTGAAACTTCTCTTCTTGTCATTTGTCCATTAAAATTTTATTCGGTGTGAAAAACACCACAATAATCGCGAATTTCAGAGACAAAAATTTACGATTTTGTTTACGGAAGAGAATTCCCAATGGCATTAAGTTCGCATTATTTACCAGTCTTGTGGCATCCCAACTAATATTATAAATGCGAAAGTAACTCTGTCTGTCTGTCTGTCTGTCTGTCTGTCTGTCTGTTACGCTTTCCCGCTTAAACCTCGCAACCGATTTTGATGAAATTTGGCATAGAGATAGTTTGAGTCCCGGGAAAGAACATAGGATAGTTTTTATCCCGGTTTTTGAAACAGGGACGCGCGCGATAAAGTTTTTCTGTGACAGACAAAATTCCACGCGGGCGAAGCCGCGGGCGGAAAGCTAGTAAAGGAATAAATAAATAAAAACAGACACGACGTGCAAGGTATTATTGTCTTCTAGCATTCTGTCAAAAGCCATTTTTGTTGTGTAAAATAGCACATTATTATTTACTGTTTAAAATGCTGCAATGTTGACTTGACTTGTTGAACTTGATAATAATATGCCGTCCGATATACTTACAGTCTCATGAATCAGCATGGTGTCCATTATAGGTATTTAATATTCCATAAGCGGTACTTTAACTTAATTTTACGAGCGGCTGGAGCTATCAAGCGGCGCTTCTGTATCTTTGTTGAATGACTCTTGTTTGGGCTCGTGATGTGTATTATAACGATAACAGTTGTATGAGATGTGAGTCATTCCTTGTTTATTCAATTTTTTACTTGCTTATTGAGTGTTTTATTAACTTTTTATTTTTATGTGACAGGAGGCAAACGAGCAAACGGACCACCAGTGATGGTAAGTGATTACCGTCACCCATAGACACCCGAAGACCCTTATATACCCTTATGTATAGAACTTAGAAGTTAGGATCATCATTTCAGCCACAGGACGGTCACTGCTGAACATAGGCTTCCCCCGATGATCCATATTGCCCAAAATCAAAATCAAAATCAAAATTTTCTTTATTTGTTTAGACTAATTAAATTAGTTCTTGCAAATCGTCAAATGCTCTTAAGGAGCCTATACATGTCTCATTCTTTTTTTGCCCTACCAGCGCTTCGAGACAAACATTTGGCAAGTGCTGAGAAGAAGCGCCGCAACAAACTCAGTCACCACTGTCTGCCGGTTTAAAAATATAGCCCGGTTGGTAGTGGCCTGAATCTAGCGCCTATAGGTCCCTGATTGTTGGAACTTTTTATTTCTTCCTATTATTTTTCAAATCAAATCTAATGTATTCAGTACTTAGCAAAAAAAACTTAGGACAAATATAGCTTGTCCTACCACCACATCGGATCATCTGGTCTGGTGGCTGGTGCTGAGAAGAAGTGGCGGAAGAAACTCAGTTACCTGGAGCAAAACTAAAGTACGGCCAACGAGAAACCCAATGTCATGGGTGAACCCGTCTGACTTTGACATATTTTGGCGGGAGAACGAGACATTACGACAAATACACAAGATAGGAAGAGACAGAATATATTGTCAACTCGACAGTCGTATCGACCTTTTGTATCGCTGCTGCTAGTTGGCCGTACTTTAGCTCGATGTTATTGTTCTAATTATTATATTGTTGATAAGTCGAAAGTGAATTGTAAGTTATGTAAAGAAATAAATTCATCCATTTAATTATTCATTGTTTATTTATGCGAAAATTCGTCTTACTGAAGACGTTTAGGTTAAATTACTTTATATTCTGACGCACATTTAATAGATTATTTAAATAGAATACAAATTAACTCTATTTTTGTCAGTCAGTATGTGGGTAGGTAGATGTATTTGGTTTCTCATTTAAACTAGTGATCTCGTTTGCTGATTTCTCTTTGAAAAAACGCGAATATAGTTATAATGATTCTTAATGATTAACGAGATGTTTTTATCTCACACGCCAATTGCAGAAATAATGATATTTCATACAATTACTACTGGTTTTAATACCAAACAGAATAAGAGCTACGATGAGTAGTTTTAATTTCTTTTAAGCAATAGGTCTAAATTAAAATTCTTTATTAAGTATGTAAGCCTCTTTAAGGAAATACTCGACCCAAATATAGCTTTACCTACCAGCACGGGAGGTCGATTTTAGCAACAAATCTTTGGTGCTAAAATGAAGTGGCGGAAGAAACTCAGTCATGTAGCCAAAGTCACTCTTGACCAAAAACTAGCACCTAAAAGTAATTTGTGGTTGAGAATTTGAGATCCTTAACTTAAGTAGCATCTAAGCCTTACTAGTTATACCATTTATGCAAGGTAAAAAGAATCGTAATTTTTGTAACATTCACACGAAAAAAGAATACTTCGCTTTCCTCACAATAGTGACTGACGCGCGTATTCATAAAAATACTATGAGGTCTCATAGTGCGCGTGGACGCACAGGGTGACACATGAACCAATCACAGAGCTCTATTTGATGCTGTGCGTTCGATTTTCTGCTTCTCTTAAGCAAGCATCGTTTGTGAATAAGGTGCGTGAGTTACTTGTGCTACTTATTTCTTCTCAGCACTGGCCCATTTATTGTCCTGAAGCAGTGGTAGGGTTAATACTGGGACGTGTAAAAGTGCTTTTTAAAAGCCTACTTGCTAAATGAGTTTTATAAGTTGTTTTATAAGTTCTTGCTCTGTGTAAATAAGAGATTAGAGCTAGACAAAACTCACTACGCTTAACTACAATAGCGAAATTAAATCATAACTGAAGACTGAAATAGTATCAACAATGGTCGTCCCAATCGTAGACAAACAGTGACGGAATCGCTGACATCATTATGCAAAACATTTATTAATCGGCAGATATAAGTGATTCAATTTGCTATTAAATAATCTTACTAATATTATAAATGCAAAAGTTTGTATGGATGTCTGGATGTTTGTTACTCTTTCACACAAAAACTACTGTACGGATTTTGAAGAAACTTTATAGTATTATTGTTTATAACCCAGAATAACATATAGACTATAATTTATGACGATCTGTGGCAAACTAAATTTCACGTGGGTGAAGCCGCGGGAAAAAGCTAGTATGTGTGTAAAATTGTGGGGTTCAGTGGATGAAAATTTAGACCCTTTCGACTCACAGTATCGATTCTAGGGTACAGAGAGAGACAGCTAGAACTATACATTTGGGACGTGTATGAGTGCCCTGAAAAGGCCTACATTTTAATAAATATTTTGATTTGGAACTCACATTCTTTTAATTTATTTACCAAATAAAATTACGGACAATTAATTTGTTTTGACAGCATTCAGGAAGGAAGATTTGTGTTGATGTCATTATTTTAATTGACATGATTCAATGTATGTTATTGCCTGAAAATAATTTTAATTCGAATTTCAGGAGACACGTTATACCAATCTTTCTAGAGTTTTAAAGTCATTCTTGGGGAATTAAGTAATGTTCAATTTCAAAAAAGATAAAGTAAAGAAAATTGACTGTCCTGGCGCCGCAGAACGATTCCAAATAATGGGAAAGGGCTAGGACAAAGAAGAAGAAATAAAACAAATTGAGTCGTATTGTTACGAGTACATTCTACACTTCAGAGATGATGAAACAATACATTCTCCAGTATTCCAGAAAATTCCACGCTACCGGGAATATTGCCGATGTAGGGAATGTCCCCAGCCGTTCGACTCATATTTACCTACTTAGCAACCATGTGCATTGTGCGACTGTGCGTCCTGGCGGTGAGTGACCTCATTTTCCACAAAGGCTGGGACAGGTGACAAGACTATAGTAGAAGTGTAGATGAACAATAAAAAATACATAAAGCCCCTTTAAAACATTAATTTTTAACGAGTTTTTTATTTCCTGAATGAAAAAAAAAAACGCCCGTATTCACAAACGATGCTTGCTTAAGTAAAGTAGCAAATCGAACGCTATTTACTATGTTTGTGAATACGGACGAAAGACATTATTTAAGTACTGCACGAGGCCGCGAGGCTTTTTAAAGCGCTTTTACCCGTCCTAGTAAATAACAGGACAATAAATGAGCTAGTGTTGAGAAGAAGCAGCACAAGAAACTCAATCATCTTACTTTTTACCCAACTGCGGCAGAATGAGGGTTATGTTTTTAATGATTAATGGGCTGATTACAATCTCACCTAAGAGATACGAATGTGATAGACTACGGAGGAGCAAACTAGCACAGAAAATATCTAGTCCCCTAGGTCATCAGATAAATGACGAGTAACTTTGAATGAGTAATCGTACACACTGGGTCTAGCTAGACAAAGTTAATCGCAAACCAGTCGAAAAGTGGTCGAAAGGCCTTTTTTTGTATGGAGTTTTGACGGATTCGATTTTCGATTTGTTCAAAAAGTGCAACTTGTCTAGGGGGGCAGGAATTCATAGTCTGCGATTTAAAAGTCGTGTGCTTCAAAAGTCTTTCAGCAGTCTGGTTTTAAACAATCTTGACAAATGTTTTGATGGAATGGGATGACTGTAAGTAGGCAGTTACTGCACTGCACCATAGAAGGAAGAGGTAACAGCGTAAAGTAACATAAGTAAAATTTTCATTATTTTAGGAACCAAGGTGAGGAAAGTTATGGTGTGCTGGTATAAAAACTATTTAATAACCTAGTAGTAAATAGAAAGAAGAAATACATATGTTAATTAAAGGTACTTACAATTATTTTAGTTTGACAAATAA
Organism: Ostrinia furnacalis; assembly: GCF_004193835.3. NCBI lineage: Eukaryota > Metazoa > Arthropoda > Insecta > Lepidoptera > Crambidae > Ostrinia > Ostrinia furnacalis. The sequence continues at coordinate 517,043 of NW_021131592.1, read as the reverse complement.
TTATCTATTTTAATGTTATTTTTAAGTTTTTGCAACTCCTTCACTGGGCGTCACATGTACAATATTATGTTCTTGTCAACCCTTACCCATGTGACATGTACTTAATAAATAATTTGAATTTAAGTAGGCCTACTTATTCACAAAAGGAAATGCTAAACAAAAAACAAAGTGACAATATTGATTGCGGTAATTTAGTAAAAATAGGCAATGGCTGTAAGATTGCACGTAACCTTTACTTATCAATTGTCTATGAAAAACATGGTCACGATGGGCACTTTGACCTAAATGCAAAAAACGTGCCAAACCAATACATTATTCACTGCGAAGCTGATCTATTGGATTTTTATCTACATTATTACTTGACTTATCTCGAATCAATATCTTACACTCGAGATGCTTCATGGAAAAGTCATTGACCTCGCCGAATTCGCAAAAAGATGCACCACTCACCTTGGTCAGACCCGAACTTGATCACAACTCGACATCCGAGCACTCCCGTTGCATCACTTGCACGCAACGGACTGCCGAAAAAACATCTGCTATCGATTTTGTTATCACCTTTTTATCTATCACTCATAGATTTTTACACAAAAAAGGATTTCCACCACAATGTTTTTTTAATTTTACACAAAAAACAAAAACACACGCGGAATTAAAGTTTGAAGTTTTAAAAATCGAACGCGAACGGTTCGAAGTTTGAACTTTTTGCTTCGATAACGGCCAGTGTGGGAGCGCGCGACATGGATCCAACGCGAGCGTCGACTGTGAACTGCCGCGCAGACCGGTCAAGTGAGAGCTCAGTCTCACATTGTGTCATCCGAATGAGTCGGTTTTCCATTTACGTACACACAATACTAGCATACATATGAAATCCATACAATTTAAGCACTGTGTTTACGAGAACTTTCGGTTGAAAGGTGAGCGGCTGAAAACGACCTTTCGTTGCCATAAGTTCCACATTATAAACCTTCTTTGTAAAGCCCTCACACGTGGTTATTCTCGCGTTTCTTAATGCACAGGTATTTATATTAAATTCGTCATGCGATTTCGCACGCCTTTTATGTGGATGTATTTTATTAAATTCTGACATCTGAAACGATAAGGTGTAGGTTTAACAATCGAGCTAAGCCAATGTGAAAATATAAACTGCACAGTGCACACTTTTAAACCGGCTTTTAACTTTTTGTATGTGTAGTAATGTTTTTGTGGTATACCAAAGAAAATAAACTTGTAAAAGTAAGTTCAATGATTCAATAAATTCCTTGAAATTGTTTATCTACTTATCCACACTTATCTGCTAGATTATTATACCTACGAATATCGAAACACACTACCAATGTGAAAGACTCGAAGAAACTACTGTAAACTGTTTTTATAACTTTTATTTGTAACCGACTTCAAGAAAAGCAGGGGTTCTTAATTAGTCTGTATATTATTTTTTTAATGTTTTATTTTCAAATTCAAAGTTATCAGAGATTTAATAGAACACCTCAATTATCAATTTTTATAGACTACCTACATGTTTTGAATTATTTTTACAAACTTAAAACAATTAGGAAGCACTTATTTGTATGCAGGCCGCTACCAACCGTGCGATGTGGAAGTCATTGGGGGAGGCCTATGTTCAGCAGTGGACGTCCTGTGGCTAAAATGATGATGATGATGATGAAGCACTTATTTCAAAGATTGGTACTTTTATATTGACTTACATTATTATTTAGCTCGTCCTTTTCCTTTATCCCTTTAATTAGATCACTTTTTATATCACTAATAGATGGACGTATAAAACTGATAATTATACATTCATAGCACAAATTTTCAGAATCAGAATCTTTATTTGCGTAAAAACATGGTATATAAAGATGTTACAGATTTCAGTACCATTTTTCATGTCCTTTCCCGATCCCGAACGTTCACAGACCAGCTATGTGACTAACACTAACTGTCATTTCTCCCGAACTATCTTATCTTTTCCCACCTCCGAACTCATATTGATAAAATGTTGACATGATGCAACGGCTTTTAGGATAAAAGATTGCAGTATTGCAACAAAATAAACAAGCACGTTCACCTGTAGAATTTTGTACTTAGTGGATTTTACGCTGATGCCCTTTTAAAGACAATTATTATCATTGATGATGAAAATCGTCTAAGTTAAGATCTATATATAATTCTTAACGTGTAATGATGACCATCTTCCAGGTAAATGGCCAATATCAGGAGCACGAAGTAGAATGCGAGTATGATTGCTATACGATTATGAGAGTCATTCGTGCTCCGGGCACTGATCTGGGTAAATTAGCTAAAAGAATGAACATGAAAAATTCTTCATTGTGTAAAATACTTACTATAGTAAAATCATAGTGTTTCAGTTATTAAAGAATGTAATTAAAGCACTTTCGCTGACGTTATACAATTCACAATGGCCACTTTGTTATTGCGAAATACTGACCTAGAACTCAATTTTAAATGCAATAAAAATGTGCATACATTACGTTGTTTCAGTACTAGGCAGCAGTAAAAGGTGGAGTATTTTAAATACATTACATTTACTTTGTATAACACCCGCAATAACACCCGCGGCAGAGGAAGACCTCCTAAAAGATGGACAGACGACACCCGGCAACAAACTGGCATAAACTGGATGCAAGTGGTCGGGGACAGAAGTCGGAGGAAGGTTGAAGAGGAGGCCTATGTTCGAAGACGAACTCCAAAGGCTGTTAAAGACATTTACATTTAGATTTTTTAAACGCAAAAGTTTAGGTAATAACCTTTTCAAATATCTCATTATGTTTTGCATTTTTTTAATGTGAAATGGTTTGAAAGCAATTATTATTAAACTTCTAAAAGGACTCTGTTTTAGAAAAATCTTTCATCAATCCAAAACGCTATTCCATGATGCTTGGAGGCTTTCTAGATTTTTTCCCGACTGCAACCGGGGGAGGGTTATGTTTTTCGAGTGTATGTAAATGTGTATTTCTTTGGCACGGTCTAAAGCCTCATTGCCTTAGGACTGTAGACACCGTTTCAGGACTGAAAAGACTGCTGGACTATCGATCCAGGGGCCCTTGGATCAATTCCCAGATGGAACACAAAACGCTTCGCGTAATTATTTCCAGTATTTAAATATGAATTCGTTGGCCGTTGCTAATCCAATATAATATCCATTAAATAAAATTTGTCTGTGAACAGAACTTAGTGCACCGCACACTGGAACCAATCGATTTGGTTATTGCTCCGAGATTGCCTGCGAAAATTTATCGGTCGCGATTATTCTCTTTAGTCTCGTGATTTCTACGAGCAATAGGCAATTTTTGATAGGATAGCCCCGGTTTAATATTTTTCAAATTTTAAACTAGGACGTAGTGTAGTTCGCGGAAAGCACGGATGCAGGCAGCGCAGGACCTATCGTTATAAAAATCCTTGGAGAGGCTTTTGTCCAGTGGACGTCTTTTGGACGAAACGAAGTAACGAAAAGCACTCCTCCTTTTTTGAAGTCGGCTAAAAAAATACTAGCCTTTTTTCGTATGGACAGGAACTTGAATAAAAGTAGAGTCATAATGGTTTTTGTAACCGTAATATGACGATTGGAAAAGTATGTCTACATAAAACAGCCTTTTCAGGGCACTTCTACACGACCCAAATAATAGCTTCTCATACCACCACTTCAGGACAACATATCAGCACATAACTGAAATAACTTACTGATTGTCCGATATGATTATGTTCTTAGTAGAGTTCAAAATACCTAAGTGATTACAGCAAGTCCATAATGATAGAAGAAACGATTCTACTGATTGTCAATAAAAGCCAAAGTGTTTATCATCTTTATCAGCCACCACAAGCGTCTCTAGTAAAATATGCTCTTCCTAATTTGGGAACAGAGAGGTCTTTTAACATGAACGAACGCACATGTCTTTACTGTCAATGCTAATGAACTTTGCAACGTCATGTGACTTCGTTTCTTTTTCAGTTTTTTCTAACAAAATTCTTATAATCTACATTTATGAAGAAGTGAGAGTTTAACAACAAATGTTTGAGTCATGTTAGTAGGTATACAAGCCATATAAAATAGTAACAGATAATCAGAAGCTGTAGAACGGGACTATTTCCATCTCTCGTTCCCACCACTGCAACTCCTGTGTAGCCAGAATCTACAGCTTGACCGCCAATAAAAACCCAACCAGTGAAGGTCAAGTTTGTCCCGGGGGAAAGTTAAACTGTCATTGGACCCGTAACATAACGAAGTTGTGGAAGCGAATACTCCCTACGTTTATCATTAATTTTCTATCCCGCTGCGCTATACAACTAATTATACTAATAAAGAAGCAGTAAATAGCCAATGTAGAGTCGCAAGCACATCACTCTTCACATTTTTGTTGGAAAAACGCTCGTATTACAACGAAATAAGATGCCACAGTGTTAAACTTGAAGGTGTCGTTTGTACTCTCAAACCAGCACGCGAGTCAATTGCACCAATATGTGTTATGAGCATCTCAATTGATCATCAATTAAGTGTAATTAGAACTAAATAATGATATGGAGAGTTAAGAATGTGAATTAGACCTAGAGTTTGTTATCTAGATATTTTGAAAGGCGGCCTTTTCAGGAAAAGTGAAAGTCAAAGTTTTTATTCAATACTTAGGGCCTAAGTCTTAGACATTTTCCAGGGCGCTTATACACGTCCTAAATAGCTTGCCTTACCACCACTTTGGGACAATATAATATGGGCTGGTGCTGAGAAGAAGTGGCGGAAGAAACTCAGTCACCTTTGTTTACATTTCAGTTTATGGCCGTTCGCGGCTGAACACCCACGTTATTTAATAAAAGCTGAAAGTTTGTCAGCACATGCTCCCAATATGGGTAAGAAGAACGTTGGTGCATCATGAAGTTTGGGCCATCGTGGCTTTGGCAGCTACCCAAAATGATTGTTTGACAAGGAGTTGGAATGGTCAAAACTCTGGCTGATGGGGAAACAACTTGCGCTGACAAATTTTCAGCTTTTTTAAAATAACGTAGGTCTGGCGTTCACTAGCTCTTAGTTTATAAGCTAAACCCATAGAATCACAACATAGAGACGATATCTCGCTTTTTCATCCAGCCACTGCAATATCTTCTTGAGGAAAGAGCACATAATCGAAGAATAAGTAATATGGTAAGGTTCTCCAAACCGTCTGGCCAGCGTGATAGAGTAGGGAGTGAAAGACAAATTTTCCATTTTACTTGGGTATAATACAGAATCATGCTCGTGCAGTGAAGGCTGAAAGACCTGATGATGGTGATGTTTTTGACTTATTTAGTAAATAATCAATACATGTTTGTTCGTCAACTGATTCGTGTTTAATTGGTGTGTCGGAAGAACAATAAATATATGTCTACCCAACATATTATTCTGTTTGTCAGCCAGTATGTCAGTCAGTCACGTCACGAATCACGATACTGCATTACTGTACATTAGAAGCCATATTAACTCGTGTATTTTTCGCCAATTTAACGATTTAGTCACTATCGAGCTATTTATTAGGCTAAATTAAAGGTTTATTACATTTCCAAGTAAATAATACACTTGAATACATGATATTGGTGCGGTATCAATGCGATATGATAATGTAATCAAAGTAATTATGATTTCGTATATGCTATCAAGGCCACGTACTTGCTTTAATATAGTTCAGCTAGTTACTAACTAAAGAGGGAAGAAAGTTATTAGAGTCAGTTGAAAATATTTGTAGGTATTATTGGCGGCCGCTCGCGACTTCGTACGCGTGGACCCCGTTTTACCCCCTTAGTTTCGTAAACTCCGTTCTTAGCGGATGTCTACACTAGGGATGTTATGAATATGTAGTTTCGGTTATGGATACGGTTACGAATATAGGAATTATTTCGTTTACGGTTACGGATATTTTTTTATTTCGGATATCCATAACATCCCTGGTCTACACCCTATAAGGAACCTACTTGCTAAATTTCAAGTTTGTAGTGATTATTATTAGAGTTATGTACCGGACCGGGAGGGTAAAGATACGGAACCCTACATAGTCCCACCTCAGTCCAGTCTGTGTCGACCTGTCTGTCTGCGGGTAGATGTATTTTTTAAATCGTAAAGGTTGTCAGTAGCTATACCTACAGCATAACAATAAACTACAGTACGTAACCAAGTTTCAGTGGAATAAAATTAGTTATATCGCCTGTACAGGGAATTAGCCAAGCGGCTGATTGACTGTACAGGTGATAGAAGAGCTGGCGCATTTCTTGGCCAACGAATCAGTTTGGCCATTCAGCGTGGAAATGCAGCCAGCATTCTGGGCACCATGTCGCGTTGTTTGGACAGCGATTTGGGACATATTTTTTATTTGTAAATATTTGTAAATATTTAGCCTATGTAGATTAATTATTTGTATTATTTTTTTAGACTTTAAATTAGATTTTGCGAAGGTAAAAAAAAAAAAAAAATTAAACGATACAGATTGTAAATAACTTTAATAAGTTAGAAATTCCTTATGTGCAAAAACTTTTTTTATAGTATAAAATACTGGTTTAGACTTTTCAATTAAGTATTTCAACTCTCGTTATACAGTATTCAGTTTCAAACCTAATTCTAACATTCAGTGCCTGTTTTCAGAGGTAAGATTAATTACCATATTGATTACTGCGGTGGCGATAAAAAATCAAATTGGCGACGTTTACGAAAACCGTTGCTACGTTACTTCGAACGACTTCGATAACAAAATAAGTAAAATTTAAGAAAATAAAAGGCCAAGGCCTTGATAACAAGTAACTACCTAGTTCTAATACGAGTATCAGGCATTTAAAAACTTACGGTGGCTTAGCATGAAGAGTGTTGCCAGCAGACTCGACAACCTGGATCCCCGAAGAATTGGAATTTTCCGCCACATTCACTGATTCCAGTTCCGTCATGATTACTTTTTATCGATATCGAACCGTCACAACACTATTTAGCAAAAAAAGAGTTTATTTTTTAAGTTCTAGCCAGTATTCTTCAACTTTGAATTTAGAATTAAATATTTTGAAATTCAGTATGCTGGCTAGAAAATAAAAAATAAACAGTTTTAAAATTTGAATGTCACTCGCAGGCCCCGTGCGCGAATCGACCGGCCTAAAGGTCGATGAAACCGTTTTTAATTAAATTATTTAATTAATATAACACAGCGACGTCTTACAAGGACCCGCAGGCAAGTGGACGAGCTTATCAGATACAATTGTCTATAATCCTCTTATCATATCACTAATTGCTTGATTTGCGGTCGTAATTCGATGTACTTACGCATTTCTTTCAAGCGGCAAAGGATAAAGGTTAGGTACATTATTATGTCTACAATTTTATTGTTTTTAATCAGTAGAGTTTTATGATTTATCGATACCTGATTAAGCAAATAATGTGGTATAATATTTTTATTGTATAACGCTTGGTGAGAGCACAAATAGGTACCTACTATTCGCACAGATTTATCAAATAGTTTTTAGGACTAATAAATTTGTTATGTATTAAAAATAATAGTAGATTTTTTTTACATACTAATGTAACACTTACTTAAACTTTAAAAAAAGTATTTTTTTTAAGTTTAAGGAAATTTTTGTTGATGACCGGACTAATTTGCTATCGTACCCGTCCTAATCCAACTTACGACTTCCTATGTCCTTAAAGATTTTTTATATTAATTTAATTATTATTTAAAGTTAACCTTTCTCGTTCATGACAATAATGCCAGTGTTATTCCATCTTTTTTTCATACAAGTCAAAACGTACATTACAGTTTAACACCATCTATCAAACAGTTATCACACTAGCATAGAATGGGGCTCGTACTCGTAGTCATGAGCATGACCGTCTTTATTGAAGAAGTTACACTCATAAACATTTACTAGAGGGCGTTGCATACTTTTTCATTATTATACGGATATCGTATGCGTAACCCTTTGTTACTGTTTGTATCTATTTTTTAATTATTAATTAATTAAAAGTAATTATAGCTAATTAATATTTTATGAATTTTCAGGGAATACTACAAAATCGTCAAAGTAATAGAAAATTTATTTGTCCACAAATTCTTTTACATTCAGAAGCACTACGTCTAGTAATAATTAAAATAATTTATATTTATTGTTGTTCTTTAAAGTTCATAGCCTACATTACACACTTTACGTGTTTGTATTCTTAAATCTAAATTAATTTTATTTGAGCTTGGCAGAGTGATTGATTTTTATATTTAGGTTTCTTCATTTTCATAGGTTTTTTTATTTTATTTCATTAATTTGAATTGAAAAAGTAGTTTAAATAACTTGGAAAAATGCATGCAAAACTGATCTTCGACTCTTAACGTTAGACAATTTAAAATTATTATTGAAAAAGTGTATTTGGAACCTCTAAGGAAGTTTTTTGTTCTTCTTCGTTAAGAAAGAATGGAAAAAGATACACTTAATTATTGAAAAACATTGAGTGTAGCTCGATATCCTCAGTTTCATAAAAAAATATTGCTACGACTAAGATCGTTAATTTCAACTCACGAATGACGTCATTTTACAACTTTCCTTCCATCAAGTAATTTATTTCTTTCTGATGAAAGTCATAAAACAATAGTTGAAATAAAGTATTTACGGATAAGCTTTATAGTGCTTAGATGTTATTACGCCGAACAATTAGAACAATAACTGGATCGGGAGGATATTTTAATCTAAATTTAGGCCTTTGTTTAGTAGTGGAGGTCATTTGACTGAACGAACGAAACTAAATTGCAGCATTACCTTTTCAGCACACTCTTAAAAATAAGTCATCAGTTCTTAAATGCACCAAAATATTATGCCCCTTGTGCTGCCTTAGTAGTTTCATCAGTTTTTGTGGTCACCCTCTCATCTTCTCTCTGAAATAGGTAGCTTGTGTTCGGCGTGGTACTGCTGCTGGAAGCGGGAGCGGCATTCGCGTAGCCATTGCCGTTCGAATAGCCGTTGCCGCCGGTCGAATAGCCGTTGCCGTTCGAATAGACGTTGCCGCTTGAATAGCCGTTGCTGGGCTGCGCGTACGCCTGTCCATAGTCGCTGGGACGGTTAGGTTGAACGTAGCTTTGGCGGGCGGGTTGCTTCACTTTGTCAAGGTTTGCGACGCCACTGTAACAACAAAAATACATTTATGAACATAACTGTCGCTCGATCAAAAATTGAGAACATTGATTTTAAGCTTTTCCATTTCAATTATATAAAATATAGAAATACGAGAACGGACGACGCCGCGAGCCACCAGTCTGCTTGTGACCACGGCTGTAGCAACATAGACTTAAATAGTACTCGTGTAGGTACTACATAATAAATAGAAAGAACATTGAGTCTACAGAATAGTCGAATAAAGTTAGCGGCTTAAGACATTATCATGTTTTTAATTAAAATTTTGTAACAATAATAATATCCTTGGACATTTTACACTGCTCCATAAATTAGTAAGCCTTTACTTCTCCATTCACTTTGAAATAATGTTAGTCACATTTTTCATTGATGGAAACATACTTACCAACGAAATATCACACTGTAACTAGTTAATATCTACAGGATGCTGATTTCAATCCTCGCCATTTTATTTAGGTGATCTATTATTAGTTACATAAACGCATGTTCGACCAAAAAAAAAATTACAAACGAGAGTGAAATTTTTAGCGAATATTTTCCGTGAGACATCAACTGTACTGTGGCTCCCAATACTGCAATACGTTTGCACTGCGGCACCATCGAGCTACGCGGATCGCTCGCTTATCATGTTGGACAGCCTACTGAAGGAAGCCACTTAAAGTAGGTAGTGTAAATATAATTTTTTCTTTGATTAACTAAAGTTAAAGTTCGTTTCAATTTTTTTTTCGAAGTCAATTCTTTTACTGATCGTGATCAGAATAAGCTACTTAATTAACTCCCTAAATATGGCGAGGATTGAAATCAACACCCTGTATACCTCTCATCTCTATACGGTCTTCTCTCCCCCACGTTCCTCCAGCCACTGGACTGTCCGTAACTGAAGCCCTGTCCGTAACCGCCGCCCTGTCCGTAACCGCCGCCCTGTCCGTAACCGCCGCCCTGTCCGTAACTGGCGCTCAGGTCTTGCCGGTAGCCCCCTTCACCGTAGCCCAGGCTGCCCTGGTACTGCACAGGATCGCGACAACCACCGCCGGAATAGCCCACGTTTTGCCAACCGCTCTCGCCGTACTGTGGTCTGAAAGGACATTGGGAACTTTAATATGAGAAAATGCCCCACGGCGGACAAAGATGAAACGTATTTTATTTCAAAGCTTTATACTTGTAGGTATATTCACTTAAAGCGCTATGTTGTGAGATATGGGAATTCTGAGATATGACGAGTCTAAGTTGAAAATATATTTGTCTAAAATGATTTGATATTTTTACATGTTATGTTGTTTGGCATTGCAGAGTAACCAATAAAAGTAAATAAAATAATATAAATAAATAAAAACAAGTGCGAGTCGGGCTCGCGCACAAAGGGTTCCGTAGCAGCAAATATAATAAACTTATTATGTCAATTTAATCAACCTATCTCAAAAACTATAAGAGATACTTTGATCAAACCAAAAATCGTTGAAAGAGTTAATTAGCATGCATCACCTCTATTTTTTTTAGAATTTTATACCCCGTAGTTATAAAAATAGAGGGGGGGGGACATACTTTTTACGACTTTGAGAGCTGATATCTCAAAAACCGTTCACTTTAAGAAAAATGTTTTTTAGAAAACTTTATATCATTTTAAAAGACCTTTCCATTGATACCCCACACGGGTATGTACATCGAAAAAAAATTTTCATCCCTCAGTTACATGTATGGGGGGCCCCACCCCCAATTCTTTTTTTTACTATTTAGTGTCATAATTTTGTAGCGGTTCATACAACACATATTCCCATCAAATTTCATCACTGTAGTACTTATAGTTTCCGAGTAAATCGGCTGTGACAGACGGACAGACGGACAGACGGACAGACGGACAGACGGACATGACGAAACTATAAGGGTTCCGTTTTTGCCATTTTGGCTACGGAACCCTAAAAATATAAATAAAGTAATATAAATAAATAAAATATTATAAATACTTAAATTAATATTAGACAACATCTCATATATTACTCCTCCAACCCAAAATAAGTAGCTAAGGCATTTGTGTTATGGAAATCGGGAACGACGAACCACAACACACCCAAACCAGAGACAATGTGAAAAGATCGTTTTCTATATTGTCCCGGCCGGGAATCGAACCCGGGACCTCAAGATTGGCCCGGCACACCTTGAAAACCGGTGTGTGCGCCTCTCCGCCACGGAGGTCGTCAAAAATGTTACCTAAATGTAAAATAAAATAAAATATTAAAACTTCATTTTCTCAATATTCCCATATAAGAGAGAAAAAAAAATGCACGGAAATTCATTGGATATTAGTATGTATCATCTGTGATAGGTTTCGTTTGTGTCCGCTACTTTTCGAAAAGTGGGGCAAAAAGTTCCCAATGTCATTTGAAAATGAAAATTCAGTCAAAATGTAGCACGGTATAAGTTATTGCTGAAAAATTGTATTATTTTAGTGATATGAATATCCTTGCAGGAACAATTTTATTAAATTCTTATGTCCTAATAAAACTTAGTGCTTCCGGATAATTGCATTAGGTTTGAGTCATGAACACTAGGTATACTCAATGGATTGGACTCTACACTGCTAGAGTTTCCCAGTCCCACCACATTTACTAAATTGACATAACAGTTATTTATTTAGTTCCACCATAAGTATTATCGATATCATACCATAACATCACATCACTATTTTGAACAAAAAGTAATGGTTATTATAATTTAGAGGGATTTTATTAATGGCCAAAACAAATAAAATAATAAAAAGAAAATAATAAAAAGAAAATAAGAAACAATAAAATTCGAATTTCAGTCGCATTTTTTAAAACGGTTGCTGACATTATATTTCGTACCATTTCGGTTGTCTCAAAGATGATCAATGGCTGAGGCCGCTAAGGAGTCTGCTCATGCAGTTTGGCCATTTTTGCATGCTCCTAATTTTAATGTAAAGACTGTCCTTATTTTTATCTTCTTCTTCTGAGTCGGTACACTCTTGTCAGAGTAGTCGTGGTCATCATTGTGAATCACGATGAGTGATGTTCCTCGCAATACTTATTAGTTGCGGCCTTATTTTTATCTTATAAGGCCCTTATTATGAAAAAACGTTTAAACCTTCGTTTTATTATATGTCCCATAAACAAAATGCCCAGGACCTACTACTTACTACTACTAGGTGATTCACAAGAAATAAAAATAAACTTGCCGTTCCAAATCTCAGACTACATAAAGTAGGTACCTATGTCATTCTTGGGGAATAGTGTTAAAATGTTTAAAATAAAATACCACAATCTTTTATAGAACTACCTATTCATAAATTCAAAGTATAGGTTAAGAAAATCCTTATGAAAAGAGGATACCTACTTACTATAAAGTTAACGATTTTTTATATAAATTACTGTATGAAAAAGAGGCTGACAAAGGTGACTGAGTTTCTTCCGCCACTTCTTCTCAGCACCAGCCCATATGTTGTCCCGAAGTGGTGGTAGGGCATGTATATTTGGGACGTGTATAAGTGCCCTGGAAAGGGCCTAATGTACTAAATAAAAAATTTGAATTTGAATTTGAATTTACTCGTATTTACCTGGCATACTCAGGGCGGCCCCAGGGCTGCGCGGGCGCCTCGTCGGGGCGGCCCGACGCGAAGTAGTACCCGCGACCCCCCGCGTCCCACCCCGCCTGCCCGCGGTACGTCTCGTCCCATGGCCTGAAACTAGCAGATGCAAACTTAAGACCGATTTCCATGAAAGCGGAGAGAAGAGGAGATGTGTTGAAGCCACAGATCTAGGGCATGCAAACCGGTTAACCGGATAACCGAAAAAACCGGATAACCGACACAATTTGGAACTCGGTTTTTGTCAGTTATAAATCCGGGTTTTTCGGTTTTTTCGGTTTTTCTTCTACGATTTTAGATAATTTAATAACTCATACAAGAACACGCTTCTTTAGTCATATCAATAAAAACAATTATTGTAATGCAATGTGGAAGCGGTACCAAGGCTCCAAAGTGTTCGCAAGAGACAACTCTATTGGGCAAAGCCAGCTGACGAAGCTAACGACGGCGGACGGTAGTGTAACGTCAACAAAAGCCGAGGTTCTGGGTGAGATCGAGAGGTTTTATGGACAGCTATATACCTCGGTCACCAAACCCGTTGATAGCTCAACTTCAGATCCAAGAGCTAATACCTCAATGCCTGAAGACTAGAGTGTATAACCAATGTGTGTTACCAGTGATAACTTATGGCTCGGAAACGTGGCCTCTCACTATAGGCCTTATACAGAAGCTCAAAGTTGCACAGCGTGCTATGGAGAGGGCTATGCTTGGTGTTTCTTTGCGAGATCGAATCAGAAATGAGGAGATCCGTAAACGAACCAAAGTCGCTGACATAGCCCGACGGATTAGCAAGCTGAAGTGGCAATGGGCAGGGCACATAGTACGCAGAACTGACGGCCGATGGGGCAGAAAGGTTCTGGAATGGAGGCCGCGTACCGGAAAACGCAGCGTGGGACGTCCACCTACAAGGTGGACCGACGACATCGTAAAGGTAGCAGGGAAGCGCTGGACGCAGACCGCTGCCAATCGATCAACATGGAAAGCATTGGGGGAGGCCTATGTTCAGCAGTGGACGTCCTATGGCTGAAATGATGATGAATGATGATGAATGCAATGTGAATGAGTAGAGTATAGTCTATGGCTATGGTATTGAACTAAAGTACCATGTATCTTCTAGCTAAAGCTATAAGCGCGCGGGCGCAAAATGGAACGCGCTTTGTATTTGACCATTGCCGCCATTATTTTTGCTTTGCTAGTCTCTGTCAGTGTCAACTTACATATTATTTAAATAAGCATAACTATGACCAAATTTTCTTCTTCTTTTTTGATGATGTTGGCAATACACGTCGAGGTCGACTTGATTTGTGCCATTTTCCAGTATATAAGTGATACGAGTTACAAAATGAGATCAAGTAATGATATAATGAAGGATGATAGATGATACCCTTTCCCACCCTTTGAGTCTCAGTAAAGTTGTGGTGCTTTACTGAGACCTCCTATGGACAACTTGAGAGAACCAGAAGAATCACGATGCACTGTTTTGCTTCACTTGCCCGCACCCATGGACGTTCACGAACACTCAATGGTTAATAATCCACCATTATTATACATTAATAGTCGCCCACACACGAATTTGAGGAAATAAAACAAAACCGCTAACATGACGCTTCAGATTCCCGCCAAGAAGTCCTGACCAAAGGTTTTGCTTTGCTAATGAGCGAAGTATCCTATTGTTGATCTCTTTATATTTTGATTTTTAATTAAACTATTCACAATTGATCTCACAATATTATGTTCACAACATGTAACTTCATCTTGTCAAACTAGAATATAAAAGAAATAAAATGATTTTTATTATAATTTGCAGCATTTTATTTACTTACAAACAGTCGACCCGAAAAACCCGAAAAAACCGGTTTAGTTCGGTTTTTAAAAATAAAAACCGAAAAAACCGGTTTTTCCAAACCGCTCGGTTTTTGCATGCCCTACACAGATCACAGAAACTAAAGGGAGATGTGAGAAGGGGGCGTGGCCGGTGTCGCAGCAATATGCCCAAAAATAGAACACATTGCTCGAAACAGCAGCAATGATGACAGCAGCGACGTCATAATGTAAACAGTTTATATTGCTTGCGTAGTACTAAAGATTGTTCGAACGTTGAGAACTGATACCGCAGTGGATAATTAACACATACTTTGTGTGTGTGAATTTTGAATGCGACCACAGACTTTCAAACTCAGCGCATTAGATGGCATCTCTCTACATCTCTATGGATGAAACCAATCAAATTTCATTGGTTATTCAAATATTCTCCTCTTCTCCTCGCTTTGGTGAAAACCGGGTCATAAGCTCAAAACTTATTACCTATTTAAAGGTCAAATGGCTAGAGGATCTTTAAAGGGTGCGGTGTAGATAGAGTTTATAGGCCCGGTTGCATAGTTGGTCCAAGGAGTTCCTGATGAAAATTTGGATCTTTCTGTCTATTTTCTACGTGACCGTGTGTTCCAGTAGATTAGTATAACCTATATGAATACCAGCTCTTTCCGACCAGTCTGGCCAGCGTGGGGGGTGTAGTGTAATCCTAAACCGGCAATTGACTTTGATAAATTGTGGGATAAATAAAGGGAGAGTCGTACTTCTGCTGATATAGAGGAAATCACAACTTTGCAACTGATTCAAGAAGAGACAATAGACAGTCCGTAGCTACCATTATGTAATGTAGAGTGAAAAAGACAACAAAAAATAATTGAACAATCAAAAAGATTGACATTCAAATTCAATTTTAAAGTCAAACCCTAAAAAACTAATCTCTCCCATCAAACTAATAACGGAAGCCATAACACAAAAAGTTCGCAAGATCAAATTACATCATCTAAAAACAAAGATGTAGGTTACCGTAACGAGTTCATTAAGTTCTTCGACCTTTTCTGTTTCAAATTCGACAGTCCAGGAAACTGGGGGTCAACCACCTCATTTCGCCGGGGGTCCTCAACCCGTGGGCACTCAACACGAAACATGGCGGCAAAAAAAAACAAATAACGTGCGAATCAAAAAGTACAAACGAGAGCACATAAACACACTTTTTTTGTTGCAAAATCGTTCCTATGACGACTGAATTAGGTTGACGAAGTTTTGCCTACCTTCTTGGTGTGTTGTCTGCTGTACTTACATTCAAAAAGGTTTTACTTAGCGGTATTTAATGGCAGGCAGTAACAAGACGCAAGCGTGTCAAGATTGTTCTGCAAATTAGATAATTGCCTGGAATTTGTGTAGGGTAATTTACGTTTTATTTTATTACTTGTCTTGAGAACGAGCTACTAATTGCATATTTTGTGTATGA
This sequence comes from Ostrinia furnacalis, assembly GCF_004193835.3. Taxonomy (NCBI): domain Eukaryota; kingdom Metazoa; phylum Arthropoda; class Insecta; order Lepidoptera; family Crambidae; genus Ostrinia; species Ostrinia furnacalis. The sequence goes on along the minus strand of NW_021131592.1, from coordinate 501,030 downwards.
GGAGTTACGCTGTGAATTTTTTACTAGCTAACACTTAGGCATCATGTTGTTAGGAGCCGCTAAGAGAAAAGATTATTAAAAAAATGGAGTGAATAAAGGAAAACTACAATTGACTACATACTCTACAACTGAGGTCCCCAAACATTTTGGTCTCGCTTGTTGGTTTTCGGTTTTGGCTAGATCCCCTAGGGTGGGGTGTAGGGTTAAACCTAGATGCTTCATGAATTTTTTTTTTTTTTATCCACAACGAGGAAGCTCTTGACCTGTATCTCACCTGATGGTAAGTGACGATCAGGCCGAAGGTGGAAGCGAGCTTCACCCGGAATCCTCAACCACGGAGGAACTGGCTATCTTACCTCTAACTGTCGGAACACAATAATGCTGTTAACATTGTTGTTTTGGCGACAGACTTAGGTAAGATGGTGGTAGCTAGCCAGGCGGACTTAGAACAAGCCCTACCACCAACCAAACCGAACAGAAAAATCTGCCCCCACTGGGAATCGAACCCGGGACCTCTGCGTCTGAAGCAGGTGGTCTAACCACTAGACCACAGAGGCGGTTGAGTTGAGAGTTGAGAATGAGAGTAAGTAGACTCTGTTCAACATTAAACATATTAAGCAATGTCTGCCTGTGCTCTTTCATTGGTAAAACACCCAATCTACTATTTTGGACCTTCCATCCAAGGACTCCTATCTATTTTTCACATTACATCGCTACCTCCCTCAGAGATTGCAATCGAACTCTATGGAACCTGTAGTTCTACAATAAAGCTGTTCAGAAGAGCGTGACAGCCTAGAAGCATCATTGCACATATGAGCAACCAATTTGGGAGAAAGCGTAATCTGCCAATGTTCCAGTAACGGTATCCATTGTCGATTTGCCGTGTGTTGAACTTCGCAAATGATACCCATAAAACTACTGTTACCACCATTGAATGACCTATGGGCTATGGGCAATTGAATGTGATAACAATAGCGTGGCAAAATATGTTTGTGCTCGATATAATAGTTGGGGAGAGTCAAAATACCTCATCTTTGTTGATGATATATCATTTGCTTGTCTGAGGTGTGGCTAACATTGGGCAGAATTTTCCCATGAAAATCATATTGGTCAATAATTCAATTGAATTTTACAGATGATTGAGTCCGATGATAAAATCACAGTTCTAAATCACTTACGAACATAACGAAGTGGAATAAAATGTAGAGAACTGACATATTTAATTAAAACATGGCTAAAATGTTAACTTACCTATCATGTGGCCCTCTTCCAACACCAGGTCCATATCCACCAAATGAATCGTCGTACGCTCCTACTCTATCATATCTGTCATCGTAGACAGGTCTTCTGTACCCTGTGTATCCGTATCCATCGTATCTATCCGGGTACCTATCGTATAAAGGCCTTCTTTCCCTGTACGGATCATCGTAGTACGGTCTGTCGTACCTATCTCTATCTCGTCTATCCCCTAAGAATCTGTCATAGTAGTCAGGCCTATATCTGTCTCTGTCATCGTCCCGATCTCTATGCCGGTCGCGATTCCTGTCCCTGTCTCGCTTGCTGCCGCTTGGACGGCTGTCTTTGTCATCATAGTTTTTGTCCTTGTCCCCCTCATTATCAGTGCCGTTCTTGTTGCTGTTGCTGTTTCTGTCGGTGTTGTAGCGGCGGTCATCGTCATCATCATCTCCGCCCTTGTTTCGATCGTACCGGTTCCCATAGGTGGGTCTGTGAGAACGCCGATCGTCGTCGTAGCCGCGACGTCTGTTGAAAAGCAATATAAATTGTTTTTACTTTATTTCCTTGGAACATAACTTCAACTAACGTTGAAACCTAATTGGCTAGAGGTTCTTAGTAACGAATATGACACCTCCCTTGATTGCAGTGATACAAATCTGATGCACTTCGATCGCCGCTTCAGTATGATCAGTTAGAGAACATAAACCCCGACCAGTATCCAAGAGGATATTGTTATGTATAAAATCGAAGTTAAATTAATTTAATTGCAAACTCTTAAGAGCCTCTATATTATATTTCCATAAAAGTTTATAATCCCAGCTCAGTCATTAAAATCAACTGAACAACTTCGAAACACCTACCAGAAGCAGACACTGTTTATCTGTCAAAAAAACGCCTTTTTACTCAACTTGGCTTTTCTCGAAATAGTTCAGTAAGTAGGCCTAAGATGCGCGCCGCGATAAGCGGTTATCACGCCATTTTATCGATTTTACCTATACGTTTTGACGTCGATAAAAGTTATCACGGCGCGCATCTTAGGCCTACAAGTCATTTTCGACCCTCTATAACTTCGTTGTAGATATATAATAATTACCGGTCATAATCGTCGTCCCGTTCGTCCCTATCATCCTGGCATCTTCCACACCTCGCCGGTCGGTCGTAGTCCAACCTTCCGTACTCTAGCCTCGCGTACGGCCGGCCGGTACCGTACCGGTCGTAGTAGCTCCGACTCTGCCGGTTCAGTTTCGTGCCATCTGTGGGGGTCAGCACTTCAGTGGGGGTCAGCACTGAGGACAGCACGGTGTCTGCTTCGGTGGGCTGGAGGCAGGCTAGGATGACGGCTGAGAGTGCCTGGAAGAGAGATGGGATCAATTTACTTTTAAAGATTCTTACTAAGTTCTTACTAATTCAGTTTTCGTATATTCCTGAATCAGGATTTCTGATATGATTAAAGTCAGAAGAAGGAGCTTTTACAGATTTATTTGGGTGTGAATAGGGTGGCAGACAGATCACTAGAGATAAGGTGGGTTACGGTAAGGATGTAAATTAGTATTAAATTTAAATTAAACTGACAATGTTAATTCTTAGTTTTTTTCGTGATTATGATGCTGGCATACAGAATTGTTTGTTACTAGGATGGGGATTGGGTCTCGGGCTGCATTTACGTAAACTAGGTCTTTGCCGTACCTACTGATTATTGTAACTGATCGATATTCATTTGTTTTAACGATATTTACTCTGAAAATCAATACTAAATTAGCTTGCCTTTTATGGCCCTTAAAAATTCAAAGCTATCCAAATCGAAGCGACATCTCAGCCTACTGAAAATTATTAGCATTTTGTCTGGAAAATATTCGCTATCTTGGATCAATGAGTCACACTTGCATAATGACTCGCTGAGTGTCATTATGACGTGTGCGCAGATACAATCTCGGCGGTCACTGTCACGCGGCGTCATAAAAAGAAGTTCAGCGAGCGATTGTTCAGTGATTGTTTGTTCAGTTTTACAGCTTCCGCAGCTTGATCAGCTGGAGATCTGTTTGTCCGTGACCGGTTTTTGTTAATTATATTTTATCCTATCCTCATTGAGGACTCTACATTTATGAGGGCAACGCAAAGGGAGAGAAGTGGAAACCCAAAGGAATCATTAAGGCTCTACATAAAAGTTAATTCAAATTGAGCTTACTACGGGTTTTCTGAGAAAAACAGTCTGAAAGACGTTCTTTTTTGCTTTTGAGGACATGCAATAAGGACTCTATGTTGAGATGAGGGTGGCATGGGTGTTGGTTTGGAGTCCTTAAGTAATAACGTATTATTATTAAAAGGACAAAACTGGAAACACCATTAACTTTTTACGAGACGATGTACCATCAACATTTATACGAGAATTCGCAGGTACCGTTAAATACATTTAAAAGAACTGTTAACTATAAACCTTTATAACATGCACTATAAACAAGTAAAAAGCAGTTAGAAGTATCAATTTAATTTTCCAGTAAGGCTTAGCTGCTGAAACATTAAACTAAAATAATTATAGCTATGGAGGCACTAACATGAGGACGTTAAAAGCCTTTCGTTATCACACATCGTCTCTACCATGCTTTTCCACTTTATATTATGACCCAAACAAAATATAGCCTTGGCAAGAAAGGACATACCTACTTCTAAAGGCTAAATTCTGTACATTTTCTATTTCTATAATACTAAATAATGGTATTAGTATAGACTAGTCCAGTTCAGCTGAGGCCTCTACAGGTACGATTTAAAAAAATATTTTTGTATCGAGGAATACATTTACCAAAGTTACAGCAGAGTATCAATGAAAAATATAAAAACTTTTTGCGTCGCGGGCACAGCTAATTATAAGGCTGGGTTGCACCATCTAACATAAATTTTGACAAACGTCAAAAATCTGTCAAAATCCATACAAAAAACAACGGTTATCGTTGTAACGGTCAAAGTTGGTGGTGCACTCAGCCTAAATGAAGCTTTTAATTACCTTCTAAAGTTCTGAGCTTAAACCAAAACTAAATATAGGGCGGTCGTGAAGCGGGAAATTGCGTAAATCCTAAATTATTCCCTTCCTCTGCCTTCATCAGAACAATCGTAATGAGTGCACGACCTTCGTTTACCCTCATTTTGCCGTGTGGTTTCACTGCGTGACGTCACCCATTGTTTTTGGAGGACATTATTAGATTAGCTATTATCTCATATGATTCAATTCGTTATTCAAACGCACACAAAAAATAGGGAAGCGTATTGTTGGAGGCTGTTTAGGAAATAAGATGAATAATTGGTGGATGGAGGTCGAGGATTTGGAGACTTGATGGAAACTACAACTTAATTTATTATCATCATTTAACTGATTTTCGATCCATAAACGACTGCTCCTATAAGATATCTTTAGAATAATTAGGTAGGTACGATATGGTCCTATGAGCTTAATTTTCTAAATACATTTTTAATGGCGCTGGCGGTTCAAGTAGAGATCCTGGCTACACAAAGTTGTAGCAGTAGGAACGAAATATAAATTAGATATGTTTGACACTTAACGACAAAAAACTAAAAGGTACACCATATAAAAGGCTCTTTAAAATAGATGACTAAATAGCTTTTGAGCTCTACACTACGCAGATTCAAAACAAAGCCTTTCCATAAACCAAATCGAGCAGAGCATTTTACCCAACACAGAGAGGGAATCGAACCCGGGTTTCTCTGAGACAGTTAGGTAAACTACCAGCTCTAGAAGACCACTGGGGTTCAATTTACCAACTTATTATCCAGCGTTTGTTTCAAATTGATTGGTATTTCCCTGTCCCTTTGCCATGTTTTGTTATATTATAATTAAGTCCAGCGTACTTAACGTTACGCAACTAGCGTAAATGTTTACGCTGCGCTCGTATTGTTTAAGTTTAGTGTCCGGATCTAGGGTTGCCAGCCGTCCGGAAAAACCGGACATGGTTACATTTTATCTACGGTCGATGTGTTACGTCTGAATTTTTATGGTAAATAAATAAGGCGAGTTATTCAGAAACTTACGATAAATTCATTCATTCAGAGAAAACTGCACGGATGAGAATATCACCCATTCATCTAGCTAGATTAATAGGTTATGGAATGGTTCTGAATATATAAAAGATAATTTAATGAAGAATATGAAAAAGAACTTATCGATTTATGTAGAGCCTTTTTAAAATTAAATTGTCAGTACTTTTATCAATTGAACATTTACTATTCTATTTTTTGATAGATATATATAAATTATTTATTGCATAACACACAAAACTAACAAATAAACTAAATACAAAATTAAAACGGCACAGTTCTTATTGTCTATCGCTACAATATGAGCTTTTAAAACTGTTATTATTTTTATTTCCCCAATTTAAGGGTATCTTTGTATTTAGCTGGCAACCTTGCAAACGTACGGTAGTAGTCATAATCACTTTATAATTGCGAGCGGACAATAGATCAAAGGTTATGGGAATGACTTGAAATTACACCTCATGGTGGTTTTCATGTCGTAAACACATCTTAATAGCACCCATTTAATGTGATACTAGCAAATTGACCCAAAGGTTGACTGGAAGAGAAGGCCGTATGACTTTTGTTCGTCTTTTGTACTTTGATATTGTGTGCAATAAAGTTTTTAATAAAAAAATATTAGGCAACCTTTAAAACAAACACAATATTGTAATACCGCCAAACGATTTTTTTTTTGCTTAACCCGAAGGTGAACTGGTCGAGCATGCCTTATGGCATTAAGTTCGCGTTATGTTCCAATTTATTTGGCATTAAAAATTTAATAAATAATAAATAACTTATCTATGTAAGTACATAATATTTTTTGCAATCAGGCTTTAAAAGTGATCTTACTCGTAACCATTTTACTCTAACACTGCTTGGGGACATTATTTTAAGCTTTGAGATGGTAGAAGAATACTTATTACAGTTGAAAATGAAGACATACTTTATTAACTATACCTACCAAATAAACAATGTAGAGTCTCTATGGTTACTATAATAAATAGAGTTCCATAATAAACACAACAGTCGATTTCGCGTTAATAACAGTTGTTACATAGGCATTTCAAAAATATTTTTAAAAAGCCTGGGTAAATATACCTAATTACTATCGCTTATGTATTTCACTGACTGTTGTCTAAACTACTTTGTACCTCAACTTCCATGGAGTATCTTTCTGTATTACTTATGTACAATACGTAGAGGCTTAAGGCTAAAAAAATAAAATAAAAATATCTTACCAGCACCAGTAACCGATCCATCTCAAATAATTTCTCTTAATAACTCGCTGTAAAGTGCATCCTTTGCATAAAAGTTTGTGGCACTGACCGCGCACCAAGGAACCTGTTTCGCGAATACAAAAACTCCTTTGGCTTTACATTATAGTCTATGTAATACAACTGGCCGAAAATGTATGATGAAAAAAGTTAATTTTGAATTTGAATTTAAAAATGGAACGTTATGGCGCGCTGGTGACCGCGCGGGCGCGTACGGTGAACTGACCGAGGGAGCTTGCGTCCTCCGCTTAAAATAATTATGGCGATTGAGGTCTTTTTTGTCCATCTCTATGGAGGACTGCGAGATTTTGAGGCTGGCTACTGGAATTACCCATGCATAAGGCTTGTGCGTATCCGGCTTTGCTTATAAGTACATATTAAGAATATTGACTAAGTTGTACTGTGTGAAACAAAGCAAGCTATGTATGTGCTTTTTAACATCTCTTTTACTTGAAAATTTACAAAGTTCACTAATAGATGAGCATACTGAGTCTCTACGCATCATGGTTTTAAAACTAATATAGGCTGATGCAATGACTGGGATTTTAATTAAGAATTTCGTGTCCTTAAATTAATTTGAGTCGGTCTTTGTCCAGCAGTGGACGTCATTCGGCTGAAAATGAATCGAATGATGAACAATCTCAGTTTAGAGGTACTCCTTCAGATAGTAGTCTTTAGTATAGAGATACCACAGAAGGATGGAAGACCAAAGGATTTTCCATCTCCTCTCCAAAAAGGTCTTTTCCCTTGACTTTACAGTATTCTATGCCTTATAGCCTTGCACTATAATATCGTAACACTTTCCTTATGTACCTAGTTCATAAAAATAACATTTAAGTAAATTAAAATGTACCTAATAACAATACATCTTCATTAACTATAGTAACTTACCTAATTAAACGCATAGTAATCAATTACTCTACTAATTACGTAGGCTTCAACAAAAAACTTTTCTCACAATACAATGCCGGTAGTTGAGCACACAGAATTTACGATGCCAAAATAGTAATCGCTCAAAATAGAATGACCGTTATATTTTTTACTTACTTACTTGTAAGTTAATTAATATAATTATAGCTTAATTAACTCATAGTAAACAATGATAATTAAATCATAATCTTGCTTTTTAGACATAGTACAGTTAAAAAAGTAACAACATTTTCGCTAGGTCGAGTTTCAGCTACCCATTGCAGATTCCACTGATCGCTAGTTCGATTCCAGTGGGTAGACATTGTAATGAACCTAGTAACTCGTAAACATTAATCCCTGATCTGTGGGCTGAGTGTGAGTTAACATTAAACGCGCTCACTAGTGAGCGCTAGTAGGCCAGTAGAATTAAACACAAAAATGAATTAAATCGGAAATAATTCCTACTAAAGATTTTAGTGCTTTAATGGCTTCATTAGTTGCCCATAGACTTTCCTAGGTTTTCGACTTCGACGGAGTTGTGCTTAAGTGGTGGGGGCCTCCGAAAGGGGAGCTTATTCGGTTTTCCGGTTATACCACGTAAAGGACTTACCCTATCGAAAAGTGGTCTTCCTGACGGTTGAAGGGCATTTAATCCTGCATTAAAAAAGACCAAATTCATATGCTTTAAACAAACCTTTCTCGTGCAAATGTTCGGCAAAGTAGAAAATATGTGTATATTTAATGACCCTCTCCACGTCCAATGGCTCGTTACCCGCAGGCTTCCAAGTCTTGAAAAAGAGCGCCTCAACCAGTGTAACCCTATCAAGGCTTACGAGCTTGATGCGCCTATCCTTGTTCGTCACAGCCGTTCCTTAACTGCGGTTGCTGCACCTCTTCCTGGCACTCACCTGAACGACTCTGTGTTACCTACTGTGGCTGCCCCTCTTCCTTGTATCCTCCTGCACGACTAAGTTGCGTAGCCGTATGCCTGGTCTAAGGTTCGACGCCACAAAATCAACTATAGGCCCTCAGAACAAATTGTACATTTTATTTATGGGACAAAAATTTAGCAAGTTCGTTCGTTTCAGCTGAAGGAAGTCCACTGCTGGGCCTTTGTCCATCATTTGCTTTTGCCTCTCCCAAGGCTTTCCATAATGAACGGTCCTGTTTTAGCTAGTCCTAGTCAAAAATCTTGCTTGCAAGCAAAATCTATTATAATAGCAGTCTGTTGTCAAAAATGAACACTACATAAAACGTAGGCTTTGTAATTTAAAATAAAAATGATGCGTACATAAATTAACTATTTCTAGTAACTTTGCAGCCTAACCATACGTTGTAAGGTAGTTACAACAACACAACAATTAGTTCTAAGGGCGTTTACGTGGAATCCTAACAAGATGCGCTTAGATCTAATGCTTCACAAGTGATAAGGACATTCGCACGCTATGTTGAAATGATCCAGTTTCCACAATTTTCTTAGTAGCACACTAATGTCAGGCTGCAGGTGAATCAGTTAATACAATGAATTATCTGGTGTGCAAGGATAGTAACGTTTGATTCTCGGTTATAAGGCAATTTTATTTACTGAAACCTGTGTCACACATATTATTACATACATGATATCTTGCGTGATAATAGGTACAGATAGTTACAATTTGGATTTGTATCATCATGTTCATGGATTCAGAATGTGTGTAAAGTTTTAGAGATGCAGGGACTTTGTAGAAAATAAGGATTTAAATATTCGAAAGGATATTAGGTATATCATATCCTTTCTAAATGGGCCCAAGTCAAAGTGACACAGACACAAATCCATTGCCTGTTTGAGAGACATGATTTTCAGTATTCTGTGATTTAATTATCATTCTACAACTATGCTTAAAATACATATAGGCATGTCCTAAAAATAAAAATGTGCGAAAACTTTAATACATTTGACTCTACATGAATATGATAACTATCGAGAGAAGCAATGCCACTTTTGTTTGTTTAACAAACTTAGACAAAAATGTGTACTTTATGCACATTATGTAAAATAGACTTTGGTGCATGCAAAAAATGCCCATTTGAAAGATAGAGCCTACGAACTTTAACCGACAGGGAAGAGGAAGCTCTATTGTTCGGCTATTCACTGTTTCCATTGTGTTGGTGTGTGTTTGATTTATTACCAAGGTGGACGTGAGGAAGATAAAAGTTCTAATAATTAACAAAGCACTGTATCTTCTGGTATGCTTAGAGCCTACGCACATGGTGCGTTGTAGCTCACTGCAGTGCAGGATTGACACCCGTATTCACAAACATTACTATATCACTCTCAGGGACGCACACTACGCACAGGGTCCCGAAAACCTATTCATACAATACTTGAGCGAGTGCGAACCAATCACAGAGCTCAACGCTTTTGAACTTGGCGGCAAGGAAACGATTGACAGCAAGCGCCTGTCAAGTGGCTTAGTGCTAAATACGTTCTCTATATTTCATAAGCTTGCCCTTGCTACAGACAAACTTCAGGGAATCTTGGAGTTTGCATTACTTTAGAATAACTTAAATTTATTTAAATAAATAAATATTCAGATCCCGCTAGAAGACATAGACTCAATCACTGTGTAAAAGTAAAACGACCATAAAGTGCTAAGTTCGCTCCCTAGTGGTTTTAAAATTCTAACCAAACATTATTCACCAACTATTCCTAAAATAAAACCCTACATAATTAAGCGATGTTGACCAAAATCGTGTCGTGTGTTAACGAGCAAGCACACAACGCACGGCCCGTGACTGACGCCCATTATGTTGATGTGCCCGGCAGTGCATAAATACCACTGTGTTTATTGAAAATATGTGTCAAAAATATTCGATTTACAGAACAAAGCACTTTATGATTACAATTCTAGTTTTAGGTAGAGCTTTAGGACAGAAAGCTCTGCTGAACTACGAGTATCGTGAGCAACGTCCAGTGTAGCAGTGGTAGGGTTAAAGTTTTTTTTTTAAGTTAAATACTGGTATGATTAAAAGTACTTTTAAAAAGCTTAATGTAAAATAATTATGACTTTGAAGGAGCCTAGGGCGACGTATCAATCTGTGTTGAGACGAACGATGAACTAAAAAGTAAGGCTGGGTTACACTATCTTACTTTAACGACAAACGTCAAAATTTTGTCAAACTTCATACAAATAACCTCCTCCTTTTTTGAAGTCGGCTAAAAACACCGGTTATGGTTATAGGTAAGTATTAACTGTTAAAGTAAGGTGGTGCAACTCAGGCTTAAATATTTTTTTATTGTGTGCACGGCTGTGTCTTATTTCATTGTCCAGAGAGGTAGTTTGGAGAGCACGTTAACCCATCGCTAACTGTCAACATGCTTTCGCAAATGAGCATCCAAAGTAAAGGCAAATTAGCGAACCCATTTTTGCATTAAATGACTAGAAAAATACAATACAACAAATGAATTTCCTTCCAAACTTATGATTACTTGGCCAAAACCTCAATTACGATGGCAATAACGATGGTGGAATATAGGAGACAGAACGGCATAATTTGCGGGCCAGCGGATGACAGGTCGCTTCCCGCGGTTACACCTACCACACTAGAATAGCATTCAGCAAGTACACTATGTCTAGACGTATTCTATTTACCGAAAAAGACCATATCAAACACAAGCATGCGCTGGATTATATTCCTAACCAAAATAACTTCAAATTCTATAAATAAAAAGCTCGGTTTGTTAGTTTGTCGATTTCATCCTTAATAGTAGCAATTTATTACCCTTTTGCTGCTCCTCTCGCTTTGAGGTGGTGATGGCAATTTTCAGCAAGTCTATTGGTACGCTGAAGTCTCTGGCCAGCACAGTAAAAGTGGTTCAGGCACTCAAATGTTGTATTAGGTTTATATCAAACTCATGACTGTCTGAATCCTGACTTGCCTCAGTCAGCTGCCCAACTGGTAGAGGACATCGCTACCAGCCCTTCCTACTTCAAAAGGTTTGGGTGATCAAACACTGGGTGTCCTTTGATCACCTAGGTGATTAAAGTGGACATTTATCCATGGGTGATCAAGGGACACCAAAGTGTCGCCAGGAGTCCACTTTGATCACCTGGGTGACCAAATCTAGGTGATCAAAATGGAATATGCCGTTCAAAATAGGGTTCGTTAGTCATTTGGGAGCCTACTGATATCATTTTATGCGAGGTTGAGGCCCTGCGCACACCGTGACGGCACAATGACATTAACATTTTTAAAGTGACTCACCGTGATCATGGTGTTTGGACACAGGACTATTGACCTAAGCCAAAAGAGTAAAATTTACCTAACTACTAACAACAAAAGAATAACATTAATAATCTGAGGATACCTAGATAATTATCAAACAATTGTTTGCCTGTCTTTTTTACTCGGACTCGTAGCACAAGCATAATCTTAGTACGAGGGGTTAACGGGACGGAAATAATTTGTGCTACTATCAAAAATTTCTAGCAGAAAGTCTAGTCAATCTGGTCATACGTAGTGATAAATTATATCAAAATTCTTTAGTTTATAAATAAGTCTAGAGTAGCTTCTTCTATGACCTTGGTGTAGAGAACCTCAACTTGTGATTTATAGTAACAGTTAATAATAAACATCAATACTTTAAAGCCATACACTTGATTTATTGACTCGACTGGCCATTCAAACACACGCAACCACCTTTGAACCGATTTCAATTGAAAACTAACCCTAAAACTACTGCGTCACAAACGGCTGGGTTAACATCGATTGACAGGGTGACCAAGAGATCCTTACTAGGTAGGATAATTATTATGAAAACATTTTTTTATTTTCAAAGTACAGTATAGTATTAGTAAAGTGTTCCTGACACATAATTTGCCAAACTAAGCACTATTTATCCGAATTATCATGAATGGATTAATTATTTATTACATGCACTAACAGAAAGTTCAACTGCAAGAGTTGAATAACACGAAGTACGTCAATGGCACCCGCACGACTCTTATTATTTGGAGTGAACTCTACTTTTTTATTAGATTTTATTTTATTAGATAGGTAGCACCTACAAGGCTTCATGTTTACTAATATGTTTATTCATACATCATCGTTATAAAAGACCTTAAAATTTAAAGTTTTAAGTACTTCTCCAATAAGCTACTCATGTCTAATCAATCAAAATAAAGAAGTTTCGTATCTATTATAAAAGTACTTAGGTATTTTCCTGAAAACAGGTAAAGCATGTCGTCCCCACTCATGTCAATCAGACAAAGCGCAGGTGATTCGTCAAAACAAATTATAACAATTGGGTCGCGCGGACCGCAGTGTCAGTGGTAACGGTTAAATGGATAAAGTTCAAAGTTTATACGTTATTGTTTAATGATATTTTTATAAAATGACATCATACTCTATATTTATATTAAGCTTTATACTTTTATACTTGCTTTTGTCTGCTACTTTGCTTTGCTCGCGTTGAAATCTAAAGTAGAGAAAAACTTTATTTGCCCAATTTATCAATTACCATTTTCATAACTCTTAGTTTTATTTAAAAAATAATATTTTTCTTCACATGTACGACAAATCTACTTTTTACCAAAACATTATCCTAATTATTTTAGCGGTGTAATTAATTTAAAGCGCTTAGGATAACTTTAGAAAACGTGATGTTATGACTATTAAAAGAAATTGTAAAGCCGGAATTATTAAAATCGCTGCACTTCCTGCCCCTGCACTGCACTAGGTATTGGACTAAAATTGTTATTTGGTTTTTTTAAAGGTATCTTGATTATGGAGATGATGATGATGGATGACAAATGTAGAGTTCTCAGGACACCAAAGGCATGTGCATTAATAACTTCAACATCACATCACAATACACATATTTATTGCAAAATCGCACCTATTTATATCAGCATAGGTGCTACAGCGTCTACCTTGATGTGCTTTACCGTAATATTGCGTTGTAATTTTTCATTTCACGCTGCCATTAGACTTCATAGTCATTGCTATTCGCGCTTATCTTGCTATTGACATTTCCGCTATTGTACACAGTATATAGTATTGTATCTAGGAAGAATTTGAAGTAAAAATTACTTTGGTTACAGTATACGTAGAGTCAGCGTTTTATAACCTCATCTTTGAAAAGGTTCTATTCCACTTTGATAACCTGGCTTTTTGATAAAGTGGACTTCAAGCGACAATTTGGTGTCCTTTGATGACCCATGGATAAGATGACCTGGGTGATCAAAGTGGACTCCAGTTTAATGATTAAATTAACACAAGCATATTTTATACCATTCAGAGGTGTGATTTATTTTAGGTGATCAAAGGAAACTAAAATAATAATCCCAACTAATATTATAAATGCGAAAGTAACTCTGTCTGTCTGTCTGTCTGTCTGTCTGTCTGTCTGTCTGTTACGCTTTCCCGCTTAAACCTCGCAACCGATTTTGATGAAATATGGCATAGAGATAGTTTTTTGCGGGCGGAAAGCTAGTAATTATTATAAACTAGCTTTCCGCCCGCGGCTTCGCCCGCGTGGAATTTTGTCTGTCACAGAAAAACTTTATCGCGCGCGTCCCTGTTTCAAAAACCGGGATAAAAACTATCCTATGTTCTTTCCCGGGACTCAAACTATCTCTATGCCAAATTTCATCAAAATCGGTTGCGAGGTTTAAGCGGGAAAGCGTAACAGACAGACAGACAGACAGACAGACAGACAGACAGACAGAGTTACTTTCGCATTTATAATATTAGTTGGGATAAATCACACCTCTAAATAGTATAAAATATGCTTGTGTTACGAGTGGGTTTACCGCGATAGTAGAGCGGCAGCGGGTACTGAACACGTGTTCCTCGGATCACGATTCGGCCACACCACCCTCACCGTTCGGCTATCGTAGCCTGAATTGTAGACATATTCTAATGTAGGTACTTATTTTAGTAGCTCGTAGAGCTGATGGCCGCTGGGGCAGGGAAGTTCTTGAGTGGCGACCACGAGCCGGAAGACGATCGTAGGGTGGGCAGTCCTCCCACTAAGTAGGTGGACCGACGATCTGGTGAAGGTCGCGGGAGGTGCCTGGATGCGAGCGGCGCAGGACCGGTCTTTGTGGAAATTCTTGGGGGAGGCCTTTGTCCAGCAGTGGGCGTCTTTCGGCTGAAACGAACGAACTTATTTTAGTAAGTGGTAATGGACTTGACCTGATTCATTTTCTTTGTTTACATACAAAAGTACAAAGTACCTATAATAATAATATAATGAAAGAAAAACAAAGGTATTGTAAACAATAAGTACTTATTTTATCAATCAATGGACAGTGGCCTAGCGAGGTCACCGAACTCTACCCCATCACTCACCCTAGTGCATGTTAGTGATGGGAAATTGTTTTTTGGCATTTTATGTATCGATAGTTGACTAAAAAAGAAAATTTCCAGTTTAAATCAATACCGATAGACTACTAAACTTTAATCTATTATGTTGTCCATCATCTAATATAATTTACATTCGCTGCCTTTTGCTTTTTTTCCCGAACACTATAATCCCGGCCTTTTTGAGGCGAGAGTGAATACACTAATAGGGCAGATATGTAGGTATTCGTACCATCCTAGACTGCATCTCACTTAAAAACTCTCACTCATCATGATTAGAGATTGTCATTGATGTATCCTTTTAGGCAGATGATAGTATTTTTATTTTTAAAATTCAGTTAACATTTTATAGGTTCTATATTAATAATATCGGTATTTAACTTAAGATTCAACGGAAGTCTTATCTTTATCGATATTTTTCTTCCCTTCACTATAGTCCTCACCATGTACTAAGCGTTAATTTCACTTTAATAATGCACGCACTTTACTTGTTTCCACTTTGATTACAGATATCGATTTTATGTTTTATCTTATTTACTTTTTCTAGTTTTCCGAAAAGGGCTTGGAAAAATAGAAATTGACAATTTTCTTTTTGTAAAGTATCTTATGGTAAAGATTTTTATGTTCCTTGCAAGTGACATCACATTTTATGTTCATGTCACCGTAAAATTGGCAATTCCGACACATAACTCACTTTTAGTTTATAAGCTCACGCGTTATATTACAAACTGAAAGAGTTCATAATTTCACGTTGGCATTTACATTAGGTTCTCCTGCGGATCTCCTCATTTCTGATTCGATCACGCAGGGAAACTCCAAGCATGGCCCGCTCCATCGCCCTTTGGGTGACCTTGAGCATTCTTATGAGGCCCATAGTAAGCGACCACGTCCTCAGGAGAACCAAAGTGACCGACATAGCTCGCAGAATTGCTAAAATCAAGTGGCAGTGGGCGAGGCACATAGCTCGTAGAGACGATGGCCGTTGGGGCAGAAGAGTTCTCGAGTGGCGACCACGGGCTGGAAGACGTAGCGTGGGCAGGCCTCCTACTAGGTGGACCGACGATCTGGTAAAGGTCGCGGGAAGAGCCTCGTTGTGGGCAGCGCAGGACCATGCATTGTGGAAAACCTTGGAGGAGGCCTTTGTCCAGCAGTGCCCAGTGGACGTCATTTGGCTGAAACGAACGAACGATTTACATTAGGTTTTTTGTTTGAAAACATTCAAAGTCAAAGTCAAAGTCAAAGTCAAAATGTATTTATTGCATTTCATGAATGTTTACAAGATGTGGTTATCATATTATCCAGTACATCATGTTACCCATTTAGGCTTAGCACTGATATACACTATACTGGTGGTTGTCAAGAATCTTATATTTCTCTAAAAAGTAAACATTACAAATTAATAAATGTTTGTAGAGTGCCTTAGTGCCTTTATTTGAATAGGCCTAGCTTTTTGTTTCGTAGAGCAATTAGGACAGAGTGTGTGTAAAGACAATCAACGGACTTATAATTGACACGACATAATTCGTTCGACACAAACACACTTCAATCATGGTTGCTGACGTCAGTACATAGCAAATTAGTTTAGGCTGTATGAAGACTCTTGTAAACATTGTATAGACGGCGCATTAATAGCATAATCAAGGTGAGTCTACCACTACCACCACCACGTAGACCAGCGGTTCCCGAATGGTGGTCCGCGGAACCCTGGGGTTCCGTGGAAAGTCTGCAAGGGTTCCGTAAAAAA
Source organism: Ostrinia furnacalis (assembly GCF_004193835.3). Lineage (NCBI taxonomy): Eukaryota > Metazoa > Arthropoda > Insecta > Lepidoptera > Crambidae > Ostrinia > Ostrinia furnacalis. The sequence goes on along the minus strand of NW_021131592.1, from coordinate 484,494 downwards.
TATTATCCCACGTTTCGTGACGGACGTTGTTCGCGCGCCGACTTGTTTACGCACAAGGGAGGGACAGGGCGTGCGGACGGAGTAGTACGGGGGTTCCGCTAGGAAAAGTATAATCAATTAGGGTTCCTTGGCAGAGAAAAATTGGGAAACCGTTGGGTCGGTTTTCAATTTATATGAGGACTAGCGGCCGCCCACGACTTCGTACGTGTGGATCCCGTTTTACCTCCTTAGGGGTGGAGTTTCGTAAAATCCTTTCTTAGCGGATGCCTACGTCATAACATCTACCTGCATGCCAAATTTCAGCCCGATCCGTCCAGTAGTTCGGGCTGTGCGTTGATAGATCACTATGTCAGTCAGTCACCTTCGAGTTTTATATACAGGGTGGAAACGATAAGTGATCTCACTCGATTATTTCTAAACTATACAAGATATCGAAAAACTGATTACTGATCCTGAAAGTGCTTCATGAGCTCTTTCAAACGGTATCAGTAATAGGTTACAGAATTAACTGGATCTATCGGAAAATGTAATGTTCTCAGCCTCCATACTAAATGTATGCCAGCCACACAATATTAGAAGTGTTAATTTTTTTTATCAAATAATAAATACTTAAGATGAACTCGTAAACTGCATTCTTATTTAAAATTATTCATGGAAAACATTGGCTTTTGGCTTTACCTGTTATAATATTATCAAGAAATGAGTGCCATGACTGTGGCAGTACTAAATGTGTGGAAGCTGGAAACATTGAATTTTTAGATAGATCCAGTTTATTTTATAACTTATTATTGATACCAATGGATAGAGCTCGTAAAGCCCTTTCAGGATCAGTAACCAGTTTTTGGATATTTTGTATAGTTTTTAATATTATGTGGTTTTACTAAATGTATGGAAGCTGGAAACATTGAATTTTCGGATAGAACCACTTCATTTTGTAACTTATTATTGGTACCGTTGGATAGAGCTAAGGAAGCACTTTCAGGATCATTATCCTGTTTTTGGATATCTTGTATAGTTTAAAAATAATCGAGTGAGATCACTTATCGTTTCCACCCTGTATAGAAGTGGCCGGTAAAGTGGCAGTGGGTTAACAGCCCGACCCAACTATCGGCCGAATAAAAGTCCATAGTCTGTAGGGTGTCTAACACTATGGTATCTTATGGAGTTGTATGTAATAGGAACTCTTATAAGCTGATTGCAATAAAAGTAGAGTCGAAATACGATGTGTTTAAGTGCCAACCAAGTAGATAGAACGGATTACTTTATTGGAGTAAGATTTTTTTTAAATATAAGATTTTAAACTTTCACGTTCTTATTTCGACTTAAATAGAAAGACACGGGTCTTCTTGATGCGACATTTATTAATGAGTTACATTAGTACTAACGGATTTTTAAAATATTTGATACCTGGCCCGCACTCCCAGTCACTTACAGTCAATAACTTTCTCCTTGCCCTGATTGTAGGAAATTAAAAAAAAGTTCGCGATTAAAAAACTATAATTTCACGTAACATCATGTCAATCACATACATGTAAAGTGACATCCCCATCGCATGCTAACAAAGAGAACCGACGCCCCCACATACGGCAACACCACGAAACTTAATTTGAATGGTGAAAAACCCCCATAGAAAACACCCCACACCCCATCTGGTCAACTCAGTGTGACCCGCGCCCGCGTGACAGAAGCTCGCGCCGCCATTTTGTGAAAATTTCCCGCGTTTTCCGCGACAGATAAGAAATTTAAAAAGTTGTGATCGTCATTTCGTTGGACAAAAGGGACATGCTACTTAAAATTTTACTGAATTTGTTGTGATTAAAATTAGCAAGTATAACTTATGAATATGAATTTTTGATACACGTGCATATTCACATGACACTGACCTGATGAATACATCGATTTATTATGATATGACATTCAGCCCCGGCCCTGCTTTTGGTCCTTGGCAGAGAACTATATGTATTTGGAAGAAAATAATAAACAACAGTGAAAGTCTAGGTGAAATCTGATGACTAAAGACATTTAGATCGAAACTTTCCCCTTGTCTACTTAGATTTATGGTTTCACCCGCATATTTTTCAAACACTAAAAGTTGTTATCAAATCGAAGGCTCCATAATATTAAAAACACATTAGCTATCAGTCGTGTATTCCTTTTACGCGCCGACAACAGCTATTTAAATTGTCAGTTAGGCTATTTTTTCACTGTTTAAAACCAAAACTTAACTTCAGTGGAGCACAAAAAAAGTTTGTATTGTTTTACCTGCCAGTGCTTTTAAATAGCAAAAAACTTTTTGCTGTTTTAAAAATAAATCTACTAAGTACAGATTACAAAACTTTGCGATGAAAAGAGTTCCTTGTGAAAAAAGTTTTAAGTCGTGCAAGCGAAAATGGTTCCAAGGCTGAGCGATGGCACTGACGAACCTTCGTTTGTTTCGCCCCATGAACTCTAACATGGGATGTACACATCGTCAGGCGACCCCCATGAGGGCCACACCATCGGCATTGGCAAGAAGCCTGTCCAAGTCTGCTGAGACGCTAGTAGCTACTACCAGAGGTGGTAAGTTATTTTTGTTTAACTTTTTAGTTAAAAACAAATGAAAATTCCTTTCAGAAAATTGCCATGCTCAACTCACATTTTACTTTAATGTTTCGGAAAAAGTAGAGTCGTTACACTTAAATTATTGTATTATTGTAGACTTTTAACTTAATATTGTACCACTTAATAATTGGCTTTAAAAAAAAATAAAACTGTTTTAAACTTCTTTGACAAAGTTAGTTCTGAATGACGTGGCGGCCGGTGGTTTATTTATTTAAATATTTTATGTCGGTGAAGTTTGAAAGTAAACTTTGAGGACATTTAATTTTTAATTAAGTAGTCATAATTTAAGGAGTTTTAAACCATTGAACTCACAAAAAGGACACAGTTCTTTAGACCTAGTTCACGTTCAGTTCGTTCGTTCGTTTCAGCCAAATGACACCCACTGCTGGATAATGGCCTCCGCCAAGGTTTTCCACAATGAACGGTCCTGCGCTGCCCGCATCCAAGCTCTTCCCGCGACCTTAACCAGATCGTCGGTCCACCAAGTAAGAGGCCTGCCCATGCTACGTCTTCGTCTTCCACGTCAGTAATAAACAGTTTCACTGTCAGAACCGCGACAGAACGTGTTCAAAAGGCTCTAAATATTTTGCGAAAAGTTACAGGACCATAATGGCTTTAACTGGTGAGCTCAAATTCGAAACTCCTTATTGCCTGTCATTGACCAAACCCTCAAAAGACAACTGTCTACAAGACCATAGATCCAGCATTGTTTCAGCCAAATGACGTCCACTGCTGACCAAAGGCCTACCCCAAGGATTTCCATAATGACCGGTCCTGCGCTATCCGCATCCAGATTTTTCCCACGACCTTCACCAGATTGTCGGTCCACTTAGTGGTGGGCCTGTCCACACTAAGTATTTATCTTTCGGCCCGTGGTTGATGCTCGAGAACTTTTCTGTCCCAACTGCCATCATCTCTACGAGATAATGAGTAATTTTAGCAATTCGGCGGGCTATGTCGGTCACTTCAAGACCATACAGAAATTAAACAGCTACCTTATTTTCAGGTAAAGAACTACGCACTCGCAAAGCCCGCAGCACCGAGCAGCCTGGTGCTGGTCTGGTGAAAGGCACCAGCTCGTTGGGACTCCCTGCGATTGGGAAGCACTGGGGAAGGGACGACGACAGCCTTGCCAGTGGGAGGAATGGGAGGTTGGTAGTGCTTTAAAACTATTTTTTCCATTTTAGGAAAAAAAAACTGTTGTGCTCATAAGAAAATCTATGCACCTCCTCCTCGCTTGTAACAGTGTTACTCGTTGGGAAAAAAATCCCACCCCAACAGTGTGACTGGTTTTGAACAAGCGGTACTCCTCATTAATCTCTCTAAAACTAATAGTTATACAACAATATACAATTATCTATCGATTTAGATTCAAAATCAATTAGTATTTAAATTAATCATTTTGTACGCCACTTTGGGACGTAGCGGAGCGATCACGAAATCCAAATTAATGACTGGTACATTGTCGAAAGGCACTGGTCTTAAAAAAATGAATTTCACACCCATATAGTGTAAAAATCTACACCTGAAATATTTAACGACAAACATCTTTATTTTCCGAGATTTCGAAGTTCCACGGAAGTGCGACATTCCGATCACTTATCTACATTCGAAACCAAAATTATACCCGCCTCTGAAAGCCATGGCCATGATTATTGCATGTTATCGTCCACCATTGACCCTTGACTCCTCACGCAACTACCTGCCTAGTATCAAACGGGGTTCAAGAGCATTATGTTTGGAAGGATTCTTGGAGATTTCCTGCATAACCTTAAATTAAATATTATCTAAAACTTAATTTGACAAATTAATTAATAGCATTTCCGCAAGATCGAACTCATAATTTTTGTATCTGAATTTTGAAATGGCAAGTTTTAATATCATTTAATAATGGGACCCAAATAGTTTCAAAAGTGACAACAAGAGTTTAAATGTATCGTAATTCAAAAATAAGTATCGTTGTAATAAGCATTATAATATGAATGAGAAAGTTATAAATAAAGTAAATATTGGCAGTAGGACTGTTTTTTATGTGATAGGTGGCAGACGGATCAATACGAACTTTTAGGCTCATTTCTTACGGAATTTCACCTATTCCAATCAACCTAACCGTTTCATAGATTATTCAAATAGTTTTCCCGCAATTTCGAGCTGTCAATCTCCGGTGACAGGACACGAGCCAACATGGCCTCCAAATGTCAAGGCCCAGCGGCCAGTGTTTAAAGGGTTTTATTTTTAATTTGCTCATTATAGTGTTATAGTCGTGGAACAATACGTTAACTTCTTTCTTGTTTATTAACTTTTCAGTTTATTTACACTGCTGTTTATAGTAGAACCTGTAATTATATGGTGTTACAAGTGTACTAAAACTCGATTTTTAATGACTTCCAAAACTTAGTCATAATAAAATTTTGTGCTGAAAAAAGAAAATTGATATTATAAGCTTTTCATTCTTCATTTTCCAAAATCTTTCAGTCAAATCAAAAATACATACTTTAGTTACTCATAAAAGTACCTACTTTAATACAGTGTGAGTCAAAGTCCCAAAATTCAAGGATAAGCCGGCGGCGCAGGGTGGACATAGTCATGACTGCTTTAGGAAAAATAAGAAAAAAAATCTATCTCAATTATTTTTTAAGTTACACAATAAAATTTACACCCCTTATGATATTTTACATTACCACGACCACAATTTTTCAAATACTTCTGTTTTTTTGTTTGTATCGGCAATTTAAGTAGTGCTGCTGTCCACCCCAATTCTTAAAACCCTCAGAATCGTTGCAGTTTTTACACAAAAGTTAATCAAAATATGATATTTCCCTAAAATTTTGAACGATTTTTACTTTCACTCCACTTTGACTCGTCGTTTTGTAAAAAAACAGTATGAACACTACTGCGGCAAGTTTTTTATAAAGTTGACGCAACTATATCCAAGATTCCAAAATGGTATAATACGCGTACCATTTTTACAAGCACTTCGCTTGTTAGTTAGTATGGGATAAATCTTGCAATTAAATTTAAAACCAGTTCTTCTCAACCAATTGAGCTAAAATTTGGTATACTTATGTAAGTACGATGACATTGCAATATTATGGTATCATTAAGCTGGATGGAGTCTGGAGGTGGCCATAGGAACTTCTAAACGAAACGGCGGAATTGCATCTAGTTTGGGTTCGTTGGATATCTTTTCGAGCACTTTAGTGCTAGATGATGTCCAGGGTCCTGATGATGAAGTCAAGAGGTGGCCAGGAGCTGGCCAAAGGAACTCCTAATCGAAATGGCGGAAGATTATCGAGTTTGGGTTCGTTGGATTTGACTTCCCGAGCACTTGGACCATGAGATTGAGAAACAACTAAAAAGTGTAAAATAAAGTTATAAAAAAAAAAAAACTTTTTTAAAAACAAGCATTAATGCGAAATTTTACGAAAGAATTTAACGATAAAAATAATTGTATGCAAGGTTCAAATAATTTCGAAAGTTTGTAGCGCAAACAGAAAAAAAGAGGAATAAATTCCATGCGCGATTATAACTTTATTTTAAACTTTTTAGTTGTTTCTCAATCTCATGGCCCAAGTGCCCGAGAAGACAAATCCAACGAACCCAAACTCGATAAGCTTCCACTATTTCGTTTAGGAGTTCCTATGGCCAGCTCCTGGCCACCTCTTGACTTCATCATCAGGATCCTGGACATCATCTAGCACCAAAGTGCTTGAAAAGACAAATCTAACGAACCTAAACTAGATGCAATTCCGCCGTTTCATTTAGAAGTTCCTATGGCCACCTCCAGACTCCATCCAGCTCAATGATACCATAATATTGCATTGTCATCGTACTTACATAAGTATACCAAATTTCAGCTCAATTGGTTGAGGAGAACTGGTTTTAAATTTAGTTGCAAGATTTATCCCATACTAACTAACAAGCGAAGTGCTTGTAAAAATGGTACGCATATCTTTTTTGCGACTAGTTTTCTTAGAGTATTATACCATTTTGGAATCTTGGATAGTTGCGTCAACTTTATAATAAACTTGCCGCAGTAGTGTTCATACTGTTTTTTTACAAAACGACGAGTCAAAGTGGAGTGAAAGTAAAAATCGTTCAAAATTTTAAGGAAATATCATATTTTGATTAACTTTTGTGTAAAAACTGCAAGGATTCTGAGGGTTTTAAGAATTGGGGTGGACAGCAGCACTACTTAAGTTGTCAATACAAACAAAAAAACACAAGTATTTGAAAAATTTTAGTCGTGGTAATGTAAAATATCATAAGGGGTGTCAATTTTCGACGAATTTCATAATTTATTGTGTAACTTAAAAAATAATTGAGATAGATTTTTTTTCTTATTTTTCCTAAAGTAGTCATGACTATGTCCATCCTGCGGCGCCGGCTTATCCTTGAATTTTGGGACACGTTGTATATGAAACTAGATGAAACTGAACCTATTTTTATCGACAAAAAAAGAGGTCAAAAAATTTTTGAGTTTTTTTTAAATTTTTTTTCTTCCAATTACTTATTGTAAAGAAAACGTAATAACTTTTAAACTAAGCGGTATATCCTGATAAAATAAAAACAGTAATAATGATAAATAATAGGCGATACTAATAAAATACATAAAATACACAAAAAATGCCAAAAAATGATACTTTTTGAAAAAAATCTGCTTTTAAATTCGTGTTTATTTGGTTATTTGATAAATTTATCTAAAAATGCCCCTATAACAGGTGGCTTTTATGACTTTGTATTATTCTCAATCGTATTATCTTTGTAAAACCAAAAATCGCATGTCTCTATCCCTATCACAACATTTGCTATGATCGTTTGAACAAAGGCCTGCCACAACATTATTCTCCGCCACAGGTAGTGACAATTTTAATTTTAACTAAAATGCTTATTTTACTTCGAAATCTTTTGTTTTTATTTGAAATCTAACTTGTCTTTATCAAAATTACAAATCTAGAGCCATTTTCAGTTTCGTTGTTAACGAAGCGTTGAATGGCGCGCCCGGAGAGGCTTAGTTCAAACGATCATTGCAAACATTGTGATAGGGATAGAGACATGCGATTATTGGTTTTACGAAGGTATACGATAGAGAATAATACAAAGTAATAAAAACTACCTGTTATAGGGACATTTTTTGGAGAAATTTATCAAATAACCAAAAAAACGCGAATTTAAAAGCAGATTTTTTTCAAAAAGTATCATTTTTTATTATTTGTTGGCCTTTTTTGTATATTTTATGTATTTTTTTAGTATTGCCTGTTATTTAGCATTATTACTGTTTTTATTTTATCATGATATACCGCTTAGTTTAAAAGTTATTACGTTTTCTTTACAATAAGTAATTGGAAGAAAAAAAATTCTATAATTTTTTTTAAAAAACCCCAAAAAATTTTGACCTCTTTTTTGTCGATAAAAATAGGTCTAGTTTCATCTATTTTTATATGTACACTTTAACGTGACTCACACTGTATAATACATAAGTGAAGCTACGGTTTAGGTCTAGTTTTCAGTTAAATTTAAATAACAAAAACACCAGTATCAGTAACAAAACGTTTGCCTACAAATTGCTGCTATAAAAATAGCTCGAACGATATGAAATTGGTCAATTTGATATTCAGTCCATTCAGAAGGACTTTCATTGGTTTTTATCAAATATAGGTCGTTTATTCGATCTAGCTAGAGTGAAGGTAATATAATGAATTGTATTCCAAAGCTAGCGCGTTCATTCATTCGTGTACGAGTAAATTAATAATTCCATAGGTCCACACTTTGAATTGACCATTGTCTGTTTTATTAAGCTATTAATATGAACAATACGGTGGGCTAATTTTATTTTAAATTAACCCAAGAAAAAATATTATTTATGGGCATGGGCTGATATTTCAATCGTCAGGAAATATGTCAAAATGACTAGCCCCCCTAGACAAAACGCACTTTTTGATCGAATCGAAAATCGAATCCGTCAAAACTCCATACAAAAAAGGGGCTTTTCGACCACTTTTCGACTGGTTTGCGATTATAATTTGCACTTTGTCTAGACCCAAAGGTTATTCTTCAGTTAAAAGTTATCCGAACATAAAAACTTAAACTTTTTACAGTGTAGCAGTGCTCGCTTCTAGAACTTAAAATTACTGTTTCAATAGAGAGTTTTAAGGTTTTGCAAATTGACCTCTTTTGACCTTACAGAATAAATATGGCTGCGTCTAATCAAACTCTAGAAAGGGTTGATTTTTTTCTAACCACCAAAATGGCAATTTGGTTCAAGGCTTGGCTGAAAAGAATCCATTACCAATCTGAATGGGGCTTCGGATAGGCTTCAGCATTGTGAGAATAATTGGAAGTGTTGCTACTTCGGTAATGTATCTCTACAATTTTTGTAGTGTCGATGACTCTATTTTACTAACTTAATTCAAACTTGCAGAATGATTTTTTATTAGTTTTATTTCAATAACAATTCAGTTTTAAGAACTTTTTTTTTATGCATAACAAGGCAGATATTAAAAATTGACCACAAACGCACCTGATGTTAAGTGGGATGCAGTCCAGAATGGTACATTATCTGCCCTTTAAGTGCCTATTCACTCTCGCCTTGAAAACGCCCGGATTATAGTGTCGATGACTCTATTTTACTAACTTAATTCAAACTTGCAGAATGATTTTTTATTAGTTTTATTTCAATAACAATTCAGTTTTAAGAACTTTTTTTTTATGCATAACAAGGCAGATATTAAAAATTGACCACAAACGCACCTGATGTTAAGTGGGATGCAGTCCAGAATGGTACATTATCTGCCCTTTAAGTGCCTATTCACTCTCGCCTTGAAAACGCCCGGATTATTCGGGAAAGACAGCAGCAGGCAATGAATTCCAGTTCCTAGCTGTTGGTGGTTTAACTAACTTTTACTTGGGTGGTTTAAGTACCTACATGTACATAGTTCTACTAAAAGTAGTTAGGAGCAATATCCTTGACGAGGCGTCGAGTAAGAGACCCAGAATAGGGAATTGATACATCAAATCAAAACTTAACCAATCGATTTGTTACCTACTCAAGAGAAACATGTACCATTTGAATCTGTCACCTTAATGGATCTCTGGAAAATAAAGATCTAAGTCGTTAACGTATTGATTTATCAATTGATACACTTTTCTGCAATAAGTGCTTACTGCTTAGAGTTAGTTCCTTATTCTTTTCTTGATAGGCAAATTAGTTTAGCAGGGTCAAAGTCAGGGTCAATCAAGGATTACGCATATTACTTAGAACCGAATTATTCACGGGGCGTCAAGTGGTGAAACGGGCACGCAATCTTGGCATATATTACATTATATACCTGAGTGGAGACTCAGCGAAATTTCAGGCTCTTTAGCGAAACCGTGAATCATGATTGGTTGGTCACGCAACTAGGACGGACGGAATCTTGAATTAAATAGATAAAACTTAGATGGTTAATCCTGTAATTAATTGCTAGGTAAGGTTCATGTAGAGGAAAAAAAGCTACATAAAATATTGGTTTAAAATTGATTATATAAATACGTAGGTACAGTGGAAAAAATAAGGTAGGAAATATTGGCTTAAAATTGGCTCCATTTACGCCTCCTATTCAATTAAAACTGCCATTATTCGTTATTACATATTACTAACTGCTATTAGGAATTTGATTAGGTCATGAATATAGCAGGTGTTTGTAATTGGACAAAAGTTTAGTGAATGTGTGGGAGGGAGTATATTTTCAAACCAACATTTAATTAAATATGTAGATATGAACCTTTAGTCCTATGAATGAATGGGTGAACAAATGAAATAAAAGTTTAGTACATAAGTATAGAATTTGATACTGATCCATAAAAGGTGACGGTTCCTATAAACTTTTTTGAAAGATTAGTTCATTTAATTAGTTTTATATCGAATAGCTATTTGTATCGAAATAGTTTGTTTTAATTACCTACATGTAATTTAGATAGAGCTAAGTACTAGAGCTATAATAATATGTAGGCTTAAGGGAAGCGGGAAATGCGGGGCCGGTTCCTTGTGAAAAATCTTGGTGGAGACTTTTCCCAGCAGTATTTATAATAACCGGCAGACAGTGGTGACCGAGTTTGTTGCGGCGCTTCTTCTCAGCACTTGCCAAATGTTGGTCTTGAAGCGCTGGTAGGGTAAAAAGATTATGAGACATGTAGAGGCTAGAGAGCAAAATATTTGACGATTTGTAAGTACCTACTTATTTATTAATTTATAAAGAATTTTACAAATAAAGAATTTTTGACTTTAACTTTAGTGGACGTCTTTCAGTTGAAAAGGGTATAAGAACAAACACCCTTACATAACCTGAAAAGGTAAAACATGTTTCGAAGCTAATAACATCTTAGTTTATCCATATTCCCCCATTAGCTTTCAAAATATTATCACATCAGTTACAGTAATAAACCAATCAGTCTTATTGGTCAGCAATCGGATCGATCAGCGCCCACATAAGCGAAGACAATCATCTGTACAAACAATGCAGTTTTTATAATGGCCGGACCTTGACTATTCCGCTTTGAAGTTTGAACATAACTGCTGATTGCCCTTATGAATATCTAATGCATTTCTTGTATAACCAAGGAACTGGGTTAAATAAATAGTCTTTCCCCCGGTTGCTGAAGTGATATTTTAGCTTGAACGCGCACATCTTCTACTTAGGTATGAATTTTATATGAAATAATTTTTTCGTCAGGAAATGCATGAAATTGCATACCCCGGGGTAACCAGTGGGTTATGTGAGGCTCTTTCTGCAAGATGGGCAGGGCCTACTCACTAAAACCTGACGGTGTCCTCCCAAAGTCTTCGGGACGGAGCTGCGAGTTATTGTCCGAGCTAGAGCTAGACGGTCTAGCTAGACATTCTTTCGCGGCTCCGCCCCAGATGAAAAGAAACCAAGCCTTAGGCCGTATTCTAAAACGATATTTAAAGCTCGATTCAAACTCAAAAGGACAGGTACAGATTCAAGGTTCTGTTTAGAGATGCCGCTCTATACTTCACTATCCATTGTCCACCAAAAGTCAAGCTAATGCCCAGATATCACCTGGCACGTAGAGTAAATGGGGTGGTACAAAAGATCCCATGGGTTGGAGTGATCTATTGTTGTTTCAGCCGAAAGACGTCCACTACTGGACAAAGGCCTCCCCCAAGGATTTCCACAAAGACCGGTCCTGCGCCGCTTGCATCCAGGCACCTCCCGCGACCTTCACCAGAACGTCGGTCCACCTAGTGGGAGGCCTGCCGTACATCTTCCGACTCGTGGTCGCCACTTAAGAACTTTCCTGCCCCAGCGGCCATCAGCTCTTCGAGCTATGTGCCCCGCCCACTGCCACTTGATTTTAGCGATTGGCTATGTCAGTCACTGTGGTTCTCCTACGTAATAGTGATCTATGCTAAGGTATTTTCCTCTCAATATGATATAGAACAACAGAAGGTGGACAGAAGACCTATAAAGTTTGCAGAAAAGCTGATTGATGCGGGCTTTTAACCGGCAAACTCGATGATGTTGTCTTAATTTCCACTCTTATCCATTGGTCAAATCCATAACGGATTATACATATTCCACTATTGAAGCCTCGTCAAGTGGAAGTCTGTGATGATGATAATTAATTTGAGCATTTCTACAGCGGCAGCAGTCGTGCTGGCAGCGTGGACCGGAGTACCACACGCGGCTCCAGCACTACCCTCAACGGGGATGAAGACAATATCAATGTGGTTGTCAGGTAAGAATATAATACGAGTTTAAGTAATCTCAACAAACAAACAGCAACGTAATCGCTTTCATCATAGTGGGATCATCATCATCATCATCATTTCAGCCACAGGACGTCCACTGCTGAACATAGGCCTCCCCCAATGACTTCCACATCGCACGGTTGGTAGCGGCCTGCATCCAGCGCATTCCTGCTACCTTTATCAGGTCGTCGGTCCACCTTGTGGGTGGACGTCCCACGCTTCGTTTTCCGGTACGTGGCCTCCATAGTGGGATAATACCTAATAATCTTTATTGTATACCACACAATACTGGCAAGTAAGTAGAATGAATTGCAATACAACATTGAAAGGCAAAGTTTAAGCAATCATAATGTTGGAATATAATCTCTTGCAGGCAAAACAAGGATAGAATGTTGTTTGAGATAAAATGGGAAAGGAATTAAATAAATCATGAAGTAGGTCATTTTAATTCTATTTATAAGAATGACACTGAATTCAATATTACAAATTCTTATTATCATAAACATAATTATCTCACAAGTTTTTATAAGAAATGATAAGATTTTGTAACCCCACGTTGGGCGCCAAAAGTTGTTTTGATATCTACGTGTCTAGTATTAGTTAACTAGAATTACACTGCATTCAATATTACAAATTCTTATTATCATAAACATAACTATCTCACAAGTTTTTAAGATAAATGTTAGGACTTACTAACCCCACGTTGGGCGCCAAAATGTTGTTTTAATATCTAGGCGTCAAGTATTAGTTAATTGAGTTTAGAAAGTCTACACAGGTAAACTTTAACAATATCAATCACATTCCGAGTAGGCAACCACCTAATATACGAGTAAGTAATTAAAAAACGATAATTATTTATTTCAATAGCTATGAACGTTTGTTGCGGGTTGTTGACATTCTTTTGATAATAAATCGATATCCATTTCAATGGAGTCACATCCGCTATGACAGACAGCATAGCGTTTAGTGGGTGTAAGGTTTTTTCAAAGCTAAAGAAGTGTATAATACCTAACTAAACTAAAGAAAAAAAAAATAAACAAGCACACTCACGAATATAGGCATCAACCCTAGTTTAACGTCTTCGGAACCTACTAAGAAATAAATACTGGTTCTGTAGATTACTATAGGTTGAAAAAATAGTATTAAATGGTGGTGAAAATCAAACATCGATTGTATAAATCAAGAAAACATTCAAAAGAACTACCTAACTTACATTATGTTTTATCATTAGCACTATTTTAAGCTAGGTTAAATTAGACTCAAAATATTAGTAGATACCTACCTACTAAATCTTTAGGTCCTACTCTAAAAGTTTTAACTACTTAGATCCTCGACATATTAATTGTTTTTGTTTGAAAGGTCAGAATCTATTGGCACGTTCTAACGATTACTATTTCATTATTAAAAGTCAATTTTACTACTAACATCCGTTGTAGATGGTAGGTACAGATTAACATGAATGACTGACAGTGTCTAATTCTATTGTTTTTATTTCATACCGAAACACCAACGTTGTTTTGATATATGGAAGAATATCTAATGAATTGGAAAACCATTAATGTCAATTTCTAAAGGAGCTTACATTAAGGTAGTATTAATCTTCTCAAATAATAATTGAACAGTAAATTATTAGCTACAAAATTGTAAGACAGGCCTATGAGTATAAGGTTATTTTTACCTACTTTATTATCAATCCTTATGACTAGGAGTATTAACAATAAGTACTAATTTTATTATTATGTAACAGTAGTAGGTACGCCCTAGGTAGGAGTAAATCTATACTAATATTATAAATGCGAAAGTAACTGTCTGTCTGTCTGTCTTGCTTTCACGTATAAACCACTGAACAGATTTTGATGAAATTTGACATAGAGATAGAGAGAGTCCCAGGAAAGGACATAGGATAGTTTTAATTCCGGTTTTTGAAACGAACGCGCGTGATAAAGTTTTTCTGTGACAGACAAAATTCCACGTGGGCGAAGCCGCGGGCGGAAAGCTAGTAATTAATATAACCAAGAGTATAACAATTAATTATGTACATAGTCACTTAGTAGGACTCTAGTAGTCTGTAGTAGTGAATAAATTAAGTCAATTATGTTTCCCAATTATTGAAGGCCTATGGTAATAGCTAATGAAGGACTCGTCTAACATTATGACGTATTTAAATTGCCCAGTAATTATCTTTCGATAATAACTAACATTAAAAATAAAATCAATAACGTTTATTGTTTTAAAAATCAATTGCTCAATGTCATGATCGGTTCTGTGAAATGAAAGAATGTCTGGCTTAAGTTAAATACTAACTGAGGTCTAAAGAAATATCATTGATGATCCAGAATAGGTATGTACCTACCTACCTACAAATTTTTCATGAATTCAGAAAAGTAATTATTTTTTATTCATAAATATTTTATGAAAACAACTCTTATCACAGTTGATTTTTATCAAACCAAACCATTAATCTTTTTTGCAAAGTACCTAAATAAAATTAAAATTACCTACTCAGAGAAACATGACTCATAGACGCTACAAAATATATCTATAGTTAAAAGTCAAATGACTTCTATTAATATACCAATATCATGGTTTTGATCCACAGAATACGTCCCCTCAACGACAAAGAGAAGGGCACAGGTGAACAGGAGGTCCTTGAATTTCCTGGCAAGGGGCAGGTGATCTGCCACACCATGACACCTGGCCAGAAGCCCAAGGTGTTCTCCTATAACGTCGTCTTCGAGCCGGCTGCGACACAGGTTCGTACCTTGTACAGGTTCAGTTTTGTCGATCCTGGGTTCGATTACCACGTTGGACACAAATGTTTACAACTATCGTTATTAGGTTTCAGACTTTATGTCATCCTGTAACTGTTACAGGATGACATAAAGTCTGAAACCTAGGGTAGGTCTACATACCACTATGATGACTATCGTGAATAATAGAAGAAGCAGGAAATCTATGATAAGTACACGAATATAGAAGAAAAGGATTACTTGAAACTACTGTCAGAGCTGGAGAGAATAAATGCCTTGACACCTGCTGTTTAAGTTCTGTTATATCACCGAAACAAAATTCTCGATTAGTCTGAGAAAGCCATTCAAAATCCGAATAGGTACTCGTAGTTACCCAATTAGGTACCTATAGCTACCATTACCCTCTGACTATATTATATTACAACACTACTCCTATTTTTTAGGAAGACGTATTAGAATATTCTGGAGTGAAGAGGCTGCTCGAGATGGCAGTGGAAGGTTTCTCCTGCACAGCCTTCTGCTACGGGCAGACAGGGAGCGGGAAGACACACACCCTCACTGGACCTCCAGGACTGGTGAGTCAGCCTTCCTGACCAAGCTTTCCTATTTTGAGAAGCTTTCTTTACCAGACGCCTGTAAAACTGTTTAATCGTGTCTTATTCTTAGTTTTCGATAAGTTTCAAAATAAAGATACGTTACAAGCAGATGGAATACATAATGGAAAAAATGATATCCGGCTCGAAGAACCAAGTTGTAGCTTACAAAGGTAGAACTTATAGAGTGCCTCTTTAGGAGTAACTTTGACGCGTACAATATGTGTAGAAGAAACCAAATGGCATTTACTATGTAAAGCAAGTTTTTAGTTTGTATCAAAATGTAGGTTTTGAAACACCGTTAAATGTAAATGTAACGAACAACTAACCTAATAGCTCACCAATTAATCGTAGCTACGGCTACAACGTAAATTTTATAAACGCGTGTGTTTACATTGTAGAAGAGATTATTATAGCGAGCACTAA
Source organism: Ostrinia furnacalis (assembly GCF_004193835.3). NCBI lineage: Eukaryota > Metazoa > Arthropoda > Insecta > Lepidoptera > Crambidae > Ostrinia > Ostrinia furnacalis. Next base: position 468,373 of record NW_021131592.1, on the reverse strand, counting down.
CGAGCACCAATTACGTCTAATAACAATTTATAAAAATTATGATGACCGACGGTAAGGACTGGCGGCGAAGTGGTATCGATTTTGAATTATGACAGTCTCTACATACTGAATAGAATAGATGGATAGATATCGAGAATATCGGCGCAGACACGTATAGGAAATGAAGAACAGATCTAAATAGTTTTTAAAACCATCCAATATGCATATTATCAGCTCCATCGTAAGAGCATTATTATTACCTACATTATTTTATGCCCAAAGCAAAACCATGACAGCGAAACTCTACCAAAACATTACTATGTTCACACTTTCGTTCAAAAACAGTCTAGGGCCTACTTATCAGCAAATGGTGATATTCTACTGAACTTTATCGACAATTTTAGGATATTTGGAAAAATCTAATTTATTTTTATAGTTTACTGGTAGTTGTTTACATAAGCCATGTTAAACAAACTTTTATGATGACATTAAAATGTGCTTAACAGCTTGTTGCTAGGGTTATTAAACTCCTACACGATAGAATATTTTTATTGTAACGACTGCCAAATACTTTTCTTATGATTTATTGATAGTTGTTAAATTGATGTTTATTTTGTACCTTCTATACTTAGTAAATGAAACAACTTTTCACGGCAGTAAACTAATGAACCAAATATTAATTGACGTTCTGACAAGAAAGACGTATTGTCCAGAATATACACTCAGTCCCGTTGTAATGATGGGTTAAAAATACATCCTATTAATGATACTGGCTTCTACGAAAACTTGATACCAATTTTTTCGTTGAAGAAAGATAATTTAGCTCCTATCAAATCAATCATAGTAATTAGTTTCTGAACCAACTTACCTACTTAAGTTACTGTAACCACCCCATAATGGTCTAGAGCCCACCTCAGGATGTTGGGATACCGATGATATTACTCAATACACTAATGAGCTACACGAAAAACCATCGGGCATGTCAGGTCTCTCCCCCTCTGAAAAATTTTCCTACATACGCCAATAAATACGCTAATGAAAGTCTTGACTTACTTGAATTTGTAATCTGCAGGTTCTTCATGATTGCAGGCGAAACACTGAAGTACTGCAATAATTTTATAGTTGTTCAACTACTTCTTCCATTTTAAAAATAATTAATTAACACCATTTTCGAAGAGCACGTCTTGCCCGGCAGAATGTTGATAAAATGAATGCAATCAACTTATTCAATGCGGGTAGTACCATAGCTATTTCTATAGCGAAAGTAGGGTATTAGCTCTCACAGTGATTATGTCATGATTCAAGTAGTTACTTAGTTAGAGAAATACCCACATGTGCTGCCAAGGAAATTCCATTCATTCATTCCCATTCACTCATGAGCCTATCTGGCAGAATAAATATTTAAAAAACATAACCCACCTTCCGTTGCAGTCGAGTAATACTCGTTCATGTCGTTTTAAAAGTGTGATATTATGAAATGACCCGCATCGCGTGTCACCCGCGTGACGGGTGGTTTGTCGGACTACCTACAATCATTTTCATTAGGTATGTTGTCCGTTGTCCGTGACTGACGATTTGTTCCCGCGGCAATAAATCACGATCCATAGACGCAATCACCGTTATGAATATGAGCTTGTGATTGTAGATGTTACATACATCAATCATTGGTTTTATCATTAGTAGGTAGGTAGCGTTAATAACGCGTCCTTGTATGTAACCTTGCGGCTTGCAATAGCTGAAAATAAACCCATTGTCGTTTTCATGTCTTAATCATAATATTAATTTATGATAAGTAATCCTTCCCATCGAGGATTTTATCGTATCATCATCATCTCAGCCACAGGACGTCCACTGCTGAACATAGGCATCCCCCAACGATTTCTTTATTGACCGGTTAGTAGCGACCTGCGTCCAGCGCCTTCCTGCTACCTTTATGAAGTTACGCTGCGTTTTTTACGTAGCCTCCGATCCAGAACCTTGCTGCCTCATCGGCCTTAAGTTCTGCGTACTATGTGCCCATTGTCACTTCAGCTTGCTAATCCGCTGAGCTGAGCAATGCCTGTATGTAATCCTACCGGCTTAACTTTTTAGATTTGATTTTCAGCATTAATACATCATTACAATACTGCATCACTGACTTGACGAGCATTTATTTGCCTGTAACGCATTTCAGATTCGTCTCTTACGCTGGGTTGCGTCATCTTACCATTATCATTATAGTTACGGTTAAAGTTTAAAGTTAGGTGGAACAACTCAGCTTTACACGAGTAGATTTAAGACCCACTATTCTAATTAAACGTCCATGAAAATAAACACGGAACACATAAAAGTTCATTAATATCATACAAAAAACACCGACATTAGTAAAAGGTAACACAAACCATTAAAAACTTAAAGCAATCAATATTTACTGTCAATTTCGAAGAACTTTAGTGATAAGAATCTAAACACTGATTACAGCTAAAGTTTAGTAAATAAACGATTAATAATTCAAAAAGCTATAAAATACTGCCAATCGATTGATAACACAAAACACTTTCGCCTGATTGCCGGGTTGTAACTATAGAAAAATAATTATTTTTATGGAACCCCATTTCACAGGACATGTGACTATGACATACCAAGGTCGCCAAATCAAGGTGTTGTAAAACCAATAATACCTAATACTTAACTACGTGTCCTTGGAATTGATTCTAGCTGTCAAGAGAAAAATAAAGTCGAGTTTTTCTCATACAAAATATGAATAGGTAATGTTATTTACCTACTTACCTAAATATTTATTGTAGGCAGCTGCAGCAGGTAGCCTATACTAAACAAAACAGGCACATAAAAGAATTACTAAATCGGCCTCACCTCAGTAAGGCCCGGTTTCTTCCACTGTATAGTCTGGTCTGCGAGCACGTAGAATTTTGTCCAATGACCCCAAGCTGCCCATCCTTATCGCTTACGCGTAATGATATTGCTGTCGCGACTGTGCGACGGGCGCCCGCAGTGAGTGTGCGAGCACGATAGCAACCTAAAAATTCTACGTTCTCACAGACCGGGCTTTAGAAAGCTTTCGTTTTGAATGCATTTGCTCCCGGCGGGATTCGAAACCGAAGATTAAATGGTGTACTGCTATAGTAGCGCAGCTGGTCGTATCTAGCTGGGCCATTCTTATTCTTACGCATTTTTGTGTGAGATGTAAGAATAGCATATGTATTTAAAGAAAATCAGTGCACTGTATATTAATTTACTTAGTAAAATACCTCTATTAACTAGACCCAATATCATTTTTATCATAAAACTATTAGAAGAATATTTAAAAAAAGTTACAAGTCCAAAATGTCACGGACCGTGTAGTGTGAGATTCCCGGATTTGGACATACCTACAATATTTTTTTCTGAAGAGATGTTATGTTATTCTGATAAATATTACAGTAATTATGCAAGATTAATACATGTTATATAAGACTGTTAAAAATTAATATCAATAATAATTACCATTTTTTATTTTGAACACCAAACATTGTGTGAGCAGTTTTTGTGTCACAACCACGTGCGCCACTTTAAATATGCGTAACTCGGTAAAAAACTATCTTTGATATTGACATCCCTTGCTAAGTTTTTTTAGAACAGTAACATTGTCATCTTATTAGATTTGCAAATGGCTGAACGTAGTGAGTGAGCCGCAAAAAATTATTTCCTATTTATTTGAAAAAAGGGACAACCATAACACGTCCATCCCGTGTACGGTTTTTAAAGGTAGGTATCAATGTCACGCTATTGTATAAAACATAATTATGTACCTCATGCAGTATAGTTTCAGATAATTGCACAAGATCTGCTAATTCACAGATAGTTTTTTGGATATATCGGACACGTTCCAAATTGTCACGGCCATGGTATTAAAAATGTGTCACTACCGCAAACTATTTAAGTACATGGTCGTGACATTACAACGCGTGGTTGTGACATTCTATTTTTATTATTTTAATAGTTTTTGTTGTTCTGCTAAATTATTTTGTGTATAGTGCAATTTTTAGGAGTAGCCTTTTAGTAAGTGTACTTATTTTTCGCTAGTATGATTTTCTAGATGCCACGATGGAAAAATTATTGCACTTTCTCATTTCTGCAGTAATATCAAATTTTACTGAGACAGCTCCCGGTAAAGGCCCTGCAGAGGTGGTCGGAGTTGTTTTAAAAGGAATTGCTATAAACCATATTTTTAGTGGTACGGTGACTATGAAACATGTTTAAGTTGTCAAAACCAACTGTTATGTGAATCCTGCAGAAATCTCATTTGATACTCAATTAGGTACCTACTGTGTTTAAGATTTACTAATTTGTTAAGCATATTATCATATCGAAACCATGTAGGTAGCATATCGGAAGCATGATCAGATAGTGCCAATAATAAAAAGTCTATTTTTTTATTATCTAGTAGATATATTAACTACCTGACGGTATTTTAGATCTCAATTTTAATTAAATTTTTGGATGTTCAGAAAAAAGTACATATTACCAAATAACACCTTTGTTGATGAAACGAATTTAGTGTATTTTATTGTTAATCAATTTAAACTATTATGATATAAATTTAACAACATAAATATTATTATTTACAGTAAAAATGTAAAACTGTCACATCCGTGTCATGCAGTGTCACAGCCGTGTTTACATAGGCTATTTTGTTTCCTTTCCGAGGGCTTTAAGGTTGTCCATATACATCAAAAGTATGCTTTTGGTTTATACTTTCGATACACATCGCAAAAAGTTAAAAAAAAATTTATTTAATTTAAAAAAAAAATTGGCACAAATTTAAGAATGGCCCAGCTACCTCAATAACTTCTGGTTACTTCTTTTAACATAACATTATAACATTATTTGTATTGTATTGCTGTTGGTTTTCCGAATAATATAAAATAAAATAAATAAAATAAACATTAAAATTCTTACAGGTAGAGAGAGGCACGAGTCCTTACTCCCCAGAGCACGGCCTGGTGGTGCGCTCCTTCGTGTACCTGTTCCAGCTCATACAAGAGCGGCCTGAATGCCACTTCATCCTCAAGGCTTCCTTCTTGGAGATATACAATGAAAAGGTGAGTGAACGAGCGCCGAACGGTAAAGGGGTCGGACTGGCCGACTCGTAATCTGAGCAATACGGGTCGAACCCCGCCGCCGCTCGACTATTGTGGTGAGCCCAAACGTAACACAAGCATATTTTAGCTTACCACGAGAGGCTAACGGTTTAATTAGTAATTTGTGCAATACAAATAACTAATATTGTTATTAAAAAAATCTTCGTTATTCGATCGAGGCGAAGATGTCTGACTGATAAATGCATGATGATTATTTCTAAAAAACTTCAGATCAGACTCCAGACTTCTACCCAAGACATGCGGAAAATGTGGAAAGCAGGAAGGTCCAATTAAAATCCCAAGATGATTGCAGTTTCAGTTAGAGGTTCAGTTTTAGTTTAGCTGTGAAAATTATGAATTTAAGTAGGGGTAGGTAGTTTATGCCATATTGACATGAAGAAATATGATACCCCAAGATGCAATAAATGAATAAGAAACTAATGGTTCCAGGTGATTGATCTACTGAACCCTGGCAGCGCGCGGAAACCGCTCCAGGTGCGGTGGTCAAAGGAGAGCAGAAGTTTCTACGTGGAAAACCTGTTCACAGTAGATTGCGAGCAGCTGGATGACTTGTTTGCTGTTCTGGAAGAAGGTAGGTATACATCTACAAACAGTGGCGGCAGTCGGCCCCGGGTGCCAAGCATTAGGGGGTGATAATGGGGCGACAACTCAGTCGTGCAGATTAGTAGCCAATGGCGCATCTGCACGTTAAGGACAAGGGGCAGGACCATTAGCGTGTCATTTTCCACGGGGGGCTTGGCCCCTGATATAAAATGATACGGAGAACTCCATACTTAGATGTGGTAACTTAGAAATCCTTTTTTCAGGGCTGATAAGCTATAAAATGATGTTGACTGTCCAACCACTAGACCTTGTAGCGGCCTTACAGCTTTTGCAGTCCTATTTTATAGAACAGATACGTTCTCTACGATGTAATTTCTCCAGGAAGACCTTTATTGTTTTCTTTGGAAAATAACCTTCATTGAGTGGTGGAGACTTTCTATCCCTCTCTCTTTCTCTCCCCAGGCATGAAGAACCGCGCGGTAGGCGCGCACGCGATGAACGCGCACTCCTCTCGCTCGCACACGTTACTAAGCGTGCGCGTGCGCCGCGACCTGCGCGCCGACGCCAAGATCACGTGCTCGACTCATGGCAAGATCAACTTCGTGGACCTGGCCGGCAGCGAGATGACGAAGAAGACTCACAGCACGGGGAAAACGCTTGAAGAGGCCAATAATATAAACAGGAGTCTTATGGTTTTAGGTGAGTCTATTAGCCTGGGTTGGTACTTGGTAATTGCAGGCCGATAGGCAAGAACAACAAAACTGATGAAGGTGCTGGAAGAGCAGTAATATGCGTTGAAAAAGTATATCTATCATACATTAACAGTTCTACGTGGGCTGAATTTATGGATAAAATGGATGAATGTGGAGGAATGCAGAAGTCTGTTTCCGAGGCCAATACTTCACAAACCAGGTATAAACAAAGTAATACTATCTACATTTTAAGACCATGGGGAAATATAATTTATGTTTCAGGTTACTGTATAGCACAACTCAGCGACGGAAAGAAAAGAGGCCATATCCCATACCGGGACAGCAAGCTGACGAAACTTCTAGCCGACAGTCTTGCCGGGAACGGAGTCACATTGATGGTAAGAGTTTCAAACTAGCTCAAAGACTCGTAGCTGCTGCCTTGAAACTTTTGTTTAACGTCGGGAAATGCTTTGTGCATACCCGCTAGTTGATGAGGACGGCCAGTGGGTTATGTGGGACTCTCCCCGCCTGTTCAGTAAAGGCGGAGCCTACCCACTAAAACCCGACGGTATCCACCGGAGCCCAATGAAATAGAGCCGCGAGTTATTGTCCTAACTTGGACATTCGTCCTCAGCTAGCTGCCTTGAATCTGGTCAAACGAATCTATCAAAATAAAACTTGTTCCAGATCGCGTGCATAGCCCCAACGAGATCAAACATCAGCGAAACCATCAACACTCTTCGATACGCCTCTAGAGCTAAGAAGATTAAATCCAAACCTATAGTCAAAATGGTAAGATCACTTCTTGAACTTCAATCTTAACCAAATTGAGAAAAATTATAAAGAAGCCAGGTTTTCCACCGCGAGCGGAGCGAGTAACCACTCCGTTTAACTTGCAATACAAATTGCTTACGAGTACATCTGTTTCCACCAACAAAGAGTCGTGCGAAAATGTAATAAAGAGGACAAAGTGTAAAAATAAGCCCGTTCATCAAATAACGCACATCAAAAACCGCACTCTTTCTAGGTGGAAAAGCAATCCTATTTTACACGAACACGTGAACTGTACACGACGAATACCGCTACTCTAACGCTAGACATCCCTAGTTCATTCCTCATTCTTCTTTGGCGGTGGAAAACGGGTTTCAGTAATGATGGTTGATAATTTCAGGATGCGAGAGACGCTCTAATACTGAGCTTGAAGAGGGAAGTGGAGGCTTTGCAGACGGAAAACGAACACCTCAGGACGGCGTTACACGTGCAGACAGATTATACTTTGGATAGTTACAGTAAGTACATGAACGTCATTCCCATCTACTCTCTTCGAACTTGCCACCGGGGTGGTGGTTGACTAGGATTTACTAGAACTAGGATTGACCTTCCAGGACACTTTGAAGTACCTAAGCCTGAAGACCTAACACTATTGTGCTCATCAGTCTATCTTCGTCCACACAGCTAAATATGTATTGTGTAGCAAGCCTGCCTCAATGACCTTTAATTTTTCCGACATGAAATAGATTCTGAAACTATAAGTAGGTAGGTAGTTTCAGAGTAAACAACAAAGAATCCATTTATACTTTAAACAAAAGTATAAATCATTTCAGTTTGTATTTGAACAGGTTGAAACAAATGATTGGCCCAAATATTTATTTAGCAGCATTACGATTTGCAGCTATTTAAAGCTACTTTTTTTCGTCTTCAGCGTGTAGCCTCCATAGCTCAGGGGTTAGAGCACTGGTCTTGTAAACCAGGGGTCGAGAGTTCAAATCTCTCTGGAGGCAGGAATCGATTTATTTTATTAATTACTTTTCTTGTTTAATACCGTTAAGATTTGCAGCTATTTAAAGCTACTTTTTCGTCATCAGTGTGTAGCCTCCATAGCTCAGGGGTTAGAGCACTGGTCTTGTAAACCAGGGGTCGAGAGTTCAAATCTCTCTGGAGGCAGGAATCGATTTCTTTTATTAATTACTTTTCTTGTTTAATACCGTTAAGATTTGCAGCTATTTAATGCTACTTTTTTCGTCGTCAGTGTCTGGCCTCCATAGCTCCATAGCACAGGGGTTAGAGCACTGGTCTTGTAAACCAGGGGTCGAGAGTTCAAATCTCTCTGGAGGCAGGAATCGATTTCTTTTATTAATTACTTTTCTTGTTTAATACCGTTAAGATTTGCAGCTATTTAATGCTACTTTTTTCGTCGTCAGTGTCTGGCCTCCATAGCTCCATAGCACAGGGGTTAGAGCACTGGTCTTGTAAACCAGGGGTCGAGAGTTCAAATCTCTCTGGAGGCAGGAATCGATTTCCTTTTTACTATTTTCTTGTTTAAAATAGGTAGTTACTAATGAGAACATTTGCACACAATGCCCACCTTTTGAGTCAGGTCCTACGCTATTCTCTAAACAAGTACGTACTTCTTCGCTCCATTTTGCGTCTCCATCTTACATTTGCGACCATAGCTTAGTTTAATAATAATCAACTAATCATAAAGCTACATTGATTGCAGCAATTTCTTTAATCAGTTTTTCTACATTTCAGGTAACCGCCGCACACCGCCTCAAATTGAACCGAACAAACTCTACCAACTGCCCCAATCAGAGCTGGTAGACCTGGTGCAACTGCACATGCAAGAAAATACCGCGTTGAGGACCGAAAACACGGAACTCTTCAACGTGAGGGACCAGCTCCTCAGGGACCAGGAGTTGCTGAGTCGGGAGAACGAGAGGCTTTTGAAAAAGCTCGAAGATGTCAATTCGTGAGTAAATGCTTAGGTAGTATGAAAATGAATCATAGCATAGGTACAATGATTTTAGGCCTGGTTTTCACCAAGGCGCAGCGGAGAGAGATGTGTCGGGCGGACTATTTTTCTATAGAATTTGACATGGGGCGCTGTGCGGAGCGGAGATGTGCAAATAATGAAATCTGATTGGTTATTCAAAACATGCATCTCTGCTCCGCTTCGCCTTGGTGAAAACCCAGCCTTATAGGGATTTTTATATGTATAGTGAAACAAATGAGCAAGGATCTTCAGCCTAAGAGACAGGCTATTACTCGTATTTACTTAAATTAATTAGCTTAATGGAAAAGCGGTTACATCACAGGATATGGGTATATTTACTAATCACTATTAAAATAATGAGCTGCGAAATAATATTTTTACTTATAATTCCATAAAACATAGGACAAAACCAGCCTATCCTGACCTCATTTCATGTACGATGTTCTATGTATCCTAAAGCTAACATTTGGCAATGTTCTTTAGGACGATTTTCGGATTCAGCTGATGTCCGAAAGATCAGAGGTCAGTGGAAGCAGTGGAACGCACGACACGCATGAGAATTGAATCACCTTTCACCTAAATATAAAACAAAATAAGTAAAAATGGTTTAGGTGCATGATGATAACAAAGAAATAATAAAATCAGCACTGTCACGTGTGGATTAGACTAGTGAAATTTTGATATGGTTAATTTTACAGAGTTATACATAATACTTGTCCAATTAACCCTTTATCTGAGGATAGGACATATGGAAGTATTATGGCATCATATTGTGACCTTAATCAGTAATGTAGGATTTTCTGTTTTAATGAATATGCACTTGTTAACATAAAGCCAGGTCTCCAACGCATGTTTTGCTCTACAAAAACATGTCAACATCCAACAAAATTGCCTACAAAAAATGTTGAATGTTGACATGTTTTTGTATATTGTGTAGGGCAAAACGCACAAAAAAGCGAATTGGTCCAATTACGAATTGGACCAATCGCGAATTGGACTAATAGCGAATTTGTGAATTTTTCACGATTGGCCCAATTGCGAATTGGACCAATCGCGCCTAAACGCTTAACTATAACCCTTAATTATACATACTAATAGCACAATTAATTCCAGTGTTTGCATACGCTCACCCATCATTCCTGCGCGACCAACGTACTCGGACGGTGGGACTATTGGCGCCAATGTTTGGACCAACCCTGCCGTGGCCACGCCCAACGTTGGAGCCAATGAAAACACTTTTGGTAAATTAAACTTGAACAAATAAAATTGTGTACTGCTAATGTTTATGTTTTGCAAATGTATAAATTACTTGTAAATAAATAATAGCAAGCATAGTATGTTGTAAGCTTAATTATGTATAAATAACTATTTTATATGTAGATGTCATAAATATTTGTTTTAAAATAAAAAAAGAGTGGAATAATAATGTTTTAGATAAAAATAGTGTTTTTACTTCACATCCCATTTATTCAATGGATAGATTTTATGAAGTAAATTCAATTTAACCAAACATTTAAATGTTACAGCTTATTTATTCAGTTTATTTATAACTAATTAGGTAATACAGAGTATAAAAACCACAAATATTACATTACAGATTGAGATGTATATAAAACAACACAGCAGATGCTGTGAAACCGTATCTAACCGTACAATGACTGAACTAAACCAAAAGCAAAAGCATTGGAATCTGCAGACCAACACAAATAATGCTAATGAAAATCAAAATATTTCTGCTAAATGCTTGTTAAGGTGTTAATACAACTTGATATAGATTGTTTGGGATTGATACATCAATATAACATGACATTATATCTGGTATAAATATTACAGAGAAAAGTCAAAGAAAAGACAATTAGAATAACCTAACCCACTATGGGTTAGGTTATTCTAATTGTCTTAGCTAAACAAAAAATGTAATTAAACATATCACATTAACGTCCATATCTCTCACACATACCCTAAACCGTCAAAATAATTGCTGAACCATCATAACAGTGCTGATGCGATTTTATCTTAATCTAATCGGTGAAGATGCATACTTGGAAAATGTATTTATGCCACTTTAAAACGGAAAATATTAATACATATTTTGTATATAGCTATTGTTGAAAACACTGAATAGTAACACTTAATTAACACTTAAGAAACTCATATCGCTGGCACGTATGATAGTTGGCAAATACGGATGACGTCTAGAGTAACTTTACTGCTAGTGCCTTCTAAACCCATATTTCTTTCTTTCGTAGAACAGATCTGTTTTTGAACTCCCCAGGTTCACAATCTTCGGACAGCCATCTCTCTGTAAACAACAAAAAGAATTAATAAATATTTAATATTCAATACACTCTCACATCATCAATTCCACATCCTTAAAATTCCTATTAATGCAACAAAAGGTAGCCTACATTATTTTCACAACTCGAAACTGTCTCTTTACAAACAGAGTTCCGGGAACTAGTTCAAATTATACATGAAAAGTTAGCATGGTTATTATTGCAATATTCTACAAATTGGATGATGATTATCACCAACAACTCAAGTGATAAACGGTGTTCAACTTACGTCTTTCTCTTGTATAGTGCACTCCTTACAATAGTAAGCGTCTGAGACTCCAGGGCCTCCGCAGATCACGCATCGCCCTTGGTAAGAGCCGTAGTTGCACTCATCGCAAATACGCACCAGCGTGCAAGGACGCACGTACGAGTCGCAAATCACGCATTTGCCGTCACATTTCTCGCAGAGACGCCCGATAGCTAGAAAATTCACATGAAAATCAGTTTCAGAGCTCCAAAATACAGCTATAAAATTGTGTAGTTTATAGATACAATGAACACTTACCAACTCCTGGCTGCTTTCGGCAGAAAATAAGATCTGGATGATGCTTGGCCATAGCAAATAGGTTTTCTTTTTGGTATAGATTTTATTGAAAAATAACGCCGACAGGCGATAACTTATTCATAAATAATCACCACAATAACCTCAAAATTTTCTGTCAACAACAATCCATAGAGAAAAAGTAACAACAATCAATGACAGACATCAAGTCAAGCCCGAACCAAACACATCTTTTTTTTTACTGGCAATGTGTGTATTCAAATAACGATTAACGATTAGTCTAGTATACCTTAGTTCTTTAGAAATTTCCCTAAATGTAAACAAATATGGCCAACTGACATTGACGAATTTTTAGTCTATGTCAGTTGATCTACTAGTGATGCGACAAAATCTCTCGTTAATCGCAATTCTGTAAATGTCATTTACGGACTGCAACAGACGATTATTAGATTTTTAAAGATCGTTTGTATAATTATTAAGATCAATCCCTCTTCTAATTGATGTTGAGATCAGTAATCTGATCGTCAAAATAGGATCTTCTTAATCAAAGAAAATTTAATTTTCCCTTTTTTATTTGTTTAGGAAATATAATTTAAATTATACTATAAACCAGTCGAAAAATGGTCGAAAGGCCTTTTTATGTGACACTCGTCTGTATAATATAGCTGAATTCAAAGACTTCTTCACAAAGTGAAGTGTGTTGTTGCATTCAATGAAGAAAAAATACATTGTTGAATTATAACCTCGTTTATATTTTATTTTAAATTAATATTATCAAAGTAATTGGTAATTGAAATAATTGAATACTTGAAATAAAATCGATAAAATTTACAGATTATTATCTATGAATATTGTCTATGACTTACAGATTTTCCAGAGATAGGACCTAAATTTAAACGTCAAATGTCGATTTGACATTTTAACATGAAGCACAAATTTTCACCATCCGAATATTTTGTTAAAATATTTTGTTTTCAATGTTAGATTTCATATTTGTTTCATCATGAGAATAAAGNAATTATTGTTCTCAAACTCAACATCAAGTGAGTTTGGTGAGTTTGACACTGGCACAGAGTTTTTAGCAGTAGTATCATTGAAATTGTTTGGTTGTTGTTTTGGCTGAATTAGCGTGTCGGAATGAGATTCCGAGTGACATTCACATGAATCAAGCGAAGGAACTGTAGAGCTTTTATGATGACGTCTCCTCTTTTTATTACAGTGTTTACAATACTTAGGTACAGAGGCCCGTTTTAAACGTTTGGATTTATTTTGAGAATGTTCGGAGCCATCCGTGCATGAACTTTCAGTATCTAATGCTGAATAATTATTAGCTATAGTGACATTGTACGAAACCTGGGGGACAGAGCCCCCAGGTTCGTCTGGGTCGTTCATGTAACCAGAGAAAAAGGTAAAAACTTACCAGAGCACTGCCAAAATCACTAACTAATAAATAAATAGAAAGATAAACATAAATATACTACACTCCACTACTTAACTGATCTCTATTTACTAGATAATTTATAAAAATCGCAAAAGCAAAAATTGAGACAACCGCCTAGCTTGACGTTTCCCGCGCTTTTTCTCGGTCATAACTTTTTACTGACAGCTTATTTTTTTTCGTCCCATACTGAAAGTTAATCTCTATGGACTCTATGGACTATAAGCCAGTGTAGGTCTCATTGGTGGTGGACATTTGGATCACTTTTGGTCATTGTCCTTTTATATTAACTGCTGAGATTAACTGCTAATAGAGATAGACAAAGTTGACCACCCATGCACGCAGCGCAGTTCGCGAGCTTGTACCAAGGCGAGGCATGAAATTTCATAAAAAGAATACTGAACCGCTCAAGTTGAAACGGTTACGATCCCTTCCCGAGTTGATAGATGTGTATAGTGTAGTATTTTATAGTATTTGTACATACTACGTGGCTAAGTTTAGAACTAGTTTTAAAATATATTGTGGAAAAATAACGATTAAATTATATTAGTTATTTAATCGTTATTTATTGTGACGTCCTTATTGTTTGACATTTGGTTGGGTTGACAGTGACCATAGATAAATATTAATTTGTGACAGTGACAGACACTCTGCAACACATGTTTTTCGTGTGGTGTTTATTTTAAATTAAAAAGAAATAATTTACAATTAATAATGACTGAAAATAGTGGGAGTGAAAGTGAAAATGAATCTAATAACTCAGAAGAGGAGCAACCTGACATGCCCAAGGAAGACGCTAATGAAGAAGAAACAGTAACTTTCAAAGATCTGGTAAGAAATGTTATTCCGCGTGTTATTTTTAATATTCTGCTTGTTTAATTACTTCCTGAGTTGATTTAGTTACTTATACTTTTATTTTTCATAATCATCATAAACGAAACACTGTAAATGTGCTGCTTTTTTTAGTTTAAAGCATATCAAAAAGTCACTTATAGGTTATGATCAGTCTGGTCATTTCTCATGCATGCTGCTCTTTTGCAGGGCGTCGTTGATGTATTATGTGAAGCGTGTACAGAGTTAAAATGGAAGAACCCTTCGAAGATCCAGAAAGAGGCGATCCCTGTTGCTTTACAAGGCAAAGATATCATTGGTCTTGCAGAGACTGGGTCTGGAAAAACTGGCGCCTTCGCGCTGCCAATCCTGCAGGCTCTCTTGGAGAACCCTCAGAGATATTTTGCACTTATACTGACACCTACCAGAGAATTGGCATTCCAAATATCTGAACAGTTTGAGGCATTAGGTAAGGAGTTTTAAAAGTTTGTGCATGTTACATTATTAAAGCAGTATTTTTATCAACTTATGTCCGGGACCTTTTTTACTTATTTCAAACTTTTGTACTTAATCTAATAAAATTCTAAATGAAAATCTAGCCTAGAGATGTGCCGCTGAGAAAGTTCTCGTTCCCGGCAATATTCCCAGTGAGCATATTCTCGAGAACCGAGAACGCTCCCGGGAATATTCTCAGTGTTCTCGACAGAATACATTTAGTTTTAATTTAAATTTTGTTGTTTATATGTGATATTATTTGTAATGTTTCGATGTTTTATTAACTGGGCGTTAAGACTAGTCGTTATAAACAAGGCATAAAACGTGTGAGTGAGATATTGCAGTCTTGCTCACTCTTTTCGTGGCGAACGCGTGCCGCGGCTTTAGGACTCGGCTACGGTATTTGAACATCAGTGTGCCTCTTGAGTTTTAAGGCCCTTGCCACCCTAGCGGATTGCAAGCGGATTCAAAGTAAAGCGGATTCAAAGTGGATTTAAAGCGGAGAGGTGACGCGACGGAGAAGCCGCGTGAAAATATCGTGAAGCTTCCCGAAGGCTGCCCAGCCGAGCTGGATTCGATGAATGACCTTTTTTTCGAAATTGGACCTACCTAACTGGACTGTTTGCCCCAGGTATACATTATATTCAACAACTTCGAGTACAGAGTCTCCAACTTTTAGAGGAGTAGGTGCAACACGGTTTTTAGACATGATTTTTAAATCGTGTCCATGTTCATTTGGAGACCCACTTGTTGAGAGACTCTATTGAGACCATCGAGCATTGTGCCTAGATCTTCCACGATCTCAGCCATGACTACGATATCGTCTGCTGTCTGGGTTATGTACTCGCCGTTGATATGTATGCTGAATCCGCTCCAGCCCAGAAGCTTGAAAACATCGTCCAGGGCGGTGGTGATGACGTCTCCCTGTCTCACCCCTCGCTGCAACTGGATAGGTTTCGGGTCCTGATCTTAAAACGGATTGTCACTGTGGCGTGTTTGTACAAGCCTTTCAACACTTTAATGTATCAATAGTCAATTTGGCACAGTCGAAGAGACTGAAGCACTGCCCATGTCTCAATCGAATCGAAGGCTTTCTCATAGTTCACAAACGCAAAGTGGCTGATTATACTCCTTGATCTTCCGTATAATCTGCCGTAGCGTATTTATTATGGTATGTGGTACTAAAGCCTTTTCGAAAACCGGCTTATTCGGGGGGCTGAAAGTCGTCGAGCCTGCTAGCGTGACTATCGAAAACTGCTTGTAGACATGGCTCAGAAGCGAAATGGGTCTATAATTCTTCAACAAGGTTTAGGGCTTTTAGTACCGGCGTTCCGCCTGCTTTCAGAAGCTCAGACAGACGTGATTACAGTGCCTTGTTTTTTTTCAGCTGTTTGAGAACCATTCTAATCTCGTGCAGACTAATGTACGGGATATATTCGTTAAGTGTCGGATCAATCTAGCTAGCACGTATTTTCTATAAAAATGTGTCAAATGATCCGTCAGACAGGCTATCCACAACTTATCCAGAAGTGGCGAAACAGGCCCTTACTAAACGATTGTGAAATATGCCCTTAATGTCAAATAAAAATAGTTTAAAAAACTAAAAACACGCTTTTAATTACTAACAACACTAAAAAGTCAAAAATCATCAGGACCTTGGACATCATCTAGCATTAAAGTGCTCGAAAAGACAAATCCAACGAACCCAAACTCGATGAGTTTCCGCCGTTTCTTTTAGGAGTTCCTATGGCTACCTCCTGACTCCATCATTAGGACCCTGGACATTATCTAGCACTTAAAGATCTCGAAAAGACATCCAATCAACCCAAACTTGATGTGATTCTGCCGTTTCGTTTAGGACTTCTTTTGGCCACCTTCCAGTACCATCAGACCAGCTGGTACCACAATATTGTATTGTCATTTCTAATCTACATATAATTGCCAAGTTTCATAATGATACAAGACTTAGAAGTGCGTGTAATTCAGATTCTAAGATTCCATTACATAGTTAGTTACATACACGACGACCTAATAAGAGCGTGTTAAAAACGAAAAAATTGACAGTTACATTATTTAATTACGTGTAAAAAGAAATGTCTGTCATCTTTCATATCATTAAAACGACATTTCACGACAAAAAGAAATAAAATATAATAAAGTTGCAGTGGCCAAGAATATTGCCGAGAAAGTTCCCGAGAATATTCTCGGGAACACTGAGAATATAGCCTTTCACTGCAAATAGAGTGTATTGTTTAATATACACTTATCTGTTGACTTAATTTAATACTATTTTACTTAAGAAAGTTTGTTTATTTCCATTTTATAAACATGATTCTCAACCTTTCTCACTTAGGAGAACGCTCCCGGGAACGCTCCCGAGAATATTCTCAGCTGAGAGAGCGTTCTCGGGAACGGCACATCAATAATCTAGCCATCCTTAGTGTGATAATTAAGGTTAATAGCTTAGTTTCCATAAAATAAGTTTTCTGTTTCAGGTGCGAGCATAGGTGTAAAATGTGCAGTAATAGTGGGTGGAATGGACATGGTGGCGCAAGCCCTGATGCTGTCCAAGAAACCACACATCATCATCGCCACTCCTGGCCGATTGGTGGATCACTTGGAGAACACCAAAGGATTCAACTTGAAAGCATTGAAATACTTGGTGCGTATTTTAATATTGCAATCGTGACTTCTGCTGTTCTAATATTAATTAATGAAACATTTCCTCACAATCCCTTCTCATTATAGTAATCATCTACAGAATATCCCATTCCACTGCACAATATTTTTCAAGTTGTTGAAAAATATTGTGACATCCCTTGAAAGTTAAAATAATCCTACAAATATAAATACAAAAGTTTGGATGTCGGGATGTCTGGATGTTTGTTACTCTTTCACGCAAAAGCTATTGAACGGATTTTGATGAAACTTTACAGTATTATTATTTATAACCCAGAATAAAAAAAAGCAAAAGCTAGTTATATCTAAATGAATCACTATTTTTCAGGTAATGGACGAAGCTGACCGCATCCTCAACATGGACTTCGAAGTGGAAGTAGACAAAATCCTCAGAGTAATCCCCCGTGAGCGGAGAACATATCTGTTCTCTGCCACTATGACGAAAAAAGTCCAGAAACTTCAGAGAGCATCTCTGCAAGACCCTGTAAAAGTTGAAGTATCAACGAAGTACCAGACAGTGGACAAACTGCAGCAGTACTACCTGTTTATTCCTGTGAAATATAAGGTGAGGTTTGCATTAGTATTTAATTTACTAGTCTGTCTGGAAACATTATTTATTATTAATGAGTGACATAATAGCAGTGGCAATAATTTCTTTGTAGTCAGTGTTGCCAGAAGGTTACTTTTGAACTGCTGTGGTTACTTTTAGGTTACACTAATGAAAAGGTTACTTTTAGGTGATTTTTCAGAAATTGTAGAATTAACTTTACAGGTTATTCAGCAAATCGCAAATCCATGAAACGTTTTTATACGACTGGTCACTTTTCGAATTTAGATGATCAATTGTATTCATTTTCCATGCATGAACAACCTTACACAATTATCGCTCCGCACCCCGCACCCCCCCCCCCCTGTATTTATATTTTTATTTCTGGTAATTTATTTATAAATTTTATTTATATTTCTGGTAATTTCTGACTAGACCCGACTGGCAACACTGTTTGTAGTGCAAGGTTTCCACTAAAAATGATTTCATTAGATGATGATGAAACATCATTTATCAGTAGTGGCAGACTGGTAGACTTATTAACAGCACAGCAATTGAGCTATTATTGAAAGCTGAGTATGACATATTATTGTAAATTTTCTAAAATTTACCTTTTGACTTACAAAAATTTTAGTAATTTCTATAGGTTGACTGGAAGTACTGGAACTAGACACGCCAATAGCAAATTCCCATGTAGAGGAGGTTGTTTGCGAATTATGACCTTTACCTAACATAGTCTGGTCCGCGAGCACGTATAATTTTGTCCAATAACCCAAGCTACCCATCCTTATCACAGCAATATAATTACGCGCGAGCGATAAGGATGGGTAGCTTGGGGTCATTGGACAAAATTCTACGTGCTCACAGACCGGGCTTTACAGTTGTATTTTGGGTGATATAGCTGACGCAGACTACCACTATCGCCAATCTCATCCACAGGACGTATACCTAGTCCACATCCTCAACGAGATGGCGGGCAACTCGTTCATAGTGTTCGTGGCCACTTGTGCGGGCGCACTGCGCGCGGCGCTGCTTCTGCGAGCGCTGGGCTTGGCCGCGGTGCCGCTCCACGGACAGATGTCGCAGAACAAGCGGCTTGCAGCGCTTAATAAGTTCAAGAACAAGTCGCGGTCTATACTTATATGCACTGACGTTGCGTCCAGGTAAGTTTTTTGACTACTTTTTTTAGAGCTAATAGAGAGATGCCAACTAATGCGCTGAGTTCGAAACTCACACTATAGAAATTCTCACGCACAAAGTTATCAAAATATGCGCTCATTATTCACTGCGGTATCAGTTCTCAACGTTCGAATAATCTTTAGTACTACGCAAGCAATGTAAACTGTTTACATTATGACGTCGCTGCTGTCACGAGCAATTTGTTCTGTTTTTGGGCATATTGCTGCGACACCGGCCCCGCCCCCTTGTCAGTTGTCACATCTCCCTTTAATTTCTGTGATCCATGACTTTTTTAATAATTAATCCTTCGTGATAAGCTAAACATGCATGTGTTACGAGTGGGTTCACAATAGTCGAGCGGCCGGAATCACACCCGGGTTCCTCGGATCACGAATCGAATCCGACACTGACACATTCGGCTATTGTCGCTTCAAGTAGTTTCATTGATATGTAGATTTTGAGATCTCGAAATTGCTGAGACAAGCAGAGTTGACGTTGGGAATAGTCGTGAAACTTAGATAAAAAAGCACATCAAAAAAGCTTTGTTGTCTCAATAAAGTAGGTAAATAAACGACAACGATTAGGAGTACTAGATTAGCGTAAAAAAATAAACCGAGATGAAGGTATAGAAATAATCTATAGTTTTGCAAAACGCGTTCTCTTCGCAGAGGTTTGGACATCCCTCACGTGGATGTGGTGATAAACCTGGACATCCCACTGCATAGCAAGGACTACATCCATCGCGTGGGCCGCACAGCGCGAGCGGGACGCGCCGGGAAATCGATCACTTTTGTCTCACAGGTACTTTTGCAGAGCTACAAACAAACCCGTACGGCTAGCACGAAAAACTTTTGAGTTTGAATCGTTTTCGTATTCGAATCGCCATCAAAAGATTTAGTACGAAAACTACAACAGCGCCCTTGTGAACGTGTCGTAAAGTGAACTTATTATGAGAAACTTATTTTGAGAATCAAAATATTGTCACGTTATCGTTTAATTCGAAGGTTGGGTATCGAATTTTGTCGAATACACAAACAATTCGAAGACGAAAGTTGTTCATGCTAGAGGTACCGATCGAGTTAGCTGCGCACCTCGCTGAAACGCGACTCTCCCTGTCACTTATAGTTCCAAAATACTGGACTGTCCTGTCGATGACATTGACAGTGGGGCGCCACCGTCAATACCGGATCGCTGGTTCCGATTTTTGCCATGTTGGAAACCATATAGTTGAACGATGGTAGCGCCCCCCTGTCATTGAGTTTGGCGGGACAGTTCAGCGTGGGTCATCTATACCCGCACACCTTTCGTTCGCCTCGTCCATACCAGTGGTGTGTTGATGTGACGTCACGGCTTCCAGGTGCGCAGTTAACTCGACCGGGTTGTACTTAAGTTGTTATTTTTTTGTTTATTCGTTTTATGGTGCGTCCACATTGTTGGTCATCCTGCTTACTCTGCTCTTGAGTGAGCAGGATGTCGAGTTTGCCGCGCGAGCCCGTTCGCCCAGTGTGGACGCACCATTAGCCAAATGACGTTAACTGCTGGACAAAGACCTCCCCCAAAGATTTCCATAACGGTTGTCCATATGCAGTCAGGTGCTTACTGCCGACCTTCACCAAATCGTCGGTCCACCAAGTGGGAGTCCTGCCCCACACTACGCTTTTGCCCGTGGTCGCCACTAAAGGACTTTAAAACCCAGTCTAGTATATTAAGTCTTCAGAGTTCGACACTGAGATGGTTTTCTTTTCTCTAATATTGTTGTATCTCCAGATTATTTCGATTGCTTTTGAGATTTTATTGACTAAAGGGACTATTCCCACCGCTGCAACTCCTGTGTACCCAGAATCTAAAGCTTGACCATGACCACCAATAAAAACCCAACCAGTGGAGGTCAAGTTCATCCCGGTTTTTAAACTGTCATTGAAGCCGCAACGAAATTAATCAGAAGAACATACGAGTTCGAAGTTAAGGTTCGACTTTATTCCAGTGTAAAGCGTCTAAGTGCTAGGTTACTAACAGAGTAAATAAAAATGAGTAGGTCATCTTCATAGAAACGCACCAAGCACGGGTTGTATGTGCATACGTGTTGGCGCGCTTACATACAAACCGCGCCCGTGCGTTCCTATGAAGATGACCTACTCATTTGTATTTACTCTGTTACTAATCCAAAGTTCTATTTTAGTATGATGTGGAGTTATACCAGCGCATCGAACAGCTGATCGGCAAGCAGCTGCCGCTTTACCCGACTGATGAGAGCGAAGTCATGGTGTTGCAGGAACGAGTGGCGGAAGCACAACGCCTCACCAATATTGTAAGTATACCTTGTTTTAATGATGCAAGTAAAATAAAGATCTCAGTATCTAATGCAAACGAACAAACCAACTTTTAATGAGGGCTATCGTTTTAGCCCTCACCAGTTAGCGCCACTGTAGAGTAAGGTCCTGTCACTTGCTAGTAGCGAAGACAGTGGCACCAACTTGTGAGCGCTAAAGTGGTAGGAGGACAATCGCATTTGCACTCATCAAGATGGCCCCACTGTAGAGTAAGGTCCTGTCAATCGCCAGGGGTGCCAACTGTTAAGTATAAAAACGATAGCCCTCATTAAATATTGGGTGAGATTCGCGGAAAAAAGCGCTTGTAAGTAAAATGGCGATCGCGGTAAGCGCTGCGACTGCTAAAAAATATAAGAACACGTCACTATTGAAGTTAACAAACGTGTAACGTGGTCGCCGATCACGTAGAATTTCGTCCAATGACCCCAAGCTACCCATCCTTATCGCTCGCACGTAATTGTACTGCTGTCGTTACAGTTGCGACAGCAATATAATTACGCGCGAGCGATATGGATTGGTAACTTGGGGGTCATTGGACGAAATTCTACGTGCTCGGCGACCGGACTTTATAGTTTATTTCTCAGTGCTAGCGTTTTCAAGCGCTTTTTTTCACTCATTTTCTGTAATAAAGTATTCCCACCACTGCAATTGTGCACCAAAAGACGAACTTTCCAATAAAATTTACCAATGAAGGCAATTCTTTTCTCATGGTAAACTTCTAACATTATTCTCAAACTATGTTTTATCTCAACATATTTCTCACCCCTCCCTTTCCTTCCCACAGGAAATGAAAGAGCTAGAAGACAAAAAGAGCGTCAAAGGCAAGAAGCGTGGCGCCGACTCGGATGACGACACGGAGGAGGCGGCAGGCGTGCGTCGGCGCATCAAGGGCAAAGGCGGGCGCGGGGGAGGGAAGGGCAAGTTTGCTAAGCGAAAACGAACCTAATATACTTGTTAGTTTGTATAAATTGCCGTTTTATTTTGCTAACCCCTTGATGCCATTTTTGTAAGCCCAGTTACAACTGTATTTAAAGCCCGGTCTGTGTCCAATGACCCCAAGCTACCCATCCTTATCGTTCGCGCGTAATTATGTTGCTGTCGCGCTCGCACACTCACTGCGGGCGCACGTCGCACAGTCGCGACAGCAATATAATTACGCGCGAGCGATAAGGATGGGTAGCTTGGGATCATTGGACAAAATTCTACGTGCTCGCAGACCAGACTATAGTAAGAAACCTTTTGATAATATTTATGGTAAGAAAGTGATCACAGCACACAGATTTCTTCTGGAATTTATAAGTTATTTTTTGACTTATTTTCTGAGACCGACAGATTCGTGGCGGAGATCGTAATTATTATTAGTTGTCACGAAGTTAGATTATTCCTTGTGGAATAAATAGGTGTTAAATAAAATTGTTCAATCGCAGAGAGATGTTGTTGAGAATCGCATCTATAGTCGAGCACAATTTTAATAAAAATAGATTGCACTTCTGTCGTTCAAGAATCTCTAATTTTAGAGAACAGTGTTTTGGTGCTCAGACCTATTGGCTATTAAATTATCCTAATCAGTTGACATTATTTGATAACAACAAGTCTGTTAGGTATCAATTTGTAATAATAATTGGGGCCATATTAAAATTTTCAAATAAACAAAATTTTTAAATGCTTTCTTACAATTTATTCTACAAAGTAAACAGTCATTTCTTTTAATAAAAAAATAAATTAGAAAAAAGAAATGCGAGAACCGCGACCGCAGCGACGCGGCGCGTCAAAACCGACGCACTTAAAACTAAGCGTAAGAAGAAATCACAACATGTTTTAAATTTTTTTAATCGTTATTTATTATTTCTATACAAATAGAACTGTACAGATAATTTTTTAAATTATTATTTACCACATACTTGCTTTCACGATAACTTTTTACAAAAGTGAAAACTATCAACATAACGCACGGAATAAACGAGATCGCGCGCTCGACCGCTCACCTACCGCACGACGCGACGCGGCGCGACACGACGCGACGCGGCGCGACACGACGCGACCCCGCGCGACACGACGCGACGCGTCGGGCCACGGCCCCGGCCGCTTATTGCCGTACCATTGTACGAGTACTGTCTGGCAGTAAGTTGTATTGCTCTCGACGAGTCCGGCTGCTCTCTCACCCGCCCCTGCCTTGGCGCTAATAATTTATCACAAAATAAATAAGTACAATTTAAATATCGTAAGTCTAATCACCGAAATATATTACAAGAAGCGTGGCAGTGATTCACGTACGCTACGATTTAAGCTTTTGTTCAATTTAAATGCACTAAATGTATAATATACACGACTCGATGACGTTCCACGGAGCGGAGTGAGAGAGCGCGCCGCCTTAGCGCATCTAATGAAATCACACTGGAGATCCTACGGTATTTATATTTAGGCCTAAATCACGAATACGACTGCTGTACGAGCTTCATACAAAATCGCGTCATATAAAAACGGGCGTTGATCGTATAGCAAACACGTCAGTTAATCACATACAACCGCCACGCAGTTCAATAAATACAGTCTATTACGATGTGGTAAACAATTTTATTGTAACATTTTTAAAAACTGTCGGTACATCAGCTGTACGCGTGAGTTAGCACTTAAATTAATTCCGAACTATTCCAAATTGCTCACTATACACAAGATTAAAACAAAAGTCCAGGGACCGGCCCGCCTGCCCGCGGGACACGCGGCTTCCATATTCGAGTCATCGTCGTGGCCGCACACCACGCACTCGCCGAAACGGATGAGGAGAGAAAGCGCAATTCCAATCAGGTTCCACTTCCTCTTCATGTGATGTCGAATCTACAGTATTATAAAAACGTTCATTCACCGGACAGTCAACTCTTTACATTCCATCACGGAAGCGACGTGTCCAAATTTGCCAGTTCAAAACGCGTCAGTCGTTGGTTTTTGAGCTGCCAAATTTACTGCGTCAGCTCCTACAGCAATCGTGTATATGACAAATAATAAGAAAGGCACTGGCTCAGCTTTATAGATCGCTTCCTCCCCCCATCGGGGCGGTTTTCGTGGCGGAGCGTGCGGGTCCGACTCGTCACAGACTCGTCACGCGCCGCGGGCGGCCCGGTCGCGTCGCTCCACTGTGATGTCATCAAATATAACGGGCTTATCTACATTATCTTACAACATCTAGCGCTAACGAGGCCTATCGGGAAAAATTAAAGTGTGGCGCGAGCGACGACCGAGCGGCCCGGCGCCGGCGGCAGGCGAGCGAGCCCCGGGCGCCTATATATCAATATCACATTGTTTTTAATAATAATAATCCCGCGAACGGCCGAAACCGATCATCGCGTCGCGTGATATCTTTCGCGCGCTCGTTTCTCGATGCCGATTCGTTAAAACGCTCGTTTTCTACAATATAAAAAACTGCCAGAAATGCGAAGTTCACTCGACGACGGCCGCGTCGGGACACCTGCCGGGTAGTTCACTGAGTCACCACAGAGACATCGTTCACATCGTTACAAAAATACTGTCGTACAACGGAATGGAGGCAGCGTCGCGGCGGCGGGGCCCCCGCGCTCGGGCGGGCGTGGCCCCCGGGGCGCGAGACCCCGCGAGGCGTGGCCCCCGGGGCGGGCGGCGCGTGGCCCCCGGCGCGCCGCGCGCTCAGTTCAAGTCGCGGTCCTCTAAGTACTTATACTCGAACGTGAAGCCCTCCTTCTTTCTCTGGCCCCACTTTTCGTAGTCAAAGTAGATATATGTGCCCTGAAACAAGATAATCAGTGGTCAGACATCATTCTAGAATGAAAATTAAATAATAACGATGGTTTACAAAGCAGTGAGAGATACGAATAAAGTTGAACACGAACAGTTCCATTTGGAACTCTAGTAGGGTAGCACCTCAGTCATAATAAGTCTCATTGACTGGAACATATCATAAATCGGACTAATAGACATGTTGACACCACCAATCGATTGACGTATAGATGACCCACGCTGAACTGTCCCACCAAACTCGATGACAGGGGGGCGCTACCATCGTTCAACTATATGGTTTCCAACATGGCAAAAATCGGAACCAGCGATCCGGTATAGACGGTGGCGCCCCACTGTCAATGTCATGCATAGGACAGTTCAGTATTTTGGAACTATACTTTTTAAAACTGTCAAAACGAAACTCTCCCATAGATTTTGTAAGGCACTACAAGCAAGTGACGTCACTATTTTGTCAACTTAATTAAACTACTTTTTTCAATAATTACAATACGACCAAAAATCGTAATTTACAGGTAATTTAAAATTAATTAAGTTTTAAAGACCAGAATGAAGTGTTTTTTTAGAAAAGTTGTGATTTCGAATTATTGGGGAATGGTGTCAAATCGTCTTTTTATGCGCGATTTGCTGATCTAAGGGCGCGCATCGACACTGTGGTGTGAAGACGCGTTCGCTTCGTGAACGCGAGCTAATTTGTGAGCAGTCTCGGGAGTCGATACACGCCTTCACACTTCTAAGCATCCCCCAAATTCTCACCTGCTCGTACTCCTCGTTGATGACCTTGGGCTCCTCGTGGCGCTGGAACCACATCATGTACTTGGTGTGGAAGCGCCAGCTTTGCTTCTTGAGCGCCTTGGCGGCGAGGTACTGCGCCTTGGTGCCTTCCATGTAGTAGAACACGAAGAACAGCGTCTCTGTCGACAGCCGCTGGAAGAATTCCACCGACTCCGAGTGCGGCAGGAGCACCTGGAATGCAATCAACTAACATTTCTTACTTCTGAAGATTCTGAAGAAACTGACGAATAATGGACAAGTTTCGTGATGTTGAAAACATTAGATTTCACTGAATGGGATTAAAATATAGACCAAAACTAAAAAGCCGGTGAAGTTATTTTTGAAATCCATCAATAAATGGCTGAGAAATTAATGGATCTGTCAACAGCACGGGACCAGGGGTGATTTTATTGTTTGTACAGTCGCGGAATGAAAAGGTTCGTCAGTTTTCAAATTGATTCCTTCAACGAATCGCGAGCACATATTACCTTTTGAAACTATGTTACAGAATAATCTCGAGTAAGAGAAAATAATCTTTAACTGTTCGTCAGTAAAGTTCAAAATTATTCAGATCAAAGTTGTTTGACGATTTATCTTGATCTTGAAGATTATTATGATTCATAAACTAAAACCTTCTTGTTGGTTCAACCTGCCATTATTATTTCTATTAAATAAAAAAAACTATTGTCAATTGGTCAATGTCATCATTGCATATAGATGACCCACGCTGAACTGTCCCGCCAAACTCAATGACAGGGGGGCGCTACCATCGTTCAACTATATGGTTTCCAACATGGCAAAAATCTGAACCAGCGATCCGGTATTGACGGTGGCCGCCCTACTGTCAATGTCATCGACAGGACAGTCCAGTATTTTGGAACTATAGCACTGATGGGATAGAAAAATAAACAAGCAAAACCTTATTCGTTAGCAAACGTCATATTTATTTAAATGTTAGCAGCACTGTTATGTTGGCAGGTTTGATTCTTAGAGTACCTAAAGTCGGAATTATAATTCGATTCCACATTTGACATTAGCTACTGTCATTTTGTGAAATAATGATACCACATATAATAGTGTAGTGATGTACACAAAAATCGATAAACAATCAGTGTGTGTGCCATCATCAGTGTACCAATTAAAGACTAAATTATTGATTTTTATTAAAATAAATACATAATTACGGCTACCGAATGGTCTAAATGCGTATCCCATGTTGTCAAAGAAGAGGAAAAAATGAGTAGGCTAGATATTTTAATTGACAATATCACAGACACATCTATCTATACTTATAATAAATCTGTAGAGAGGTCAATTCTGTACATGAAATATATTTTCAAAATAACTATCAGGGGGTGATTAGTGATCGATACTGATGCCAAAAATGCAATCAGTAAAATTTTTGTCTGTCTGTCTGTCTGTCTGTCTGTCTGTCTGTCTGTATGTTCCTTATAGAAACAAAAACTACTTGACGGATTTTAACGAAACTTGGTACAATTATTCTTCATACTCCTGGGCAGGTTATAGGATACTTAGGAATTCCCACGGGAACGGGCATTAGCGGGAAAATCCTTTTGTATGAAAAATCTAAACCGCTTAAGTTAGACGCTTGAAATTTGGCAAGCAGGTACCTTAGTAAACTTAAAGCTTAGTTATAACAGGATATTGCAAAATTCTTACGGGAACGGGAATTAGCGAGAAAAAACATTTGTATGAAAAAATCTAAGCCACGTAAGATAGACGCTTGAAATTTGGCATGCAGGTACCTTAGTAAATTTAAAGCTTAGTTACAACAGGATATTGCAAAATTCTCACGGGAACGGGAGTTAGCGGGAAAAAACATTTGTATGAAAATATCTAAACCGCGTAAGTTAGACGCTTAAAATTTGGCATGCAGGTACCTTAGTAAACTTAAAGCTTAGTTACAACAGGATATTGCAAAATTCCCACGGGAACTGGAATTAGCGGGAAATTCCTTTTGTATGACTGACTCACTGACATACCCACGCACAGCCTAAACGGCTAAACATAGGCACTTGAAATTTATAAGGGACGTAGCTTAGGTACCGTAGAGGTGCACTAAGAAAAGAATTCCCGAAATTCCAACAGGAACAGGAATTACCGGGAAAATCCTTTTGTATGAAAAATCTAAACCTCTT
The DNA here is from genome assembly GCF_004193835.3 of Ostrinia furnacalis. NCBI lineage: Eukaryota > Metazoa > Arthropoda > Insecta > Lepidoptera > Crambidae > Ostrinia > Ostrinia furnacalis. Next base: position 440,210 of record NW_021131592.1, on the reverse strand, counting down.
AAGTTAGACGCTTGAAATTTGGCATGAAGGTCTCTTAGTAAACTTAAAGCTTAGTTACAACAGGATATTGCGAAATTCCAACGGGAACGGGAGTTAGCGGGAAAAAACATTTTTATGAAAAAATCTAAACCGCGTAAGATAGATGAAGGGGGTAAAATGGGATCCACGCGTACGAAGTCGCGGGCGGCCGCTAGTTTATAATAAATGTTACAGAAAGTGACAGCGATAGCGATGACGGCGAAAAGGACAATGGGCAAAATGGTACCCGGCTCCAATAGATATGCTTCTAGTGTCGTTTGAAAGGTCTTACCAAGACGAACAACTTTTACTATGGCCACCAGCCTCAGATCTGGTTGTGTTCGAAGATAAACATACTTTTTTGCAAAATGGTACCCGGCTCCAATAGTTATGTTTGTAGTGTCATTTGAAAGGTCTTACCAAGACGAACAACATTTACTATGGCCACCAGCCTCAGATCTGGTTGCGTTCGAAGATAAACATACTTTTTGTGTAACCGAAGTATCATATGTGTCCATCTTATGATACTTAGGTTATGCGAGGCATGAAGGGTTTACTGCTCCTGCATCCTTCCTTAACTCTATAATTATTGATAGAGATAATTGTGAAATAAATGTTTTTATTTGAAGAACTACTACCCCCTTATTTAAAAAAAATTATACCTAGGATGAACCTTGGATTAAAATGACATTTCCATACCAATTGACAATTTAAATCAGAGTTCAACTAGGGTGTAACTTTTATGAATAAAAGGGTTGGAGTTTTATTATTTCTTAAGGGTTTTATTATGGGTTGCTAAAGCAAATAAACCCACAAGACCCAATAAGTCCACCCACAAGATGGACCGACGACCTTATAAAGGTAGCGGGAAGGCGCTGTATGCAGGCCGCCACCAACCGGCCATTGTGGAAATCATTGGGGGATGCCTATGTTCAACTGGACGTCTTATGGCTAAAATGATCATGATGATGATGATGAAAGCGAATAAAGGGCTAATAGCTTGGGTAGTTCATCGTAGGTATAATCCTTTCCTTTTCAAGGCTTCTTTTAGTTATATTAATAGATTGTAGTCATAGTACACACTCGTATACATGGATGATTGTGTTATACTTTCATTATAATACTTAGTGGAATTACTGCTTTCAAAACGTGAATTAGAACTGGCCCCATAGCAGACATTTTTCTACATCTAAAAGCCTTTTGAAATATATATTGGTTATGGCTATTGGAGCGGGTACCACTTTCCATACATTTGTGCCCATCATCCTTTATAAAATAAATTATTACCATAACATACCTATATCTGTTTTATTTGTCATGTTCCTTCATGATCACATTTTTTTATTTATTTCACACACAATTATAAAAGAAAAGTCTCAGATCGTTAGTTAATCGTCATAACTAAATTATCGGTTCAGAAATATTTAATTTCCTGATATACTTAGTTTATGAGAGTAAAATTATAAACGAGAAGAATCGATCCGGAAATATTCCATTTCCATATCGAATAATTTCGCAACGTCACTATTTAGTACTTGTCATAACGTTGCAACACTGAAATTGTCAAATGTGGAATCGAATTATAATTCCGACTATAGTGCAAGCGAAAACCGACACTAAGGTGACGAACCTTTTCATTCCGCGACTGTACTTTAATGACTGTCGTGACTACTTCGAATCAAAATAGCGTGAATTTTGTTATGCGTCACTTTACGGCCCTATAACTTTTGTATTTGTAGAGATATTTTCATGATTCTTTCACAATTATTATTAGTTTCACTTATTTTTTTTTCTTTTAATAAAACTTGAGTTGAATATAATTCAACTCAAGTTTTATTAAAAGAAAAAAAATTGGAAACTTGTCAATTGACGGAAGAAACTCAGTTGGTTTTATCATCGTTTCGAACTACTATGTTCTTCTGATTAATTTCGTTGCGGGTCCAATGACAGTTTAACTTTCCCCCGGGACAAACTTGACCTTCATTGGTTGGGTTTTTATGGCGGTCAAGTTGTAGATCCTGGCTACACAGGAGTTGCAGTGGTGGGAACGAGAGGTGGGAATAGTCCCGTATCATCGTTTCATTAGACTTTTCTATCGTCTAGCTCTAGAGCCTCAACTTGATTGTCAGCAGATAAGATGTACATTAATCGAATTATGTAATTATTTACAGTTCGGTTTTGAATATTGTGAATTGCGCGCAAACAAACTTTAAACTCAATCGACTTTTATCAGAGCATCCTCGGTGGCTTTTTCTGTATATTCAATAGACTGTAATTCTACTAACATTATACCATTAAATCTGATTTTTATCCCAACTAATATTATAAATGCGAAAGTAACTCTGTCTGTCTGTCTGTCTGTCTGTCTGTTACGCTTTCCCGCTTAAACCTCGCAACCGATTTTGATGAAATTTGGCATAGAGATAGTTTGAGTCCCGGGAAAGAACATAGGATAGTTTTTATCCCGGTTTTTGAAACAGGGACGCGCGCGATAAAGTTTTTCTGTGACAGACAAAATTCCACGCGGGCGAAGCCGCGGGCGGAAAGCTAGTATCCTATATTGGGAGCATAGCATACGCTGACAAACTTTCAGCTTTTATAAAATGACGTAGGTCTGGCGTTCACCAGCTCTAAGTCTATTATTCATGTATTTCCTCCGCCATTTTCCGCAGTTTGGCACACATCATTTTACCGAAGTCAGCCCTATGGCTTCGGCGCAGTACCGATCACTGACGTTTGTCAACAAAATGGTGCTTGACTCTTGAGACAGGCTAAAATACACCAAATTGTTAATGACATTGAGCATACATTTTTTTAAATACCTTCGCGAAGTAAAACTTCTGTACGTAGTACTTATTATTATTCTGTGGTAAGAGTCTCAACTTGAGTGTCAGATAAGATACATTCATCGAATTAAGTAATTATTTACAGTATGGTAACAGAAAGGCAACTGGGAGTAGTCGTAATGATACGAGAGTCTACTACGCTATGCAAAAGACATTACAATATGTCGCATGTTCAGATACATCTAAATGTATATAAGTCGAAAGGTGACTGACTGGAAATAGAGATCTATCAACGCACAGCCCAAACCACTGGACGGATCGGGTTGAAATTTGGCATGCAGGTAGATTATGACGTAGGCATCCGCTAAGAAAGGATTTTACAAAACTCCACCTCTAAGGGGGTAAAACGGGATCCACGCGTACGAAGTCGCGGGCGGCCGCTAGTTTATAAAATATACCTCAAGAAATGTTTCTCTGTGTATAAGGGGGCGTCCATAAATTACGTAAAAACCTCACTAAATCTCACGTAGGGGAGAGGGGGGGTCTCGACAAATATCACGTAATTTTTTTCAGCAAGTAAAAGGGTCAAATTGCGATAGAACTGGGTTATTCTAAACCGTCTAGACAATAAATAAATAAATAAGAAGAAACTGTTTTTTCGTATATTAAAACCTAATCGAATTACCCTTTACATTGCAAATATGTATTTTAAGAAATCTCACGTGAGATTGTGGGGAGGGGGTCTAGAAAAATCTCACCAAATCTCACGAAGGGGGGGGCGGCGGGGTTGAAAAGTTGGCAAAATTGTCTCACGTAATTAATGAACGCCCCCTAAGATTGATTTGATTTACTATGTCTTACCTGGTTGTAGTAGATGGGCGTCTGGCAGATGTTGCGCGGTAGATACGCGCGCGCCCGCTCCGAGTCCGACGGGTGCGGCATGTGGTAGAACGACGACTCCATCATCTGGAACTGTAGCTGGTGCTCCTGGGGACAAACGTTACGTCATCAACTTATTTACCAAGTGGCGGAATTACAGTTTTGCCGCCCGTTGGCTAGGGTGGGGTTGGATCTTTATTTTACTTTTATCTTCTGAAATCGAGTAAGCGTCATCTAAAATCTGCCACCGCCTATACGGCCTATTGACAGATCCAAGACTGATATACCTTATGCCACAGCAGTGACGAAAAATTAAACTCTAAGATTGTTATGCCGGTTGCAGACCAAGAGCTAAGCTAAGTTATTTTCGTTTAGCTCGCATAGCTGACGCAGTTTCCCATAGTCGTGTGTAGACTGAAAACTATGCCAATTCTATGGGAAACTGCATCAGCTATGCGAGCTAAACGAAACTAACTTAGCTTAGCTCTTGGTCTGCAACCGGCATTTGATTAGACATTTATAGATCGCTTCATCCACAGACGCGCCGCACAAAATTTTGGTCGAGGGAAGCGCGGGGTGCGGGGAGTTTGATCCGAGCTATCCGAGTGTCATTATTGTGTGCGTGTGCAGTGCACACTGTGCACTAATAGATTTAATGTGTACTAATGACAGTCAAACATTAGCGGAAGAATGGTAGGGCGCGTGTTCGTGGATGAAATGATCTATATTTCAACTGAAAAATTTTTTGGCTTTCCCACACTAGTCTTTTAAACGTTGTCGTCTCGCGGTACGTTTCAAACGTTTTTTTTTTTCAGACAAGTAACGCAACCCTTTTGTTACTCGACAGACGTGTGTGGGGGGTCCCTAAACTTGTTGACTTTTACTGAGCTATGTATAAAAATTAGAAATATTAAAAATAATAATAGGTACTCACAGAAGTAAGTGGTAACGGCCCTAGTGGCGCGACGCCTAATAACGGCGGAATGTGCGCCTGCGCAACAGACACGCCTCTCCGCACGTTCTGCAATGAGAAACAACATTATTAAGACTAGTCATACTCATTATCGTTGCGTTTAAGGCCTTTTTTTGTCAGTAAATGCATGAAACTGCATACCCACTGGCCCGGGAGAACCAGTGGATTATGTGAGGTTCTCCCTGCCAAATGGGCAGGGCCTACTCACTAAAACCAGACGGTGTCCTCCAATCTTTTGGACGGAACTGCGAGTTATTGTCCGACATAGCTTACTCGCCGGGACGTGTCGCTTACTCGCCAGGACGTCTCGCTTTCGCCGGGACGTAGCTTACTCGCGGCGACATAGATTACTCGCCGGGCCGCCTCGCTCACTCGCCGGGCGGCCTCGCTCGCTCGCCGGGCCTACAACAACACTCGCCTGGTGCGGCGCGTCGAGCCCCGCGCGCTGGACGGCTTCCTGCGCCATGCTCTCGAGCGAGGCCGCGCTCGCCGGGCCGCCTCGCTCACTCGCCGGGCGGCCTCGCTCACTCGCCGGGCCTGCAACAACACTCGCCTGGTGCGGCGCGTCGAGCCCAGCGCACTGCGCAAAGCTCCCGAGTGATGTCGCACTCGCCGGGAAGCCTTGTTCACTAGCTAGAACACCTCGCTTACTCGCCGGGACGTCTCGCTCACTCGCCGGGCGGCCTCGCTCACTCGCCAGGACGTCTCCGCCTGGCTCACTCGCCGGGCCTGCAACAACACTCGCCTGGTGCAGCGCGTCGAGCCTAGCGCACTGCGCAAAGCTCCCGAGTGATGTCGCACTCGCCGGGAATCCTCGCTCACTCGCCGGGCCTACAACAACGCTCGCCGGGCCTACAACAACACTCGCCTGGTGCAGCGCGTCGAGCCTAGCGCACTGCGCAAAGCTCCCGAGTGATGTCGCACTCGCCGGGAATCCTCGCTCACTCGCCGGGCGGCCTCGCTCGCTCGCCGGGCCTACAACAACACTCGCCTGGTGCGGCGCGTCGAGCCCCGCGCGCTGCACGGCTTCCTGCGCCATGCTCTTGAGCGAGGCCGCGCTCGCCGGGAAGCCTCGCTCACTCGCCGGGCGGCCTCGCTCGCTCGCCGGGCGGCCTCGCTCACTCGCCGGGCGGCCTCGCTCACTCCTCGAGCCTACAACAACACTCGCCTGGTGCGGCGCGTCGAGTCCAGCGCACTGCGCAAAGCTCCCGAGTGATGTCGCACTCGCCGGGAATCCTCGCTCGCTCGCCGGGCCTACAACAACGCTCGCCGGGCCTACAACAACACTCGCCTGGTGCGGCGCGTCGAGCCCCGCTCGCTGCACGGCCTCCTGCGCCATGCTCTTGAGCAAGTCGCGCTCGCCGGGCCGCCTCGCTCACTCACCGGGCGGCCTCGCTCACTCGCCGGGCGGCCTCGCTCACTCGCCGGGCAGCCTCGCTCGCTCGCCGGGCCTACAACACTCGCCGGGCCTCCTGGCTCACTCGCCGGGCGGCCTCGCTCGCTCGCCGGGCCTACAACAACACTCGCCTGGTGCGGCGCGTCGAGCCCCGCCCGCTGGACGGCTTCCTGCGCCATGCTCTTGAGCGAGGCGGTGCCGCCCGCGTCGGCCGCGCGCGCCGTGCTCGACGCCGCGCTCGCCGTCGACGCTTCGCTCACTCGCCCACTGGAAACGAACAAACGAACAGTAAGTACAGGATATTCTGCATTTCAGCGAGCTAAATATCGAGCGAGAAACGCAGACAGATGTTTAAAACCACCACTCCACCACACAATGTATGTATTACTGTATACAGAATACTGTGTCATGTGTGTGAAGTCGCTCATACAACTACATACGCCATCAACGAAAAAAACGTACACGATAAAAGGGAACAGTAAAACGGAGTCATGTGTGAACCGGCCGTAAGTGTAGCGTAACGTGCACGTGATGCACACGTGTCCCATATCCATACGTACTTGTTGAACGCGTGGTGGTGCAACGGAGCGTGCAGCACGTCACCCGCATAGCTTACCGTACTTGTTGCGTTGCGGCCTCGCTGAGCCAGCGTTGTCGTCGCTGGCGAGACGATGCTCGAAGACACCAGTGTGAGAGATATGTCAATGATCGCGTATCTACTAGACGCAGCCTCAGACCGAACGGCTGCCTCGTCCTTAACGACATAATGTGTCTCGGCTCGCGGGGAGCCCCTATAAGAATACGTGCATACGTACTTTTTGGGCGCGTGGTGATGCGGCGTGGGCCCATTGAGCGCAAGCTGCGAGGACACTGACTAAACGATGACGCTCAAAAGACGCTATAGTCTGGTCTGCGAGCACGTAGAATTTTGTCCAATGACCCCAAGCTACCCATCCTTATCGCTCGCGCGTAACTATGTTGCTGTCGCGCTCGCACACTCACTGCGGGCGCCCGTCGCACAGTCGCGACAGCAATATAATTACGCGCGAGCGATAAGGATGAGTAAGCTTGGAGTCATTGGACAAAATTCTACGTGCTCGCAGACCGGGTTTTAGTGGGGACTATTATGTCAATGGTGCTGTCTAGCAATACCAGACTGTATTTGCAATAACAAATGTCCCATATCCATACGTACTTGTTGAGCGCATGGTGGTGTAACGCAGGTCCATTGAGCGCGAGCGGCGAGAGCGCTAGGCGAGACGACAACGCTTCAAAGACGGCGGTACCTATGTCAATGGCGCTGTCTAGAAAAACCAGACTGTATTTACAAGTACAAATGTCCCATATCCATACGTACTTGTTGAGCGTATGGTGTGAGCACCAGTGTGAGTGGTATCTAGAAGTCAATTATGCTGTCTGGCAGCGGTTACTGTCCTTTATACGTACTTGTTGAGTGCGTGGTGGTGTAACGTAGGTCCATTGAGAGCTAGCGGCGCCGGCGAGGGCGGCGCGGGCGCGGGCGCGGGCGGCAGGGCGGGTGCCGCGCTGGTCGGCGTCGAGTTGGGATCAACGTTACCTCACTGCTTTTTGCTTAGTTTTCTCACTGACTAATCTTAAGCTGACGTAACACTACTGGCGAATGGCTGTATTCACCAGTAGCGTCAACTTGTATTCCTTATTTTATGACGTTTTACGCGCACGTGTCCCATATTTATACGTACTTTTTGGGCGCGTGGTGATGCGACGTGGGCTCGTTGAGCGCAAGCTGCGAGAACACTGGCGAAACGATGACGCTATAGTCTGGTCTGCGAGCACGTATAATTTCGTCCAATGACCCCAAGCTACCCATTCTTATCGCTCGCGCGTAACTACGTTGCTGTTGCGCTCGCACACTCACTGCGGGCGCCCGTCGCACAGTCGCGACAGCAATATAATTACGCGCGAGCGATAAGGATGAGTAGCTTGGGGTCATTGGACAAAATTCTACGTGCTCGCAGACGGAGTTATATGTCAATGGTGCTGTCTAGCAAAACTAGACTGTATTTACAAGTACAAATGTCCTATGTCCATACGTACTTGTTAAGTGCGTGGTGGTGTAACGTGGGTCCATTGAGAGCTAACGGCGCCGGCGAGGGCGGCGCGGGCGCGGGCGCGGGCGGCAGGGCGGGCGCCGCGCTGGTCGGCGTCGAGTTGGGAATCAACGTCACCGCTGAACTCTTTGACGTCTGGTGGAAATAAGGGATCATTAGCTTCATCTTGGCTATTAGTAACTTTTGAAACCAATTCAGGGCGTGGTTTTGTAAAACAACGGCCATCTCAGGGTTGGTAGAATAAACGACACTGATGTTAAAAAAAATTAAAAAAATAATGGAAAAATCCATGAAATCAGAAAAATGGTATTATCACAGAATAATAATAAATACTACGTACAGAAGTTTTACTTCGCGAAGGTATTTAAAAAAATGTATGCTCAATGTCATTAACAATATGGTGTAATTTAGCCTGTCTCAAGAGTCAAGCACCATTTTGTTGACAAACGTCAGTGATCGGCACTGCGCCGAAGCTACAGGGCTGACTTCGGCAAAATGATGTGACGTGAGGTGCCAAACTGCGGAAAATGGCGGAGGAAATACATGATTTATAGATGACCCACACTGAACTGTCCCACCAAACTCAATGACAGGGGGGCGCTACCATCGTTCAACTATATGGTTTCTAACATGGCAAAAATCGGAACTAGCGATCCGGTATTGACGGTGGCGCCCCACTGTCAATGTCAGGCATAGGACAGTTCAGTATTTTGGAACTATAGCATGAATTATCATGAATAATATTAACTCTACTTATTTACCTCTGTGTCTTGAGGCAACTTAAAAAGGAACATTCTGTGTTTTTATTATTATTTAGGAAGTTAAATACTGCACAGTATTTAGTACACCATTTTCTTTATTTTCTTCCATCATACACAAGAATACGCGTGCGTGAGTCAATGTTCGCTCGTATGTGAGGCCTTGTCGAATAGTATCCTGTAGGTGGGCCATCGTGCGTGTTTTGTTTTCGATGTAAAATCGCGGAGATGAACAGGCCTGGTATTATTATGCGGACGAGCTATCGGTCAGTCCCGCTCTCTCGGGGAGGCGGCCGCATGTCATCGGTGGTGTAATAGGGTACGCGGGATCTCGAAAGTCGAAAGAAGACTTTTTGAACAAGGTTTTTTACTTATAAAGTAGTTGTTAAAATTTCATTTATATTTTTCTTGTAATTACTTTCATGTGTACTACCACCGGTAGCGCATTTTCTTACATAACTTTTCTATTCCTATCATTGGAGGTCCGAAAATATTTCTCATACAATTTGATACCATAATGATCATTCTTCATAAAAAATTTAAAACCTAAATATTTAAAAACATAATCATTGATATTCATAATATCACTAATCATACACTTAGTTCTTACTAATATTTGTTTTCATATATTTTTCTATACTAATGATCGAAATTCATAATCATTCGAATAAATAACTATAATATTCATAAATGTCATGTATCCTAATACGTGTTTTCATAAATTTATTACTCATAAGTGTATTTATCCATATTATTGAAAATCATGATGTCTATATTCGTATTAAATCGTATTTTAACATTAAATTAATTTGAAATGGTCCAAAACAGGCAATATTTTGTGCCACAAAACTAACGTGACAGAAACGAAGCGCTGCAAAACCGACTCCACGTAGTCTTGTCTGCCCTACCCCTAGAGTGTAATTTAAAAGCCGGAGGCGCGGAGGGAGGGCAGCCCTCGCCCGCTGTAACGAGGCTCAGGCGCCCGGGTGAGCTGGAGCGGCTGAGGCTGGTCGCCGAGGCGCCGAAGCCTGGGCAGGCCCCTCACTAGATGGACCGACGATCTGGTGAAGGTCGTTGGAAGAACCTGAATGCGGGCAGCACAAGACCGGTCGTTTTGGAAATCCTTAGGGGGAGGCCTTTGTCCAGCTGTGGATTATCTATAATTTCTAATGTCATCCTCATCATCATTTTAGTCACAGGACGTGCACTGCTGAACATAGGCCTCCTCCAATGATTTGAAGATTGGCCGATTGGTAGCAGCCTGCATCCACATCTTCCTGCTACCTTTATGAAGTCGTCCGTCCACCTTGACCTCGTTTTCTACAAATAATAACAACTCACCGGCACAGGTTGAACAGGCGGCGGTAAGTGCGGCGTGTGCGCAGGCGCACTCGACACGGGACCATTCTCCACTACTTCTGCAACAACAAACGCGCCCAGTCGTAAATGGATCGTGAAAATTGCATTTAAATTCGCGCGCAAAGAGGCTCAAAAATATTGCCAATCAGTAGGCCTAAGATGCGCGCCGTGATAACTTTTATCGACGTCAAAATGTATGGGCAAAATCGATAAAATGGCGTGATAACCGCTTATCGCGGCGCGCATCTTAGGCCTACAGGTGAGAAGAACTAAGGATGTTATGGATATGTAGTTTCGGTTATAGATACGGTTACGGATATAGGAATAATATTATACCGGTTTCGGTTACGGTTACGGATATTTTTTATTTCGGATATCCGAATGTTTCGGTTACGGATATCTGTGTTTTAGAATGCAATTTGCAATAGTTGTCCAACACGGTTCATTCATGGCCGCACACTTTACATCGAATAAAAAAAAATAAAAAAATAAGAATTGATACTAGATGGCATTATAAAGGTAAATCAGGCTGTTATGCCTTTAAATATAATCCTATACAAAAAACACTAAACTGCTTGCATCTGAAACTATCCGAAACTTTTGAATCGGTTACGGTTTCGGATATTTTTTATTTCGGATATCCGAAAGTTTCGGTTACGGATATCCATAACATCCCTGAGAAGAACCAAAGCCCTTCGGACCGTTAGACACCAAACAACAGATTAAAACCCGGACGAGTTAACTACGCACCTGGGGGCCGTGACGTCACATCGACACTGGTACGAACGCGGGGAGACGTGCGGGAGAGTGCGAGGGAGAGTCGCATTCCGGCGAGGTGCGCAGTTGACTCGACCGGATTGTAGGTTTCTTAAGTTTGGATTACAAATTGGCATATTAGTACATATTTATTTATGCATATTGCTGTGTTAAAAAAAAATGATTTACAAAAGCTGGCTTAAAAATTCTTATAACTTATTTTACAGTTCAAATAAATAATTGGAAAAAAACTTAAAATAGTAAAGCCTGGTCTGTGAGCACGTAGAATTTTGTCCAATGACCCCAAGCTACCCATCGCACACTCACTACGGGCGCCCGTCGCACAGTCGCGACAGCAATATAATTACGCGCGAGCGATAAGGATGGGTGGCTTGGGGTCATTGGACGAAATTCTACGTGCTCACGGACCAGTCTTTAGAAACATAAGAGTTAAATTAAATAACCTAGCATGTTAGATTCTAGAGTAAAGCTGGAGTTTTCCTTCCTCTAGTAGTAAATATACAGTCAAATCAAATCAAATCAAAATTATCTTTGTTTGTATAGACTAATTAAATTAGTACTTACAAATCGTCAAATGCTCTTAAGGAGCCTATACTTGTCTCATTCTTTTTTTGCCCTACCAGCGCTTCGAGACAAACATTTGCACAAAAGCCCATCAATCTAAATATTTTTACAATATCGCCGTTATTTCAACTACATACGACGACAAATTGCGTAGCTTGACATACCGTCATCAACTTTATATAGCCAACCCGCAAGGGGAGACCGTGAGTCACATTAGTAGTACACATGTCATTGACTTGCCCACGTTATTGACCGCAGAGGATAGTTTACACTTTATAGTAATTTAATACGCGATAGCAACTGTTTAGGACATGTGTGAAAAATTTACATGTCGCTCGCTCTTGTGTAAAAACCGCAGAACGGATGAGGATGTGGTTTTAAGTGTTTTGTGCTCGAAGTGAGACAGTATTTTTACATAATTATATCAGTAGGCATTATATGCATGAATTTATTTACAAGTAATAATAAATAAATATCCTTGAACATTTTACACTACGCCTGTAGCCCCAAACTAAGCAAAGCTTGTACTGTGCGTATTAGAAAACGGATACAAACATACTTAAATACATTTTTGTGAAAAAAATAAAAAGGTGGCTTTAGTATGTTTGTATGTTAGTAGTTACTACTATGTCATAGGACGAGCTTTGTTTAGTTTAAGGGCTATAATAGATGGTGCTATGTAAAGCGCCCAAGAATATTTATTGAATACTAGCTTTTGACCGCGCCTTCACCCGCGTGAAATTTAGTTTGTCACAGATCGTCATAAATTATAGCCTATATGTTATTCTGGGTTATAAAGAATAATACTGTAGTTTCATCAAAATCAGTTCAGTAGTTTTTTCATGAAAGAGTAACAAACATCCATCCAGACATCTAAATTTCGCATTTATAATATTAGTACGATTACTACAATTATGTATTAATTACACAATATTCATTCTTGACAAATATAGCATCATAAACATAAAGAGTGTGGTAATAAGGAAGATGAAAATAAATAACGGTGTTAAATCGTTTCCTCTTCAAACCAAAGTTGTGTATGAATTGACTCAGTTGTTTGGATTTGAGTCAATTACGCGCGAATGCACTAAACGTCATCGTCCGTGACTCACGTTTTGTCTTGGATTTTATTTTTAAACTTTCTTTCATCAGTAAAAAATACGTTTGACTCTTTATTCCAGCTACTTTATTGATAAAAAACCATAACAACCATATTAAATTTTAGTTACAACATGAAAATACAAACTTACGTGACCTACGCCGTAATTAACCTACAATTTGCAATATTCTGTTGTTTACGCCAACAATTAACTAGGTCAGATAAGTTTCCAGCGATGCAAACCTTTTGTTGCTGCGCGAACATTTGTCAAACGTCACGTGATCACACACAAACAATAGAATTCTCCTTTTTTTTCAAAGTAAACAGTTCACAACAAACAATCCGCATCGCTGTCCTTCAAACGTTATTACATAATCAGCATTGAACTTAGCGAGGAATGTATAAAAACAAGGAACTACGCAACAACAACACATACCGGATCATTTCGTATTCGTACGCCATGGAAAAAACTTGTAAAACTCATGCACACTCAACGTTCAGTTTTCTTTACCATCGTCCATATTTTATCCGTCATTTGGGCGGGAAAGCATTGTTTTTCTGGTTTCCCTCTAAAGTTAGACGCAGGTCGTCCGCTCATACAGCCTGGCAAGACTGAGACTGAGTCGCCATGTCGCGCTGGCATGGCGCCAAGCCCGCGGTTTGTAAAACTTTGGATTGGCGCCAATGGCTCATTCGCTGTCGTGACGACTGGCGAATGTCGCTCCATTCACTGGCTGATAACGCGGTTTATTTTGTAAACAATGCGCCGTAACGTTATCTGCCTGGCGGATTTGATAGTGTTCGCTAATTAACGTGTTTGTTTATGCGATTAGCCGATCGACTACGTTTTCGAACGTTATTCTATTTTGTTTTTGTACTGGGTTATTTTTGAGTTAGTTTAAAAAGTATAATTTCACTGGGCGTCAATGACGTGCAAATACTAAAGTACTCGTACGATGATAGCCATTACGTCAGTTTTAGGAAGAAGAAACTTTCCAGAAAATGTTGCTTCAAATAAAATTACATTCTTCTTCAAAGCTTCAAACCAATTACCAAGTACCAAGTACCAATCACAGATCAAGTCCTAGCGTAGTTCATGAGCCTGTCGGACTAGGATACGCGGCTTGATAAAATCTTATTTTTTTAATCAGAAAACTTTTTTTTTAACATAGAAAATGGCGCGCATTCTGGGGCTACTGATTGAGGATTGTTGACATCTATGGATCACGGCCAATGAGGGCTATCGTTTTTATACCCCTTGGCACCCCTGGCGATTGACAGGAGCTTACTCTACAGTGGCGCCATCTTGATGAGTGCAAATGCGATAGTCCTCCTACCACTTTAGCGCTCACCAGTTGGTGCCACTGTCTTCGCTACTAAAGCCTAGTCCGTGAGCACGTAGAATTTTGTGCAATGACCCCAAGCCCATCCTTATCGCTCGCGCGTAATTATATTGCTGTCGCGACTGTGCGACGGGCGCCCGCAGTGAGTGTGCGAGCGCGACAGCAACATTACGCGCGAGCGATAAGGATGGGTGGCTTGTGGTCATTGGACAAAATTCTACGTGCTCACGGACCAGGCTTTAGCAAGTGACAGGAGCTTACTCTACAGTGGCGCTAACTGGTGAGCGCTAAAACGATAGCCCTCATTGGCCACCAATCAAAGATTATAACTCACCAGTGTTGTTAGGCTGCCGGACATGCGGCGCGTGCGGCGGGCTGGGTGGCGGCTGCTTGCTGGGCGTCGACGCGCCCGAAAGCCCCGAGTTGCTTATGCTGTAACGATAGTTACATGAGACTGTGAGCTTCGCGAGCGACGGTGATACCAGAGTAAATACAAATGAGTAGGCCATCTTCACAGAAACGCACGGGCGCGGTTTGTATGTGAGCGCGCCAACACGTATGCGGCGCGCACGCACACACTGACAAAATTTTGCGGGGATTATGTATTTGTGGTTGCGCCGAATTTTGTCAGTGTGTGCGTGCGCGCCGCATATTATATTGGCGCGCTCACATACAAACAGCGCTCGGTGCGTTTCTATGAAGATGACCTACTCATTTGTATTTACTCTGGTGATACGGTCGGGAAGAATGCTTGATCGTTTTGGTCTAGTAAGGTTTATTCAATGACTTGGGTAATTCTGGTGGGGTCTTTTAACTATTGGAACTTTGAATTCGATTGATTGAATAAATAAAATCATTGACTTCAACAGCGCTTTCACATTTAGGCGATTTAGCAGCGCGACAAACGCGCGACTGACGCGCTGCCGAAAATTTCATACTATGTGACAGCGGATGCATGCCTTCACATTATAAAAACGCCTCTGCCACGCTGCAGTCGCGCTACTAACGCCCTAATGTGAAAGCGCTCTTGAAGTCAATGATTATTTCATAATATACGACAGCGCCTACAATGTGAAGGCAAGAGTTCGCTGCTGTCGCGCTTCTGACGCCTTTACGTGAAAGCGGTCTAAGTCCTACCACTGCGTGCAGCGGACCTCCACGTGCGCATCTGTTTTATGGAAAAATGACGAACACCACGAGCTGGATGGCCTACACAACTCATAAAACTATTATTTTACAAATAGGATTTTAAAAAGAGCTTTTACACGTCCCAGTGTTACTTCCTTACCGCTGCTTCGGGACAAAAATAGGCCAGTGTTGAGAAGCAGCGCAAGAAACTCAGGTCACTGTCAGCATCGGAACGGTGTACTACGTTTTTCCACAAAACAGCTCCGAAACTCAGGTCACTATTGTCAGCAACGTAACGATGTTCTAAGTTTTTCCACAAAACAGCTTCAGTATGCGGACATCCATGCGCGGATTATGCTTTACACAGGTTCCGCCAGGTTTAAGACAGTTAATTCCATGAATAGCTACTTTATAACCCATTGTGACTTCAGCAAGGTTACATAGAATTCATAGACAAAAGTTATTTTATTGCCAAGTCATTGCACCAACAATAACATACGATCAAACAGTCTTGTAAAGCGTTGATGAATAAAAATAATCGATAAAAATGAAATGAATGCAAAAATCTACTTCAATTTCAATATTTTGAGTTTCAATTGAAGTATGGAAAACGTGAAAATAGCAAAGTTATCATGCGATAAAACAAAAAGACGTGCAGTACAAATGGAAGCAAGATGATGACAATCATTTTACTTCCATTTAAAATGTGGATATATTACAGATCGAAATAAATTTTAGATTGTCAAGAACAATTTCTAATGTTTTATTTATTAGAAAAATATGAGAAAATTCCATGATGATTTTGGTTAGATGTAGTAAACCCTCACCTAGTGACTTTTCTTTAAACATCCAGTTACAAACAATTTTCAAAAGTTATTTATAATTTAACATTCCAATTGGAAGTTTCCAAATCGATGGTTACATGCAAAAACGAACCCACTAAGCCCAAAAGCTAATGCAAGACATACTTTTTCATACCAAAATATTATTGACTTTACTAAATCCATAATAAGCCTAGTATACGCAAAAGCAAACATTATTCTCTTTCAGAAAAACTAAGCGTTACTTATTATCTGTTACTGCTTTGTCATTAGAAAACAGTTTTAACTTGTAAACCCTATTACCATTACATAAAGTCGCATTCAGCAGTAATAGCCGTGGGGAGGTGGTCATGGGAGGCGTGGCCTATTGGACACTCCCATTTCCCTTCCCCCACCGCATACCGCAACCGAATACGAGTCAGTATGTATTGTTCATTTTACACTTATGGAAGAGCACAGATAGGAACGCGAGTAATTAGTAGTGTGCTCAAAAACTGCAATAATTGTATAAGACGACGGGTCATTTAACAAAACTGTGCGCCTTGCGTGCCATGTAATATTGTGAATAACATACTTTTAAAATGATTGGTAAGGTCCGGTCGCCGAGCAGATAGAATTTCGTCCAATGACCCCAAGCTACCCACCCATCCGTATCGCTCGCGCGAAATTATATTATTGTCGCGACTGTGCGACGGGCGGCCGCAGTGAGTGTGCGAGCGCGACAGCAATATAATTACGCGCGAGCGATAAGGATGGGTAGCTTGGGGTCATTAGACGAAATTCTATGTGCTCGGCGACCGGACTTTAGCAGCTATTTGAGCGTTCCTAGCTGCGCGCTTCTATGAGTGTTAAACCTATTACTATGAAGACGTGAGCCTCAGAAAACTATAGCAAAACGTGTCCAAAACATCACAAAATTTTCTCCCAAGCTACTATTGGAAATTGTTCTCGTAAATAAGATTGATAACTGCCAGTGGACTGACCTATTGGTCGATGCTGCGGAGTTATTGAGCAAGGAACTAACGTTAGGCGAGCTATTGCCGACCACCGCCGTGGCGGCCCGAAGCGCCATCGGCTTAACCGGCTGCAATACAACAAACATCATTTACTATGGTGAAACGGATTAGTTTCGGGTTCGTTTGGGATTTATAGAAGAAATCTACGTTGAAAACCTAAATGCCAGTCTGATTTGCAAGAGTTGCTGGTAGTCTCGGCTATCTCTTTCGCCCGCACTAGTATTTAGCGTTAGAAAGAGATGGATATAGCCTCAAATACCGATACGTTTTACAGAGTAATTGCGCAAATTTGAAGTTGAGGTATTGAAAGGATTGTGATTGATAAAAGAGTTTTTCATTCCATTTTAAAGAATTGCAACTGTGGCTGTGGTCAAATGTCAATATTAAATTAGACTAATCAACTAAAATATTATAGAAAATAAATAATAATGAGAGTCAACGGACATACCAACTTAATTACATTAAAGGTCAGGTCAACATTATCAAGGTATTTTTAGTCAGGGCAAAAATAAAATACTATAACGCCACGATAGATGTAAACAATACCACGTCACAGCTTATCTTTTGTTATTTATGATTGAAACAGATTTATAAAGTGCGTTATTGTTATTACTGAATAGAGAAAAACGAACCCAAAAGTAACCGATGTAAGGTATAAAATTTTGAAAATTATCCACATCAACACTCCACATAACTACAGTCAACATTAAAATTGAAGTTTGATGGTAAACTGAGGTGTAATGGAATGATGAGCGAGCGGGACGGGTGTACACTCACTTTCGCAATGACTTCCTCTTTCTTTTTCTTTTCTACGTCTATGGAGTCTGTTGAGTGATTGTGGACTTCTAGCGCTGGCGACGTGATTGGACTTGTTGTACCTGGAAACAAATTTCACATTATTTATTTATTTATTTGAACCTTGGAACCTTGGAAGCTCAAAGTTGCACAGCGTGCTATGGAGAGGGCTATGCTCGGTGTTTCTTTACGAGATCGAATCAGAAATGAGGAGATCCGTAAACGAACTAAGGTCGCTGACATAGCCCGACGGATTAGCAAGCTGAAGTGGCAATGGGCAGGGCACATAGTACGCAGAACTGACGGCCGATGGGGCAGTAATGTTCTGGAGTGGAGGCCGCGTACCGGTAAACGCAGCGTGGGACGTTCACCCACAAGGTGGACCGACGACATCATAAAGGTAGCAGGAAAGCGCTGGACGCAGGCCGCTACCAACCGGGGAACATGGAAAGCATTGGGGGAGACCTATGTTCAGTAGTGGACGTCCTATGGCTGAGATGATAATGATGATGAACCTTAGTAATTACAGCCAGGTCAAGTTAACTGCGCACCAAGCTCCCGTGACGTCACATCGACGCTGTGGTACGGACGGAGCGAGCGCGGGGAGGTGTGCGGGTGAGTGCGAGGGAATCGCATTCCGATGAGGTGCGCAGTTTACTAGACCGGGTTGTATCTCTAAATGACCAGAGGCGAAAGGAAGGATTTGTCCTACACTCCCTACGCTGACCAGAATTATTGAAGTAAAATCTGTGTGCAATCTACAATAGTTTGTGGATTTCATTGAACATTTTAGTGATTTTTCTCATAGACGAATGACCGATGCATGTGGATGCCATTGACTGTGTTGTCTTGTAGCTAATATTATCTTAACCTTTACACTGTCCACAAGAAAGCCACGATAGTCAAACAATAGGGCGCGAACTATACAACACTGGTTGTGGAAATCTGTATAGGAAGGTTAATTTTTTTCCTATTTGCCTTATAGTTTATCTTCTAATTAGAATAGTATTGATAGTATTGTATGAAATACATACACTGTTATTAAACCTAGGCGCAGACCACCAACTTTTAGTTGACCGATAGATAGTTGGGCCCGATTTAATTTGTATGAAGAATCGGTCGATACCAAATCAGTGTAATGTGCGCACTTTCATACGCGTCCATACTGATTAACAGTCCGACCCAACTATCGTCTGTAGTCTGTGGTTAGGCTAAGCCTAGCCCGGGCTGTTAATCAGTATGGAGATGTATGAGAGTGCGCAAATTACACCGATTTGGTATCGGCCGATTCTTCATACAAATTAGAATCGGGCCCAACTTTCGGCCGACAAAGACCCAGAAAACACGGTGAAACGAAACTGAAACTTCTAGTTACTTTTGAGTTGCATCTAAGTTTCTGCCATAACGTCCGTTGAGAGACCACACATGACGCAACCAGTTTGAAACCGATTTGAACAGGTCAAACTGGTCGCATCATGTGTGGTCTCTCAATGGAATCTATGGCAGAAACTTAGATGCAATTCAAAAGTAACTAGAAAGTTGCAGTTTCGTTGCAGTTGCGTTTCACCGTGTGTTCTGGGCCTAAAAGTCAGTGGTCTGTCAGTCAGGGTTGATAATCAAAATGCTCACCTGATAGCATACTAGTGGGCGATCCTCCCGAATCGTTACTATTATTACTATCCGTGGTAGCAGACGAAGGCAAGCCCACGCCGCTCAGTTCAATCTCGTCTAACCCTCGAATATCATCGTATATGTACTCATTCTCCTCGAAGCCTGGCTCTAGAGACGAGTCTATATAATATTCGACATCCTCTTTTATCCTTCGTATCTGGAACAAAACAGATCAATCTTGAATGACTCCGTAGAGTAACGATCACACATCTAGGACACACAAACTAGTGATGATATGATGGGATAGTTATTTGATATTATTAATATTTTTTAATTTGTTATCATTTACATGCCTCATGCCTCTATGAAGGAACTAAGTGAATATAATCTTAGTAAATTATCCAATTAATAGATATTTTAATACTATTTCTACTCACACAAATATTAGAATATATAGAACTGCTACAACACAATATTACGACTTCCTACACCGTTGCAGAGCACAACACCAAGTGATAAACACAACAGAATGACTACAGCTGTTTCCAGACAATAATAAAAAGATAGGACTCAGGTGCGAGTGCAAGCTGATAAAAATGGGATTTGAATGAAGTAGTTGTAATCACCTCTCGCTCTTACGGTATAATAAAAGAGAGAGATCGACAGTTATCTGGGACGCATTTTCAAACACGCGTCATTGTTTTAGTGCATATCACGTGGACTGATAGTAATTATAAATTAATTATATTACTTTTAACAAGAGAAACATATATTGAGTTATGAGTAGGAAACTACTTTAGAAAATTATTACCATAATATCACCGGGCGCACAAAGAACGGAAGCAACCTTATCGACCTTAGCAGTCGTGTTTTTAAACATTCTACGAGGCACGGACCTCATTTTTTATGGTAGTGAAATTAGGTATTTTTCATGAAACATAAACATGCATTTTGCACACTGATAAACAACATCTTTTATAAAATGAAATGGCATCCGCTGTGTAATGTATGGATGATTTCAATTGATGGTTAATCTGAATCTATGTTTGCAAAATACTTGATATCTGCCATCACAGATTATTGATGGCAAGCATGATCAACCTATATCATAGGTATGAGTAGCTATCTTTTTACTATCAATAGTCTACATATTCTATCTATCTAATAAGCTCAATGTAATATTTTTTATAATAAAAGATGTTGTCTACCACAGCATTACATAACATATATGAAGTTAAATATAAATTACAATACTCAATTTCATATTTACTTGTTGTATATAGGAATCGTTTCTAGGACAGACCTGTTCGACTTCTACAGACATGTTGTCAAGCATTCGGAGCAAGGTCTCCAGCTTCTTTATGTGAAACCTGTGCTTTTCGAGCTTGAGTTTCAGCTCCTCCATACGATCTTGCTTTTCCTTATCCAGTCGTTTTTTCTTACCAACTACCATTGACTCTATTTCAGACTCAAATTGATCAACCTGCAACAAAATAATGAAAGGTTAGTGGGACTATAATAGTGCAATACAAATATATATCTACTAGCTATGCCCGCGAATTCGTACGCGTAAAAACCCATTATCGCAACATTTTTTTTTGCTCTGCTCTTATTGATCGCAGCGTGATGTTGTATAGCCTATAGCCTTTTTCGATAAATGGGCTATCTAACACTGAAAGAATTTTTCAAATCGGACCAGTAGTTCCGGAGATTAGCGTGTTCAAGTAAACATACAAACAAACTCTTCAGCTTCTCACTCACTCATCACGAAATCTCGGAAACTACAAGTGCTAGGTGTCTCAAAGTTTGCATGGGGCTTCCATTTAGAACTTAGGTGCTCACTAAGACGGGATTTTACGAAACTCCACCCCTAAGGGGGTAAAACGGGATCCACGCGTACGAAGTCGCGGACGGCCGCTAGTTAAGGATATTCTTTACATAAAAAAGTTGTCGTTTTGGTCAAGTCGTTCGTTATAGGACAAAGGCTTCCCCCAAGGATTTCCCCAAGGACTGGTCTTGCGCTACCCGCATCCAGGTGCGTCCTACAACATTCGCCAGGTCGTCGGTTCACCGACATCCCTGCGTGCCTACACTACAAAATATATTGGTGTGGAAAATTGGTAATTTTATGAGAGTACCCTCTATGAGGTATCTATTACTGTCGCCTATAGGTCAGAATGTTAGGTTCACATGATTAGTGCATCTTGCCTTTCCAGAAGAATAAAACGATAATTTAGTCAGTAATATACTCTGACAAATAATACAATGCACCTAAATTCATAGAATTTTACACAGCCCCGGTGCAATGAACCCTGTTACAGATTCTTGTAACTTGTACTGAATGCAATTCAATGTAAAAATTCACGTATTTGCTTATTTATCATGTATGACTAAGCCCTTGAATGACTTTCTGCCAAACATCAAATAGTGGGCTCCACACTTGGCATACTTCATACATTTTAAATTAGCAAATAAGGCTTTACTCCGAGCAGTGTCCGTTAGTATTTATGCTTGGTCAAGTAGTTACATACTATATTATTTAGCGTCTCACCTGTAAATTAAGTGCATCGATAGACGAGACCAGCCACGCAGACATTTCCTCTCTTTCTTTTTGAGCAGGGTCTAGCTTTTGTGCCGCCCCTAACCCTTCTTTAGAGTATGCCTTTGTTTTTGTCTCTCGTTCAACTACTTTAAATCTCTCCATTTGCTGAAACAACAACTTTCTGTTAGAAAAATGGCATAAATTATTGTAAATGACTAACAAAATAAATAGTATTTCATGTGTAGTTTAACACATGTGGTGGAACAGTAGGTATGACACACATAGGAATCTTTTCTGCATATTATTTACAAAACAAGAATGTTTTTTAAATTATAAAGAGCAGGAAAGTAGTTATACACTGATATTTAGTATTAATAAGGCATTATTGGAACAATATGTATGAGTATTCTGCATAAATTTTGTGTCTAAACAAAACTACAATTAATCTAGCACAAAATATGTTGTTTATGTCAACAAAGTTGTATTTCAGGTTTGAGGAAATAAAAGCTAAATGTGTGCCTAGTTTACTTAATCAAGAACATACAATAACACATTATTTCCACTGAGATAAATTAACCTGGTAATTATCAGCAACCAGCCTATTGTTATTGTGTGATAATTTTAGATTCATGAGGGATAAAATGCATTTTCTATAGGTACAGTGAAATAAACATAAAATACACACTATTGGTTAAGGTATATGAATCAAATAAGAATGCAAGGAAGAGGAAAACATCTTAAAACACCGGATAAACTTATTGTAGTCTAAGCAAACTATGGTTTTTAATAGGTTTCCTTATGTGATTTGCCCAATAAGAAAATTATTCATTTTGAAATGATAATGGATCATAAATTAGCTATAGTTAACATAATCCATAGCAGAAAGAAACAGTGACAGAATTATCAAGAAAAATTAGATTATTTATTCAACGATATTCAATGAATTCTGAATTGATTATGGGCAAAAAGTAATGAGCACTCTCACACTACTAATTACATAGTAAAGGTAATAACATGGTAAATGCTCTGAAAAATACCTTATCAAGTTTATTTAACTGGTTTTATCAAAATGTAAAATTAATAAATGTAAAAACTAATTAAGATGTTTTTGTGTGTTATCAACATTCTGGTTGATTATCAATAATACCACAAGTAAACAATTCATAGTAAAATTGTATCGGAAACATTTGATGGATATCTAATTGATTTCTTATTGCTTTCAAATTGGATATTTACTCACCGTTTCTATTAGTTTCCTATATTCTAAAAGTGTACTCTTATCCTTAATCTCCCCGGAGGCGATCCACGATTTGATCTGATCCCGTAGCCTCTGAAGCTTCTTAATCTCTTTCTTGAGATCCGCCTCATACTTCTCTTTCTGATTACTATTCGTAGCATTGTGAACCTTCTGCCAGATGTCCTCAAACGTCTCTACCCCTTCCGTTACTTTTTTTAAACACCTGTCTATTTCACCTGCAAACATAATTGCATTAATGATCAAGAAAAACCTGTTCTTATTGTGACAACAACACGCGTGACAAACATTGTGCGTGGACGCGGTACTAATATCGATGCAGCAAGATAGGGTTTCGAAATAGCCTTCTGCATGTCCAAGAATACTGTGAAAGCACGTATGAGAGCGCAATCATTCAATATTCATAACAAATTACACAAACAAGAGATATTTCCTAGCAACAGCATTATTTGACGCATCCAAACAACGGCCTGGCCATCATCATTGACTCCAGCAAGGTGGAGAACTCGTCAATCTGACAATAATGCTCTAGAACACGTACCTACATCGGTTGGGGTCAATCAATCTCTAACCTGATAACATGATAAGTTACCTTGTAATTTCCTTGTCGCTGCCATAGCTATTTACACATATGGACGAACGTTCCGTACATATCCTAAACATACAAACTATTTACAATAAAATGCACAAAAATTATTGATAAACAGACAAACTACACATCTGAAGCTTTGTTCGATTCCAAGATGGCTACCATGGCTACCGTACACCGCTCGTTCGTACTGAATAATTGTGACTGAACGCATCCAGGGCGAATCACACAGAATTATCCAGCCTCACGCTTGGAATGGTAATTAGCAAGGAGCTTTCATAAATAATTATAAATTATAGGTTGTCACTAATAACAACAAACTTCAAATTTTTCCACAAAATGATTTTATGTATGTCGCGTAGACCATCAAGTGCGCAGGCGCAAAAAAATAATAGAATGAGGCATAGACAAAAAAATGTGTGGCGAAAATATTAATGTGTAAACCACTTTCAGAAGGTAGGAAAACAAAACTTTCCAAAAATATTCAAAAGAATTTTCAAATGAATCATCAAACTAAAATAAGTAAAGTTTCGATACAACATTTGTTTTGCAAGATGTTTAGAATAGAAAGAAATTATCTTGTAAGTAATAAATGTCTCTTAATTTTTATTTGATAAAAGTACCTACCTAGAGGTTTTAATTAAATATTGGTTGTTTCCTATAAAAACACAATAAGGATGATTATGAACACAAACAAAGGTTTGTCGAATTAAGACGATGATGTGATCGCACCTTAAAAAAACAAAATGATTGTCTTTGCTATAACCTCAAAACCGTTCCACCTAGTTCGTTGAGATGTCGTGAGATGGCGCTATTTTGAATTAAATACATCAAGCTACATACATAATAAAACTAGATGGCAGTATATGTGATGTTTTTAAAATACTAGCATTATCCCGCGGTTCCGCACAACGAGATAAGAAATTATTTTAGAAAATTAATTATACGGTTTCTTCTTTTTCACACTATTGGGTACACAAACAAAAATCGTATAATTAAATATAAAAAGCAGCGTCTTTACTTTACTTGCTTATGCGTATTCTTTTGAATTAATGTTAATGAAATTAAAATGTTTTGTTACAGGGTGATCTCGTTTTGTTAATGGGTCATTACAGTAGTTATATTACCTCTTTGTTATCATTTTAACGACACGGTCGTAAACGGGTCTCGGATTTATTGACCGTCTCGTTCCAAACGACCGATTTCAAAGGCCTAAGTACTGGACAGTGGTTATGTAAGAGGTAAAGTAAAAGTAAAAAAAGTAAAAAGTATTTTATTTGCCAGCAAAAAAATGTACAGTCTGTTTATCTAGCGGCTGCTGCACTAAGCTGTGCTTGTGTCGCGGCAGCCTTAAGTAACACAGGTTAACAATTGTTGATAAAAATTTGTTTTTAAACTCCTAGCCAAATAATGCTGATTGTTTGAAGTAATAAGTAAGCATTAGGATAAAAATTAGCGTTTTATGGACTTTAGTTACGTGTTTTTTTTTTTTGGCTAGAAAGATGTTGCTACCGCAAAAATGCCCAAGTGTACTTAGGTACTTAGTCACATTGATCTACTTAGTGGTTGTAGTTAGACCCCTGATACTAGTGTTCTAGGGTTCGTTTTTTAAAATGGTAAAAATAGTATTTTCGGTTTCTGATGTCAATAAATGTCTTAGCCAAACTAGGACATCTTACACAAAAACAAATTTTAATGAGTGTAAGGTAGGTAAGTGCCTACCACTTGGAAATCGAAGCCAGCAGAACTTCCGATTCGATACCTTTTAATCTTTTAACCATTTAGGTAATTAGATTAAGTTGAATAGATGACGAACACGATATTATTATTGGTTTTTGGGCCTTTATTTGCGCCCCGAACGAACACGATAACGGTCGTAACGTAATAAACATTGTAGAGCTGCATCATTATTGCGAAAGTGTGGTAGAAGAATTGATCGATTAGCAAAACTGCATAGCATAAAATAGCAAAACATTAGTTGAAACAGTCCGCACGTTACGCGTTGAATATTGATCGTTGATTTGCCCCACAAATTGCTTGTCCACCTGCTAGTACTTATTTTTTATTATTTCATTTCTTATACAAGCAGCGACTCCATAACAATCATCGTAAGTGTTATGCCAGTGTGCCTACCTACCTATTTAGTTTTTATGGGAAAGCGCAGGTACTAAGACGCTTTATATTATTATGCTTATGTTCATTTGTAAGTTCAGAACGAATTCATATCTACAGATTTAGTACATTTTTTTTTGCAATAGGTATTATAATCAATTGCTATTGCTAAAATCAATTTGAATCCAGTCCAGTCCAGGAATGCCAGAGACTTGCTCTTTTTGTTTCAGTTCTCTAGCTAGAGGGTGTATTCCGTTAGTAGGACTTCTTGAAAGTCGAAGAGGTCAGTTTAATTTATGACGGAAACGGCCGTAAAATCAATCGAATTTCATAATAGCCATGGTTCTCAGTGATTTATTTCGAGCGACCCATCAGCTTCAGCTGTCAATCAACCATTGTTCATGGTATTTCCTCATTAACATGGCTAAAGCATAGTAAACTAATAGCTAATAGTAAGTACTACTGAAGGTCGGGTTCAAACATAACGGACGATCGGCACGCGAGGTACGGACATCACATTAAGCTTTACATTTTTGTTGCAAATTAACCCCTATTACAACTACACAAGATGTCACAGTGTAAGCTTGATGTGCTCTCGTCTGTATTTTCGTCGAATAAAGTAATAAGCAATTTCCCTCCACCTTTGAATCGGTGCTTTTGGGTGCTCCCTTTGATTGTAATATTTGTAGTGCTTCCAAAGCAATTTGTTACAATTTCTGCTTGAAAATCAGGGTGAGGTTTACGTTTCACAGAATGACATAATGATGATGGATATTTCTGTAGGCAATCATGGAAGTTATTTGACCAAAGTGACTGACATAGCCCGCAGAAGGGCCACATAGCTCGCAGAGCTGATGACTGCTAGGGCAGAAAAGTTCTCGAGTGGCGACACGAGCCGAAAGACGTAATGCGGGCAGGCCTCCTAGGTGGACCGACGATCTGGTAAAGGTCACGGGAGGTGCCTGGATGCGGGCGGCGCAGGACCGGGCGTTGGGGAAATCTAGGGGGAGGCCTTTGTCCAGCAGTGGACGTCATTCGGCTGAAACGAACGAACCGACGATTTGACTCTATCTATTAAATGATTTAAAGGTATTTTAGTTACTCTACCTCTAACTACCTATTTCAGTTGACCCTTCCTTTCTATGTTGTGGTTGCTAAACTAATTCACCGTAATAAAACCCTGTTTTCAGAGTTTATAAATAATAATAAATAAATAAGTTTTAAATAAATAAATAAGTTAAAATCGATAAATAAGTTTTCACCATACTGTACAGCATTGTTTCCCAAAGTGGGGGGCGCGCCCCCCAGGGGAGGCGCAAAGACCTTTAAAGGGGGCGCGGGCCATCTGTGTACTTAAGTATAAAAAACCTGCGACCGCTGAGAGAATCCATTCCAGACTGCTCGATACGACCAATAAATAGTCTTGACTGGAGGAGGGGGGGCGCGGAATTTTTTGTATGGTCGAAAGGCAGTGCGTCTCAAATATGTTTGGGAACCAATGCTGTACAGCAAATTTCGGCAGATAGAAAATGATGTTTTAAAAAGTTTCAGGTCTGTATTTCAGTAATTTTCTTCTAGCACCTCTAATATTACTTATGTTCAATAAATATTACAATAATATTTGCCGAATGGTGGAGTAGGCATGAAGGCCTGCCCGTTCAAACAAGTCTCAGTTATCACCTCGCCAATCGTGACTATGTTTTTAGCCGCCCACGGACAGTACTTTGTACTCGGTATTAGTTCAAATATTTTACTTATTTAAAATTATATTTAATAAGTAGGTACTAGTAGAGGCCCCAGTATAAATACCTATTCATAAAATTTTTGACACCATTTTGGTTAATGAAATGATTTCCATATTCTGAAAAATGTATGTAGGTAGCTTTCCCTAAATGAAAAGGTGTCAGTATTGAAAAATATTTTAACAATTTAAAATATTTTAATTAAACATAATGAGAGCAAAATTAAAAAAAATATATTAAAAAATAACTAATTTATCTATGTAATAATTTGTTGTTCTGAATAAATCCTAAACCATTTAAATTGTACTCCAATTTAAATATTTTTATAGATAGAGAAAGGGCCAGTTTGGCTGTGTCTTTATTAAAAAGCAGGAATTCGCGCTTTGTAACGCATACTGGGAAATGTTTAAAGCTGAAACGATGAATAAAGAAAAGGTTTACTACCACACTTAGGCGTTTCACACCGTGGTGCGATACGGGCGTGGTGTGAATCGCCCCACGTCCTAAAGTGCGCACTTCCCCTAGGTGGCAAGTTGAGTCCACATTTATCATACTCGCCTATAGTAATAGTTTAGATTGCATAGTTACAACA
This sequence comes from Ostrinia furnacalis, assembly GCF_004193835.3. Classification (NCBI taxonomy): domain Eukaryota; kingdom Metazoa; phylum Arthropoda; class Insecta; order Lepidoptera; family Crambidae; genus Ostrinia; species Ostrinia furnacalis. The sequence continues at coordinate 411,965 of NW_021131592.1, read as the reverse complement.
ATACATCAAATAAGTAGTAAGTAGCTACGACGTTTTTTCGAAATCAGAATATGTGTCCTTTTGGCTTCAATGACGACGGCAAAAGAAAATAAACTCTGACATCTTGTAATGTTGTGAATAAGTTACTATTTGCAATTGGTAGGTAAGTAACATAATTTTGTTTGATGTGTTAGTCAGGGCTGTACCTACGATGAATTTCTTTGATCTTCATCATTTCAGACGCCAGACGTAAGTACACTGCTGGACAAGCCTCCCCAAATGATTTCCAGATTGGCCAGTCAGATTAGTTAGAATGTACTTGTACACAGCCTTTCATGTTGTGTCCTGTAATCAACCCAATAAGAATCACATCCAAATTATCTGTTTGTGCCTTTATTTATAGTAGAGTCGGGACATAATTTCCCCGAATTGGATGTTCTATTCTGCCTACGTACTTATTTATTAACTAATTTTGGCCTATGGCCTTCTCTGGATGGATTTCAACATATCCTTAACTTAAGAAAATTATCATAGAAAGTGTCGTGTCTCAAAAAATCCAATGAAACGGAGCCGCGAGTTATTGTCCTAGCTTGGACATGCAACTCCGCCTCAGGCTAGAGGCTCGCTCAGGCTTCGAGGAAACCCTCAATTCCCTCCTCCACTCTGGCATAACAGGACCCCCGACCCGCCGTAGCAGGTTACGGTCTGCTCGATGCCGCTGCTCAGTCAGCTCAGCTGATCAGAGATGTACCGAGAGTGACCCCCCAAAGGCAAAATAACATCTATTACACTACATAACACAAATTAGGGTCTCTATCTACATGGTCCGAAGATACTTAAACCAATATTGTACTTGACATAACTATAATCTGTGCCAAAGGTAGAGGGGTGCGTCAGAGTAATTAATCACTGTCAAGCTGCGTCGTCATCAGCATTGATTCTCGATTACGTTGTTTGACAAACAGCGCCCGTTTGCGGTGTCCGGTGGACTGGGCTTATATTTTTTTCATGTTGTTGCGGTGAAAAACAGACCACTGAAAACTGCAGTGTCAGTTTTTTTTAATTATGAGGCAAAGGCATAAATTAGATGCGGGTTTGTCTTCGCAATTTGTCCTTTAGCTATTTTATTACGGCAATAGGAAGGTACTTTTGAAGATACAAACTGTGACGTCATGATACATATTTCATCAGCTCTTTTCAAACAGTTGGGAAATTGGAGTACCAAAGTAGTTACAATTTTCAGGTAGACTATCTCAATCCAATAAAAGTTATAAGTTCCGATTTCCAGGTGGTATCAGCACATTTTTTTTATACATTAGGATATAGCAGAAGATAAAAGATTTCACACAGCTAAGTATGCTTATAATTTATCAACGAGACTCTACAGGTGTCTTTCTCTACATAATTAAAAATACTTTTGACAAATCACTTTGTTGCAATAATTACACTATGCAACAAATTTTAAAAAATAAAAATTCACTGGGTTCACAGTATGTAATTATGTTTCACCACCTTAATACTGTTTGAAATATTGAAATAAAATTGTTGTATCACATCAAGTTTATTAGTGAAACGCATTTATTGATTTTATTTAATGAAATATGAACATAGATTGTTATTCTACATTAAAAAAATATTTTTTTTGATCGATTGGCTTTCCTCTTATGGTCAGTAGTGTCAGTATCCCTCTGGAGGCTCCAAAAGTAATCTGCAAGCATCGCTGGCTCCCATCTACCTTGGTAACGCTTCTCATACTCTGCTATTTCTTGATGAAATCTTTCTCCGTGTTCATCACTTACTGAACCCATGTTATCCGGAAAGAAACTTAAATGGGAGTGTAAGAAATGAATATTCAATGACATATTGCATCCTAGTTTGTGATACGCATCCAGCATCCTGTTAATTTTTTCATGAAAATCTGGTGATTTGTGATTGCCTTTTAGGAGTAAATTGACCACAAACGTAACAAAATAAGTCAGGATAATTAACACAAACACGCGGCATTTTGTAGATTTATGAGTAATCTAAATGTTCTGATGACTTTTGTACACATCAATGATAAAATTTTATAACTACCCTTAACCACATGTTGCGGAACGTAAATAAAGATTTCTATTATTTATGTTTTGGGACGTGATACAAAGTTATGAATTTGTTTTTTGTTGTTTACTAAGTATACCTAATACGAATCATCACTCGGGGTATCAGTGATTTTTTTGGTGTTGCATAGTGTTATCTTTTTACAGCAATTTCCAAAAACCCAATCATTCTTTCAGAACGTGTTTATAGATCTTTGATATCAATATTGATTTAGCAGCTCACCTGCGATAAAGTATAAAAATAAAAAGAATTATCTATCAAACATGCCTGCTAATTAAAAATAAATTTATGACTATCCCACGTATCGATATTTAATATTTATCTTATCGGATGAACAATAACTTGACAAATATGTGATAGTGAGCAAACATTATTACGAGTAGTTAAGCCAAAAAAGCGCCAATTTATTTGTTGATACAGATTATTTTCTTTTTCAAAGAGCCAATTTAAAGTATTCAATAAAAAGTATTTCAGTGTAATAAGATAAGCAGCATTTTTAAGCTTATAATTGGCATAATAAAATGTTGTTTTTCGCCAAATAATGTAATAAAATAATGTTTGTTACAAAAGAACAATGTCAATTTAGGTTGGTTGAAGGTTGAAGAGCACAAAGGCAAAAAAAATAACAGTGCAATATCAAATTACGCTTTAAAATACTTATCACCGCCACCATAACTTGCTTCTTCTTCAAGCTTTCACAGATTAACTAACATACTACAATGTATCATTCTGGTGATTTCAATGCCCATTATAATCCTCCTCATCATTTCAGCCGATAGCTTTAATCAGAGCTAGGCTCTACATTCGGGACTATTCCCACCTCTTGTTCCCACCACTGCAACTCCTGTGTAGCCAGGATCTACAGCTTGACCGCCAATAACAACCTAACCAGTGAAGGTCAAGTAAGTAGGCTGCTCTACATATATAAGGAAGTCAACTGTACATTTCAGGACAATGAAGAATAAATAGAACAGCATTATATCACGTTTTTTGTTGAAACATAGCGCCTATTACGAGTGCAACTACAATAACGCCCGTATTCACAACCATTACTATGAGGTCTCACAGTGCGCGTGGACGCACAGGGTCACACACGAACAAATCACAGAGCTCTATTCAACGCTGTGCGTTCGATTGCAAGCATCGTTTGTGAATATGGGAGTAAGAAGTCACATTGAGACATTGATAAGCTTGACACGCTTTTGAATGTACATTTCGAGACTAAAGCTGGGTTGCACCATCTTACTTTGACTTTAACAAACCTCAAAAATCTGTTAAATTCCATAAAAAAACACCGGTTATCGTTATAGTTACGGTCAAAGTTAGGTGGTGCAACTCAGCCTAAGCAAAACCAAATCATAGTAATTCTGACTGAAAATCCTCTTGACACCATTGATTGATGGCGGATATCGTTTATGACGTTCAAGTTTATGGGCCTGTGAGATCTATGGTCTACAAAATCAATAAATTAACCATTTTACTGGTTGTTTGTCTACACGAGAAGGTGGCGGGACGCCGATATGCATTCCGTTATGTTGTGGAGCTTCCGTAGGCGGAGACAATGTATTTATCCTTAAAATAAGATATTTAACTACCTATTTCTTGGTAGACCGTAGATGTTATGACGTAGGCATCCGGTAAGAAAATCCTACGAAACTCCACCCCTAAAGGGGTAAAACGGGGTCGGTGCTTTTTTCCGGAAGGTTTACCTATATGAATATTTTAGTGTCTGTGTAAAAAAGCCAGGTGATGAAGTATGCAATAAATAGATGACGGAAGCCAATAGTGATGTCCCGCGTTCCCGACTCATATGGCTACCGAGGGCAACGTCAGGTTTTTAGTGGGTAGGCCCTGTCCTTGGCAGGGAGAACCCCACATAACCCACTAACTGCCCCCGCGGCTGGTGGGTATACAAATTAATGTATTTTCCTGACGAAAAAAAAATAGATGACGGAATCAATTCAATTAAATACCGAAAACAAACTTTATTGTTTTCATTATGTATTCACAAAAATACGTGTCTTTCTTTTATTTATTGTGTAGTTTCCGTCATAAAATACCGTTTAGGCAGATTACTTTTGTGTGGAAATGCAATAAAGTGTTTACTTGTTTCAAGTCCATTTGTATATTAATACTTACTTTGTTATTTCATGAACTACTTACTACTTATATCATTTCATTTTCCTTAAATAAGAAATTATGGTCGACCCCATAAAATATACTTCCAACTTCTACTTCTGCCTATAATTAAATAAAAAAAATAAAAAAATAAAATAAAAGTTTATTTAACAACTTTTTAACATTTTTTACAAAAAATAATTTAAATTGTTAACAAAAGCTTCTATTCTGCTTGAATTAAAGACGTAGAGTCTTCTTGAATTTCATTAAAAAATGATGATTTAAGCTTCATAAGGAAGCTTATAAGAACTTATCGGGTAAAATGTAAAAATAAATCTCTTACATAAAAACTCGTCTCAAGTTCTTTATAAAATATCTAATTAAAACCGGTAAACTATTCACAAACACATAAGCCACTGTTTTCATGACACAAGCAGGAAAATAATACCAACCATGTTGCAACCATGTAACAAAAAAAAAACATTTCAAAATAAATCTTGTTTTTAAAAAATTCCTGGTGAACAACAAACAAGTGTGTTCAGTAAACAAACACTATCTTAAAGTTTACTACCATTGCAAATTGCTATAAAATCGATAAAAATGCGCCGTATCTTGCGATCTCCTGGCGGGAAGCCAAAGCCCTAGATCTGGGATGGAGAACCGATGGCACACGTGCCAATGATGGCACTCGCCACAATATTTGAGGCACGCCACCAAACACAAAATTTAGTATAAAATAAAATAGTAAATCTCTCCTTTTCTCCCTTATCCTCTCCTGTCCTCCCTCCCTTACCTCTCGTCATCCATTTTATATAAATTATATGTACTTATGTATTTATGTATACAGGGTGTTTCTTGTAAGGTGTCAAGCCGAAGGCAGGTGATAGGTGAGGACTAGACCTATCGATTTCACCCCCATGTATGTTTTACGATTTTTCATAGTTTAGAAGTTATCGTTAATTTTGTGATTTTTTCAAATTGTATGACCTAGTAGGCTTTAAATTTGTTTTTCTTTTTTTTGGGTCGACTTTTCTCAGATTTCTTTTTTTTTGACAGATTCCCTATTAATTGCAGATTTTTGAAAAAAATAATCAACTTCCTATCTTTGATGCAAGATACAAAATTTTTGCTAGAAACATAAAAAATATGCTATTAGCGGAACATTCTAAAATTTTTTAGTGGAGCGATTACAGAAAATAATGGCCTATTAAGTACATGTTTTTTTGTGTTATTATGAAAGTTCAGAAAATTGCGCAGTTTTTAAAATTATTTTGGACCTATGGAATTTCTTCTTTTTTTTTAACTTTTAAGTTAAAAATTTTAGAATGTTCCGCTAATAGCATATTTTTTATGTTTCTAGCAAAAATTTTGTATCTTGCATCAAAGATAGGAAGTTGATTATTTTTTTCAAAAATCTGCAATTAATAGGGAATCTGTCAAAAAAAAGAAATCTGAGAAAAGTCGACCCAAAAAAAAGATACAAAAATTTAAAGCCTACTGGGTCATACAATTTGAAAAAATCACAAAATTGACGATAACTTCTAAACTATGAAAAATCGTAGAACATACATGGGGGTCAAATCGATAGGTCTAGTCCTCACCTATCACCTGCCTTCGGCTTGACACCTTACAAGAAACACCCTGTATATTTTGTATAAATATATATATATTATAATATTTTATGTATTATATTGTGTACATTTTTGTAGCTTTTCAGCACCGCCTACTCAATATCTCTGTTTTGCTCAAGGTCAGCTGGTAGAGAATGACGTATGGCATTAAGCTCGCCTTTTTGTACTAAACATTGTTGTGTGTGCAATAAAGTCTATAAATAAATAAATAAATAGTAAATAATGTGTTTTGAATAAAGGTATTTGCCCTTATCAGTTAGTGCCACTGTAGAGTAAGGTCCTGTCACTTGTACTTGATAGCATTTTTAGGTGTTATTTTGATAGCACGTCTATGACTTTGTCAAACATTTTTTTTAGAAAAGTGGTACGTTGATACATAAAGGTTCGCCATCCCTGCCCTAGATGTATGGAGTACGTGGGGACTTCAAATATTTTGCTCAGGATCGAATGGAAATCTACTCGTTACGTTGATATTTACAAATGTGACTAATTCATTGCATTAGTGGGCATACTTTTAGGGTTCCTTAGTGACGGTCATAGCAGACTTATCAACTCGGAAAGGGATCAACAACGTATCGCCTTTCGCGCGCTGTCAATCGCTGTTACCGTGCGAAATTTCATATTTCATACAAAGAATACTGACCGCCTCGAGCTGATACGGTTACGATCCCTTTCCGAGTTAATAAGTGTGCTACGTCCTTTAAGGTACCCCTATTGTTGAGGTTCCATTGTTTGTCGCCTGTACGTCTACTCGTTCCTCACAGGGTTGTATACAACCTTAAAGGTAGGTTGTATACAACCCTGTGACGAACGAGTAAGCGTCTTTTAAACCATTATAAATTAATAATTTCATAAATCACAGAATACGTAGGTATTAATTTAATTCTTTCCAAATAAGTTTTATAGCACCTATCGAGTTCATTTTTAGCTCTAGATCGTAGTACAGTGAATGAGTCGAAATCGCGTGGATTGTTGTATTTTTTGAACTTTTTGTGGTATTTATTTTTCTCTTTTAATATTTTAATCAATCCACGGGAGAACCACGTGGGCCACGAATTTTGCGAATTAGACATTGGAGTATGTTTTTCTATTATTTCCCAAACGTGGTTGTAAAACACCTGTACGAAGTTGTCACACCCCAAGTCAGCGTACTAATCCCAATCTATTTCACTAAGATCTGAATTACATGCGAGAAAGTTAGTTTTATGAAATCTGTATTTTTTGCCAGGTTTCTGTTTCAACAGGTTTATTTTGCTATAGGTAATTTAAAGTAATTTCTAAAGGTGGATGATAAACGTCTACACGACTTAGTGGTTGAGCCTCAGTAACAATACATGAGGTCTCGGAGTTATTCAATACAAGATCCAAAATTTTTCTCTGAGAGTTTACTATAAAATTAGACTGGGTTAAGTCCGACCTGCAAATGAACTCATGCAATGCAGCGATTTTAGTATTGGTTGTAGTTGTCGGTTTGTTGCTAGACCAATCAATTTCTGGGAGATTAAAGTCACCAATTATAAGTGTATGTTCAGATGAAAAGGAACAAATGCTCTCAACACGATCTAATAATTCTTTGAATTGTTCATATTGTATATAGGAGGGTATGTAAACCGTTATTATGTTCAAGGTTATGTATCTCAAATGCAGGCTTATCCAGACATTCTCTACACAAGTATCTGTGAGTACCTTGTCCATGCAAACCAGGCACTTTTTAACTGCAATAAGAACGCCGCCGCCGTGTGCCTTATTATGTTTTTTCATAAATTCAACTGAGCGGTCCTTACGGTAGACAATATACCTCTCATCAAACAATTCGGAAGAATCCACGGATTCATTGAGCCACGTCTCACACAGACATATTATATCATAATTGTTTATTAGTATTGAATTAGCTATTTCAGTGGTTTTAGATTTGGTACCTCTGACNCGCCGCCGTGTGCCTTATTATGTTTTTTCATAAATTCAACTGAGCGGTCCTTACGGTAGACAATATACCTCTCATCAAACAGTTCGGAAGAATCCACGGATTCATTGAGCCATGTCTCACACAGACATATTATATCATAATTGTTTATTAATATTGAATTAGCTATTTCAGTGGTTTTAGATTTGGTACCTCTGATGTTTTGATAAAATACCGACAGTTTATCCATCATAAAAAAGATATCTACGTATACGTACATTTATCACTTAAGACGAGCGGTAGTAAGAGAAGGTTGAAATTATTCTGTATTCCTGTTTGCAGCAACAATGTAGCATATAATAACCCTCTGTTTCGAATGTGCAGATTATATAATGATAATGCCACCAATTTAGATATATATTTTCAAAATTTTTACTCATTTAAAAAATCAATTGAATTATGCATTAAGTAAGTAAACGTAGCCACTGATATTTAACCTGTTCAAGCTCCATATCTTAATTATTCTTATATAAATGTTGTGTGCAACATTCATAGGAATATAATTTAAATGTGAAACCTAGTTAAGTTATCATTGTAATTTTATTGAATTGTATTCTGTGGTTGTGCCTTTAAATAAATAAATAAATAAATAAATAAATTATTGAGCCGTTATAAATAAATAGGTAAGTAAAAAAGTTCATTTTTATGTACGGAACTTACTTTTCAAGATTGTCTCGAAATCGGAGAAATTTTGAAATAAATTCACGCGTAGGTACACCTACAAATGAATAAGCGGAACCAAACGTCAATAGGTCATGGTAAATACTGTACACAACATTCCTTGCTATGTTATAAATTGTTGACAAAATCATGAGAATATGCTAGTATGTTGTTATGTATTTGATAATTCAAGGAAAAACAATATACAAAATACCAAAAAGTCAATTTTTCACAGAACTCAGTTTAATCAAAGTCAGATTTTGTGTTCCTTATTTTATAAACTGGAACAAAGTCCCCAAATCAACAAAGACGGTAAATCTAAACCTTGAGAAGTGGTTATTGGTTAGTGAAAAACAAAAAATTAAAGGTCTCTGGCCTTAGATTTAGTTAGTTCTCATTGAACGCTGCGCTGTCTATTTTCATTCATCATCAGCTCAATTAAATTCCCTTTTCAGCCATTCTTATCATTCTTAATTCATACCTTTCCCTCCACATTACCATTCACTCATAAAATGTTGGTCACACACCTTCCATTAATTTCCATTGCGTGCCCAAATCTAGACAAAGTATTAGGCACTGTTATTTGTCACGTCACTTTCATAAATATTTAATAGTAGAGACAGCAGAATAAATAATTTAGAAGTCGTAGTCGTAGAGCATAAACATAAACAATTGAACGATTTGTTTACATCCAGATAATTTGCTCTGGAACTAGTTGGTTTTCTTGTGGTTGTAGCTAAGGGAAAAATTAAGAGAGATCCCTAACAGCATCAGTTTTATAATTTTCAGGTCATTTTTCCCGAAATCCTGAAAGCACTCTTTAAACTCTTGATTTGTTGTGAAAAAATCATCAAACAAACATTAGAAAAACGTCGACGTCTTTATTAAAAGATAACCGAAAGTACAAAACACAAGATCCCTAAGATTACAATTGATACAGACATGACCAAAAAGCATAAATTATTCCTTTCCAGTTAAACCTCTTTCCTTTTTTCACCATGGCACTGGCCAAAAAGACTGCCCCATAAAGAAAATATACAGACTCCATGAAGTTAATTTTCTTCAGCCAAAAACTTATCAGTCGGACACACTGCTTCGTACAGAGAGCACGCGCGTCCACACTCCGGAAAAACCACGCGAAACTTTTCTACTAAAGAAAACCATTTAAAATATTATATAAACGTTATTTCTTAGTGATAGTGGATAATATATACCTTTTATATTTCAAAATGATGTCTATAGTGTTGCTTTTTAGGTAAACATGTAATTTTAGTGAAGTGAAAAATGTGTCGATGAGAAAACTGGATTATTTTCATAGTTTTTTAAGTAAATAGTTTAGTGAAAATGTACTTTTGGAAGCAAAACATTTTGGCGGTCTGCATCTTCTTGCTGGGTAAGAATGGATTCGTTCTATTCGTAGATTTTATTATTTTTTCATGGCCTCTGCCTAACACAAGTGTTTATTACGTGTTTTTCTTAAGGCAATACACATATTGACAGAACTATTTGATCGGGAAATGCAATAAAGTGATAATTACCAGAAAATTCTCCTAAATTCCTTAACAATCTCGGTTATCAGTTCAATAACCTGTCAATATGCAAAATCATTCATACATTAACAATGTAATGTGATAGATTAGTAGAGTAAGTATAATTTGAATTGATAATATTAATCATTTTACGATCGTATTTTGTAGATTGTAAGAGGAGTCATAAAGGTGTTCCTTTTCATATTCTTGAATTGTATTCCGGTTTATCTGCATTATAAAGGCGACAGAAATGTTGCCATACAATTTTGGGGAGCCATTGTACATTTTAAACGGCTTTTGGGCCCTGTGAGTTGTCTGAATATCAAAATTCAACCAACAACTCAGGTTTTAATTTAATGCTTTATAGATTTTAAGAGACATTACAGACTACAAGAATACTTTAACTATGGACTTTAAACATTCTTTTATATGCAAAATATAAAAAAAAAATTCAATCCAATTAACGTCATCACGTGTAGGTAAGTTATTATTGGATTTTTTAATTTTAAATGTCCGGTTAAGTTTTGGTGTTAGTAGAGCTTGAAACAACGTGATTTTTGAATTGTCGCCATCTTGGGATTCGAACTGGCGATCTTCGGATCAATAGAGCCAAACTCTAAGCTCCTAACCCAATCTAAAAGCTAAATACATAAACCACGAATTTTCAACCGACTGCAACAAAAGGAGTAGGTTATCAATTCGGTTGGCTTATTCGTTCTCAAAAATGTTATATCTACATTACGATAAACTCAATTTTACGATATCCTGTGAGTTATCTTAAGATAAATCTTTTAAGAACTTTCTATTTTAATAGTGTCTGCTAAAACACTTTATTTTATCTAAAAAAGACAATATTATCGCAGTGTAAAGATTACCTATCTATTATGTTACATCATTACACATCTATATGGACAGATTTTTTCTATGGCTTATCAGTCTCACTTAGACGCTTGTCGGCTCCTTTGAATAAGCCATTTTCGGCGCAAATCTAGATGGTGGGCGGTAATAAACACATTTAGAAGTGATAATCACTTTAATGATAAAAATAACGCGAAGTGGACTTTAGGTACATTAAACAAAAATGTACGTGGTAAGGGTTTCCTTCAACTTAAATAGAGCACGCATGAGTAGTCAGTCAGAGAAGATTTTCTTAAAAACTGACTTTTACCCATGTGACATGCAATAAATAATTTGAATTTGAATTAAAACTCACTGCAAGGGACCGTAAATTAATTTCATTGTACTCCACGTGTTCCTGAATTATTTTTTAACAATTTAAGACAGAAGTTAACCTAGAATGTCTTCATACCCAAGAATGAACCTGAAAGAAGAACGGTCATGCCCCATACAAAAAAAACCCAGACCCGACAGAAACGAGACATACCTCAGTTTTTTTGTCATGTCTTAATTAGTTAAATTATATATTTTTTATATTCGAAATCTATGTATAACACCAAAATATTATCTTTTGTTTTTGTTCAGGTCAGGCGTTGTACAAAAACTAATACAAAATGGCTATTTATCACCAAAATTGGTAAATGTATGTACCTAAATGTCTATTACAGCTGCTATGGAATGTATCTAGGTGACCTGGAGATACAGCCGGATTATACAGGGTGGAAATGATAAGTAATCTCACTCGATTATTTCTAAACTATACAAGATATCGAAAAACTAGTTACTGATTCTGAAAGTGCTTCACGAGCTCTTTCAAATGGTACCAACAATAGGGTACAGATTATGGAAGCTGGTAACATTGAATTTTTGGATTTTGTAACTTATTATTGTTTCCACCCTGTATAATCCGGCTGTATCTCCAGGTCACCTAGATACATTCCATAGCAGCTGTAATAGACATTTAGGTACATACATTTACCAATTTCGGTGATAAATAGCCATTTTGTATTAGTTTTTGTATAACGCCTGAACAAAAACAAAGAGTAATATTTTGGTGTTATACATAGATTTCAAATATAAAAAATATATAATTTAACTAATTAAGACATGACAAAAAAACTGAGGTATGTCTCGTTTCTGTCGGGCCTGGGTCACAGATGACCGTTCTTCTTTTTAATTTAACATTCTCTATAAGTAGTTCAGCTTTTCATTTTTTATTACAGTCATGTAAAAGCTTGCCTATCATCTAAATATCCGGATCGTAAGATTGAAAATTTATTTTCAAAGAATATTTTATTACCTATTGAAATACCAAGGATCTGCTCGCACATAAAAACAGACATATATTAAGTTTTATTTTTAGCCTAGCAACTGAAAGATTCGATCGCACATTAGACTGTAGGTACTTTTTGTTGAAAAACTACACCTAGGTATTACAACTACATGAGACACAGTGTATAGCATGATATTATAATGTCATTTGGACATCTTCTTGACCGCTTGCAAGCCGCAGTTATCACGCCCGTATTCACAAACATTACTATGAGGTCCCACAGTGCACGTGGACGCACAGGGTCACACACGAACTAATCAAAGAGCTCTATTCAACGCTGTGCGTTCGATTTGCTGCTTCACTTAAGCAAGCATCGTTTTTTAATACGGGCGTTTAGTGTACACTAAAAAGGTTCATGACTCCGAATAGTGTCGTGCTCATTACACTAGTTATCAAATTGACCCCAATGGGGTCAATACTTGAAGGATTTGCCACACTGAGGCAGCAATGAGGTCGAAGTAAACGCAGCCCGCATCATGTATGACCATACAGTTGATCTGGGGGCACGGCAGTGCCCCCGCCAAGTCGAGCGCGAAGNAAAACTACTAAACGGATTTTTAGTCAACTTTACAGAAGACAATATTTTTTATACATGAGAATAGCATATACTTACTTAGCTTTTGTTTACAGCTTTGTCCTCGTAAATTTTTTTCTGTCACAGAAAAAAATATAGAGCGCATATTTTTTTCTGTCACAAAAAAATATAGAGCGCATTCCTGTTTAAAAAACCGGGATAAAAACTGTCCAAAGTCCTTTCCCGGGACTCAAAACTATCTCTTTACCAAATATCAAAATCGGTTCAATGGTTTATGCGTGAATTCGTAACAGACAGACAGATAAAGTTTTTTTCGCATTTACTTGTATTATATTATTTAAAAGCATGTAAAGCAGATTTTGGAATAGTCAGAAATATTACCGGTACCAACAACTTATATTTTTTTCGTTAAATGTTAATTATTATTTGACATCCTACGTTTAGGTATTTAGTTTGGCAATATGGCATTTAGTCAGGTACTCCAGAACTTCTTAAATGTTACAAAAATATATGGCTTCTAAATACCCAATGTTTGCCAGGGGGGACAACAGTCCTCAAATCATTGATTGAAAATCTAGTCCTGTTGTCTCCCCTAGCCAGGGGGGACAACAGGATTTCGAAATCCTGTTGGCTCCCCCAGGGGGGCCAAGCAGGGGGGGACAACAGGACTGCACCTAAAGTACGGCCAACTAGCAGCGATACAAATTTGGGATGGACTGCTGTGGAATGACTTGTCTAGTACCCATAGTACAAGTTTTTCTTAGTTTGGGACTAGAAGCATAGTGTAAAATGTCCAAGGATATTTATTTATTTATTTATTATTGTCTTTTTTAATTTCAGGCGGCAATCGCGGAGACAGTTCAGAAGCTGATAGATGCTAAACAATCAGCAGAATTGAATCCCACCAAGATGGATTCACCCGACGACGCTTGCAATAATGCTGAATTTCTGCTCATGATACTTGACCAGGTAAGAGGCTATAGGATAAGCATAACGGTGTCTGTTATTAAAAAAAATAAAACGACTTTATTTTAGGAACATAGAGGAATTCTTCTTCTTCGTAAATAAAAATTTGACTTGAACGAAACGAACGTTTAGCGATGATCCACGTAATAAAGAGACACTTGCACATATTTATTTGGCTTAGGTTAGCCCACCCCATTGAAGCTATCACATTTGTTATAACTATAACGTACAAAACTCAACCTTATTGTATCCTAGATAACGCTGTCAATCTTTACATCGCCCGTGCGTTACCTGTAAATTTGACAAACAAAACTCAACCTTATTCTGTCTCAGATAACGCTGTCAATCTTCACGTCGCCTGAAGCGTGCCCGCGGCCGGTTCGCTATCTATGCGGCTGTCTGCAGCGCGCCGCCGTCGCCAAGTGGCCTAACGAGAGATTTGTCAGGACACGGGTTGTTTCTGGTAAGTTTGATGGTAAGGCGATTATTACCGTGCACCGCGCTCCGCCGCGGTACGCGGGACGACAGATTTAATCATTGTATGCAAGTACCTCAGTTTGTATAGAAAACACGCGCGGCACAACACACTGAAAACGCGTCTGCGCGCGGGATTCTTTATATGTAGCCACGCGGAGCGCGGTGCAGTGTGATAATCGTCTAAAACAGTGGTGGTATTTGTGCTGGTAGTACTTGAGAACCAATGTGCGCCTGTGCAAATATTTCTGAAGTGCTGCAATACCACGAAATCTTCAACAGTGCCACTGAATGTGCTCTCATACTTGTCGCTATGTGCTGCATTTCGTGCTTTGGAGGGTACTTTAAGGTTTGTCCAATCAAGTAGATGTTAGGTTACAACAATCCCAACTATTGAAGAAGAAGAAATTTCAACCTATTTGCTTTGCCAATGGTCTTTAATTTACATATCTACTACAATGACTAAAATAACTTTTTTTTAACCCTATCTGCGGTGCAAGACTTATAACCAAAATAGGATCCTGTCATGACTCGATGGTACCAACTTCAGTGTCAGAACTATTTGACGCTGACTGTAACACACCTTTGGTCTTGAGACAGATAAAAAAAGTTACCCGAAACATTTCCTCAATAATGATTCATATCTCGTGCACACAGGGTTCATTTTACTGCGGCAAATTTGCCCGGCATTACTAGAGCCGCGCAGAAACGTTTCCTCAATTATGCTCCATATCTCGTGCACACAGGGTTCATTTTCCTGCGACTGATCTGCCCGGCATTACTAAAGCCTGGTCCGTGAGCACGTAGAATTTTGTCCAATGACCCCAAGCTACCCATCCTTATCGCTAGCGCGTAATTATATTGCTGTCGCGACTGTGCGACGGGCGCCCGCAGTGAGTGTGCGAGCTCACGGACCAGGCTTTAGGCCTCAGCCTCGAATTTAGCGGGCAGCGGGGCGGCGGCGGTAGCGGCGCGGGAGCGGCAGGATCTTATGCGTAAAATCAAATAGACCGGTTCTCGAAAACAGCGGCGCGGGAGCGGGCAACGAGCGGGCAGCGCACTCCTTCTTTTGCCCACAAAAAATCGAGCGTTAGGAATAAATTTGAATCGAAATAAAATTGTCTCCGTTATTCAGACATTTCGTTTGCGAATAAAAACAAATATCTCGACAACACAACCCCGAACACAACACTTCGCCGCTAAAGCGCCGCGCGAGCTGCCCGCTTGTTTCGAGAACGGGTCTGCGTTGCCCGCCCCGCTCCCGCGCCGCTGCCCGCTAAATTCGAGGCTGAGGCCTTAGAGCCGCGCAGAAACATTTCCTCAATAATGGTCCATATGTCGTCCACACAGGGTTCATTTTCCTGCGGCTGATCTGCCCAGCGCTAGTGGAGCCGCGCGCCTGGGCGCTGGTGGCGAGCGCGCCGCCGCCGCACGCGCAGCGCTCGCTGTTGATGGTCGCCAAGTGTCTGCAGAACTTGGCCAACCTCATCGAGTTCGGCGCCAAGGTAAATGCGACTTTATTGTAATGTTGTTAAAGTTTAATTCATTTGTGAATGTTTGCCGGTGTAAGGTTCATTTTGGTCTTTTCTAAATGTCATTAGGGTTCGTATTCATCCGCTAATGTCTGCTTGTAAAAGTTATTTTGTGCCCTCTTTCGGCGCGCCTAACGCATCCCGGTTGGGAAGTCCTGGTCTATGTTAATTTACTAATGCCTGCCAATGTTGGTCAATGATGAGACCAAGGATTGAGGATGCCTGCTCAGTAATTACTCCCTTCCTCAATTCATTAAGGCACGTACAATTTTAAGTGATGAATTTGGAGAGTCCAATTTTAGCCATGCACTCTCACACTGGCTCTGGTTTAGACCAAGACTTCATATTATAATGTTTTACAAAACTTGTAATTTCGATCGATCAAATCGTAGCGGCATAAGTAAGAACCTCTTCATTTCTGACATAGGAAGCTACATCGTTTGAGAAGCATTGACGGTTTTCAACTGTAATCGAAGTGGTAACAGTGAAAACCTCGTCATGTACTTCACAGGAGCCGTACATGGAGGTGGTGAACCCGTTCATCCTGAAGAACAAGGAGCGCATGGTGGTGTTCCTGGACCAGCTCAGCAGCGTGCCCGACCCCGGCAACCCGCCGCCCAACTCCAATAACAACTTTGATATCGGTAATTATGTGAATAGGAATTTGATTCTTAAAGTAGATACGTATGGAATAGTAGTCATCTCGTCGATTTTCGACTGAGGCCCGATTTGACCAAACTTTTATCCGAGAATAACTCCTGGTATAACTGGCTCTTTGACAGTTTCAGTATGGGAAATATGTCAAAATATCGAACAACTTACGATTTATTCTGAGATTAATATTTACTCTTGTTTGGTCGAATCCACCCTGAAAAAAGTACTAAACTTTTCTTTGGAATAAACTAACATTGTTGTTGAATGGTCATGTAAAATAAAACTGTTATTTGCTTAATACATGTAAAATATCATGTACCGTTACGGTCATTATATCAGTTAGCATGCTAACGACTCGCTAGCCTCAGACAGTACCAGACTGACCAAAAATTTGTTTTAGTTTAAGTAAAACAACAGTCACTGCTATGTGCATCCTGACTACCTCAAACATTACTTAACTGAGCAAAACCTTTTATTTCTTCAAACAGCAAAAGAACTGGCAACACTGCATCACATCTGCGTGTCGCATCTCACGGAGCTTCAAGGCCTGGCCAAGAGCCAGCCCGCCATCAGGAAGCTGGTCACCGTCACCGAGATGCTCACCAAGCACAAACACAAGTACCTCGAGATGATCAGATAGGACACAGGTGAGGAAACAAATAGAAAACAAAACACTCTCTTACTCCTCATGATTAGATAGGATAGGATCTAGGTAACGAAAAATAAAAGCACTGTCAACTCTGTCAAGCCTTGTTCCACTAGTCCAGTACTTGAGTCGAGTGGTACCGTAACTATAAATCCGGTGTTTTTGTATGGAGTTTGACAGACTTTTGACATTTGTTATAAGATAGTGCAAGCCAGGGTTACTTACCATCATCATAAGAGCATTTTTTTTATCCACAACGAGGAAGCTCTTGGTCTGAATTTTTATCTGATACAAGTGATGATCAGAAGGTGAAAGCGAGCTTCACCCGAAATCCTCGACCACAGAGGTACTGGCATCTTACCTCTAACTGCTGGAATACAACATTGTTGTTCTAACGTCACACTAAAGCCCGGTCTGTGAGCACGTAGAATTTTGTCCAATGACCCCCAAGCTACCCATCCTTATCGCTCGCGCGTAATTAATTATATTGCTGTCGCGACTGTCCGACGGGCGCCCGCAGTGAGTTGCGAGCGCGACAGCAACATAATTATGCGCGAGCGATAAGGATGGGTAGCTTGGGGTCATTAGACAAAACTACGTGCTCGCAGACTAGACTAAAGGCGAAATGCTGGTAGCTAGCCAGACGGACTTGGAACAAGTCCTGCTACCAGCGAAATCGAGCAGAAAATAGTGAACTTCCTCGGATCGGACCGGACCGAAATGTGTAGCCTAATAATAATTGTATATCCTATAAATATATTTCCTGCTATCTATTATCAAAACTACCTACATTGTGGACAATTTTAATGTTTTTTATCATCTCTTTCAGGGTAATTTGCCGTAACTCCATCGGAAATCGGTAACGCGTTAAGTAAGGTTTAGGATAAGTTGTATCTCTTAGTCGGACACGCGTAGTCATTGTTAGCTTTAGCAATTATGTTATAATCTCGTATTACGCAATCAACATTTATTTCCATGCTTCCTCGTGCCAAAAGTCATGGGCGTTTAAAACTACACCGCTTAAATTTATCTCTTTAGAGTAACAATAGATAATATTACATTTATAATAAAATTAATCTCTTTAGGTAATTATCGCACCGAATTTAATTACAATGTTTCGGTATTATTACCCTGTCTCACGTTTTAAAAATTAATTTAAACGCCCATGGTGTAGCAATTGTATTACAATTTACAACATATTGTATTAATTAATTTTAAACTGCCCATAAAGCATTTAATTTATGTGGACGCTCTCTAGTATTGTGAGACATTTATTATTAGACATTATTTATTAAGATTTATATGAATGAGCATTTACTATTTCATTAAGTTCATGGATGTATCTGTAAGAAGGGTAGACGTGCTAGATGCGTAGATTATGATAAAGTATTGAACCTATTGCGGTTCAGTTTCACAACTTGTTGCCTTCCAAAGACAATGGATACTCACGTAATTAATGCATTTGAAAAGGTCACAAAGTATGAGTAATTTGGATGAGTGTCGTGCACTATAAGGTCACAAAGTGATTACGGAGAAGGTGAAGCTAATTAAAGGTTTTATTTGCCAGAAGTATGTTACTGACTCATGCTCGAGTCAGTTAATATTACTCGATGCGCTTATAAATGTTCTGGAATAGCGGTATCAAATTATGGACACCCTTGTATGTCTAGATAGCGAGATCACAATGATGAATCAGAAAACAACAGCATCTAGACTCTTAACTCAATGCAATGAGGTAGATAATCGCTTGATTGGAATAATATTTCTAAAAGGTGCTCCGTTTCTTTTGGTACTGACTACGCCGGGAACATTAAAAATTGAATGAAAGAATGAATGAGTAGCACAATGTTATCGACCGATGAATATTCGTAATCGCAAATATTCGAGCTGATAGTCAGCCGATTTTGATCCTAAAATCAATAACGGTGGATTTGAATTTAGTTGTAACGTACTGAGATTGTTTCAGGTATATTCACAAAGCTAAATATGGCGCGCTACAAACGCGAAGGTTCGATCGCACGCATTTAGATTTGTGGATATACTTAAAAAGTTTTAATCATTACGTAACGATTTAGTTGTAAGTTTTATATTTACCGCTTTTATTATGTGTACAACTTATTTAGCATTTATATTATACTTGAGTATTATGTAGAACTTGCGCAGGTGAGCTGATTGTATTTTGATTTTCCAGGCACTAAAGTTTTGAATGATACAAAGTTCATAATTAACCAAAGAGTTTAAAATACGTTTAGTAATAAAGGCTGTTGCATAAGGAACATAAAAGTACATTGCTCTTTTCTTGAAACCCTCTTGAACCGGTAAAGGATCTGTATTAAGTTATTGATCATACAAGGAACTTTGAAGAATATTTCAGACTCAGGCATGTAGCTCTCCTGCGTAGGTTAGTACTAAATAAGTATGTCATAAGAAGTACTGCATAGGCGTAGTTTTAGTGTAGGCATCGACGACCATCACAGGTAAGACACCAAAAATGAAGTAGCAAAATATTATGAATGTGATAGACATGGTTAGGCGAATGGTGTTCTTTACTTTATTAGAACCTTATAAATGTGACGTAGCACTTAAAATATTGCAGTGCACCAACTCTGTATTTATTGATTCTCTGTGATAATTATTGACTATTCCTTTTCATATAAATAACTGCATTTTTCTCTGTGATTTTATTGGTTATTTGAAGACTTGAGTTCTAAAGCGTTTTAAACATTCATTTATTGTCAGTTAAAAAGTTATAAAATGGTAAAATTTTATAGTTAAACAAAGTAATAAGTTCATACTTTTAATTTGCCTTTTTATACGAAGTTTCATCTACATAATTTTACTTGTGCCATAAACTGTACTTATTATTCTATTTTGATCGCTCACAATATGTTATTAACTAAGTTTTGTTTCTTTAATAGTGGGCATTATTAAATAGCAATAAAAAGCAAGTTTCACATCTAACTATATTATGCTTTTTTGTAGAGATACTGTATTGAAAAACGTATAATATGTTGATTCTATTTTTATTAACTACTGAATAGTATGTTGAATAATGCTTCCCTAAACGTTATAAATTAAGTTCCATTTATTGAGACTGGGATACCAATTTTTTAATTAACCCCTTGAACGAAAAAGTATAGAAGAATAAAATACAACAATAAGATGTGAAGAACACATTACTGATATTATTTAAGTCTGAAATAATACATTACGGAAAAGTCACATTTGAATGTTTTTAGTAGATTTTTATTGTTTTTATCCTTCTATGCTCTTTTTGTATACTACCTACATAAAACAAATCGCTGATTCTCTAATGAATCGACTGTGACAGTTATGAAGAATTGGAGCTTGTTGCTGGCTTGAATGCATCGAAGTTATGACGTTCATTTATTTATTTAGCATTAGCTTTAGGATTAGTGGAGTGCCACTGCTATATCCGAGTGTGTTGTTTAGCTTATGATAGGGACAATGTCTAGACTGATTTACGCTCCAATTAGAAGTGTTAGTATATAATGTATGCACTAGATTTTCCACGAAATTGTAACAAAGAGTGATAATATTGCAATATTCGGCCCTTATAATGTAAAACTTTTGATACTGAAATTCAAAAATTACTATAACAATAGAATTTGGTTAAAATTTTGACATGTTTTTTCTGATTCAGAAATAATTAGTGGCTGTAGATGGGATTGTGTAATTAGTTACAGTTCAATTGTCAATATCGAATATTTGTTTAGATGTTTTGCTACAATTATACAATATGATAAAATATCTATATTTTTTGTGGACATAATAATATTTTTTATTTGTTTCATAATATTATTTTCAATGCAATATTTACTGAGAATATTTTTCTATTTTGATGATGATCATTTTTAAATCACAATTATATTGATTGATAAGCACTTGTTGATATCTGCAATAACAGGCAGATTTGTTGCAAGTTTTAGGTTGCATCCGAACTAATCTGTGTTACAAAAGTTTATTGTTTTCAGTTGATTCTGAAACAAACATGTTTCATCTGTATAAGTTTGACAAAGTAAGTAACAATTAGAAATACATAAACTAGATTTTGTGACTGTTTTGTAATCTCTTTATATTCTATCCTTTAGTGTGTACTGTTTTCTATTAAATTTTTATCTGTGCTAGATCCAGTCTCGTATAAAATAAAATTATAGAAATGAATTATGTTGTTTTATTTCAAACTAACACCAACCAGTTTCTAGTTAAATTCAAGTCTATACATTCTATCCATTTGTGAAAAGCCTCATTAAATGCATGATAGTAGGGAATTTAGTGCAAGAACCCCTCCACTTTGGTATAGAAGGCTCATTTTTGCAACAGTGGTTCTTTGGGTGCTCCTGAGTGGATTTCCGTCGGTAGACATCGGGAGCCCCCCCTGTGGTAGCAGGGGGAGGGGGGGCAAGTTTCCTTCCGCCGCGCTTCACTTTAAGGCCCATATCTTCAAAACTATGGGTATTATGGCAAGTGTGGTATCATTTACGGATAATTAAAGGATGGCGAATTCATTTCTAGAACAAACTTTTTGCCTTTTCATACAAAAAAATAAAAATATTGAGTAAAATTCACAAAAACCAAAAAGTATTTTTTTAAATAAACGTCGTTTACTTTTAAACTACTGGAGATAATCTAATAAAAAAAATATGACCTGAAAGCTACATTTATCAAGATTATAAAAATATAACATTGTATGGTACTTTTTTCGCAAAAAGTAGGTGAAAAAATTTTTTTCTTCAGGACACAGCGGGCGAATTTTTGTGCGCATCGGAAAAAAATNAATAAAGAAATCGCAGTAAGGAACCATAGACTTGGCACGACTTTGTCTAGATTTCATTACTTTTTAGAGATAAACAAGCAGCTCCATCGAGACTTGGCTAGTTTTTTACAGAATGTTTTTAGTGGGATTTGATTGTCGGTCTCTAGTTCTCTTCATATACATTTTATATTGATGCGATCTCAACGCAAACCGCACCGCTGGCAGACTGCCTTATCAAGACCGCAGACTGTCTTACCCGGACCGCTGATCGCCGCCCTGACCGACAATGACAGGTTGCGTTCACTTTATCCTGACCGCAGACCGCATTCAGTGTGGCAACTCCTCGAACGGCGAACTAACATGCCACCCGACTGTTAGAAAGTGCCATTCATATGAATTATTAATTAAATTCCTAATGGACTTTCAACAAAATCCATTTTGAATAACATGTTGTTACTGCATAATACAAATCATCAAGTCATGGCACTAAAAATATCTCGCATTTCCACGCGAGCGGTTTGTACAAAGTTGACACGTCGTGATTGACAGATTAGTGGCAATAACTTTGATGATTTGACACAAACGACTAGCCTATTCTATTCGTAAAGGAGTGAGAGAGATAAAACGGTCAAATTCTTATTTATTAGTATGTGGAGTGGACGCTTTTAATTTCAGTGCACTTACACGTGTCTCAAATACAGCTATTTATAAAAATTTACGATATGGTTAAATTCAAATTATGAATTTTAAAGTATGTAGGCCCACTTCAGGTATATTTGGTATACTACAGAAACATCATAATCAACAGTCATCTTGTTCCTACTGCAGGAGCTAGAGGGTCTTAAATATTTACTAATGTAGGATAGGTATCCCCTCCCTGGTCAGACGGGATACGGAGAACTTACATATGTTTGTATATTTGTCTCTTAGTCCAGGTCAACAGCGAGACGACCCAGGACTTGTGCCAGGCAGAGGCGGCGTAAGGCGTAGGCGACGTGGGCCACCGCCTACGGCCTCGCGGTACAAGGGGCCTCGCGCATCAAAAATTTTGAAAAAATGTATACAAGGTGGAGATGACAATATCACAATACGAACATTGACTATTAAATATAAATTCTTGATAGCTAAACAATGTAGTTAAAAATAAAAATATATTTTTTTCCAAACAAATTCAGCCATAATCAGACACAAAATTAAGCAACAACACGGTTTTAAGTGACGAACATTATTCTTTGGCGCAATATACCTTTAAAAATAATCACTGAATCAAGAAATCAGAAACTGTCAATGTATAGACCTTTGACCCTTTTTTTTATTATTTCATAAAATCCGTCTTCAGGTCGCCACAGAACAAGGCCTCGCGAAATCTGTCTTGCCCACATCAAATTTAGGTCTTGCCCCGCCTGCCAGGACATAGCCGCCTGGAGACGTACTTATGATTAGGAGGGCCGACCCTATATAAAATGAAGAAGAAGAGTCATCTTACGTTACGACACCCTCGGGAAGAGTAAGAGTGATCCTATTATTACTCTGCCGGATAGATACTTGCGGCATAATATGAAATCTTGTAAAAAGAATTAAGGCCAGGTGGAAACCTTAATTTATTTATCAGCTGTTACCTTTGTATAACATGATCCTAACTTACTCGTGCTTTGTAATTGATACGCATACGCACTTACTATCGGGAATATTGGAGCCACGGGTGGCGAATTAATCCCATATCTATGCTATATGTGTCTTGATGATAACCGGAACGCATTTTGATAACTGATAACGCTATACTGTCGGTAGAACAAAAGCATTTCAATAATGAAGATCTTATGACAGATCCATTAGATCCTTTTTGACAAAGCAATAAGAAAAGAAGTGAAAGATCTACGAGTATTGGACAGTTGAATATTTTAAAATTTTACACATATTTTCAATGTTCTCTACTCTACAATAGAGGGTAATTACCTCAGTAATTTATTACTACTACTAGCTTTCCGCCCGCGGCTTCGCCCGCGTGGAATTTTGTCTGACACAGAAAAACTATATCGCGCGCGTCCCTGTTTCAAAAACCGGGATAAAAACTATCCTATGTTCTTTCCCGGGACTCAAACTATCTCTATGCCAAATTTCATCAAAATCGGTTGCGAGGTTTAAGCGGGAAAGCGTAACAGACAGACAGACAGAGTTACTTTCGCATTTATAATATTAGTTGGGAAGTTGGGATTATGCAATAGGTACGTGTGTATTACAAAATAATACATCTGTATTGTAATATCATACTGTCCGTTTCTTTTGCCGCTGAACCAATTCCGATAAATTGTAATATTATGAAGTGGGAATCAGTTGTGAAAGTGGGAATGAAATGAGAAATTACAAATGAAGTGTGTATGGAAACTCCACGATTTTCAATTTTCATAACACTCAGAAAAAAGCTTAGTATGTTTACACTACATATTATAAAAGTCGCTTTCTTATCTGTCCTATGTTCGCTTAGATCTTTAAAACTACGCAACGGATTTTGATGCATTATTTAATAGATATAGTCTGGTCCGTGAGCACGTAGAATTTTGTCCAATGACCCCAAGCTACCCATCCTTCTCGCTCCCGTGTAATTATATTGCTGTCGCGACTGTGCGACGGGCGCCCGCAGTGAGTGTGCGAGCGCGACAGCAACATAATTACACGCGAGCGATAGGGATGGGTAGCTTGGGGTCATTGGACAAAATTCTACGTGCTCACGGACCAGGCTTTAGAGTAATTCAACGGGAAGGTTTATTTATATGTATACTTAGCACCCGTGCGAAGACGGGGCGGGTCGCTAGTGTTTTATAAGACTCTATAATTTACGATTCCGTTTCTGACCGAGCCGAGCCGACCGAGCAATGTCGCGGGCAGAAGTTAGTAAATTATAGAGACTAACAAATAAATATCCATACTGGTAGAGTCGTCAATGAACTGACGTAACTGCATTCTTTGCAAGTGTAATGTAGTTTATTTATGCACTTGTTTACAGCATCAACTTCTCATTACTTATTTATTAACTAGTAATTAGAAGGTTTTCATTTAGCAGTCTATCAGTCAGTGTAATTAATATCTTAACTTAAACATATTTTCGTTTTGTAACTTTTAAATTTTACATGCCAAAATCTTGGCAAAACACTTTTCTAACATTGGAAAACCATCACATAAATTGCGTTGTAATATGATTTCACACATGTATAAGTAAATAAATGCCATTATCTTTATCGGTTTTTGTGAGATCCCTCAGGATAACAAAGGTAATTCGGAGATAGGATCACTAAAATGTAGCGTTTCGTAAAGCCTAAGTAATAACAAAAATTGATATTTGTCAAAACTAATACAATACGCCTGGACACAATGAACTGCGATCGGTTAGTAAATACAATAAAATAAAAGTCACTGACAGATGCTTAATTATATTGAACAAAAAGAAAATATTTTATTCTGAGTGTACTTGAAATAATTTGGAAAAACAATGACTAACTTCAATCTAGACTTAGATCATCGTGATTCGTGTATTTTTGTTTCAAAAATACCGCAAACGTATCTTATCGTGTTATTGCAACATCAATACACTTACAAAATCATAATCATGTTGTTTAAAAGAAAAGGATTGTCTTTACTTTTAGGTAGAATTTTACCCTTTATCATATGGAATGGACTGTTGTTATGTTGTAAAATGAACAAACAAAAATATATAAATAGATATCAATATGAGTTTCAGGACCGGTCTTTGTGGAAAACCTTGGGGGAGGCCTCTGTCCAGCAGAACGAACTAAATATGAGTTACTGCCTCAAGCACAGAATAAGTTATGCCTCAAGTCAATATTTAGCCAATTTTCAGTCAGTTCAACATTTTTGGTGTAGTGGTTCAGAACGGACTACTATGCCGAGAGGTCCCGGGTTCGATTCCCGGCCGGGCAGAAATTGAAATGATGAATTTTAATTTCTGTGACGGGTCTGGGTGTTTTCTATGTATAATATGTATGTATTTACAAAAAAAAAGTATTTAAGTATGTTTATATCCGTTGTTTAGTACCCATAGTACAAGCTTTGCTTAGTTTGGGACTAGCGGCGCAGTGTAAAATGTCCAAGGATATTATTATTATTATTTTTTTCTAAATATGTATTGGCAATTTGTAAATGCAAATTACAATAATTAGATCCGTCTCCAGGTAAGTAGTATGTGTAGTGTAGTAAGTAGTAACTTATACATATTAAAGGGACTAATTTTCATTAGAACACAATTTAGCAATAGGTAGGTAGGTATGGCCAATGAGAGAGACAGACAAAATCTTGCAAGCACATTGTATGCACTCAAATACAACGCAACAGGCAAATAAGAGTTATTTGCAAAATGTGTTTACTTTAAAAAAAAACAATTCGTGAAATAAATCATCAAAATTATACGTGTTTTTATTTTACTATCTTTTGTTTATCTCAAAACAAGATTTTGACAAAATCATTATCGGGACAGATACTTATCGGAGAATCACTCGAAAATGCTGGTAAAACCATTTTAGCACCTGAATTATATCGATTAGATAAAATAATCTTAAGAAAATGCACAAAGAAGTATCTGAGTATGTTATTGATGTCAAATTATAAACAAAGAAACATAATCTAAGCGGTGTTTTTAAATGTTGAAAACTAGCTGTGCCCTTGACTTCGTACGAGTATGAGAGTGAAAACAGTTTGAATAATATTTCCCGTTTTTGCAACATTTTTATTTTGGCTGCCCCTATTGGCTATAGGGTGATAGATACATAGCTTAAAGCCTTCTTCGATATGGGCTACCTAAGTAATACAAAAAAAAAATAAACCAAATTATTCAGCTTTATTAGACTGAAACCATAATGTAAGGTACTATTTGAAATCTTTTTGAAAAATTTAAATTAACACGTCCAGTTTAAGAGTCCCGTAGTTACAGTACTTTTCATCGTCCCCATTCGTAGTCGTTACAAAGTTCTCGTAGTCGTAGCACGTAGCAGTGACCCACCTTGTAGCTCGTAGCGAGTCCCGAAATTTGTCGTAGTCGTCGTAGCATAAATTTTTAATATTGTACTACTACAGCCCCCGTAGAATTCGCAGTGTTTCGTAGTGTTGGTCTTACATAGTGGTCTCACACATCTACGTATTTCTACGAATAATAATAGCAACGAGGGTGTCTCTCTCTATGTGTATGATATGTATGATTGCAGTATTTGATCCTGGAGATGTCGTAGCGCGTCGTAGTACGGGGGGATTTTCAGACCTGTAGCCATAGTCTGTTGTATTTTATTAACCTACTAGCTTTTGCCCGCGGCTTCACCCGCGTAAAATTTAGTGTCACAGATCGACATAAATTATAGCCTATATGTTAATCTGGGTTATAAACAACAATACTATAAAGTTTCATCAAAATCCGTTCAGTAGTTTTTGCGTGAAAGAGTAACAAACATCCAGACATCAAGACTAGTAGACAGTAGGATTGCAGTATATTGATCCTGGAGATCTCGTAGCACGTGGTAGTACGGGGGAATTGTCAGACCTGTAGCCATAGTCCGTGGTGTTTTATTAACCTATTGGTGTCGTAGTCACGTGTATAGCATATTATTTAGCTTTATTCGATGACAATATAGTTTTTAGCCTAACAACCGTAATTGCAGGAGTCCACCACAATAACTACGATTTTTTTAAATTAATATCATTTTTCTAACATAAAAAATTGCTTACTTTTACCAATATGGTGAACCAATGATCAAAAGTGATGGAGAGGAACAGTCCTATTACGATCGCATTATATTTTATACGAATCTCTGCGTAAACGCTGACCTAATGATGATTTTAACTGAAATTAAACCACATGGTTTCTGTTTACAACAAAAACACTCTATTTTTCCGTTTGGATCAAAACTATTACAAGAAAAACTTAACACAAAATGCAAAACAAATATCACATGGTAGTCGTACGAGATAAAAGTTAATTCTATTTAATACGTCATATTTACAGTATTTAGGAAGAAGAATTTTAATACCTGTAACCTTAAAACAAAAAACAGAATTTATCAAATAAGAAACCTTTTACTACTTCCCAATAAACAACTTTAAAAACTTATATGTATCTAGGAAGGAAAATTAAGCTTATTTCTACATATATCATTATCTTTGCTTTGCAAACCAGCTGAATCATTATTGGGTGACTAAGTTTGTTTATACACTAACTTCTACGTGTAATTTTTTTAGGATAGTCATTTTTAAATTTAATATATGTATGACTTATTTCAATATGTGCTTCTATCTATATATATAAAAGAAAGTCGTGTTAGTTACTCCACTTATAACTCAAGAACGGCTGAACCGATTTAGCTGAAAATTGTCAGGGAGGTAGTTTAGAGCCAGGACATAGGATACTTTTTATCCCGTTCGAAATAAAAAAAAAAGTCTGCTTATTTATTGCCATTAAGGCGGAACAAAGTTCGCCGGGTCAGCTAGTTAACTATAAACCTGTAGAATATTGTGAACCTTATAGGACAAATTAGAGTAGAGGCAGACCATTTAGAATTTGCGGAAAAACTATTTTTTTTAAATAAAACAATTTTAATATTCTAAAGGGGAAAGATTAAATGATTTGTTTCTTTTGTATTTAACCGGT
Organism: Ostrinia furnacalis; assembly: GCF_004193835.3. Taxonomy (NCBI): domain Eukaryota; kingdom Metazoa; phylum Arthropoda; class Insecta; order Lepidoptera; family Crambidae; genus Ostrinia; species Ostrinia furnacalis. Next base: position 383,525 of record NW_021131592.1, on the reverse strand, counting down.
TTGAAAAATTATTTCAACATTAGAATCCTACATTAATCCTGATGAACATACGCGGTACGAAGTTCGCCGGATCAGCTAGTCCAAGTCAAAGTCTATCATATAGGATTTAAACAGCCTAGATAGATTGTATACCTTCACTGTACCCATATCGTCGACGAGTGAAAACCTCGGGAGTACAGAAAATATTATTTTTCAGGAGAGGCAAAAAACTATCTGTCCATCCTGAATATTTTCATGAAGTTTTCATTGAACGTGATAGTTGACACTATAATCATCTCATTCAATTATAGGTGAGCTCGAAATGTGGGTTGAGAGGTTTTCTCACTTACATTATAAAGTGTTTTTGGTACAAATTCGACTTAGACTAGGCGCAGACCATCGATTTTTAGTTGGCCGATAGTTGTGCCCGATTTTAAATTGTATGAAGAATAGGCCAAATGAAATCGGTGTAATGTGCGCACTTCATACATGCCCATACTGATCAACTCCCCGACGAAAAATCGGTGGTCTGCGCCTAGTCTTACGAGGTTTTCACACGACGATAAAGTGTAGTGTGAAATGTAGTCCTTGTCTATAATGAAGTTCGAGTGTGTGCACGCCTAATCATCAACAAACATCATTCAATTAAAAACAGTGATATCAGTGACGTGTCAATGTACCCGTGATAAGAGCGAGGCTAGCTCTCGATACCTTTCAAACTATTAAAAAACACTTCAACGCATTATATTCTTAGGTGAAGAATCAAAATGAAAATACATATTTATTGCCAGAACAACTAGTACAATACAACAGACCTCATTGCCTGTCCTGTGGAGGAAGGAATCAGTGGTGTTTCAGTGCGGTAAATATGTTGTAATGATAATCATTGATATACTGAAATTTATTTACTGATTCATCCTTCGCGATGATTAAAAGTAGCACATTCTATAGCAAAAATAACACCGATAAGTTTACTTCGTATATAAATTTATATTGTAGTGAATTGCGGTGCGATTGTGGTCAAATACCTGCCTTGTCATGAATAAAAAAAATTATAATAAATAATTAATTACTTAATGTTCGAGTGATCCAATACAGCTCATAAAAATAATTTTCAGTCAAGAGATTGCAATTTTAACAATTGCACTCTCCTAAGTTGTGAGTACATTGACTTGACTACAAATCTTCTTAACATAATATACCTACCCTACTTGCATCTCCCATACAAGTAGCATTAGTCGGCCGTTTGGTGTAGTGGTTCGGAACGGAATACTATTCCGGAGGTAGCGGGTTCGATTCCCGCATAGTACAAACATTTGTGTGCATGAACATATTTGTTTGTATTGGACTGGGTGTTTTCTATGTTAATAAGTATGTATTTACAAAAAAAAGCATTTAAGTATGTTTATTAGAGATGAAACGGATATCCGGCAACTATCCGGTAGGCCGGATATCCGGCCTAAATTTACTATCCGGCCGGATACCGGATAGTAACTCACTATCCGGCCGGATACCGGATATTAAAAAACTACAACAATTTCCTATTAATGAAATGAAATACTTTAATCTTAGAGGTAAACATAAATAAAATGGCTTATAATAATGACGGGTTTTATTTAAAGTCCAAAAAGTTACATAAAGCCATAATATTAAGGCCTTTAAAAAAAACTAATTTCTTTTTCTGGGCTATTCACTCTAATGACGAATACATAAATCTACACTAATATTATAAAGAGGAAAACTTTGTTTGTTTGTTTGTTTGGTTGTAATGAATAGGCTCAAAAACTACTGGACCGTTTTTAAAAATTCTTTCACCATTCGAAAGCTACATTATCCACGAGTAACATAGGCTAAATTTTATTTTGAAAAAAAAAAGTAGGCGTAATATATGTAGATAATGTAGTCAACGCGCGCGAAGCCGCGGGCGGAAAGCTAGTAGTAAATATACACGGTGGCCAAAACAGTGAGGTCTAAAAGAAAAATTTAGATTCCTTACATCAAGGTGTATCTAAATCACCCCCATGTATGTAATACGATTGTGCTTAGTTTAGGAGATAGAGTTAATTTTGTGATATTTTAAAATTCTATGACCTTTAAAAAAAATATCTTATTTTTGGGTTGATTTTTCTCAGATTTATTTTTTTTGACAGATTCGATATTAATTGCAGATATTTGAAAAAAATAATCACCTTCCTATCTTTGATGCAAGATACAAAAGTTTTGCTAGAAACATTAAAATTATGCTTTTAGCAGAACACTAACAAAGGACATTGGGAACTTTAATATGAGAAAATGCCCCACGGCGGACAAAGATGAAACGTATTTTATTTCAAAGCTTTATACTTGTAGNGTTTCAACTACCTATTTTAAAGTTTTTTGTCACTTTCTAAGTGTTGAATTTTATGGAATTGGGAAAGAAATCTCAAATACCGAGTTTGAAGCGTTCATGAGCAGACATTGCAGTTGAATATTCAAGTTCTGAATTTGATTATTGATGAATAATAAAATAAATCCTACTAACTCGATTGATGGTTTCATTTAATTTATTTAAACCAGGTTACCTATAATAATATTTTTTCGTTAACCCTTTGCACCACCAGTGGTGCAGGCCGGTGGTGCAAGGGTACAAAAGGAAAATATCAAATTAGCCCGTAATCCTGAATCCTGATACATAAAAGTTAGCCTATTAATTTAACACAGGTACGACTGTACTCAGTGTTGCACTATCAAATGCAATTGACGCGCCTCTATGCCAGGGTTTTTATGTTCCTGGTCAGGCTATAATTGCAGATATTTGAAAAAAATAATCACCTTCCTATCTATGATNAAAAAAAATGCACGGAAATTCATTGGATATTAGTATGTATCATCTGTGATAGGTTTCGTTTGTGTCCGCTACTTTTCGAAAAGTGGGGCAAAAAGTTCCCAATGTCATTTTCAACTCAAAAGTTTAAGTAAAAAAAATTACTTCCATTCCTTCCTGTATGTTAAGTAAAAATATTGCCAAATAAAATATCATCATCATCTCATCATTTTTCACTGATGGTCTGATGTCATGATGATGCAGTTCGGTCAGATTACGTAACAAGTAAACGAATCACACACTCACGAAGGCAACCGAAATCGCCCGAATTTATCTGCCCCCTAGACAAGTGGCAAAATCCGACATTCTATTCGGACTGATTCGATTTTCAAGTGTGACTAGTCTAGTCTACTAATAGACCCACTGATCGCGTTCGAAGCACCTGTGCGGCGCTAAACTCGTCACGACATGCAACGAGACAATGGGCCAACTATCCGGCCGCCGGATATCCGGCTATCCGGCCTAGCAGCTGGCCGGATATCCGGTATCCGGTATCCGGCCAAACTACTATCCGTTTCATCTCTAATGTTTATATCCGTTGTCTAGCACCCATAGTACAAGCTTTGCTTAGTTTGGGACTAGAAGCGCAGTGTAAAATGTCTAAGGATATTTATTTATTTGTGTATTATTTTTTGCTTAAACGTTGAAAAGTAAGCACCATAAATGGGATTGACCTTTGTACATCTATAACAAAAGCAATCACTAGCCTTGGCAACATTTCATTACCAAGCCCAAATTGATATTTGACGGCCCTCGGGAAGCCCTCCAATCACGGAGGGTGAGCGTATTCTAAATTAGATAGATTGTATTCTAATTTGGGGAGATTGCCAATAACTGCACTCGAGGCAACAAATAACTAATTGAGGCAATTGAGAAGCAGAATACAACTCGAGTACCCTCAATGCTTGTTTGTGTTGGGAATTGCGACTGATATGAGCCAAGTCTAGACGTACAGAATCGTGTCAGTCGAGTTTACAACTGGAAAAACGTGTGATCACTAAACCAATAGCTTTCGTAGTTTTTTTTTTCTCAAAAATAATTAAATTTTAATTTGTAATTTGGGTCACAAAAAATATGAGAAAGACAGGCTGGGTTGCACCATCTTACTTTAACTTTAACAAACGTCAAACATCTGTCAAACTCCATACAAAAAGCACCGGTTATCGTGAAAGTTAGGTGGTGCAACTCAGCCAGAATTTATCGAATTTATCAGATTATTTCATTTTACCAAATAAGCACCAAACTATTCGTTTTATTTAAGGACAGTAAGTAGTTAGGTCTCTTCAATCATACGTTTATTTTGTTAAAATTAGACCACAAGGTGGACCGACGGACGACCTCATAAAGTTAGCAGGAAGGCGCTGGATGCAGGCCGCTACCAAGCGGGCGATATGGAAATCATTGGAGACGGCCTATGTTGAGCTGTGGACGTCCTACGGCTGAAATGATGATGATGTAAGACAAAGGGCACAACTCCACACGCGTGAAGCCGACATTTTATAACAGTAAACATAGTAAGTATACAAGAGATATAAGGTGCAAACTTATTTACTATATGGTCGACACTGTCAATAAAGGAAAACTTTCCACGTGGCCAACCAATTTCCTTAATTGCTTTAGCACAAACTGACAGACTCTACCTTTTTTTCAAAGGATATAAAGTTCCAGAACACGACAGTTCTTTGTAGTCCGTCATGTTTGTAGTGGAACACACGCTTTGTGAATGGAAAGACAAACAAACATCGCAGCCAAAACATCTAAAAATAGGAAGATGGAATGGAAGTTCAGGTTCGTGATACATTGTGTTAACAACCTGGTATTATGACTATTGCAAAAGAATTGAGGTTTGATCCCATAAAGCAAAAGAATTGAGGTTTGATCCCATAAAGAAGGGAATATCTAAACAAATGTCGCTATAATTTCTGATGTTGCTAATGTTCATCGCGAAGCTGAAAATATTGAAAATTTTCTTTATGTTTAAATTCAGACATGAATTGTTTTGAAGACCGATTTAGTTTTAACTATTCAATTTAAACAGTTTATTGCTTTTGTTGTAAATTTATTCATTGTTATGTAGATTTTTGAGACGAAAATAAATGACTGTGTAAACAAACTGTGGCAATGTGTAGAATTTAAGTTTAACTGTAGTTTGACACTTACAAATTATGTTTGCAAATCACAAGTTGAAAGGGTTAATGGCACAGATTTCGGAGATCTATAACTTCATAAGTTCGCGAACTCAATTGACCAACTTATTTCATTTTAAAGCTACTAAAAATCGAATATCAGCTGTCAAACCTCGGTTTCCAGGGCTAGGATGAAGTTTACAAATTTGTCTTGGAATTTATTGGTTAAGTGTACCGAATTGTATTAAAAATGCATTTACGATGTCAACAGCCGATCTGATGAATCCTGAAATTGGTTGACTGAAGAAAAGCTTTTAAAATCTTTTCTACCTCACTTATTTCAGAATCATCGTTTCAGTTTACTATCGTGACCGGTGATGTTGACAGTTCACATTATCCGGCCACCGCTCGTGACAGTCGCATTACTCATATTTGTGCGCAAACGCAGAAGTGACAATGGGCGAGCGACAACGAGTGGCGGCGCCATGGTGTAGCGGGTTCAATGACAGGGGAAAACATGGAGAATTTTGGGATATGATATCGTACCCATCCACCGTTTGAATGTAAAGATAATACAAGATCAAAAGGCCGTCTTTAACCTACTAGGGGTCTGGCACGTGCCCAGAGTACGAGTAGTCAGAGTACTCAGTGGGAAAGAGGGGCGTAATCAAATTAAAATGTTTTTGGTACATCAAATAAGTTTGAAATGTGTTATACATTTCCGGTATTGTTTAATTATATTTGTTTATTAAATAAGACTTTAATTGCTATTCGTACGAAAATCCCCGCTATTGATTTATTTTCAACGAGTTTACGTAAGAAAATCCGGCTCTCCTAACCAAACGGTCTCTAATTTCTTATACAAACACACTTGTCGGTCCTATTTCGTTGCGTAATGATGGCAGACAAACAAAATCTATATTATTAGTTATCTCCTTTTTTATATTAGAGATGTGGGATTTACCTAGATCTAATAATACACATAGGATGAGGAGATATTGTAGGTGCAATGAACGACTTTACATTGGTATTTAGGGAAAAAATATAAATCAGTTATCATAACTATTCAAGCAATTGAGTTTGCAAAATTAAAATAAAAACTGGGCATTTCACACACACCTATCCGTATAAAGTAGACCAAACTACTGGATAAAGAGTACCTAAAAACAAACCATCAGTTTAAAAGCGAAATACCACTCACTGATTAATCACGAAATCTCAGAAACTATACCTAACCTAACACCTACAAACTTGCAATTTGGCAGGTAGGTTCACAGGATGTAGACATCCGCTAAGATATGTATGTAGATATGTACCATCCTAGACTGCATCCCACTTACATCAGGTGCGATTGTGTTCAAATATCTGCCTTGTTATGCATAAAAAGAAAGTAACTAAGTGGGTAAAACGGGGTCCACACGTACAAATTCGCGGGCAGCCGCTAGTTAATAAATAAATGAATGCCAATGCTATTGACGCTCAGCTATTCTATCCCAATTGCTCCCAGTAAGATTGCGTTAGTGTCCAGCTCGATAGATGTCGTCACTCGTTGTTTGCCAATTTGTTCCTCCATTCAATACTACAATGGACTCCAGCCAAAACTACGCTAGCTAGGCGACCCCGATAGAATAAATGGTGGCGCCAAGGTGCAGTGGCGAGCAATTGATGTGGCACAGTCAGAGCAGAAATGGAGTTACTTTGTGTGATAATTATTACGTCACTTAGTACAATGATTATTTTATTACACTAAGTAACTCCTCAGTGACGTAATAAAATGACTCCAAATGACATGACACTAAGTGACTCCAAAAAAAAAAACTGAAATTCTACAATTACTTAGAAAATGATTTCATCAAGCTCTGCAACTCTGCCTGTGGTTTCGCCGGCGTGGGTAACGATCCGCCGCAGAAATTTTTTATAGCGCGTCAAACCACGGTTGTAAAATTTAAACTATTCAGACTTTTAAAATTCTTATTAGACGCATAAATATGAACTTTTATATCATGTGAAACCTATTAATTTGACATACTTTAGATTTATAGTTCCGAACTTCCGACAAGCAATTACCTATGATCCTATGTGCATCGTTCATCAGCTCAGGCTTGTAATGATACACAGTTTATTGTTTTGCCCGAACGATGTCCAATTTATGTGCCATTGAGTGTATATCGATCGATGTGTCTTATAGCTGCAGACCACAGACTTTTAGGGCTATATTTCACCGGGACACCATGGCGGCCCAACTAGTCGCCGCGCTACCAACAAAATATAAACAGCTTTGCGCAACCAAACGGACACCAGGTGAGTAACTGTCTATAGAGCTGTATACATTTTGTTGGTAGCCGGCGACTGGTTGCGCCGCTATGGTGTCCCGGTGAAATATAGCCCTTAGTTATCCGATAGGGTCGGGCTGTTAATATGTACTATGGACATGTATGAAAGTGCGCACACTAGTATCGGTCGATTCTTCATACAAATCAGAATCCGGCGACTATCGGCCGACTAAAATAATGTCTGTAGTTTGCTGTCTCTTACACAACATAATACAGTGTGAGTCACGTTAAAGTGTACATATGAAAATAGATGAAACTAGACCTATTTTTATCGACAAAAATGAGGTCAAAAAATTTTTGAGATTTTTATTTATTTTTTTATAAAATTTTTTTTCTTCCAATTACTTATTTTAAAGAAAACGTAATAACTTTTAAACTAAGCGGTATATCCTGATAAAATAAAAACAGTAATAATGCTAAATAACAGGCAATACTAAAAAAATACATAAAATACATAAAAAAGGCCAACAAATAATAAAAAATGATACTTTTTGAAAAAAATCTGCTTTTAAATTCGTGTTTTTTTTGGCTATTTGATAAATTTCTCCAAAAAATGCCCCTATAACCGGTGGTTTTTATTACTTTGTATTATTCTCTATCGTATTACCTTCGTAAAACCAAAAATCGCATGTCTCTATCCCTATCACAACGTTTGCAATGATCGTTTGAACTAAGCCTCTCCGGGCGCGCCATTCAACGCTTCGTTAACAACGAAACTGAAAATGGCTCTAGATTTGTTATTTTGATACAGACAAGTTAGATTTCAAATAAAAACAAAAGATTTTGAAGTAAAATAAGCATTTTAGCTAAAATTAAAATTGTCTCTAACTGTAGCGGAGAATAATGTTGTGGCAGGCCTTTGTTCAAACGATCATAGCAAATGTTGTGATAGGGATAGAGACATGCGATTTTTGGTTTTAACAAAGATAATACGATAGAGAATAATACAAAGTAATAAAAACTACCTGTTATAGGGGCATTTTTTGGAGAAATTTATAAAATAACCAAAAAAAGACGAATTTTAAAGCAGATTTTTTTCAAAAAGTATCATTTTTTATTATTTGTTGGCCTTTTTTATGTATTTTATGTAGTTTTTTAGTATCGCCTGTTATTTAGCATTATTACTGTTTTTATTTTATCAGGATATACCGCTTAGTTTAAAAGTTATTACGTTTTCTTTACAATAAGTAATTAGAAGGAAAAAAATTCTATAAAAAATTAAAAAAAATCTCAAAAAAAATTTGACTTCTTTTTTGTCGATAAAAATAGGTCTAGTTTCATCTATTTTCATATGTACACTTTAACGTGACTCACACTGTATTATTATGAGTAAGAGTGCAATGCCTCTCGTTCCACAAAACAACGGTCTTTTAAAAGCTTTTTGACACCAAATCAGTTGCTAAAGATGTCTTAACTTTGAGAACACATAAAACAAACGCACATCTGTTATTCGTCACGAGGATGTAAACCAAAATAAAGCGACTTCTGGAAAAACATTCCGGTACGTTTTAATGCGTGTAATAAGATATTTGTTTGTCAGTTACGTCTTTATTTAAGGATTCGTAAAACTTAAGTATGTTTTTGAAGTATTGAACGAGTTTTCAAATTGGATGGAGACGGAGTGTGTTATGAGTATTTGACTCTATTAAACAATACCTAATTCTAAAACACAAGTTCTCTTGCCCTGAAAACCAAATAATATAACAAGTTATAAAATGTTTCTTAACAACAAATTGAGTTATATCCATAAAGATCATATTCCTTCGGTTCCATCTGAAATATTTAAGGAAACTTTTAACAAGTCTCAGTGGAAATAGCTCTGTAAATAGGTATAACTCTGCAAGAGTTGATAAATGTATAAAGTATAATCCAATTTAATAACCCAGCAACCCAGTTGGTGAATCTAAGCGGTGACTGATAAAAAACACTGTAAGTGCAAGTGAGTTACGTCATACCTTTTTTTTGTCGCGGAGAAAATACTTTGCGCACCGTCACCACTGCCGGGGGACAGGGTGGTGTGGGACTCCCGGCGCCCTAAAAAGGGCGCTGCTCTACCTAGGTATACCTATGGTAGGGCAAAAAAGAATGAGACATGTATAGGCTCCTTAAGAGCATTTGACGATTTGCAAGTACTAATTAATTAGTCTAAACAAATAAGTAAAGAAAATTTTGATTTTGATTTTGAGATATTATACAGAGAATACTTGCAGTTTGTACATAGATCTGCAGTTTATTACGCAACGACATTACATCCAAAATTAATTTCAAATTCAAGTATTAATCTTGGGATGCGTTTCTTTTACTACCATCATCATTTTAGCCATAGGACGTCCATTGCTGAACATAGGCCTCCCTCAATGATTTCCACAATGGCCGGTTGGTGGCTGCCTGCATCCAGCGCCTTTCTACTACCTTTATGAGGTCGTCGGTCCACCTTGTGGGTGGACGTAATACGCTGCGCTTTCCGGTACTTGGCCTCCACTACAGAACCTTGCTGCCCCATCGGCCATCAGTTTTGCGTACTAAGTGCCCTGCCCATTGCCACTTCAGCTTGCTAATCCGTTGGACTATGTCAGCGACTTTAGTTCGTTTACGGATCTCCTCATTATTACCAAAATACTTGAAGCTTACCATGAGTTTACGTTAGGTGTGCTCGCTAGCGACTGCGTAAAAAAATGACATTTAAATGTATGACATATTGTGCAGCGCCCCTAGTGGCTACTTTCAAGAAATAAAATCTTCATAGAATTTTTTGACGTATTCGCTAGCGAGCTCACCTAACGTAAACTCATGGTAGGCACACTGAACTAAAGTTTTAAAAAAAAACGAGAAGATCACCAGGTTCATTTGTCTATGAACTACGAACCTGTAGGCTGGGTTATACCATCTTACTTTAACTATAAGAAGAAACGTCAAGTCTGTCAAACTCCATATAAAAACCCGGTTATAGTGGCAGTTAAAATTAAGGTGTTACTGAGGCTTAATAACCTAATATATTTTTGTCGGGGTTAAAAAAAAACTCAGTAAAACTCATTTATTTCTGTAGGTAGGCTTTAAAAAAGCACTCTTACATAAAAAGGGTTAAAGTTAAAACGTTATTGCGACTACTTATGTTACTGTTATTATCATCTACAATCTGCGTAATAATTGTCTGGAACTACGAGTAAAAATCAGAAACATTTCATTAATCTCAATTATTTTCATTGAAGGCGTCTTCAAATCTTTTACCGACGTCTGGATGCGCTAAAAGAACACATTAAAAGCTAAAAAATCTCTTAATCTCCCGTTAATTTGTTTGATAAAGATAAAAGACTGTTGTTACCGCATTTATAGCATCATAAAACGTAAGTATACCAAACAAAACGTGAAGATTACGCAAAGGAATTTTGTTTACTATAATTATTTTTATAGTATTAAGCGATTAAAAGTGTGCAGGTCGAAATTCGTTGGTGGTAATGGTCAATTAGGCGAGCGAACAAAACTATTAACTACCCAACAACTCATTGCAGACATACGCCCGTATTCACAAACGAGCATCCATCTTACGTAAGTCTGTCGCCATAACAACAATGTTAACAGCATTGTTGTGTTCCGGCAGTTAGAGGTAAGATAGCCAGTTCCTCCGTGGTTGAGGATTCCGGGTGAAGCTCGTTTTCACCTTCTGCCTTTGGTACGTCCCACGCTGCGTTTTCCGGTACGCGCTCATTGTGGATAAAATAAAGCAAATCGAACGCATAGCGTTGAATAGAGCTCTGTGATTGGTTCGTCACCCTGTGCGTCCACGCGCACCGTGAGACCTCATAGCACAGAATACATAATGTTCATAGTAATGTTTGTGAATACGGTTGTTATCAACTCTTAAAGGAATCAACACAGTATCGCCTTTCGCACCCTGTCAACCGCGAGGCGAGGCGTTTACGTTACGGTGCGGATAAGTGTGCGTTGCAGTATGGAGTTTCATACAAGGAATACTGACCCTCTCGAGTTGATACGGTTACGATCCCTTTCCGGGTTGATAAGTGTGCTACGACCTTTATACTTTATGTTAGCGGGTGTTGATTTGTAGGCGGTGGGCGTTGGCTATTTTCATTCTACAATTTATGAGAATTTGAAAGAAATATTGAAACCGTTCATTACCTCGATGACTTGATTAAGTATAGGTACAGTCGACAGCATATGACTAAAGATATTTGTTGCAAATTAACACCTACTACTACATACTGTCCCAAAGAGTATTGTCAGGCCGAAGCCCAGAGGTAGAGCAACTCTAGGGGTACCCCTATGTAGTTTTCGAGTTATGATTGTTTTAAACTGTGCTTAGGTAATTTTTTGGTCACGATGGCCATAACAGGAATGTAAACTAAAAACGTTAAAAACCTGTATGTTGTAAAAAAAAATCATAACCAGAAAACTATCAAAAGTGGCCGTGATTGGGGAGCCCAAGTGATGCTCGTCGCTACGTCTGAGCTACGGCTTTTTGACACTGTTTTTGGACACCCTATTTAAAATGACACAGTGTTTAGTCTGATGTGCTGTATCCGCAAGCCCGTAGACGCTATCTTATAGTAAATGAATAGTCTGATTTGGTATTTTCGACTATACTGAAGCAGTATCAGTTAATTATCTAAAGGAAATATTTATTCATATCCCTGGGGATATAGACAGTCTAATAAGTCGGCCCTAAACCAATGAAGATGTTAGATCAAGCTTATTTGTGGGCAAGATGAAGGAGGAGGGATGAGGTCACAGACTCAGTTCCAAATTATTTAATGATAACCTAAGTCAGTAGGTATTTCTATTTGCGCATCTTTTATCAGAAACTAATTTAAATAGTGAGGTTAATTTATAGGTAGGTAGGTACGAGTAATTGGTTATGTAGAGTTTGCCGATTGGTGCGATTATTTAATTAATATAGTCTTCGATAAATGTCACGGACAAGATCTTTGTTTAAAGATCATAAATTGTTCGCGTGAGCTGTGAATAGGTACCTATTGGTCTCATGCCCGTTTTCACCATCAATCCCTAATTTTTTAGTGACCCCTATGCTAACACTTAATTCTTTTTGGGTCACTTAAAAATTAGGGATTGATGGTGAAAACGGGCATTACTGAATTAAAACTATCATTTTTTTTTCTTGACTATCTAATGACTCTATCCATTGATGAAAATCGCATGGAAATCCTTTCAGTGGTTTTAGAGTTTAGCGAGAACAAGAGAGACAGACGCGGCAGAGAACTTAGTTTTTGAATAAACTATACTTACGAGCAAAAGTATGGAATCACCCCTTTGCGTTCCGAGCGGTCTTAAGAACTGAATGACTACGTATTGTATGTATCTATGGTATCAATTTTAAGCTTATAATATCACCTGTAAAATGGTACCATTTTTATTGAACTTCTATTAGTCATTTAGTTCTTATGATCGCTCGGAATAAATGGGGTGATTCCATATTTTTGCTCGCGAGTGTAGTTGACCCGGCGAACTTCGTATCACCAATAAAAAGTTGTTGTAACTTTTTGACATTTATGTAATCAAGGATAGTGTAGGATTATAATGCGGAAATAAATTTTCAAATCGGTCCAGTAGTTTCGGAGCTTAATCAATACATACAATCAAATCTTTCCTCTTTATAATATTAGTGTAGATAATTGTGTTTTTGTGTCAATCAATTAAATTACTTAGCTTTTCCATGCACTGCATAAGACGGCCGGTGTGTTCTGTCGGAAGATATCACTCGTCTATTTTAGTATTTCAAGTCGATCCGTTGAATGTTTTGATTCGAGAAATCGAGAATAGATTGATGGATGTGCCCTTTCATTTGAGTTATCGCTGTGTTTTGATTTGGCGATGGAAGATAATGGTAGATATTTCATATTGTACGATAAATCAGCTCCATTCATAACGCTATGCTAGTGATAAAAAGTAGTTTCATTCAAGTGATATAGTGAAATAACTATCGTTTGTTTTCATGAGAGATCTTTATTCATAGGAGGACATATTCTCGCATTAACGGTAGTGAAAATAATTAGATGTTATTTTCCTCATCAGCCCGACAGTTTTGACCATTCCCACCTCATGCCAGACAAGCATTTTACGGTAGCTGCCAAAGTCACGATAGCCGAAATTTCTTTATCATCCATCGTTCTTTCCTGTGTTGGGAGCATGCGCCATGGTCAGCGAATGGCGCATGCCAACTTTCAGCTTTTATAAAATATCGAAGGTCCGGGGTTCACGGGCTCTAATCGAGCTATTGTCACAGAATGTTAGGTTTTTGGTAGGTATACTAAACACGCTGGTTACTATATCAAAGATAATCAATATGAACTTATGAAAGTTCACACGTTACACCGATTTGGTATCGGCCGATTCTTCATGCAAATTAGAAGCCGACAAAAAGTCTGAAGACTGTAAGGACTCTAGGAGCATGTACAGATGACCCTTTTGACTAGTGCGTTTCAAATCGCGCGAGAAAAAGTTTTCATAGGTACCTAAAACGTGTGACTCTATCTATACCTCTACTTATCTCAATATCGTGCAAGTAAAAACGGGTCATCTGGACCAGCACTAAGCCATTGACATAAATTAATCTTAATGAGGGCTATCGTTTTAGCGCTCACCAGTTGGCGCCACTGTAGAGTAAGGTCCTGTCACTTGCTAGTAGCGAAGACAGTGGCGCCAGCTGGTGAGCGCTAAAGTGGTAGGAGGACTATCGCATTTGCACTCATAAAGATGGCGCCACTGTAGAGTAAGGTCCTGTCAATCGCCAGGGGTGCCAACTGTTAAGTATAAATACGATAGCCCTCATTCCCCTTGGTTCCAGTGAGGAGATCGTCATGCGCAGACGCCGGCGTGATGGTGGAGCTGGTGCGAACCAACATCACCATTCTCAACGTGAAGGCGCTTCACGACGCCGGACACAAGTTGCACAATATTGAACACTTGTGAGTATGTCAGAAGCTGTGTGGTTCCGGAAAAGTATCTTATCTTATAGGGCTACGCCTAAGCATAGTGCACCTCTACCCATTGGAATCTTTTGTGCTTTCTTTTTCCTTTGGAACTGGTGCGGACCAACATCACCATTCTAAACGTGAAAGCTCTACACGACGCCGGTCACAAATTACACATAGAACACTTGTGAGTATGTCAGAAGTCGTGCAGTTCCAACAGAGTAGAATAGGACCACCCCCACTCTTCCCGTGGATGTCGTAAGAGGCGACTAAGGAATATACGAACTGCCGGCCCAAATTCCACAATGAAAACTTGTGAGTACCTACTCTGTTAAGGAGCCAAATTTCAGCACAATCACTTCCACTTTTCCCGTAGATGTCATGTCGTAAGAGGGGACTAAAAGACAATAAGCGAATATCCTTCTATCCTGTCTGGCCAGCTTGGGGAGTAAAGGACAAATTCTCTATTTTCCTCTGGTAAATTCGAGAGGATCGTCCTGTAGTGGAGACTAATGATGATGATGATAATTTAATACTTCTCGGTTTATAAAATCTTTATAACATACGAGCCATCGGTAGCTAAATATAAAGGTACCTACCCTGAACGTTCCGACGCTATGACTGTAGGACGGCGCCATATTTTGGTATTAGTTTGTTTTCCGTAACAAGACCTTAACATAGACTTAAAGAAGATTAGGTACGTTGGTACGTTGGTGGTGATGATGAAGCTTTGCTTCTTTAGACATACCTACTTTCTCTAAAACATTTCTAAAATGTTCACCCTTCGAAGAATCTTGATGAAAAATAATCCACTAAAAGAAACAACAATCTACGTGCAGACGCTGAAAAGGCTACAACCATTGAACTGTACCTCTAAGGGCCTTCTCCTGGAGTCTCGCCAGTTTCGCTTTGGCGTGGCGTGGAGCGACGTGGACGTGCCGTGGCTTCCGCTTCTTCGACATTAACTTTTCAAACGGAAGCAGCAGCAGCCTTGCTGCGTCCTGCAAACGGATAGCTTGTGTGAACGCTGGAATTTAACACGTTCACGTCAATGGCTAGAACTGGAAAAGGATATTATGCTGCGCTGCTTACCTACGTCTTTTTTTTCTTTTTTTTTTAACTATACCTGCGACCATTTTGTATTTTCTTGTCTAGTTTTCTGCCTTTAAGTGTATAGTTGAGCTTAAGCTTACAGCACCTGAACAGCGATTGGATGCGAGCGGCGCAGGACCGGTCTTTGTGGAAATCCTTGGGAGTTGGGAGGCATTTGTCCAGCAGTGGACGTCTTTCGGCTGAAACGAACGAACGAACAGCACCTGAATTGATCTCCAAAAAGACGTATGGGGGAATAGGGAAATATTTTTCTTCTCGATACTGCTGTAGCTGTAGAGCAGGGTCTCCCAAACTATGGGTCGCGACCCAGTGGTGGGTCGCGAGCGAACATTGAGTGGGCCCTGCCTGTAAAACGACACACCACCCTACCCATCCAACCGTTGGGCAGCGGGCGAAATTTCCTATAGACGGGTCCCGCGTTTAGGAACTTGTATTAGATGAGAATAAGAATAAGTTTATTTATAATGTTCATTACATGTCAAATTTTCAAATACATTTTCTTATTAATAATAGTCAAGTATCAATAAGAAAGAAATACAAATCATGTCCAAATAAATTAATAATACAAAGAGAGTAGAGAGCGGCTGACACAGTTAAGCACTACAGCTATACTAAAGAATATTTATTAACATGGCAATTTTTTTCAGGGCTATTATTGACGCACCCCAATTGGAGCACATAGCCGTTGAAGATCTGACCAAAATGCCAAAGCTAAAATCGTTGTAAGTATTACCATGATGTGATGATTATAATAATGATTCACCGCCGCTATCGTTAAATTGTCCCATTTGTTATTTCTTATTAATACTTGTCATTTGTTCAGTGTGCTTTAAAATCTAATCCTTAACCTTACTAATATTCATGGAGATTTCAATAAATAACACATTCTTACACTAAGTAAAAATTGTTTATTTGTTTTGTAAAAAACATTGACAATACATAAATAATATTTTAAGCTCCCTTAAAAACTACCACTCATCATCAGTAACGAAAACTCGAGCACCGTAAGTAGTTTTTGTGCATTTTAACACGTTCAACGCCACGGGGTCACCAGTAACCCCAAAAAATTGATCTGGGGAATTAAAATTTAGATTAAATACTAAGGCACCTACATACAATCATGCACTAATTTACAATGTTTATTAAATAGTCTGTTCTGTATTTTTTCAAAAATGTATTTTATTTTATTAAAAAAAAAACTAAAATGTTTTTTGAATGCAATACCAGTTTTGAGTAAAAAATAGCTTTTATTTACGAAACCAATGTACTAGTTGAGTCGTGTCATACTTATTAAATTGGATTTTATTACACTAACAATAAGATAAAAGTTTCTATATGTTTATTCCAGCTACATAACCCAGGCGCCACTCCTTCGAAGGGTGCCACCGCTGCCGTCGCTGCCTTCGCTGCGCACATTGTACGTATGTGTCTTGTGTATACTTGTTATTACCTATTTCCCTGAGCAAATGTATTTGTTCCGCGTGACGTGGGGAAATAATTTCCCCATCGTGACATGCGAGCGGTTTAAACCCCAGAATAAACGAGTGTTTGGTATTCAGTGTCAGTGTTAAGTAATACCCTAAAATTTCTGAATTTTACTTTAAAAAATACAAATATGTTTGCACTTCAAACTCTCCAAAAAGAAAAATACTGCATACATACTGCAAAGAATATCTTTGTGAAAAAAACATTTGTCCTACCTTTAAAGACGACGAAAAATTGGAGGCTACCTTACAGCAGCCGTTCATGCTGGAGGTCAACTGAAATAATGATAATGGCGAATGATGAAAAGTCATTCAAGACCCAATAAAACATTCGCATCAGCAGCAGTTATCAAAGTATCAGAAATAGACCATAATTGGAATGTATCTGAATCTAAAAAATACGAGCTTGTAATCAGAACAAAAGAACGAGTGGTCTTGATAAATACCAAGTTTAAATTTAACAAAGTGTTTAAAAGGTTATAGATTTTATGTACATAGAGTCGCATACATAAATCAGAATTTTGGGACATGGCAAATCAATCACAATGACGGATCGAAAACGAATGTAAAACTGTTTACCTACAGCCAGATGTTCATGTAGATTGCTTCATAACTTTTGATACAAAAGAAGAACGGTCATTTGTGACCCAGGCCCGACAGAAACGAGACATACCTCAGTTTTTTTGTCATGTCTTAATTAGTTAAATTATATATTTTTTATATTCGAAATCTATGTATAACACCAAAATATTACCCTTTGTTTTTGTTCAGGCGCTATACAAAAACTAATACAAAATGCCTATTTATCACCAAAATTGGTAAATGTATGTACTTAAATGTCTATTACAGCTGCTATGGAATGTATCTAGGTGACCTGGAGATACAGCCGGATTATACAGGGTGGTTATACATATGGAACGATAAGTGTTCTCACTCGATTATTTCTAAACTATACAAGATATCGAAAAAATAGTTACTGATTCTGAAAGTGCTTCACGAGCTCTTTCAAATGGTACCAATAATAGGTTACAGATTATGGAAGCTGGTAACATTGAATTTTTGGATTTTGTAACTTCTCGTTTCCACCCTGTATAATCCGGCTGTATCTCCAGGTCACCTAGATACATTCCATAGCAGCTGTAATAGACATTTAGGTACATACATTTACCAATTTTGGTGATAAATAGGCATTTTGTATTAGTTTTTGTATAGCGCCTGAACAAAAACAAAGGGTAATATTTTGGTGTTATACATAGATTTCGAATATAAAAAATATATAATTTAACTAATTAAGACATGACAAAAAAACTGAGATATGTCTCGTTTCTGTCGGGTCTGGGTTTTTTTTGTATGGGGCGTGACCGTTCTTCTTTCATCTCTACAACCCACAAAATATTTTAACACACGTATTTATAAACGATACTTGCTTAAGTGAAGCAGCAAATTAAACGCACAGCGTTGAATAGAACTCTGTGATTGGTTCGTGTGTGACCCTGTGCGTCCACGTGCACTGTGAGACCTCATAGTTCACATGTTTGTGAATACGGGCGTAAATTACGTAGGTGTTGTGCGTGCGGTTATTAGGTTAGGAATATAGGTGTACCAGAATCTCATGGCAAACAAAAATATTGGAAAAGTGTGTTTTTCATATGGCAATTGTCTATGGTTTAACTGTCACCTGTCNTATCTTCTAGAGGCCTATGATTTAATGCACAGCTAGATAGGGTTGTTAAGTAACATATAAAAATACTTGCATGTCTCTAATTTGTCATTTTTAACGATTTAACAGCCCGGACACGCAAAAACTAGCTCATCTGAGAATGGCCGATCTATGTAATTTATCAGTAGTATGGAGGATTTGGTATTAATTTTACATAAACATTCATAAAATTAAAAAGTAGATTTACTTTTAGTTGGTGGAAAAAATATTAACTTACCTGTGTGGTTTTCTTATTAACTTCTAAACTCTTTAGAGAGAGAACCACGATTAGTTCTCTGAACAATCTTTCAGATACTGAACTATTGCCGAATGGTCGGTGTATTATGTAGGTACATCTAATAATCGATATTTATTACCCTACTATTGAATAGTAACTTTAGTAGACATTAAACCTTATTGTTAAAGTCACAAGTCACAGAATTAATCATTCCATAGTTCCGTACCTTTGGGCTTTTCCATTGAACTGATAAGATAGATTTGTATACTTAGAGTATTTTGTAGAATAAGATCATATAATGACTGTTTTAAATCAGCTATGTTAGTCAAGTTATTACATACAACATAGATTTAGAAAAATATGGATTTTCCATCAAAATATTATATTATTCAACGATTACAATCTTCAGAAATGATTCATTCATCGTAAGTTCGAAGGTTGTACCTTTGTGAATGTGAAAGTTATATAAACATACCTACTATAGTTTTAAGTCATAACAAATCAGCCTTTTCTGTGAACTGATAAGATAATTATATCAACACGGAAAATACTTTGGCATGACCAATTGTAATCTTTACAATGATAAATTATCTATGTTTACAGTAAATAAAACTTATATTTACCTATTCTTACCATGGGATATAAAACAGTTCATTATTAAAATAACTACCTTTACACGAACGAAACTAAGTTCAGATTTGAAATTATCAAAAATTGGCATTTTATTGTTACAATGTTGAAGTTTAGTGAATATGTAAGTACACAAGTTGTTCTTGTGAGTGTGTTTTTATAAATTCTTATTAGTAATTGACACAACACCATAGGTAGGTATTTAAAGATTTATTTATACAAACATTTTCAGTTCTTATAACTCTTGGTAAATAAATGTAGAAATAATAGTAATAAAAAATTCTCAATTGATTATTAAAAAAAAAACATCAAATAAAAAGATCTATATCACAGATGTCCACTTTAGCGAGCTTGATGGCACGGGCACGTAGTGTGGTGGTAATTGGGGTGATGTGGGCAGCAACCTGGCGGGTATTGTGGTGGGTACTGCGGCGGGCACTGTGGTGGGTAGTTCGGGTGCTGATGAGGGGGGTAGTGGGGAGGTGGGGGGTAGCAGGGGTTGTGGTCGACGACTGTTACGGTGGACCCGCCGTTGTTGTTGTAGAGGCAGTGAGGGTGGCAGTAGGTCCCGCAGTGGGCTCCGCACGGCATCGGCATCGGTTGAGACATTCCTACCGAAAGACATTTTAATGTGATTTCTACATTCATAGTACTTCTACATTAATACACTCGCGAGCAAAAGTATGGAATCACCCTATTTGTTATGAACGATCGTAAGAACTAAATGACTAATAGAAGATAAATAAAAATGGTACTATTTTAAAGGTGATATTATTTAGTACTTTAAATTAATACCAAAGATACATTCATAGGCATTCAGTTCTTATGATGGCTCGGAACAAAACACAAGGGGATGATTCCATACTTTTGCTCGTAAGTATAGTTACAATATACACAATTTGTTATCTACAACACATATTTTTTTATTAGGAGCTTGTTTATGAAATTACCAAGTGTTTTCAGATTTAAGTGCTTATATGATTTTTATCAGTCAATAGCATTCTGTTTACAAATTAAACTAAAGTTGCTATTAGATTGTAACATTCATATAAATCTTATAAATTCAACAATTTTCTGTAAGTTGTCTTGAACTTTGAACAATTTTAAAAGAAAAACATAACATCCTATTGATCATCTACTTAATAACATTTTATTGTAGAAACTGTTCTTTCACAATTTATAATAATTAGAGCCTTGGTTAACTAAATACTAGGTGTATGCACGCAAAACTTTAAGAAACTCACTTTCTGGATGTTGTAGTACTTATTAAGGAATGACAATAACAAATCTGCCAATTGTCTTCGGGTTGTATAAATAGACTGATTTAGAAACAGTGTGTGTTCATGTTTTATTGCGTTTCCGTAGGTCTGCACGTGAGCTTGTTTATTTTGATAAGGCTAATTCATTGCACTTTTAACCCTGTGTTGTACACCTTAAAATACAATCACAACAATCACCAATCGGTCAAGAAGATAAGACACAGTGATAACGTAGTGTTTTTAATAATCTTATCAACGGAATTGTTTTGTACCACGTACTTAGCTTAATGTCTGTTCTCCTAAATCATTACTCATAGGTAGATATAGCTTTAATCATCTTTTTCTCTCTGATTCGGAACAATAGTTTTGCAAGTCATAAAAACTTCCTCTAATTATTTCGTTTCCAGTTGAGTGGTAAGTTGAATTGAATTAAAAATATTTCTTAACCAAGAATTTACACATAAGCAGGTATATTGTGACTGTTAATGGAGTAAGTATGGTTTACTGTGTAGTAAGGCCTTCATGTAAATTTTAAGGTTCAGTCTTGGCTGGGATACTTTTCCTGCTCGCCTCAAAAATGTTTTGAATGATAGACGCACAATTACACATCATGGAGTCATCATCATCGGTGTGTGCATCAGCAAACCATGCCTTTGTCTATGCTATTATTTTAGAAATATAAAGAAAAACAAAACCAGTCCTTTGTAAATATACCAAGCCAACATTAAATACATTACAGATAGATCCAACCAGTTCTAACTTTAGCAGAAAAACGATACACCGCAAAACAATCCCATCCAGTCACGAGAAACAGCAATCGTTAAAAGTTGTTTGGAGTTTTTCATCGCCCGTTTGTTTTGAGATCTCCACAAAGCAGAAAATGCTATTTACTTATTGCGCTTCGTTTACTTACAAGGTATTTAGGTTGTGTCGTCTCTTCTCAGTTTTGTATTTGGGAAATGGAATTTTCCTGTCGGGATAGGAGGGCGCAATTCCCAATCGGTTTCGAAAAAGGATGTTTTGTAATAGCCATTCAGTTTTTGTTTACTGTTGCCTCCTTTGTTTTGTGTTTTGATGGAGGGGCCATTAGTGGCTGTGTCTATTAATTTAAGGCGTCTGTTGAATGATGAAATATATTGGATTATGAATAGATAAGTAAATTAAGAGTATCTATTGCCTTTGTAGCCGGAAAGTTTGACACGAGCTAGATAAGAAAATAGCTGTTATAAGGCATAAGGGCTCTTTTCAATGGAGACTTGTGTGTTCACACGACTAGACTGTACAGTTTTGTGAGATCTTGTAATGTATTACTCAATTCTACGCAAAATTGTGTGTGCTACATTTTTTATTAAGCTTGAAATACTTCAGAAAGTTCACTTTTGAGTACCTAGACTGAAATAAAGAAAACTACTCTTGCAAAGCAAGATTTTTCTTAGAACTAGAACAAAGAAATAGGAATATTGGATCAGATATATCTACAGGGCTGCCTATTCCCTACATCCACTTCATGTAGCCGTCAGCCCAAAGTGCCCTTCGCTCTGAGCAGTATGTTTTTGTGGATATTCCTTTAAACGGACTCAAGACTATTTTACGGATCGTTGCGTGTGGACATTTCGAGTTATATCTCCTTTTTGTGGGGCATTCATTTCGCTTTCCTTTCTGGGCATGCCTTTATTATACGCATTTCCTCGACGCAAGGAAAGCTCGACAATACACCCAGTTTATACGTTTATCATAATAAAGTTAACTAAGCGTGACGCATCGCGAGAAGTATGTCTTATGAAGGGGTGATACGCTTTTTATTGCATTATGCTTTTTGATATGAGTTCGTGATAAACATAGATACCTGCTGACTTTAACGTTAACGATGAAAATATGAATTTTGCTGCAGCCATGCTCTCCTAACGCACATTTTATAATGGGTTAATATGTATATTATGATGCCCAGTATGTTGTGTCCCTTCAAATGAACCGTCATTTATCGTCACGATATAGCACATTATGTGGACAATCTAACAAGCTATGCGAAGTACGATTACGGTACAGTATGAATACATCTGTTTCATTAATATTTTGGATCAAAAAATGAGATGTATTGTAAATGTTCCTAGTTCCTTAAAATCCTTTTTTTATCATATAACACTTTATAGTCTCTAAATAATGCTTGACAGAGTAACACAAAAATCTGTTTACAGTATGATTAAGCAAGTCAAATAACAAATGGCGAGAAAGTAGAGTCTAAAAGGAAAAAAAAAAACAGAAATGTATAATCACAGACAAGTTTAAAAATAAATTTAACACCCCTTGCTAATTAACAAGGAAGTCGCAAGTCGGAAACGAAAAAAGTAAACGAGAGGGAAAAAAAAGCGGCTAAGGTATTTATTGGGTGGAATTACCGAAGGAAACGAACTATTTACTCACCGTAGAGTTCCTCTGAAGACCAAATATTTTGAATGAATTACAAAACGAATAATAAAAATAACATTGTGTATTTTACCTAAATGTTTGCCGTTCCAAACTTAAATACAAAACAATAATATTGAGAGCACGCGATTTTTTACCCACTCCAGTCTTTAGAGTTAGCTGTAGTTTAAAAAAAATACATTATTCTTTATTGTTTTGAAAATGAATTTCCAGTTTGTTACCCAATAGCGGTATTGGAACCCTAATGATTATATCGCTAACGGGCGTACAGTTTACTTTTCATTAGCCGGTTGTGCTGTTGACGCACCTAGTTTTTGTGGTTGTGTTGACTTTCAGCGGTTCTGCGCGTACTGACTTTTGGTCGACACACAATGAACTATGGTTTTATTATTACCGACCGACTGCAACGGGAATGTAAATTGGTATTTACTACTCCGATTGTTGGCTGAATTATTGGCAGTTGTGCAATCATTTGAGTTTATGCCATGCCTTATAACCACTTACGGTGTAGTCCTCTCTTTCATTTTCCCTGGAAAAGAAAATAACGGCAAATATTTGTAGCGATAAAATTAGATAGTTTACAACATTTACTAAGAATTCCAAGACTCAAATTATTTCTTAAAATAGTATCTCTGAAAACACAATCAACTATCTTTGACTAAAATTAGATTTTTAGTTGGTTTGGAACCAACAAATAGTTATTTGATTGAGAATTTATTGTTTGGAGATCAGCACGGCGTCGAAATCAAAATTGAAGTAACATCTACTGTGAATTTACATTATTTCCAAGAAATACAAGATGGTAAAGACATTCCCGAGAGACGCCAGTCTTTCTGTGAAAAAAAAAAATCGGTATTTGGAATAACATTATAAACTTTTCGATACCAAAAATGCCTACCTATCTGCTTGTAAGTAGTGTGATTTATTTAGATTACAAATGAATTGGATAAACGATTTTCTCATGTACCTACTTATATTCCAAGAAAATCATTTATATGCACGTTCAATTGAGCGCTCAAGCTTAGCTCGCTCAGCTTAAAATCAACTCGGCTAATTGGTCAGTCGGTTTCGTAGCCTTTTGGTGGATTTATTTTGAGTTAATTAGTCCCAAAATTTCCGTCGCAAACAATTTTAAGAGCCTGATTACGAAGTAAACGAGTTCAGTCAAGGTTCTCTCCAAGTTCAATGGGAACGTTACCGGTAATATTTTAGCTGTTTTATTGAGTTGAGGTTTCTTTAGCGTGTATTTTTTTTTATTTTAAATTAAGCCTTGTAATTAACATGGAAATTATACATGTGTTGGCCTACCTAATGGGAATTATAATATTTTAAAGAAATGTGCAGATACGCACAAGGGACCTCCACAGTTCAGTAATATTTTCAATACTAATATAATTATTTGTTATGTTTTTACAAATTAAATTAACCCGCTTGTCACTGGACGTAAATATTAATATTATCAAAATGGTTCTCATCTGACCGAATTGCGGCATTTGTTCTTTATGTGGATCAAACTCCACATATCCATTGTGTTTGAATAAACATTTCAATCGAGAGGTTTCATTGGCAGTGGCCAGTCGACCGGAGCGAACATTCAGCTCTTTTTTACGGTACACTGGCTCCCGATGAATGAACTGAATGAACTGCCGCTGGGTTATTAGACCCCACCCGCAACGTAGGGTTAAACTAATATACGGAAAACATACTGCGAGCTAACGACTCCGCTCGAGGGCTATGAAATTTTCATTTGCTCAGTTCACGTTCGATCCAATTGTGAGCGATTGCGTTGAATGAAACCTGAAACCTTCACAATTCTTTCAAAGTTGAGGTCACTTGTTGTTGTTGATGGTAGAGGGAAGTAGTGCACTTCGTTAGATGTCGATAAGTAGTGTTAAAGACACACAAGACGCTTAACAGACAAACTTAAAACAACCCTGTTTTCCCGTCGGGAGTTAAAATGTACATAATTTTATTCCGCTGAAAAGAGCCACAATCCATCTAGTATAATTAATAAAGTTGCGAGTGTGTTTTGTGTTACAAAAACAAATAATGGTAACGGGGCGTGCCAACTCTGTACCTCTGTGTTTAACCGCCTGTTCGAAGGGAAGTAAGTGTATAGAGTTTGGTGAAGCACTCAAAGTTGGAGAAGCAGCCGTCAAAAGTTCGAGAGAGCATCAAACGAGATAGTCATGGATGACTGACAGATTAAATTTTCATCCCCGCAATATGCCGAAAGAAAAGTTTGACACCTTGTCTATTCGGGTTTCCGATTACCGATTTCAATTTGGACGTGTTCAATAAAGGCTATTATCATATTTAGGCTGAGTTTTACCAACTTATTTTGACGGTACCTTTAACAATAACCGATGATTTTTGTATGGAGTTCGACAGATTTTTGACGTTTGTCAAAGTTAAAGTAATATGGTGCAACTCAGCCTTAGAGATTGGTTGTAAAGGACTCTAGGCCGCTTCAGCGAAATTTAGGGTTCTTCAACTGAATGACAGGGCGACAGGAGAGTATTGCGAATGTATATTTAATAAACTAGATGCATATTACAGAATGATACTCAACACTAGGCTTTTTGGTTGAGTTTCAATTGGTTGAATTTCAATTTTTCGAGATAATTTAGGTATGAATATTCAATCGATTTTTAAGCGTTGTTTATTCAACCTTCTTTTTCGATTGTCGAAAAATAATACGATGGTAGGTAAAGGGAAAATGCGTTCAGGTTTAGTCTAAAGAAGACTTTCATAGATTAAAAAAAAATAATTTCTGTTATTTGAAGTTATGTAAAATACTTAATTAAAAAAAAACCTTTTGGTAAAACACTCAATTTTTGTTTGTTGTATTCGGTCAACCACCAATCAAAGCAATGTTAGTTATTCTGAAAAAAAAAGGCGAATAAAAGTCTACCATTTGTGTGTAAAATAAAAAAGATTTAATTTTATAACTACTTACGTCTATGGTTTAAACACATACTCGTGCTTAGTTATCTTTGTTATATTATCTAGTATTATTATATTCATAATTCAGTCCCTAAAACATGTCACATATCAGGTAGTTCTATTTATTTCAATATAGTTCTCCCGGAGCAAGGATGTTTCGCACTTTAATGTGATCCCAGGTCCGCGCGCTCCCCCGGGGCCCTACGTCTAAGTTAGGTTTAAGTTAGAGCGGGCCTGCTCTATGAGTCTCGTGTGGCACATTCGGAGTGATTTTTTTGGTCACACCGTGTCCCTGTAAATAATTCTGATGTAGAACTTTTGGCTTTTAGTAATACATAGACAAAATATTGAATGCATATGTCTGTATTCTGACGGTTTTAAAATTAAAATAATTTGTATAAACATTGGCTCCTTGAATATACGCGTCCCGTGTTTATATTGCCCTTATTCGAAACCGTCCTAAATTTCAAAGGCGCAACAAATAAATTCCTTGTAGAAGAATACGTTCACTGAATTCTCGCGAATTGATTAAAGTTTAACATTTAACAGCCAAACGGAGGGTGCTACCCCAGCACAAGGAAATTTTGAAAGCTCGTGTGAAATTCAATAGAAAGACTACAATGTCAACTCGAAAATATTTTATGCCGGCACCGAGTCCGTATCACGTAGCAGCTCCTCTTCGAAATGCACAAAATAAAACACCAAACAAAGAATACGAAACTGCAATCGTAAAGTAGCCGTCGCCAACCTATGCAAATAGAAAATTTAAAATTCGAATTGATTCGGTAAAATGGAATATCTCGGAATAAGCCTTTTCCATTAGCGGAGTCGCGGGACAGCACTAGAAACGTCAATTTGCTATATTAATTAGTCAGTCTTGCGCCAAAATAATCGCAATTAAATATTCAAATTTGGAAGTGCAGAGCCGTGTCGCTGCAGCGGCGGCAGCCTCGCGCTGTCACGAGTTGCATTCGGCTTGTCGGCGGAATGAACATGTCTGGCCCGTGGTGTTCCAGGAATAGCATCGAACGGGACAGGTCAAACGGAAATAAAGCAAGCTGCACTCAGCGAAGTTTGGACATGTCTGATAGCTTTACTGGCGGCTCGTGAATAAAATACACGCTATTTCTGTTTGCCTTTTTTATTCCATTTTGAACACTATTGTGGCGATTGTCGTTTATGGAAATAATGCTTGCGGAAGTTGTGAGCGTCCATTAAGTTATTATTGCCGTTTTCAGGAAAACTTATAGGTAGTTTGAGAGATATGAGTATGGTTCCTCCATTTTGCCACGGTAGCGATAAAGCTCTTAAGCCCTACTCGTAGAATTGCGTAAGAATGGCTTAACTAATTAGAAAGTGTGTTTTTATAAGACATGTTTCCTACCTATCTACGTACCTACCAGTAAAAGGGAGAAACATACCTTTATAAATAGTTTTCGTGATGTAATGCATTCTAAGAACTAGCTCCATTTAAATTCGAGTCGACGTCGCATGCGAAATATCAGCCGTATATTACATGAAACCAGAACCGAATTCATAAATTGCCGACAGGCTTATTGCCAATTCGGGGTTCTCACGCTATCTTCGGGTTCTCTTCCAAGAGAATCAATTACACCGTTCATACGTCATCCGATAACAATTGCACGGCAAGTATCTTGGCACTGCGGGCCGCAGAAAATATATTATGGAGGCGAGCGGTTTACAGTGTGCGATAAAACGGACGAATTTGCATCGAGAATCGAACCAGAAACCAGACGGTCCGCAAATCGACGATCGTAAAACGATCCGCTGGTCACCGGGCTCATGAATAAAGAGCCGGCCGACCTTAGCGTAAAAAATTGATAACATACGGCCAACTCGTTAAAATATTAACGTCCAGCCTGCGCGCTTCAACAATATTTTAAATCCGTTTTTTCCGTAGCTAAAATTGATGTATTCATGCAAACAAACTTTTGCGATAAGTGTCAATAATGTACTGGATCTAAATCTTGTCATAGATTAGTATTTTTTGGTTAGCAAATACTGCATCGCATATTTCATTTCGTAGTTAAGGTACGAGTATGTCACGTGAAAACATTTGATATTATCTACCGCACCTTCTACACTGTGCTGAAAAAGGTATTCCATATTTTTGGGTTAGTAGAATCCTGTAATAAGCCCCAACAGCTGCGTAAAAAAACAAGAAAAGGAAATTATACCGCTGCATCTATTTATGAAAAACGACACTCGGGTCCTGTGTGGATGAGACCACTGAAAAATTGTTCGTATTGTTTGAAAGATAAGGTTTAGTTCGTTTCGGGCAGTTTTTTGTGATGCGCACATTACATTGTGGTTTCTGGAGTCACGTTCAGACAATATTTGCTGTATAAAATTCAGCAACTGAGTCTGTTGTAGGTACGATGTGTACAACAAGTACCAACTCATCACTGTTGCACTCTTTAGTATTTTAAGCTGCTGTGAAAATATTTTCAGTTTATTACTACACTCAGCTGAGTACAAATGGAATGCTCTTTTCTGTGAAAATTGTTTGTTTATTATACAGCATATTCTTATTTGGAATACCTAGTACAATTAAATATGACTTATCGATAACAAGCCACAGCTGTAGAATAATTTGATGTTTGGGATCTCCTTAAGGGGCTGTGAGCAAAAGCCTCTTTGCTTTTTCATTTTATTTAGGTACGCCTAAAGACAGTCACATAGTATGTCAAAATACTACTGCTTTTTATATTTTATTCACGGGTTTAATGTTCATATTCACAATTTTGTTATTACAAAACTCATATCAAAGTTTATCCAATCCGTGGTACGATGACAGTTTGCATCTAATATGCTCTCAAAATGGTACATTTCATGATGAGTACAAAATGTTAATGAAAATAACTTTCAAGTGTAAACGTTAGTTACCTACTGTTTAATACTAATATTATATGTAGAGTCAGAGCTGAGATATCAGCACAGAATAAGTAATAGTACCAAGATAGCAGTCAGTTAAATTTAATTAAAATGTCATTTTAAATTCAGATGAACTTCCGACGACCCAGCGTGATACTAAACTAGTTGAGTTATGTGAAATTATATTACTTGAAATTGGATAAGCAAGCCTTGTTTATTGAGTTTTTTATTATTTTAAGTATTATTTTGAGTGGCTGTTGTATTTTTGGCATGTTTACCTATTAGTTAGAGAATATACCACTTATACTTCATTTCGAATTTGAGCCTAATAGTTGAGTGAAAGATAATTAGATGTCTAGTGTTTTACTCAGTCTGTGCCTGGGGTACCTATGGGTGCGGCGCGGGCGGGTGTTTTTGTAACGTCAAACGTCAGCGAGACATCAGACATGCTTCAGTGGGTCTAGTCAAAATGCCATCGCAAACCAATAGGAAGTTTTCACTAATGTCTGTCGCCGCGTCACCAGTAATTCGATTCGATCGGAAAATGGCAGCCAAAATGCACATTGAACCACCAACGACGCGGCGACATAAAAGTTCATTCAAAATCGAATAAAAGTTAAAAAATGTCTATGACTTTGCGATTGTTTTTACTTTTTTTAGCTTTTTTTTTTTAAATTAGTTTCTTCCTTCTTTCTGTGGGTCTAGTCAAAATGCCATCGCAAACCAATGTGAAGTTTTCACTAATGTCAGTCGCCGCGTCACCAGCGATTCGATTCGATCGGAAAATGGCAGCCAAAATGCACATTGAACCACCAACGACGCGGCGATATAAAAGTTCATTCAAAATCGAATAAAAGTTAAAAAATGTCTATGACTTTGCGATTGTTTTTACTTTTTTTAGCTTTTTTTTTTAAATTAGTTTCTTCCTTCTTTCTGCTCTCTGTTTACGTCTATGCTTCGCTGTCAAACTAGCTGTCAAAACGACATCGCGATACGGATTTGTCAAAACAGCCTTAGGGTGGGTTGCACCATCTTAGTTTAACTTTGACAAACGTCTAAAATCTGTCAAACTCCATACAAAAAACACCGGTTAACGTCATAGTTACGGTCAAAGTTAGGTGGTGCAACTCACCCTATTGGTTTTCGATATAATCGAAGCTTATCACCGGGGTTTAAGTAATCGCAATGAAAATGGCGGGTGTTGCGATTCGATTCGATTTTGATTGAGTCTTAAATGCATGTTGGCTAAGCCTTTGTATGGGAAATTTCAAACCAGTCTTTCGATTATCGATAGGTAGGGCTTTGCGATTCGATTTTTTGCCGTTTGACTAAGCCTTTTTTGTTATCGACCTCTTTTGCGATTTGTTTATTTGTTTGCGACTGGTTTGCGATGGGTTTGCGATTTTAAAGTGCGTTTTGACTAGACCCGCAGATTTGTAAGCTCTGTCACGTCACAATATGACAATGTCACCCGTCCCCTGCCGCTCCCATTCCTGAGGCACTGACTGAAGGAGTTCAGCGCTAGCTAAACTTTTTTAGATATCAAAATTTTATTTTATTAGGAAAATCAAGGTAGTTTAATAATGTTTTGAACGCGATAAACATCGAAGAATTTGTATCGCTCTACCGGCTTTGTAGGGGACATGGTTGTGTTAGGTTTCACGGGTACGTGCTTAATAAACCCGCGTCAAACATTCCCGGTCAATATTGTGACAACGTGATCGCCTCTTGTTCGTTAGGGCCGTGTCGGTAACGGACCGGGCGAATTATAGGTATTATGTGGTATATGAAATTAATTAACATCGTTAGATCGATACTGTAATGTAACTTATGTATTAACAACCACTTTTTCTGTGAATGTCGACTTTTCATATAATTTGAAGCTACTTTAAAGTACAGTCAAACTTTGTTTTCAGTGAAAAATCAATTTATGAAAAACACATAACCTAAATATGTAGGTTTGTGAGTCACGTAAGATCATTCATATTACTACATGTTTATTATACAATAGTACAGTGAATTATGAATATTTAAGAATATTTTTATTAACAACTCTCAAGGCGAAGTGATTTCCTACATTTTAAGTTGTGAAAGACTAAAGTTTAACTTGTGAAGTAAGGTTGTCTTATACAGCAAACACGAGCCAATCAAGATCAATCTCGACCGTTAAGAACACGTCCGCTCTTGTTAGGGGAAAACTTTTTAATTAGACACTAGTTTCTTTGGAAACTATCTCACAGCACAATTAGAAAAGCCAGATTATAGGTTGCGCTACAAAAGTTGAGGCGAAACGAAAGTTATTCTCACACTGACGTAATATTTGATTTCAGAACACGCAAATCAGTCAGAATACGTAAGACTTCAGCGCGACTACAGTATGCAGCTATACAAATCTTTGCTTGTGTTGATCGCCTCAACTCTTGCTGGGCGACCTATAATGTTCTTCTGTTTTCATCGTGTGTGGCGTAACTACTGAGGTGTCAACCCTGGTTCAAATTGGTTTTCCCTGCTTTATATTCAAATCGGTCAATCAAGTTAATTAAACCTTGTGTGACGTTTATTTTACAACGTTTAAACCAAACTAGTAACAATTAATTGCACCGAGTGATTTTTCAATTTCGTTTTTTCTGAATAAATAAAAATATGTATGTTGTAAAAGGCTACTTAATACGATGACAGTTTCTTTCAGATATTTTAATGTTTTATCTAATTGTAGTAATAATGATAAGTATACTGTTTTCTTTGACATTTGCCCGTCGAAGTTATTTATGTGGGTTGCTTAATTGTTAAAGCCTAAGATGAAATTGATGGCGGCGTGTGTCGGAATCGTAATTTACTTCTATACTTCTACGCCTTAATGAGTACTGTAATATGAGCGGTGATACTCGTTGTTTAAGAGTTGTTTCGCACTACGTTTACGATACGAATATGATCATAATTTGTCAAAATACGGTCCGGAGTAGTAGAGCTATTCGTATGGCAGTTTACGCATTGAGATCCATCATTAATTATCTAGCAATTTTTTTAAATGCGTACTTTGACGGATTTGAATCAGACGGGACCACAAAACCACTCTAAAACGTTTGTTTACAGGTATGTAATGTTGTTGATTTGGAACTTCAAAGGATATAATTACTGTACAACATTAATTTCAGAAGGCAATTACGTTCAGGGCTCCATGTAAATATCAAGTTCTTTTATTATTTTTATGAAAGGACCACGCAATATCATCGTAGCTACATACTTTCATTCCAGAAACATAAACCTTTTGTATTATTTCCATTACAACAGAAAGGAAACAATACAAAAGAAAAGCATCTTCAGACGATGGACCCACAGATGTGTACCCTAACTAGGGGCCGAAGTACCTTGGGAATTAGTACCTTAATATTTTTTGTCTCTGAGGGAATCCTTTACATTTAAGTTGGGAGAGCAGCCGTAAATTATGTTTATCCCGCATTTTTATCGCGGGAACGTGACTATGCTTATATCTGTTTTTGAGAAGCGTAAAAGGTGAGGCAAATTTGTGAAGTAAATACGTGTAAATTTAATTTCACCTTTGCTGTTGGTACTATTGTTTTTATGTATTTTTTAGACTGACACGCATCTCTAGTCAATGGTCACGTATCAGCTACCTTGTAAGTAATTTTAATTTAATAAAAACTATACCTATATTTTACCATGAGTTTTTTTGATTTTGTGAAACCTAAAGGCTGATTTACACGGGTTAGTTAGATAGGTAAGTAGGTAACTAAATTATTAACATAATTTTAAGTGATTAATTGCGTGTAAACAGTACTTTGCTACTTAAAATTTAGTTGACAACTAAATTTTAACTTGCCACTTGCTACTAAATTGTGTGTTTACACGCAATTAATCACTTAAAATTAAGTTAATAATTTAGTTATCTACTTATCTACTTAACATGTGTAAATCAGCCTTATGACATCGAATCGTTCGTAATCGTTTTTATATCTCTGACAGTCTGCGTTGCGAAGTATGATAATAGTAGGTACCTAAGCTCTGCCTAATTAATGTATTACGGCGGGTATGAGTTCATGCTCATTACACTAAAATTCGTGCAGGATGGGAGCTTAGTTGCTAACAATCAACATGTATAGCTAGTGAAACGACCAACGAAACCTAACTAGTTATAATGCTAATAATAAAATGTTTATTGCTCTATTAATGTGTAGATAGCGACCGCCAAGCGAACGCATTACAGCGCGCACGCTATGCGCTGATTTAGGTAACTAAATGTATTTTAACTATAAACTGAACATGTTCAGGCGATCGTAATCGGGTTGCGTTTTCACGGAATATAACAATCAATTTAATTTCGTTTAATATTGGATGTTGAGTATTATTAGGTACGTACCTACCTACTACATAATTTGCCAATTTGGTAAGTGTACCATTCAATTAGCACAACAACATTATGTTTTAGTAATAAATTAACGTGGTTTAGCTATTTTAATGTGGTACCCGTACTACTACCTAGATATTGTCGTATTCTACTGTTATAATTTGTTAATTAAGTATCATATACATATACCTACTGAGTTGGATACAATAATTCTATAAATTGGATACAATAATAAGTAGGCTCTACAACATCATTGTCATTCATTAAAATTTAATTGAAACAAGATTTATCAGTAGTCAATGAATTAATTAATTTCCCAAAAACATAAAGAAAAAGAAGTGTCCATTATTTCCGAGGTTCACCCGCAAAGTAAACGGTTTTTGAAAATTTAAGATAAAATTTCCATAATAACCGGCGGAACCCTCTTGAGTCTGCCGAAACTTTTTAAAGGATAGAAATGATTGTTTCATGCCCGGGGTGCTCCTGTATTTTTGCTCATTAACTTCCCCGAACTCCAGTCGAGTTTATTATTGAAATGAGCGGGACAAAAGTCGTCGGATTCGTCGCAGGTACAGATTTATTTGTAGATATCGTAGATTAGGATTCAACACGCCTTTGTGGTTTTGAATTAATTTTCAGGTGACAAATTGAATTTTGTAAGGCGCTAGTGTTTGACAAATGTTTAACTATTCCGAACACGCAATTAAAAATATACAGGGTGTCCCAAAAAGTAGTGTCAAGCCAAAGCCCAGAGGTAGAGCATCACTAGGGCTACCCGAATCACCCCAATGTATGCTCTGTGTTTTTTGATAGTTTTCGAGTTACTATGATTGATGACCATGTATGTCTTTATTTGACTAAGTAGAAAAAAAAATATTTTCCTATTGCGTTGAGTATTATATTTAAATATGTTGTGATGCGTTGGGTCAAAGCGATTTATATTCCATACAAAAATCATTCACAAAAAACTCAAAATTATGAGCGTGTAATCACGTGGACATATTATTTCAAAGTCTTATTACTCAAAAATAAATCTAGTTCTTCCGGCAATGCATTTTAGAACATCCGTCATGGCTTTTTACTGCGGGCGGTAATTTAGCCGGCAGTGTGAACCCGCCGTAACTCATAACCAGGTGCCGGATTTACGCCCACACAATATGTTATAAAAATCCCGCCCATTTTATTTTACGGTCATACATGATAGGTTTTTTATTTCGCAATGTATCCTCTTTCGTATTTTTAAAGAAGTCCGAAATAATTTTCTGTCTGTAGTCGTTCGGACCGTTAAAGAGACCCAGATATATTGACTTACCTTTATTTCCAACTAGCTGACCCGGCGAACTTTGTTCCGCCTTAATGGCAATAAATAAGCAGACTTTTTTTTTAAATTTCGAACGGGAAAAAAAGTATCCTATGTCCTTCTCCTGGCTCTAAACTACCTCCCTGACAATTTTCAGCTAAATCGGTTCAGCCGTTCTTGAGTTATAAGCGAAGTAACTAACACGACTTTCTTTTATATATATAGATGTAAGTAACTACAGGATGATCTTGAAATTGTTGGCATCCTTTTAATACAAGACTTTAGTCATGATACATACTTAGTACATTCCCCAAATATGTGACAAATCCAATGAGTTAAAATTTCAATATTTAATATATTGTACAGACGACAGCACATTTAGCTTAATATTGTGGCATCTTATTTCGATGTATTAATTGTTATTTTGCAACAAAATGTATAGTCTGATATGCTGTTGACTGAACAAAAGTTTTAAACTCTTTATAAGGGCACACTAATACAAAATACATGGTAGAAATAATAACAAATAATCTTATTGGATTTGTCTCATATTTGGAGAATGCACATGAGTAGATTCTTTTATTAAAAAGAAGCCAACGACTTCAAAGTCACCCTGTATATGGTCCAATACAAACGTTGAATTGAATATCGTAGATCGTAGTAGGTAGTTCCAAGAAGCTATCAACTAATCGCCCGCAACTTGCTCCGTAGCCGAACTGCTACGAATGCTACGTACTACGACGCTACGAAACTTGTCCGAGAATCAAGTCAGTCCGATCACTGTACAGTGTACGTACAGTGTAGACATGGTAAGTGCTTTAGAGAAACTTTCGAAATGTTGTACTAAGGTTTTTTATAGTGTTCACAACATGTAGAGTATATGCACATTTTATGAGTAAAAGATTGATTGAAATTGAGATAGTACATGCATGCACATTTTATGAGTAACAGATTGACCTGACACATAAGAGACGGTAGTCGTTAGGGGGCGTCCATTAATTACGTGAGACAATTTTGGCAATTTTTCAACCTCCCCGCCCCCCTTGGTGAGATTTGGTGAGATTTTTCCAGACCCCCTCCCCCTCCCCACAATCTCACGTGAGATTTATTAAAATAAATATTTGCAATGTAAATGGGTTATCTATGCTTCGATTAGGATATAATATTTAAAAAAAAAGTTTCTTCTAATTTCTTCATTGTTTAGACGATTTAGAATAAAAAATTGAATAATTTATCATTATCATCTTATAATATATTTATTTTTTTAATTTATAATAACCTAGTTATCTCGCAATTTGACCCTTTTTCATGCTGAAAAAAAATTACGTGATATTTGTCGAGACCCCCCCTCTCCCCTGCGTGAGATTTAGTGAGGTTTTTCTTGACCCCCTCTCCCCCCTAAACGTCTCACGTAATTAATGGACGCCCCCTTACTTATCTTTTCATGAATTACAATACAGTTCAAAAACATACCTACCTATTTTAACTAAAACACGCTGATTTGTGGAGGTCAAAACTGTTTTCAATGAAAAATTTATTGTGAACTTTTCAGTTTTTTTTTTCATTTTCAGCTGTTCTATTAATGTCGGGTGTTAAAATATAATGTCAGAAGCTTGGTTCATCACCATAAGCATACTTTGGTAGCAGTCCGCCGCGGAGCTTTAATATTTGAGGCGTGAATGTGGTTACGCGGAGAGTTGCCGAACTAGTCAGTATTTATGTTCCCGTGTATCCGCAAGTTGGATTCACTTCGCCGAAGTTGTGTGTGTTTTGTATGCATAGCTCAAGTGTGTGGCCGACCTGATCGCCGAGGGTTTTCGGAGAAGTTCTCGATTTCTCGGAGAAATCTTTATGCGATTTCGTTTACCACAGCTATCGGATGTCTGCAGTTATGGAAATACAAATCGAAATATATTTTACATTATAGAATACTGTAGTCATAATCAAGCAGCTTATGTTACGAGAAAAATACGACACTATTATTATATTATTTTAGCCTGGTAATTTATTTTTGAATTGTATTATATGCTGCATAATGTTTAATCCGGTAGATAACCAGCATATACTATATCCCGCGCCCTTTAGTCGTTCATAAAATACGTACGGCTACTTTCCATCTTAGGCTGTTGCTACACAATACGTTGTGTGCTTCTCAGCCTTCTTGCTAAGATCAAAGTGTAGTAGTGTAGCGTAGTCGGTGCGTCAATAAAATAGGTAAATTTATTGTTCCATTAACACTCCAATTACTTAACCTAACCCTAATATTCCCCCTCTGCGCTCTCTTGCTATGTAGCGTAGGCCACGAATTTACTTACTGTGGGCGGGCTCCCTTTGTCGAAAATAAAATTGTAAATTAGATGGTAGACCAATAAAAGCGGTCTCAGCAGTCTTAACAACTATTTTTATAGGTAAGCCTTTTAGAATGTTAATGGTTTAAAGTTTTTTTTCCGTGGAAGACCAGCTTCTTGACATGCCCTATCAAGCATTTTGGCACAATATTACTTGACTTATGGTCCTATGTCCCCTAGATGGGGCAGAGGGCGTCCACAACAGTCCTCCATCTCGTTCGGTCTTGAGCTTCTCGCTTGATCTCGCTCCAGGTCTTGCCGATCTTCTTCGCCTCGTCCGCTACTGTGCGCCGCCAAGTTTGCCTGGGTCGACCACGTTTGCGTTTTCCTTGGGGATTCCAATCCAGAGCCTGCTTAGGGATGTGATCGGGGTCCCTTCGGAGAGTGTGGCCAATCCAGTTCCACTTGCGGCGCTTGATCTGCTGGTCGATCGGAATTTCGTGGCAGCGTTCCAATAGCTCGACGTTGGAGATTTTCTCGGGCCAGTATATGCCGAGAATTCGGCGAAGGCAGCGGTTGATGAAGACCTGCAGCTGGTGCGAGATAACCTTTGTGACCTTCCACGTTTCACACCCATAGAGCAGAACGGATTTAACGTTGGACCCGAATATTTTGATCTTGACCCTTCGGGTCAATTTCCGTGACTGCCATATGGGGCGAAGTTGTGCGAAGGTAGCTCTGGCCTTGGCAATGCGCGAAGTGATGTCCTCTTCGGTACCTCCAGTTTCTGACACGACGCTCCCGAGGTAGGTGAAATTGTGGACTCGTGCCACATCCTCTGCACCAATCCGGCACAATATTACCTCCCATTTATTTGTCCTGAACCTACTGTTAAATGTTTTTCTGTGTCAATTTGAATGAATTACTCAAAATAAATTCTACCTTATTTATTCGCTTCAAATCAGTCCACATATCATAATTCCCTCATCCTTAATTTATTGCTTAATGCAAATGGATTCGCGAAAAATTGGTTGCACAGCATAAAAGAGTTGGAAATGTAATTCATCTTTCAGAGATACGAATATTACGTCAGAGGAAATGTGCTGGCAGTGTAAATCCGCCTTAAGCCGCTGTTTTGAAATATTTAACGTGGCGCGACCGTTTGCTCAAAGGGTTTTATCGTCCGAAATTAAATTGTCCACGTCGAGTGTCAAATTATGTCAAAGATACCACAAATAAGGGACTCAATTTGGAAAGAAGTTCAGCCACAGAATAATAATAAGTACTACGTACAGAAGTTTTACTTCGCGAAGGTATTTAAAAAAATGTATGCTCAATGTCATTAACAATATGGTGTAATTTAGCCTGTCTCAAGAGTCAAGCACCATTTTGTTGACAAACGTCAGTGATCGGCACTGCGCCGAAGCTATAGGGCTGACTTCGGTAAAATGATGTGACGTGAGGTGCCAAACTGTGGAAAATGGCGGAGGAAATACATGATTTAGCATGAATTATCATGAATAATATTAACTATTTATTTACCTCTCAGTGTCTTGAGGCAACTTAAAAAAGTACATTCTGTGTTTTTATTATTATTTAGGCAGTTAAATACTGCACAGTATTTAGTACACCATTTTCTTTATTTTCTTCCATCATACACAAGAATACGCGTGCGTGGTGAGTCAATGTTCGCTCGTATGTGAGACCTTGTCGAATAGTATCCTGTAGGTGGGCCATCGTGCGTGTTTTGTTTTCGATGTAAACTCGCGGAGATGAACCGGCCTGGTTCAGCTAACAATGAATTATGAACGGGTCGCGGAATTGAGGTGTGGCGGCAGCAGTTTGTAATGTTCTTTTGGATGAGGCTTTATAACATTAATTGGTAATCTAAAGGTTACTGGTAATGTGATTTTAGCTTTAACCCATTGATAAACCAATTAATTAAAATCACAGCTTATTGGTAATTATCATAATCGACTTCTATTAATATCCGTTGTCTAGTACCATAGTACATACTTACCTACAAGCTTTGCTTAGTTTGGGACTAGAAGCGTAATGTAAAATGTCCAAGGATATTTATTTATTTGTAAAATTAGTTTCGTAATAACTTCACTGCGGTTGCGTTGCGGTACTACTCAACATGTCGATTTTTAGTTTACATGCCACTCAAAGACATTGCTTTATCAAATAATTGGTAACAAAAAATAAGTGTGCGATACCAAATACACTTGTGCTCGCAGAAATATGAAATCTCCGAGGGCCAATAGAACGCTGTTCGATTGTAGCTTTCGCTTCGTGAAAAAATAAAAAGATTTCTTGGCGCAGAACGAATCCGCGCGAGTTATCGCTTCAAATATAAAAACTTGGAATATGAAGTCAATACTATTTCACGAAAAGAGCTTTAGTAAATAAAGTTTTTTTAGAATTCCTACGTGTAGAAAGCGTTATTTATAGTAACAAAAGACCGAAATAACTTTGCCCTGAAAGTGTATACTCGTACAACTAATCCTCCTGAACCCGTACTACATATATTGACAAAGCGCCATATCGAAACATAAATTTCTGCGGCATATATCGTATTTAACACAAGAGGATTGATGCTTCAAAGGACAATTTAACCAATTCAATAGACCGTTTAGGCACTTTACGGTAATGACTTATTAATTTACTGGAGCCGCCTAAATACGCGCTGCGGAGCGAGTATTAACTACATCATAACAATAATCGAAGACTATTAGCACCGAACCGATTACAGAAATTAAACCCGATTCAAATAATAAGCGAGTGTTTCGTTCGATTGAACCTCTCA
This sequence comes from Ostrinia furnacalis, assembly GCF_004193835.3. Classification (NCBI taxonomy): domain Eukaryota; kingdom Metazoa; phylum Arthropoda; class Insecta; order Lepidoptera; family Crambidae; genus Ostrinia; species Ostrinia furnacalis. The sequence continues at coordinate 343,826 of NW_021131592.1, read as the reverse complement.
TTTTGGGAATCGCACCGAAATCGATACAACCCAATTCACTATTATCAACTTTTTACATGATATCAATAAGGTCTCATTTCCAACGCAAATATGGTTTCCTTCTCGATACAGAGTTCTTGCTAATTCCAATTCGCATGTGGCGATGACGGCAACTTTTATTTTTTGGTACTTCCCTATTGGAAGAGTAGTGCTGAGAATATTTAGAATGGGATCAAAATATAATTTTATCGTTAATTGAATCTGGATTAAGATTGTAACCATCCGTAAATTAAGTCCTATCCGAAAAGTAGCAGAAATATTAATAGACTTAAAGGGAAATCCTTTTTGTCTACCTATATTTAATAATTGATCTTTGTTTAACGCTCCCTGATCATGCAATGTTGCACCGCAGTTTGTAATTTCCAGCTTGTAGCAATTAGAATAAGGAAATTATTTCCTCTATTTAATATTCAGAATGATTTGAAACTGTAGGATAAAATATCCTTCGTTTTGAAATAAATTACGAATTTTGAAATAAATATCTATTATTTAAGGCCGAGTTGCACCACTCAACTTTGACCGTAACTATAACGATAACTGGTATTTGTATTTTTTGTATGGAGTTTGACAGATTTTTCAGTGACAGGCATGACAATGATGTAAAGTAGGACCTAATTATGAATTGAAATCTACGAAATAGTAAAGCTCTTGATTGTTCATTTTGGTAGCATAAGTGTTGATTAAAGAGACTGAGACTTGAGAACTGGAATGCAAAAATTCAAGTTCTATTTGTGCATTCTATAAGTTTCATAGCCCTATGGTCGCCGGCAGCGAGTGCCGAGCGGGGCGCAATCGGCCCACCCTAATTACCGCCAGTAAAAACTAATTGCAAGCGAGCCGCCTGCATGGGCCGCTAATGCACTGAGAACCGTCGAGGGCAGATTTTAAATAAAACAATCACGAGGTTTGTATTATATGACCTCGTGATGTTTTGCACTTCATAGAGATATCTCAGACAGACTGTGTTTTTTATTCGTTCGTTCGTTCGTTTCAGTCAAAAGACGTCCACTGCTGGACAAAGGCCTCCCCCAAAGATTTCCACAAAGACCGGTCCTGCGCCGCTCGTATCCAGGCACATCCCGCGACCTTCACCAGATCGTCAGTCCATTGAATTTAGTAGAAATGGAGTTATGTAAATCTTATTGAATTCGGATGATTCGGGATTAGCGTGAACCTAATAAAATACTCAAATAAGACTTTTATAAAAATATATTCAGTAAACCTGCTGCAAAAATAATATCTGAATTTTATTTAATTTATTAATAACATATATTTAACCGTTACATATTTGATTAAATAGTGTCTTAAATCCCCTTGAGGTTTGTCCAGACACTATTGTTCTCTATACAAATAGAATAAACGTTTTAGTATAAGCATCCACAACTTACTTATATGCTATAACTAGCTTTTGCCCGCGGCTTCACCTGCGTGAAATTTAGTTTGTCACATATCGTCATAAATTATAGCCTATATGTTATTCTGGGTTATAAATAATAATACTGTAAAATTTCATCAAAATCCGTTCAGTAGTTTTGCGTGAAACGGTAACAAACATCCACACAAACTTTCGCATTTATAATATTAGTAGGATAATAATATTGTGTTTGATGGTCAGTCTGCCTGGCTTATGTCTGGCTTTCAAATAATTTTCATCCTTCTTTACTTTTAAAAATATAAATACTCGTAAATATATCTTCCAAAAAGCTAAGCTGAAATTCTTACGAGGTTTGCTACAGTACATAAAACTGCTACAGTGCATTAACGTCGGTAATGTCTTAAACCCCACTATGTGGGTATTAGGATGTTTTATCTCAGTCAGGTTTCACTACACCTACAGTTAGGTATACATATTATTTATAGCCATACACTAATCGTATATTTTTACGGCAATATTTTTGTACTTACATTCTTTTTAGTAGCCTATAGGTAATAAATAAATAGGCCATGAAATATGTTCGGATTCTTAGGTAGTTTAAGCATCTTATTCTCAATACAAACAACGTTCAAAATTATCAACGTAAGACTGTATTTTGAGGTAAGACACACCTAGCCAGCAGCAGCAACATGAAATGTACTCGCACTGGAAAAATATTTCAGCATTTTTCGAAAACTCATTCTTTACAGAATCCGCTCGTAGTTACTGCGCCTCGCGTTTCCCATCAAAACTCAGTCATTGTCAATAAACCGTTATCGGGAGTGGCGTTGCAATTTTCGCAAAATAAAAAGGTCCAGGTTAAGCTCCCCTGCGATGTTGCTGCCGGCAGTATTTTTTAGTTCTTTCGGTGCCAAACAGCTTGTTTGAATCATAGTCAGGGAGAAAAGGCAAACAATCAAATTGTTCCTATTAATTTCAGCCAGTGGCATTCTACTGTTGGACGCCTTCCTTAAAGTATGATCTCCCACTTTTTTCATCTAACTGCTTCCAGCTATTTTCTCGAAGCCATCGTCCATCCAGTATCGGATGGTCGTTTATCGTTATCGTTCTTCATTCGAGAACCCTTTAGCCGGTTCCTATTGAATCCGACACAATAAGAAAACCTCATTGTTGTTTCTTGTCCGGGTCTAGAGTAACTGAACCACTAAAATTCGACTTTTGCATATTATACCGGGTGTAATTCACGATACAGACTGGAGCCACGTTGTACGGTGTCCGGACGTGACGTCACGCCCGCCATTACACGCGCGCCTCTGTGCAGTTCCCGCTCTGCTTGGTATTCGCGGCCGCACGCCACCACATTTCACCCCGGCGCCGGCTGGTCTTAGGATCTTGAACTTTGTTGTTTCACGTACTACGGTTTTTCCTTTCCCAATAACACTGCTATTATTATAGTTTAAGAACATAATCTTTAAACCGTGCTATCGTAGGTACCTATAGCGTAATATTATTACGCATTTCAGGGGATTTCAGCTTGTAGGTGGAGCTGATGCATTAAATTAGATAAGATACCTTCGTGTTTAAAAGTGCTTTTTTACAGAAATAAATGAATTTTATGAGTTTTTGTACAAGTTTAAGTTCTGTATTTGAACATTAAGCACTATTCTATTTGGTTTCTCCTTAAAACAATCTAGAAGAATATGAAGACAGACTCAAGTAAGTAGCTTAGCTCAAAGTGTGATTAGATCAAATCGTTTCTGAGTCTAATTTTGTGTACAAACCACTCGTCTTAATAAGAGAGCAGTGCAATAATGAAAGCGTACAAAACCTTACAACAAATGTGGTTGATTAAAACTGCAAACAGTTCGCAATCGCAGGCCGGAGAACATGAGTTCAACATAGTTCGTAACCTCAGCGCGGCGATGTTTTGATTCTTTTACTGCAACCCGATTTGTGTGGTTGTTGCTTTCTGTCTATGCGGAATGATACGATGAACTTTGCTCTTACAGGCGGCATAAGATAGTAATGTAGATGTTATCAAAAATATGTTGTGTAAGTTATTACACTGTTTTCATAGGTTTATAAACTATTTTTACACAAATAAAAACCATACCAACTATTTGACGAACAGTTTATGAAACAACATTAACTGTATGATGTAAAAGTATTCGATTTTTCTGGATGAAAGCCACTACCAACCAGGCAATATGGAAAACATTGGGGAGGCCTATTAGTTCAGTAGTGGACGTCCTGTTGCTGAAATGTGGACTGAAAATGACGCAATCCAATAATCTTGCTAATCAAAACTTAGTAATTTGATTATCGATTTGTAATGCCTTTAAATTGACATATTTGAAACATACTCTGTGTATTAAACTTTTAACCGCTCGTAATAAATTTTATCTTTCTTCTTTCTTTCTTTAAATTTACATTGCTAAAACTTTTTTTACATGACTCTACCTTCTCTTTTTTCCATCCCAATATGAAAGAAAAGTAAAGATAGAGTCGAATATTGTATTTCTGTGGAATAGGACCTCCACATGAAACTAGTACTCACGCGAGAGAGTTTGCGTTACCCGGGCGTTGTTTTGATTCTTTTGCGCCAACTTGATTTGTGTAGTTGCGGCCTGTGAACGCGACTTCGCGAGTGCAATATGCATTGATGCAGCGCTGCAACTACATTTTAGGTCATGCACGATGGTATTAAAGTTTGTAACTTTTATTTATGACGTCATTATACTTTAACGTTGCACGGTTGGGGATTTATTGAAATGCTGGCGCGGTATCTATAGACAACGGTGTCGGTAGAGGCGTAACACGAAATATTTTAACATTTATGATGCTAAGTAGCTATGTATATTATTGTTTTAATTGAGATTTGATCGCAGCATACTATAAACGCCGCACCTAAATGTTATTGTTATTCCAATAGTTTATTTTCATCTTTCTAGAGGCCTGTTTTGTACGAGTATATCAATTTAAAATAGTCAAAAGGGGTATTTATTTTGTGCTATTTACAAATTCAAGGCTGAAAGGTGAACAAGCATTTCATTTCCAAAAAGGGTTCTTAGAAGTAATTAAATTAGCAAAATATGGGACAATGTTTTTCATTATGGAATATTAAATGAAGATTTGTTGGTGGTCATATTTCCAACGTTTTAAAGCAGCTAAAGAGATTAAACTCTGGCTTTTATTGATAACGAATATTTCGTGAACATTTGTACAGCGACTCCCTATACTTACCTACCAAATTTTTTGTAGCAATATCGTTTCTATTACCAGTACATAAGGTACTACAGTGGTTACCTTGATGTGCCATCGTCTGTACCTTGGAGCATTAGTGCTCGAACGGAACACGCGATTTAGCAATTCGACTCAAATAATTAAGCAGAAACATAACACGGACTCATTAAATTATCGTCGACCTTTGGAAATAGACTTTCGTTTCATAAATCAATTATTATTAAGGTACTGAGGATCAATCAGTTAATAATAGAAAACGATATTGATTTTGAACACTGTAAATTCACAGCTAAGATACACAAAACAAAATGTTTTAGGTAGGTCCTACTTCACAATCAAGAACGAATGCTAAATGTTACAAAATGTAATCCATTTCTATACTTTCGTTCGAAAGAAGTTGATCCGAATTACGAGTGATATTAATATTTATCAACCGCAGTCTAATATGCAAATGACTACGAAAATTATGTAAAATATGCATTGAACATAAAAAACAAACGAAAGTGCTTGTCCTCGATTTTATAAAGTAAGCCGTTGGGTTCGTTATTTTACTGTAGTAATTCCGTTACCCCATTGTTTTTGTAATTAGTTTCATATTTCGATTAAATAACAATGGGGTTTACATAAAAATACAATTTTATTCATCATCTTTTCGAAACGTTATTATGTCGATTTGGCGGATTTGGCTCTTTCTTTTGAACCTCCAATTTTCAGCGATTTATTTTAATAATGATCGTCATATTTTTGTGGTTTAATTATTCTCGTTAATGATCCTAGAAAAAGTGTATTGTTTGAAACAATTTAAAACTTAAATAGGTACCTACTTCACAAAATTAAAATGTTGAATCGTGGCTAAAAATTAAGTAATTAGGTATTTATTTAGATGATGATGAAGGTACAGACGATGACTTATCAAGCTAAATTGTTCGACAGTTGGGAAGTATTTGTTAGTAATAAGCCCGAAATGTAAGCTCGTTTTACCATCATACATTCGTAAGATTTTCAAAACAAGCCAGACTTAGCAATGAAGATAGTGTTGTCCAGTAGGTTGGAACCTAACCAATCGATATACTGAAGTAAGTGAATCTACATCTTGCCAATAGTGTTAGCATTTGGTATCAATAAATTATTTAAATTTTATAGTAAATCTAATTAAAGATGCTACCAATATTAATTTTAAGCATCAATTTTCCATAAGATTAAGGGTTAATGTATTTTTTCTAAATTAATATATTTTTACTAAACTTATCATCATCATCATCATTTAGTTTCCACTGCAGGAGCACGATCCTTCTCGTAATTCACCAGACATAAATCGATGATTTGGTCTACCCTTACCATAGTAGGCTAGACGAGCTTCTTGATAGTTCCTTAGTTGCATTTTACGATATCAATGAGAAGAGTAGGAGTGGTCATATTCCACTCTGCCAGAACCACACGTCTAAACTAGTTATCTAATATCGATGGTCAAATTATCGATAGTTGCTCAACTCTAAATGAGGGTAGAAGAAGGCACCGCGCAGATCCTCACGCACCGGACGTGACGTCACGCGCGCCGTCATAAAGCCGCGCGGACGGCCGCCACCCCCGGCCGAATAAATGCTCATGCGCTTTAATAAGAAATGCTTTGCAGCTGCAGATATATTTTGGGCTTGTAACTGTGGGTACGTCACGTTTTACGAGATAGGATTGAACTTGCTATGCGTTGAGGATTGAGGAAGCATCAGCAGCATGTCGTGAAAAACAATGTCATAATCGTTTGTATCGATATCGATTTTAGTTAGCCGTCTGAACTACACTATTTAATTTAAAACGAATAATTACCCTTTGTAGGTATCTACATGTTTCTATAAACTATACTACCTGTGAAAGTCCTCCTATGTTCTTCTGATTAATTTCGTTGCGGGTCCAATGACAGTTTAACTTTCTCCCGGGACAAACTTGACCGTCATTGGTTGGGTTTTTATGGCGATCAAGCTGTAGATCCTGGCTACACAGGTGTTGCAGTGGTGGGAACGAGAGATGGGAATAGTCCCGTACCTGTAAAAGTGTGAATGTTGTGGGTATCCAGAAAATTATTTTTTTCTTCGGTCTCTCCCTGTATAAGGCTGGTTTCCGCGCTTTTCTGTGCCATGTTTTACATACGATCTAAGGTTTGGTAATTTGGTCTGAAAAAGTACCTAGTTTCGATAAATATAATGATTATACCTACTCATATTTAACTCGTTTTAGTTTTATATCTAAAGCCATAATATTTTGGTAGTTATGAGTTAGTAGAATAATTTTAGTAATCATAAAAGTACCAGTAAACGTATCACCATATTTTGCGTCCTATTACTTACATTCGTGTTTAATAAGGAAATTTTCCTGCTGCGAACAAAATAACTAAGTTCGCAGAAGTGTTATGTCATACGGCGTATAAATCAGCCGTAACGACTTGGATGGCTCTTGTCTCAACACACGAATAAAGATTTACCAACTCGAGTCTGGGGAAGTTAAACGCCTCTAAATTTAGGAGCGGCAATCTCCCTTGCGTACGATTCGGTACGTTAGGCTACAGAAGCGTGAAGTATAGTGCGAGTGTGGAACATTCTTAACATTGATAGAAGTAGATTATTTTAGTGCATTTATTTTAATAAATCACGCAGGATATAGGATGTCTGTCAGCATATCATAATAGAATCAAAGCTGCATGGGTGTAATAGTAAGACAAAAACCTTTGAACTTCTCAATAGGTAAAATAACTTTCATTCAATTTCATTCAGCAAACAGTTGGTCGTATCTCTTAAAATTAACCACTTTTTCTTATTTCTATTATCAAAGTACTTTCACAGGTAAATAAACGCTAGATTTGTCCGAAAAAGTCCATTACGTTTGTGTGAACCCACCTTAAGACACGCAGTTTCCCTGGATATAGGCAACGATAAAAAATTCAGCACGCCTCCGATTCCGTTTTTTAATATCGCTCTGACCTTTTTTTTACGATTCTACTATAACTGCGGCAGTTTTTCATAAACAAGCCATGTGTCGTCTACTGCGACAAACGCACAAGTTTAATTTCATTTCGTTACAGAGTGCGGGCTGCGCCCTGAATGTGCTCAGATTTTATGCGGAAACTTTGTTTACATTCAATATAGGTTTCCTTTGACTTATATTTACAGTAACTATCGTCGGCAAAATATTAAGTAAGTAGGTAAAGGAACTCTTTTTCAATGGAGTTGCTATGAACTTGCTTTTAGCAATGAAAAAAAGTAGCTACATCCAATCGGGAAAAGTACCAGGTACAGTATGATTTAGCATTTTAGACCTTGTTTTGTACACCACTTACTCATAAACTTACTTGTCATGACTTCATAAGTAGTATTTTACGAAAACTGCATCTCAAAGTTTTAAAAGATATTAGGGTAAACTAATATGGCGGCTGCAATCTTCCACTAATAAACGTAGTTGTGGAACGCGCGAACTCTTACTAACTTTTTATTTGTTATTTTATGCATTACTTGTTTATGTAAAGTTGTGTTGTTGGTAGATCTTTGTCAATAAATAAATAAATAAATAAATTTGTTTAAGCCTGCTGCACTCTTGTACAGGAAGGCACATCGAACCGAACACTGTCATCTTGTGTACTTGTAATAAGAGCTACTTTACAAGAAAAATGTAAAGACTGATGTGCTGTAGACTGTATTAATATTTTTGTTAAACTCGGAAACAGTTCGCGCGGCCTTCGGTGCAGCAGAATTTAGATTAGAGCAGTTTTTTTTATAGTACGTTATAGCTTTGCTTTCAGTTTATTTATTTATTTATTTAAAGACTTTATTGCACACACAACAATGTTCTGTACAAAAAGGCGAGCTTAATGCCATACGTCATTCTCTACCAGCTGACCTTATTTGACAAAGAAATTATTTCAGATTTACAAGAAGAAATGGATCAGACAATGTGATTTTCTCGAATAAGGATATAAAGCAAACATTAATCTTCATTAATCACATTGGAATGATAAGAATTCAGAGATATACTTAATTCAATTTGATCTCCGTGTTATAGCGACTTCTAAGAATCTGGAAAATGCTGATAATATCGATGTCACAGAAATGATTCATTCGACATTTTATCGGAAGGTCGGATCGAATCGACTAGATAATTTATTAAAGGTTATTATAAAAAGCGAGCTAGAATATTGACAGCCTGGACAAGGCTTATCTCTAGTCTAAAATAAATAATCCTCTATCTAGATGAGACGTTTTGCGCTGTTGGATATAAAAGTTTTTGACTACATCATAAGTTTAATATACGAAATTGTTATTAGAATTTAATACTATTTCGTCCGATAGCCGCTATTTTTGTTCTTGTAACATGCAGTGTAACTTCAAGGCTTGTATATTAATTATGATTATAATTATTCCATATTATATTACGTAGGTATATCATATCGCTTGAGCGCTCACATAATACTTAGAGTAAAAATAGGTACTAAACGGTTTTATACTTTTATGATTTGGATAGGTACTCACGTTCAGGCACAAAATTTTCAGTCCATTTTCACTTTCACAAAGCATTATTATGATGGAACTTTCACTGTGGTTAGTTTAACGCGTTCCTTAAGCTCTAATTAATATTTACAATTAGTTAATGCGCAAAGTTTTACTTAATTAAAGTTGCTTACGCAGTTTTTACGAGCCGGCGAGTGGGGCCTAGGCAATTTGCAAAGTGGAAGTCCTTTGTAAGTTTATTCTCTGAGGAGACATACCGGGGCAGCGCACAAAGAGTTGCCCTGTTCAAACTAACTACGCAGGTTGTTACTGGGCACACACGTAGCTTTGCTGAGTGCTGTGAAAGAGATTTTTGGATGTTAAGAAATCTGTTTTAGTAAAATATTTAAAGAGGCATGAAGTTTTTAGCATTTGGGTGAATTTCAACAAGTGCATATTTTTGCCTAATTTTGGTGGAAATTGTTATTTGTGTATTTTTATTCTTTAATTATAGATCAAATTTATTGGAAACTTATACTGTTTCTAAAATGATTAAGACATTAAATTTTGTCCAGTAGTTTTTTAGATTTTCCTTACACCAAAATTAAGAGAACACCAAAATTTATATTAAAGGACCAAAATTAGAAAATATGCTGTCAGTCGGTACATATCTTAGTGCCAACTGACGAGCTATTTCATTATTGACACCAAAATCATAAATTTTTCGCGGACAAAACTTAAGGACGTGACTTAATCACAGTTATTTGGGAAACTTGCTTAATTTGGTAATCTTAGATAAAAGATAGATTGTATAATCCAAAAATATAATTTTTCCCTAAGTTCTGTTTTGATCTTCAGCTAAAAAAATACATATCGTAAGAAATTAAGGATGTGGACACTGCACCAAAATTAGAAACGCTTAGTTCAATTATTTTTTGTCGAATTTGTAAAAGAAAATACTCATTAATAATGTTGTCCTCAAAATGGAACCTCTGTATATTTTCGTGTAAAAAAAAATCAAAGTTCTATGTCATAAAAAACATATGATTTTCAGCTACGCCGCTCAAAAAATGTGTTTGGGAAATTGACCCATTTATTCCTTTTATGGGCCTAATAGTTACACAGTATTTGTATTTAAACTGTATGGGACACTTTTTAATATACGCTCTATATCACTAAGTATTAAGTACTGGAAGTAGGGCTGGAAGACGTAGCGTGGGCAGGCCTCCTACTAGGTGGACTGACGATCTGGTAAAGGTCGCAGGTGGAGCCTGGATGCGGGCCCCGAAGGACCGTTCACTGTGAAAAATCTTGGGGGAGGCCTTTGTCCAGCAGTGGACGTTATTTGGCTGAAACGAACGAACGAACATCATGATTAACACTATGGAATCTTAGTATGGTGTTAAAATATTATGGATGTTAATTGATAACCAAAATGTTATTCTGGTATATACCTACTTACGTTGTGTTTACACTTTTAATTTTCAGGTTTTCATAACGCCTTAATCATGTAGTATCATTAGGTATTGTACACGATCTTTATCATTAAACCAATGTTTAGCTAATGATACATTTTTAAGAAGTCAAACTCGTAATTCGTAAAACAAGTTTCGTTCGCGAATTTCGCAGCAAAATTAACTTAAATTCACAGTCGAGTACACACAGTTGGTATCTAATGCGATATTAACGGTGTTCGCGCTAATTCGCCGGCGGCAGAACGGGGTCATGCTAAGTTTTCGCTGTCTAAATAATTACTTACTCGAGTCCCCGGTGTCAGGGTGTATAGTTTTTGGCTACGAAACTACGTAGACGCGCTAAATCTTAGAAATGTTTATACGACACTGTAGACAAAGGGAATTTAGATATTTCTAGTAAGTAATTTGACGATAGCAGATTTGGGTAAAACATTTGATTTTTCGACATGATAAATTTTGCCCCTACTGGGAACCGAGCCCAGGACCATTTGAAGCAGGTGGTCTTGCTATAAGACCACAGTGGCTATCTCTACAATTATTCTAAATTCTGGAGTAGACAGTTACAGCTACAAGAAGACGTACTTACGCTTGTCGATACTTACGCTATTAGATCCCTCATATCCGAGTGAATTCTGCAAATCTGTAGGCACGACCCGACGTCAGATTGTACACCAAACACTTTGTAACGCTTCCAAAATTAATAGGAAAAACTTTAAGGAATCTGTATTCTTGCATTTGAAAACTTGTATTTTAATTTATTTTTCTGTACTTAATTTATTTAGAGCTTTTATTTTTGCAGATGTAGAAAATTAAAAATATTATTGTGCAAGCATTATTTTGTCATAGTCAACTCTGATTATATTGGTATTGTTGATATAGAAAGTGTAGCCTCAGAAATAAATAAAAAGATGATTAATTTGTCACATATTTATTCCCAATCTTTGGACCCTATAATGCTTTAAAACTAATAATAACATAAATACAACACTGCCATACGTTAATTATTGAAATTAGGAGACTTCATAGCATTTCACCGATAGATTCACAGCGTCTTCATCGTAAAACCAATTCGTATGACTGGACAGGCCACAGTCAGGTGCGCAAACGCAAAGTAGTCATACAAATTCGTTTTAAAACAAGACGCAAAAAGCAGATAATTCTACAAAGCAAAGTTCCAAAGCTCAACTGTTAATTATATCTAATTTCAGTTATCCTAATCTAGACACCTATAGTTTTCGTACTTACTAAATTTTGATTATTACAAGAATATTGACAGTAACGACTTTTTAACACAATTCGAACTATTCGAAAGAATAATAAATCATCGATAGGGATAGATTGTAGAATTATATAAAAATACCAATCAACAAATCTTTAAGATTTCAGATGGAACACTGGTAGAGACGCAAAGGGCGACTTAAATTCCATAAATTTATTTCATCCAATAAGTGATTGGAGACAAAACATGTAAATAGGGTGTTCAGTTGAATAAAAACTTCGATTGAGGATGAGCTCAATTTATTTGAATTAACAATGACGTCTCCAATGCCACAATACTCCATAAAGTAAGAAAAGAAATTAATGAACATCTATAAAAGTTGTAATAATGATAATATAATTAAGCTAATTTATCACTATTTTTACAATGTCATTATGTTTTTCTTAAACCACAATAACACTTTACCTCTGCTCTAAAAGCATTAAATAATCCAAGTCACACAAATCTAACAATTAATTACTAACTATATAGTTTGTATGTTACTTTGCTCGATATACAAATAAGTTTTTCAGCAACGCTCTAACTCTGGTCACCGAAAATTAAAACAATGTCATTAATACTGGATCGCAAGCGAACTGTTAAATCAATTTGGTTATTAAGCCATCATTAACCTAAACAATAACAATAAAAATAACATTTGAAACCTACAGCGATAAGTTTAAAGTTAACCGAAACTTGCGCGACACTACTCGGGTACTATGCGTAATGATCCACGTTAACACAATCTAACCGACGTTATTATAGTACTTCATCAACGTACGAAAACAACACTTATTAGGTATTTGATACTCCGAACGATTATTTTGTCTCTTTATTCTATTCATATGTATCTCTTAGTATTTAACTAAATTTATTAAGGGGCACAGAATTGATATGTTTCCGATGCACGGCGTTTGTGTGATACCGTTGACTTAACCTAACTTGCAAGGCGACGCTACACCCCTACTCTACCCTATCACATACGGGCCATGTCACGCGTCTTACCGACGGCCATCCGAACACCATCCACTCGGTTTCACAGTAAACGTTAAGAAAATATCGCTTTAGTTAGATTACATAACTTGTATCTGTCTTCTGCTTCGATTTGTAGAACTAAAGATCACGACGCTAAGCGAAAATCGAATCGAGATACAGGACACAAATGCAAGCGAACAAACCGAGAACTTAAGTGAATTTGGGTTAGCGTGACATGTAGCCGATTGCATTACAAGTAGTAGACGAGATACAGAATAAACGTCTCTATGAAACCGCTTTTTACTCCTAATTACACATTAATATTACACGATGATATGTATCGAGTAGTCCCGCAAAAGGTGACGTAGCCGTGTCCGCAGCCACTGGACGTCTCTTACTCGCTATCTACGGTTGTTGGACGGAATCATGGCGGCGTCGGGCGCCCTCGCGCTTCGTGCAAATTGCCCGCCGTCGCGTGCACGCGCCATTTTGTTCTATCGTGACACGCAAAATGGCGGGCGATAAAATTGCGCGCAAATCAAAATTACTCAAACCATTCCACAGCTCTACACTTTATGTTGTTAACACTTATTTTCAGAAGTTGCTATAGAGAGACCTCCACTGTAGAGCTGTCGAACGATCCGAATGGCCACAACTGAAAAGAAAAAATAAACTTTTCGTTGTATTTTAGAGTGCCGCCGCGGAAGCCCGACGCCGAAGGTATGGGAGATCACTACACATTACACAATTACTTACATACGAATTAGCATTACATCGAATTAAATAAGTAAACATTGACTTAGCTTAATTATTAAAACCGACAGTGAATTACAAATATATAAGATAATCCGAGATTTTCAGGTAATACAAAAATTTTCACTGCATTCAGTTAATCAGATCATGAAAAGAAAATGAGATTATTTAATGATTCCTGAACAGGATATTGGCTAATGTCTGTTAATTTAACAATGGGCTATGAACTTATCAATTGTCTAGATTTACACAGGTAGAATATTTAATTAGTTTTGGTTCTAATAAATAGCATAGATAGGTAACAATTAAAATAGTCTCGTTGCCCAGCCAGGCGTCACCCGTAACGAAGGCCTCACCCTGATCAACGCAGTTCCGAGAGCTTCCCATCAAACAAACAACGTTAAAACAATGGTCATCTTAGAAAAACGTTATTGCCAATACAAGTTTGCCTACAAAATACAAGTTTGGTACGGTCTGAGGTTAGTATTAAAAATTATGTATATCCATTATCTTTGGTCTATACGCCACGACACTCGGTAAACTGTGTAATTCATAGTCACTATAAACAACGTATAAAATTTTGCTAAGTCAAAAATTGACGAAATTTCTATTAAATATTGACTAAGAGATTTTCATAAGAATTCACATGCGGATTCTCCGGCGGCGACCGGCGGTCGCGTGAATACCTCATAGATATCTGTCGCGTCAGGTTTTAATCCAAATATCCGAAACCTTATCATTATAGCCTAAGCAGGGATTTTTTTTTACTTTTTTGTATAATTTTTACATGTTTACATCAGCAGATTACGTCACTAGATACCTATAATAACATTAAGATTCCATTTTTGGTTTATTGCTATCTCGCACTGATGTGTACTTCCATCGTCACCGTGTTTCATCAAAACATATAGGTAACTAAGAGTAGATCTGTATGCGATAGTCAACTAGCTAAAAATAAAAAATATATTAATCTTTTCCTTTGATTAATCCTAAAACTTCAGTAGATTTAAACTCCATTACATTGTTTCATTATTATGTAAGAATAACTTTCATTAAATAGTAATGTAACTATGCTGATTGTCTACAATAAATACCCTTATCTAGTTTTATTGACCTAACGATTACACAATAAAAGTAACTACTAAATTTTAAATTAGATTATTACCAAAAAGCTCGTCAAAGCATGCAGATAGTAGAATAATTGTTTCACTATTCAGCGTTGGCGCGCACGACGCCGTATTTAATTATTATTAATTAATATAATGATTACATTTATTATTTAACTCTCATAAGGCCAAGGCTAAATTCTCGCAACAAGACTGAACTTATCTCGATTGTGTCGCATCGCATACTAATCGTAAGGACAACAAGAACCCGCAGAGTCAACGAAACTTCCGATGAAGAGCTCCAACTAATTAAGAATATGATCACGAGGGTTTAGATTGAATCGTAATTCAAGGCACAAGAAATTTTGATGTCTAAACAGGTAATTGGCTAAAGAAAGAGCATGGTAGGATCGACGGGGCTCACGCGGAGTGCCGCGGGTCCTACGTCGGCGAGTGCCGTGCTGCGGCACTCAGTGCAGCCTGCGCGAGCTAGCATGCGTGCGAGGACAGTCCAGGCCTCTGAGACCCCCGCTCTTGAGGTCTCTATGGCCGCACCTCATTGCGCACCTCCATCTACAGTGAGAATGGATCAAAGACCAACACTAGAGTGCCAGCGCTTTAACGAGTGATTGAACATTATAAAAATTACTAAGAAAGTATTAGGTAAATATAATTTGAAATAGTCATGAAATTCATTTAAATACGCTAACATTATCGAGGCTAAAACAAAAGTATCGTAATTATTACATACAACTTTATTTAAAATCATTCAACTTGAAATATTATTATTAACAAAACGTAATCTTTCTATGAAGGGCACCTTTGGTTTTTAGCTTATTCGAATGAGATATATCCTAAAATGTTTAATTTCTGGTTTAACGCTATTCACCATAATTATAACAAATCCTCTCAGTTGTATACATCGGCCTTGTAAAAACAAATATACAAACTTTCCCATACAATAAGTTAGTTGTAAATAAATCTTATATTACACAATAAAATGAATAATATTAAATAAACAGATTACATTTATAGGAAAAATAATAATAATTTCAATTATATTACTTTAAATATGAACGGTAAACAATAAACCTGGAATGTTAATAATAATACATTTAACACTTGCTACATTTGGTATAAACGAAAACACACCACACCTCTGACGTTATCAAAACGGGAATCATAACTGAAGAGGAGATAGAGCTTATATACTTTACTGTACAAAAAGGGTCCTTATGTGTGGACCCGGTAATCTTGATCCGTTATCAGCCGTAGTAGGGGCAGACGTGGCAGCAGCCGTTGGTGTATGCTCCATCTCCTGTAGTGGTTCCGATGCGACTCAGAGGATCAAGATTGCGCGTCCCTCAGTTAGCTGGTTGTCAAGTGCCGAGAGCCACGAACGAACTAATGCTGTTCGCTCTCTTCTCCGCCTTTGGCTCCCTGGTAAACAGACGCCACATTACTTAGATGCCCTCTAAATATAATAAGTGAATCAATTAACGCAGGCATTAAACTATTGTGCAAGGTGCAATGGTGAAACATTAGTAACTTTGCTCTTTAAGATTACGACCTTTGAATCCGTGTGCATTAAACTTTATCAGTCAGATCAAGTTTTATACACTGAAAAGGTGCGTTTACTAGAGGATTCAAAGCGTTAACTATCCACATCAAGCTGTGTACGATAATAGTGCGCGTGCATACTTCATGTGCGAGAATCCAGCCGTTGTGTGCCATCTTATGCCTGGCGTATTCGAGGTGGATGGCCCCCTCTGAGCTGAGGAGCAGGGCGCCCTGGAGCCGGGCCATGGCAGCGGCGGCGTCGGTCGGGCTAGCGAAGTCGACGAAGGCCACCGGGCCTGATGACCCCCCGCTCCCGGCGCTCAGCAAACGCAGGCGCGCGAACCCGGGGCAGCTGCGCGACGATACTTAGTTGTGCCCGCGCTCGTACCCCCAGCGATTGTGTAATCACATGGCTCCACTAGTTTTGGGCTAGGTAAGCTACGCGTGAACATCTATTGCCAGCAAATAACAAGAGTTACATCCGTAGTTCGTGGATATAGGATCCACCTCTCTGAATAGTAGACGTTGTCAAAATTATTGAATCTATACAGTCAGTTCTCATTCTCAGTATAGTACAAAATTGCTCAAAATTCTTCGTGGAGAACTTGTAAACAGATAGTAGAAGCAGATTCGTTAGTCTGCTTTCTGGTTCTTCAATGCAATTGGATAGCATTATTGATTAAGGCCAACAACTGCAAAGGGCCAATGCCAGTAGGTTCAAACAATGTTTCAGCAAAGTACGGTTTAACTGAAGTAGCTAGACCATATTTACTTTCGAAGCATATTATTTTATCGAGCATTTTCGAATTTTGTTTTTATTAAATACCTATGTATGTCTCAATATCACTTATAATATTAATTGACAATATTTTATACGTAATTTGGGTTCATTGTTTGCTAGAACTGACTAAGATTAAGTGGCTACTCGATCTGGGTAAACAATGGCCTTATTTCATCTTTTCTAGGCATCCATTTGTATTATTTATTCCAACTCCAGTTATTGTGCCGGTAATAGAATTTAAGCTTTAAACATATAATGCAAAAAATATAAATCGACTTCTACGTATACGTGAAAAAATAAATTATTTTGGAGCCATGTGATTCTAGTTTTGTATGTAATTAGAGTTATGTAAGTTTAGAGATTTTAAAAAGTATTATTCGACAGTTATAAATGATCCCTGATTTTGGTGTTTGCTGAAATTTTAGAAAATAATACTTCTTTCAGTATATTTAATGCAACTAAAACATGAACAGAAAAGTTATTTGTGTGTGTGTCATACGAGTATACGAAGTATACTTGTGCTGATAAATAATACGACTAATTTTGTGAGAAGTGTGTTCTCTCTAGCGAAATTGTAAACTCTTGTGTACGGGTTGAACGTTACGATACTACAACAAGTATGTTTCTAAATAAAAGAGGATGCTTGATGTCTTCCAATACAGAATACAGATTTCGCTAAAGAGAAAGTGTACTTATATTGTCATGCTGGGGTGGTACGGGTGCAGGCTTCGGATCTCACACAAACTTAACATTTGTAGAATTAGCCAATATCGTAAATTTTATGAGTTCGTTAAATTTTCGTTTGTGTGAGAGTTATCGCAGAATCGGAACATAAAATTAAATCCAGTAATGTTCATGTGGACGACAATAGTGACATTCGGTGCGACATGCACTGTGGAGAATACATATAATATCTGATTAAATGTATCTTAATTTACTTCACTTCACAACATTATGTAACTGCTTATCGATGTTGTGCGTGTTCATGCGCATGATCTGCACCTAATTTTGTTAAGACTGATCTATGTGCGTGTTTTAACTAAATCTAGATTGATGATCGATCAGCTTATCTAAATTAGGCGACTTTAGTTTCGACGGAAAGAAAAACTTTGACGATTGTTTTAGATTTTATAGAATAAGAATATTTTCGGTCCCGTCGAAATTGTGTTCCAAATCTTACTTATTACTCATTTTTTGTTTATACTGGAAACAAGATATCATTCTAATAAAATACCACGTTCAACAGAATTATTGTTTCAGTAAAAAATATCTCATGTAGAGCAGTACGTAACTTCGTGTTGTTTTCCAACAGCCACAACAACGTCAGATATTTTATTTCCAGTCCAATCACTCCTATCAAATTGCGAACAAGTCGTACCTGCTGAAAATCTCCTTCAGCTCATGCTCGGACACGAACTGGCCTAAGTTCGCGACGAAGAGCGTGGAGCACGGCGGCGCGGGGTGCGCGGGGTGTGAGGGGTGACCGGGGTGCGCGGGCGGCGCCTGCGCATGCGGCGGCACCCCGGCGCCCGGGGAACCCAGCGCCGGCGCGGGCAGGACGCAGGCGCCCAGCGTCAGAGGGGTCTGGTGGGAAAAGAGTAGTTATATGGAAGAGTCCTTCATTTCTTACCTAATCTGAGACTATAATTACTATAGAACTTCGATCTCATCATATGTTCTTCTGACAGTTTAACTTTCCCCCGGGACAAACTTGACCTACACTGGTTGGGTTTTTATTGGCGGTCAAGCTGTAGATCCTGGCTACACAGGAGTTGCAGTGGTGGGAAAGGGAGGTGGGAATAGTCCCGTAGCGACAAGGGGGTTTGATGGGTAAAGAGTTGTTTAAAGGAAGAACCCTTCATTTCTGATGACGGACCTCATTTTACTGGTGCGGAGTTTACATTTGATTCGAATTGATGGCTCTATAAAAATAAAGATATCAGACTTTAAGACGGTAAGATTCTCATGAGAGAATCGCCTTTGAACTTGTAAGTAGTCGGGTGATTTACACCTGCAGTAAAATGGGTGACAGATTTAATTTGCCGATCTGTAACTCCACGTAAGAAGACATGAAGGCTGAAGCTTTAAGTGTGTATGGGTGTAGTTATTAAACTTGCGTAGTTACGGTAAGTGAATGGGATGATTGAGGTTGTTACACTTACGTGGTGTGGCCTATCGGCGGCAGCTAGTCAGAGGTAGGAACGCACCGGCGCCATCTGAGGGTGGATGGCGGGATGCACCAGCCCGTGCGACAGCGCCGGCAACTCTCCTCCATACGCCAGCGGGTGGTGCCACAGCTCTGCTCCTCCACCAGGGAAGAACGGACTCGCTAAGTCTGCATCCACAAAACAACATGTCACTACCCGCAAGCAACACCCAGAAACCACTAAATCATCAACGTATCATAGCTGTACTTGACTTGTAGCTGACGTATCTAGTTGTGAATTAGGATACTGCTATAGAAATTCATTATTTACAAAGTGCTTAAGACATGTTTTCACGTTACTTCGTAAAACTATTGTAATTCAAGTCTTAAAAGTTGGCAAATTGTTACATGTAGAATTTACAGTGTCATCATGAAAACATGTGAAATGTAGACAACAGTGGTAAAGAACCCGACAGATCAATCAATATAGCTTCGCGGAGCTAGGCCTTGCGTGGTACGTGTAAGCGGTCACAGATACTTGCCCGTGCGATAGCTCGACACCCCAACGCGTCTGCCTAACTCCTTAAGAGAGTGAAGGTACGAGCAGTTTTAGTGTAAGGATCGCCTCAGAGAAGGGTCGTGAGGTCGTTAGTGAGTCTATGAGGTCGGCAGGGAGTGGGTCGGTCGAGCGAGCGCCGGGCGGAGTGTGCTTTCGGCGGTACTTACGTCCAGTGAGTGGGTGCATCAATGCGGGGTGTGCAGCTGGCGCGGCTGTGGCAACTGCCGGCTTCGGCTTGCTGACCTTCGTGTTGCTTTTAGCGAACTCCAGCCGAATCGTTTGCGGCATGTCGGGGTCGAATCGGACGCCCTGCTGTGAACAGCCGCGAGCGGTGCGGCGCTCCGATATAATGACGATGGAAGGGCTGCCGTATGCGCCCAGCGGACTCAGTGCCCGCTGGGGCAGTGAACGCGTGAAACGGAATCTAGACGAGGATACTGCACTTGGACATTTACGACTGTCTATATTCATTTGGGACCACTTGCAATATCCCCTAGGTAACGTTTTCGAAAAAGGAGTAACCATACGAGACAATAATTTGGAGAGTGGGTTTAGAGACGGTTTTAATGTATATTGAGATGTATCTGTTCAATAGTCCGCGCCCGCGCCTGCTAGAGTGACAGAACACAGTGCTCGGGATGTGACATCAAAACCTGTCAAACAGTGACATGCATTGCGTATTTACACCGTATCGTTATCGTTCGCTCCGGAGCTTAGCCTCCGACTCGATGACCCATCGAGGTCTATTCGACGTGTGCATGGGTTTAGCATAATTACGATGCGGTTACTCGAGTCAGGAAAATGTTATTCCAAGTCTACAATGAGAATATTAACTATAGTGCTCATTGGCTGTGTTGAGGCATGTGATGAGAAGAGGTTTAGTAACACCGTGCGTCTTACATGTTTTATTAGTATTTACAGTAGCATTGTAAGTTCCATTTATGTATCTCAGTCTTTTAAAGAGACACTGATGTATTGGCTTGTGGTATTATACTGTGTTGTCAAAGCCATTCGTACTTTTAAATAGGCGATTATATTGTGTAATATGTGATTTTATTTTACTTTTGTTGTGTTATTTTTGCATCAAGAAGTATCGGATAATTAGGTAATAGTAAGTTAATCATATTTTTATCTACGCCTAAATACCGTTCTAAATTAAGCATGTTCCAATTTAGCGAGTCTTCAAAGTTGGTGAATATGCGCTATTGGAACAAACTCAACATTAGTATTGGAAATACAATAGATATTGGTTTGTTAGCTTGACGTAATGATGACAATGAAGTCAATACCAACCTGAAGATCTTGTTTAGCCGCCTCTGCGCCCGCGCGGGTGTGGAACGTGACAAAGCCAACGGGCTGCAAGAAATACCAATATTAAAATACCATTTAAAATAACAGTATTAAGTAAATAAATTAGCTCTCTCTTTATCAATTTTATTTTTCAACTACAGACAATGTTTCTATTAAATAACTAGCGTACCAGAATAAAAATGAAACGTTACAACGAACACAATACCAAAGAAAAAAGCAAAGAACTCTAACGATTGAAAATAAACTCACCGATGCTGTTTTTCCATTCTTGCTGGTAACCTTTAGCAACGAGCCTTCATAACCCTGCGCAAACAAAAAGAAGTGATTAGGGAAAGTTATAATAAGCTGTTTGAATCGAGGCTAATGATGCAATGCATAATCTATTTGATATACGCCGCCAGTGGCATTACCAAATTACTTCAATTGCTATTGTCATCACGTCAAACCGGAATTCCATTGAGGGAATATACAATTCAGTCGGCAAAAAAGGAGGCTATCCGTGCTTGGCACCGCTGAAAGCACGCGATACACTAAAACTAACCCCCGGTATAAGTTCGGGCACCTTTATGTCTACCGTGCCATCCGTACCAGCCGGGGATCGAGTGTAATCCCCCTTATCGGTAGACAGAATCGATTCAATCCGAATATTACGAATCGGAGCATGACGTTTGATATTTACGACGCAGTAATCCGAATCGAGATCCTCCACTTGCGTGACGGAAGCGATGGGCGCCTTATATTCTTGGGGTAAGACTTTGAATGTTTCTAGAAGGCCATTTTTATGACATTCTAAGAACATTATATTTCAAACATTGAAAACTTGTTTGGTATAAAAGGATGATGAGATATATGCTTGGTAGGTACATTTCCAAGTAATAAAATTTTATTTCAATTTATCCTTTGCGTGAAACGTGAAGCGTGTAGCTGTCTTTCCCTACGTTAAAGTAGAGGAGGGTAACCGACTAGTTTGTCTAGTCATTGTGTGTCTATTAAGAATGTATGCGACAGACAAGTAAAAGTTTCCAACTTCTAGGGTTAACTAAAATCGAAAAACAAATTCAATTGTTTTTCGGAGGTTTTATTTTACGAATTTCTTTTCATTTTCCTTGACAGATTGGAAGAACGACGAAGTACAATAATTCAAATTGCATTTTATGAAGTTGTAGCAGGTGATATTTTGCAGCCAAAATGTGTCAAGTCATATCGTACATGTTTCAGGTAGAGTGTTACTATTTAATTAACTATTCTACAATCATTAGTCGTATCGACATTAGGAGTTCGTAAACATCTAGCTCTATCATCTAGCTATGTAAAAATGTATGTATAAAGTAAAATGGTTGTTACCTCATATGCTCGGAACAGTAGGTACAGCTCCCGTGGCTTCGCGTCCATCGGCAGGCCACTCACGAACAATGTTCGCACCTGCAACAATATGAAACTTTCATTGTAGTACCCGCGCTATATAAATAATTCCAGGGCTGACCCTAGATAATATTCCTAATGCGATCTCAGAAGAGCACACACTGTTGTAATCGTAATCCCGTCCCAAATCACCGTGAGATGATTTGATATGTAGACAGTAGTTGCCAGTAAACGAGATCAACCTAGAAAGGAGAGAAAATTCGACATTCGAAAAATATTCGAATCAGCACGTAATTGAAAGAGCAACAGTTTTAAAAATTTACCTAAAAGGTTTTGGATTAGCCGTTTCGCGCTGTTTTTAAAGGTTATTTTCCCACGCAAACAAAGGCACGACGTTTTTCGCGGAACCACAAAGGGGGCATAGAAATCTTTGAATGGTTCTCCGAGTCGATTCCTTCTTTGTGGACTGGGAGGCGCATTAATTCGGCGGTCCGTTTAATGAAATAAAACAGCCAGTAATGGCGGCGCGATTTGGCGCGTGCGGGAAATGGAGATTAATTGCTGGCAACACCGGCCGGGGGCCATCTTGTTGCACTCTTATTTATTTGTCTGAGTTTCACTCGAATTTTTTAATGTTTTTATTTAAAAGTACTAGTTTTTGGTCGCGGATTCACCCGCGTAAATAACCGTCTGTCATAGAAAGATTTCGTATTCCCCTTTCAAACATCGGGATAAAAACTATCTTATGTTCTCTTTGACAAATGATCATTAATCACTCTCACACTCTATCTATTGGTGAAAGAAAGCCGCAGGAAAATAGCAACTGAATAAACCACTGACATGCACAAGACATGAAAACTATCCGGATTTTTACGCACGTTAGGGCACTCGATCACGGTGCGCGCTAAGGGCCCTCGGACACATTTCGCCGCGTCGCCGACCGACCGGGCCGGCTGTCGGACCTTTATGTCGGCTATTTTCCGGTCGAACGCACCGGAATTCCCGGTTTCGACGATACGAAATATTTTTACGGCGACCTCTTTTAATATTATGCTCTTTGAAAATATCCCACTGATATTACTTTAAATAATATTCCAATATCACTGACGAACAATAAATTGTGCAAGCTTTAAATTAAAATGCGGTTTACTGTGTAGTAATATAGTAAATATTTGTAATCGAAACCGGCATTCACTTGAATATGAAACTATATTTGGTTTATCCCGCATGCCTGAATGGCAGTCGGGAAATATTTGCAAATTGATTTTGTATGAGCTTCGAATAATTCGAAATTTTATTGAACCTTCCTTTTCTTGGTATGTTATGGATCACAGGAATCCAGTATGGTTAAAAGAACGTACAATAGAAAAGTGTGTTTTATGAAATCCAGGTGAGGTAGATAAGATTTAAAATCTTTAAAGTTAAATAAATTATACGAATCATGCCTCTACATGTTTATCAATAAGAAGGACCGTGAAAGGAATTTAGGCAGTTTAAGAGCAAAACGGAAGAAAATAAAATTACGGTATGTCAGAGACTCGCGTTTTGGACGAGCATGTTGCAGATACGAGCGTTCTACGGCTATTTTCCGAGTGGATGCTCCTCTTTGCCGATGGAAAATATTCCACTGCGACGGAGCACAAACATTATTAACAGATAAAAGTCAAGCCATGTCATAAGCAGATTTTAAAATAAGATACTCATGGTATTTTAAAGCTATAGATTCATCGACGGATTGAAACCTTTATTTATTGGTCGGTGGTTTACTCTATGCTGTTATTGAAAACTTGACTGTTAAATTAAAAAGAAAAAGCATCGTGAATCTTTCGATAAGAAAAATCTGCAACACTCATAAAACAAAGCATATCAGATACCTGGTGCACCTTACATATTTCAACCAGGATGAAAACCCGGTCACTTGAAAATGACCCGGACCATTTTACACTTGGCTGGATGCAGAGTTGCAGATAAATGATGTAAAAAGTTCATTATCATTTTTATGTCATTAAGGATTTGTCTGTTGTCATCGCAACTTTTGAGAAAATAAAAACAGGAAAAGTTAAAGAAGAACGGTCATCTGTGACCCAGGCCCGACAGAAACGAGACATACCTCAGTTTTTTTGTCATGTTTTAATTAGTTAAATTATATATTTTTTATATTCGAAATCTATGTATAACACCAAAATATTACCCTTTGTTTTTGTTCAGGCGTTATACAAAAACTAATACAAAATGCCTATTTATCCCCAAAATTGGTAAATGTATGTACCTAAATAGCTCATATGGAATGTATCAAGGTGACCTGGAGATACAGCCGGATTATACAGGGTGGAAACGAGAAGTTACAAAATCCAAAAATTCAATGTTACCAGTTTCCATAATCTGTAACCTATTATTGGTACCATTTGAAAGAGCTCGTGAAGCACTTTCAGAATCAGTAAGTAGTTTTTCGATATCTTGTATAGTTTAGAAATAATCGAGTGAGATCACTTATCGTTCCATATGTATAACCACCCTGTATAATCCGGCTGTATCTCCAGGTCACCTAGATACATTCCATAGCAGCTGTAATAGACATTTAGGTACATACATTTACCAATTTTGGGGATAAATAGGCATTTTGTATTAGTTTTTGTATAACGCCTGAACAAAAACAAAGGGTAATATTTTGGTGTTATACATAGATTTCGAATATAAAAATATATAATTTAACTAATTAAGACATGACAAAAAAACTGAGGTATGTCTCGTTTCTGTCGGGTCTGGGTTTTTTTTGTATGGGGCGTGACCGTTCTTCTTTAGTTATGAAATTAATCGTGGGAATTCCCATTCCAATTGCCAAAGGTACTGGAGTAAATCTATCGTATGCTTCAAGTATCAATCGTTTTGTCACTTCAATGATGCCCTTTCATGTACTTACACCATGTTACACTCGACTGACCACCAGGTGTCAGCGCCCAATTATTGAATTTCATAGTTCACGTTTGATGTTACCTAAAAATATGTAGTTCCTTAATGAACACTACTTTTTTGGGATTTGAGGAATGGAAATTGAAAGAAAAAAGGATGTTGGCAGACTTTAAGTGCCTTCAAGAAGACGCGTTATAAGTACTTAAAACATAAAACTATTTTTTATTCGATAAAATTTCGAATGTATCCTGCTATGTTTAGGCTGAGTTGGACCACCTAACTTTGACGGTAACTTTAAAGATTTCCGGCGTTTTTTGTATGGAGTTTGACAGATTATTGATGTTGAAGTAAAATGGTGCAATCCAGCCTTATTGTGGACAATGGCCATTGTGTCATTACGTCAGAAAAGTCGTGAAAAATTCGCCTGAACTGCAAAGTGTAGCCACCAGGGGCGCACGTAACGTCAAACAGGCGCACATCTAACATATTTCAGTGCACTGGCCTGCGCCCGGTCACTCCAGAATTGCCCCTTCGTGTCGACCATTTTACACTCGGCTGGCCACGGCTCCAGCGCCAACTATTGAGTTATGTTTCATAGCGGAGAGATGGGGCGAGAGATTTGCGATAGTACTGAGGGTAGATGGTGTTGAGCGTTTTGTATGAATTGTTTGGGGTCCGACCCTGAATGAACTCTTAGTTTTCAGTACGGTTTGGTCATCAGTTTGAAGAGGCAATTTAGGGTTGATCTTTCGTGCCAATTAAGTATGTTGTTGTTGTATTTGAGTGTATTCGACATAAAGGAGCGTTTACTACTAATATAAAAGGGTTCTATCTGCACGTGTTGGGCAGTCCCAATGCCTAAGTCAAAGAACAATAAAGGGGTATACTCTTACCCCCTTACTATTAACAGTTTTTAACTTTAAACTAGGTTTCAACCAACGTGTAACTTTTTATCAGTAAGTGGGTTAGCAGTTAATGTATAAAACATTTGTAAGAAAACATCGCCGACTTTTCAAGACTACTTTTAAAAATAAATAAAAAGGGGAGCGCGTTAAAAGCAGGTGTTTTTCTTTTTGAAGCTTATCTCAATTTTCCGCTTTCGCG
The DNA here is from genome assembly GCF_004193835.3 of Ostrinia furnacalis. Taxonomy (NCBI): domain Eukaryota; kingdom Metazoa; phylum Arthropoda; class Insecta; order Lepidoptera; family Crambidae; genus Ostrinia; species Ostrinia furnacalis. The sequence continues at coordinate 317,397 of NW_021131592.1, read as the reverse complement.
TCTTCCAAAGCTAAACAGCCATTCGATTTGTCAACTAAAGCCAGATAGCATCTATGGCATGACATTAATATAAGGGAAGGAGGATATTTGTTCGAGTGTAAAATCGAACAACGGAATGCCTATTCGGAGATTGTGACACTTGTATGAATGACTAATCAAAGCTTTCGCAAGACGTTTTATTGTTTTCACCCTTTGACATTCGATTTCCGTTTGATCCGTTCTTACTATTTGCTATAAGGAATTTTACGATCTGTGGATCTCACGAGCACGACTGCTCGCATGTTTCGTTTGTACCGTTTAATTTATGCTCTAAAGTACCTATTTGGATCGTTAATTGGTAAGTAGTATAGTTTTATTGTCATAACTTGATGAAGGGAACCGTGAAAATCTACTCATAAATACCTACTCGTAGATAGAGATTTTAATCATTATTACTTTTACAAGTATTTAGGCCAATGCTATGCTGAACTGAGATAATGTTCTCTTAGGTTCTAAAATGTAATCAACAACACATTTAGTAGCGAGAGGAGCCGATGGGCCGCGATCCCCGAATATCATATTTTAAAATCCATAAAACTTTGTCATCAGCTGTTATGCTCACTGTTTTTACGTTATTTTATTTTAAGCTTTTCATTCTGACTAGCTTGTCTAACTTCGAAGTTTTTGGTTACAATTACGTCAATTTTGAAGTCCAAATGCGTCTTCACAGTCGTAAAACAAGGCTTAAACAAATGCGTCCCGCCCCGTCGCTGTAGCGGACGAGTGCGGTGAACCCGCGCGGTGTCCAATCGAGTGACAATTCAATAGGCAGGCGAGTAAGCGTTTGAAATCCTACCGCCCACCGCATTCAAAGGCTGGGAGCACATGGGCGGTCACCAGTATTTATTGTACATCACTTTCTAAAATACATTCATACTAATTTACTAATTTAGTTGTAATTGTTGCACTAGTGAAATAGACTGGAATTTTTTTTAGACAACAGCGTTTCAAGCTAAACACTGGCATCTTATATCGTGTTAATAAGTGTCATTGTAATAAAAAAGAATAGTCTGATGTGTTCTTGGTTCGTGACTATGCTGATGAATGATCAAACAATCGAAAACAAATCGATTGAATCACAGATTAAACTGCACTTTGCAATCAAACGATTAGCCTTAATAAGCTCGGTGTCAAGCTTTTTTATGGTATTGGCGCGGAATATGCTAATTTCAGTGGCCAATGAACCATTTTGTCAATTGCAATTTTACATATTTATCTTTAAATTAAAATCGGCAGTGACATCTTTTTTTCAATTCGCATATCATAGTTTACCAGTCAAATTAATTCAATACAAACGAGCTGCGTGTATGTGATAATAATTGTAATGGCGGATCCCGATCGCAATGGGATTTGGAATGGGTCGTTAATAAAGAGTTTCACTTTCGGGTAACGTCCGACAGAATTTAACGCGAGGGAAAATTCGGAAACCATGTTTGATGTTTCAATTTACGCCGATATTTGCATATTAACAACTGACAAGAGATGCATGAATTAGGTTAATTGTGTTATATGCTAAAACCAGTGGCGGGCATTCCTATTATTTGGTGGACAGGCACCAAAATTTCAAACTACTAATTAAAACATATGAAGCAACGTTTACCAAGAAAGTAAATAAAAAATATGTGTTCATTTTAATTAAATAATAAATATTCCAGTCTATTATAGACACTGCGCTACCTAGTTCTATATTAAGCAAAGGGGTATGCGAAACATTAGGCTAATCGACCTTCATTATGTCAATGTCATTTTCAAATTCAATGAAATCCCATTTAAGTCTGTATGTACCTAAATAAAATTTTCAATCAATATGTTATTCCGAAACTTGATTGTTAAAATAGTAGAGATAATTTACACTGGAGGCTGATGACAAAATGAGCCTGCAATATCCTTTTTCTTACTCTACGTGTCATTAAAATCAATAACGCCCGGAGCGCTGTTAATTTGAAAATTAAAATAGACGTAACCTGAACGCGCTCGCTATAAATAAATAAAAAAGTAAAAAACGGATAAAGGTGTATTCACACGATCGATCGCGCGGGCCTGCATCCGAAGCGAGTGAGGCGGAAGCGCCCGGGGCACTGCACAGCGAATTTATCATACGCCTGTGTGTACATGCCTAACGTGCGACGTGAAATATTATGGAGACCGACTATGTAATCTATGCAAAATAGAATATGTTGCCGTTTTTAAATCGGAAAGCAAGAAAATATTGTGCAGATATACGAGTATGTCGATGCTATTTTTTATTGTTTTTTTAAACAGAACAGAAATGGAGCGAATGTTGGAAAACATGAAACATTTTACTGAATAAAATTGCTGTGTCGAGTCTGGTATCTAAATTTATTTTTTCCTAAATAATGAAACCAATTCTAAAAAGGCGGCGGTTTCTAATTAAGAGAGGATCAGGTATATTAAAATAATGAGCGACCATGACCTTAAGTTTTCCTTAAAAGTAGGTAGCTAGTTTTAATTTGAAAATAATAAACCTACACTTTTTGCTGCCTGTGCCTGTGTTTTTTTTTGTTGCCTGCTAAATGAAAAAAAAATAATTTTCTGCTGAAGTGTCCGATATGAAAATTAACTTTGTTTCATTTACCATATCCGATTCCGTGCCATACGGGCGTAACATTCGTCCGACCAGCGAAAAGTAAAAAATACCGGTTGCGAACAGAGGGTTAATCAAATTGTGTCTGTCGTGCGCCGGTAGGGCGCGTCACCTTTCAAAAAGGCACAATAATGAAAAACGTTTCCTATTTTTACAATACACGCCACAATAAAGAGAAATTGAAATTAAATGTCAACGGTTCCTTGGTCATAAAACATAATCGCAGATTTATTTTTTTCCTCCGTCGTTTAGGGCCGTTCGTTGTTATTGGATATTACGGAATATTATGTGCACGGAATTTTAGATATTTTGTGGTCCATTAACTGTGGATAATACTCGTAAAATTAGACGACTATTAATTTTATAGACGAGTAAATGCAACTCAGCAAAGTATCGGTCATAATAATCAAATAAAAAAGAGCATTTATGCGAGAAAATTCATAATATTTTAACGCCAAAGTATCCGAAGGTAATTATAAAGAAAAGCGATCGGGCATAATCTATTTTCCAATACAAAAAGTATCAAATGCTTTACCAGTCCGGCAAAAGCGATCCTATTGTTCTATTTCGTTTCTTGATTGAAACAACGGCGCTATTGAATAGGAAATCGGTGGTAGGTAACTCTTAGTCTGGCCAATATAAAAAGATCTGTAGCCATTCATTTGTTTTCCACCTTTGCGTGTCGTAGCGCAAAAGTAAACCTCGTTTGACGGTCCTTGTTTTACTGGTTCAGTTAACCTTTCAATTTTAGGTCAGAGAATAAATTTGTATGTTTTTTTACCGACTGGCGGAATCTGAAATGTTTCGCCGTTTGAGTATTGATACAACGAATGATTGAGTGATTTTGTATTTTATGCAAAATGGTTTTGGTTTGCAAAGTGCTTTTGGTTTTAATATTAGATTATGATAAAAGTTGATCATTACAGTGGGATAAACGGGAGGATAAGTCGGAGCATAAGTGATGTTAAAAAAAAGGAAAACCAAAATTGACTAATTTTTGCGAAATGGCATGCGGACTGTGAGCACCTAACCAACCTGTTTATTTAATAAATAACTAAGCTTGATGAAGAAAAAAAATAAAGACATAATGAAGAAATAAACATTTGATAACAGCTCAGCATTTTGAAACAAGACCGTCTCCGTTAGTATCTCCTGAGAAGCAAAGAGCGGAGAATCACCCGGATTAGCGGACACCGATTGGCTCGGATTGAGATATTTCTAATTTTTCGGTTGGCTACCACCGTTGTTGTGAAGACTGTTGCGCTCGAGAAACACGGAGCGATCGCCGACCGACCATAAAGGAGGAAAACAAGATGGAAACTGGTATCAGATCGGCCACATAAACAGTAGAGTAGAAAGCGTTTATCAAGACGTATAAATAGTAGAGATTATAATAGAATAGAATTGGAAGCTTTTAAGCAAGAAAAAATAAATACAAATGTAAAGCCAGCCAGCATTCATCATGAAAGTAAATAAATAGTTAATAGAAAAATTTGATTAGACATGAGTTTTCAGCAGGTACCTTTAACTACTCTATTTATTTGTTTATGCTCTCTTGCTACTTTTACAGAGAATTCTCTGTCATAAATCATTACTTTGTCCAATCTCAGTTACACACCGAGATAGGAATCATAACTCAAAGAAGCATTCAAACGATTTTAACCAGAACCATTAATTATCATAAAACGAATTATAAATCGCCGAAACGCGACACCAATTTAATTGCTAAACACCCATCAGCATTAATCAAAACAATGGGAAATTAAATCAAAGATAGAAATAAATAAAACAATTAAATCGCGGGGAGAAAATGTAGAAAGAGTTCCAAGGCGAAGGAGCAATATTGTCGGCCACCTGCTCCGGCGAGATAGGGATCATAATGTTAATTTAATTAAAGGACTAATCTAAATTTCAGACGACCCGACACTCCGCCAACCATTAAAAGGATATTTTGTCGGCGACAGCAAGTTGGGAAAAGTTACCGACTATAAATATCTCGGGCAGCCAGTCGGGCGGCGATTTACAGTAAAAACATTAAATAAATAAGTCACTTGGAAAAATGTTGACTGTTTGTTTATTCTTGATACGGTAATGGTGCTGTTGTGATAACAATGAAATTTGCAAGTGAAAAGTGAGGTAGAATGGAATATACCAGTAAAACGGATTACTACAGAGTTCTTCTTTTTACTTTACATTTTATAAGGAAGGATTAATAAAAGGAGTATACATATAGTTATTAGTTACTTTTTTATCACGTATAATTTGACATATTAGTGACTTTAGCTTTATCTTACAAAAAGGAACTTTACGAAGGTTTTAGGTATTTTGTAAATAAATACACCGATTAATAAATTAAAGTTTACTTTTTCATTAAAACAAAATTAACAATTAATTAAAGATTAAGCGAGATATTTATCTAAATTGCAAACGGACAGTTTGAGTTTCATTAAAGGGGCCCGTAGTAGTCTATACAGCGAAGTAAAACTTTTCCAAGATAAAGATGCTTTTCATCCTGCAGAATTTGCAGGATAGTGGGTGGAAAACAATTTATTATTTCCTTTGATGGAAGATTTGGCTAATTCAAAATACTTTTCACTGTACAGCTTCAATTATTTCGTTTTTATTATGTCCCATTCTTGGTTTGGTCTCGCCCAGATCCTTTCAGCATACTCAAGCTAGCGTATTTATACTTAATACAACACATACATTAAAAATATTTCGTTTTTATTATGACCCATTCTTGGTTTGGTCTCGCCCAGATCCTTTCAGCATACTCAAGCTAGCGTATTTATACTTAATACAACACATACATTAAAAATATATTAGGTTATCTAAGTTTAATTTAGTAATATCTACAGATTTAATAGTTTTAACGACGAAGAATATCGTTTAAACAACGGTGTTCTCAAGACTATTTTTAGAAAAAGTTACTAGTAGTAGTACACGTATGCCTGAAAATATAAATTGAAAACTCACTGCTTCATATGTTTAGCAAATTTTTTTAATAAACATAATTGAATACGTTAATACAATCATCCGAACACTTTACCCCAACATAGAATATAATCATTTACGATAACCAAGACCCGAATGTAAACAGAGACCCAAAGATAGTCCGCATCAAATACCTACAATATCTGTCCGGGATCAATTGATTCGGACAGTCCGCAGTCCCGATGCCGCCCGAATTATGTTCGTGGATAATTAATAGAGCTCTCTCCAACAATGGACGCCATGATCATCATTATAAAGCTATAAAGGGATCGTTTACGGGGATGTCTCTGGCGGATATTAATAACAATTTGGAGTAAATAAACTGCTATTGAGGTAGGTAAATGAGGTAAAAATGTGATACTTCGATGCCTTATTATGTTTTTTGTAAAGTCCAATCGGTAGCAGGTCAGACTGTTAACATTTTTGTTGCCAATGTAAATAAGGTGCTACACTGTTTAGCTAAATGTGCGCTATGATACAAGGTAAAAGTTTCTAGAAAGAGATCGATCAATTTGTCGTAAAAAAAGTATTAAATAGAGTCAAAGTAGGTAAATCATTCATAAGCCCTTATTCTGAGTTGACTAAAAACTCAATACCAACTCAGGAATAAATTGAAGTGATTGGACGAGTTTCAATATTTGAAATAATCACAGTTTGAATCTGTGTTTGAGTTACATTCAGTTTTGAGCACCGCTTAAGAATATGAACTGAAGAAAAATATTTTTACTACAAACGTTTCAAAATAAGATTCAAGCAGACACACGAGTTTATCTTTAACTTCAAAGTGTTCGTAGCTAACGTAGCGAGTTTCTTTCTTGGCATTATGTCCCCAACGGAAACATACTCGAGTCGTGTAATATCATTTAATGGCGGCAGGGGGCGGGGTGGTCGCAATTAAAATTTTCCATTTTATTAATTAACGAGCAGAGCAAAGTACGCCGAGTACTTCACTAACCTTTTACTAAATGTTAAATACCTGCTAAACGGCGGTATAACGTTTCTTCTGCGTAGAAATGTAATCTAAAATTATCAAAAAGCTTCATGAATGATTAAATGACTATGTTTACTTCGAGATTTGGTGAATAAAAAGGTCAAAGGTGAGTTGCAAAAATAAGGAAAACATGAGTTCTATTTTTAACATAGGCCCTTATGTTTTTGCGACATTTTGTTTCATCGTGTAGATAAAACCAGATAAAATTAGCTTATTCATTGTATGATGTGGGAGTATTTTTTTCATTTACTATGGCAACCATTCCAACCAACGTAATATTATGAAGACGAAAAATAAGACCATCCAATACGAGGTAGGAGTATAACGATATATGGTTATTTCAAATAAAAAATATTATTCGGACAAAACAACAACAGTAGTGACATTAGGTACAATAATTATTATTATGTGACGATGTTAAAAAGATACACCAATTTCTATCCTCTTTACAAACAAAATTAATGTAGGTACGCGTTTTGAGTATCACTTACTAACATTTCTTTCAGGGTTCAATGTATACAGGGTAGTAAATTGAGGCAATCGACGCAAATTGGTCCCATAACTAAGCCATGAAGGCAATTCGGTAGAGAATCACAGTGTCTCGAAAACTATTGGCAACGATAAACATACCGGGTTACAACGGAGCGGGGTTTGTCTCATCTTATTTGAATTTCAAATCGTTGTGCAGGTGAAGATACGATTGGGCCCAACTTCCTATACGGTTTAGATTTGCCAGCCTCAATTGAATTTACACCAGAAGTTGAACTCGGAGGCAAACTTGCTTATGAAACCGACTACTACTATTTTATTCAGAAAGCTTTGCTGTTGCTCAAAGACAGCTGAGGTGTTAGGCGACTTGAAACTGAATTTCTAAGCGTTACTTTGTAATTTTGTATCTACAAACTACCTTTCGCCCATGAGATAGTTTCTAGAATTCTCCTTCACTTAACAAACAACTTTGTTATTCCAATAATAACAGTTTAATATTATAACACTGGGTTGTCACTTTTAACTATAACAAACGTCAAACTCCATAACAAAATACCGGTTATAGTTACCGTTAAAGTAAGGGTAGTCTGAGGCTAATTCTCTTACCTAACCCTTCCGTCCACATTTTAATCGGATTTGTGGATCGAAACTACTTATTTTATTAAAATAGGTTATTGGTATCAAATGATTTTGCCTTTGGTTTGTTATCTAAATAACATAACATTAAAAAAAAAATACATAATATTATTACGTAAAACATGTCACACAAAAAATCTTCTTGTCATTGTTTTGTTACCTGAGATAATATTAAATTTTATTTTATTCGCTTAACTTGATAATATTTTGCGGGCAATATTGTCACGTTCCGTATGACATGAAAAGGGTTGAGAGTAAACAAGTCCGGGAATAAATAAGTAGACTGGATAAACATTGGGAATCTGTTTTGTTGTTTATCAAAACAATCGTCCGTCGTCTTAGTCGATTTTTTGTGCAAAAATATTTTGTTGTAATAAGAATATAGCCTTTGGCATTTTTGGCATTCGCATTTTCACAAATGACATCGTCCCTCTTTTTACAAATAATAAAGATTAAAGATGGATCAAGTTTGATAATAATGCTGTGTACATTTTTTCTTTATATGCTCTAAGTATAAAATTATGTATGTACAACTTCTAAACTACATAAGCACTCCGTATTATTTAACCTCTCAACAATTCACTCATCTCAGACGGATTTGGCTCATAACTGTGCCTTCTTCAGTAGGAGCCACTAAGTCAAAAGCTTCCGATACTTGAAGATTATATCGATGGACTTTTTTCTCTCTTCGTACCTTTGGATATTTTGAAAAAGTCATTCAACAAAATTTTAAATTCGTCGAATGATTGAGTTTGCTGAAATATCATGTGTATCAAAAGTTTGCTGCATTTTTTAACAGTGAATAGAAATGAAATAAATAAATGACGATCAAACATTATTGTAAAATAATGTATAGAAATCAATAAAATTCTCGAACATCAATTCGCCGCACGCTCCTATTTTAAGTCGGAAAAGTAACAGAGGTATCTCGCAACCGCTCCTAAGCACTCTGATTGATGGCTCTAATCTCTACAACTATAGAATCCGTACGAAGATAGATAACCAGGCTAAACTGGATAGCGGAGCTTACACGTAGGTAATATTTTCCGAGAGAAATAAAAGAGCACCGTATATTTTCCTGAGAGTTTGGTTTATCATCAGAGAACTGATTTACGGCGTATGGTAAGAAAACTAAAACCATAAAAGGACAAAGGCGCTAAGCTCGAGGTGTGTAACAAAGGCGGTATAACAATCGAAAACTTGCCATGGTACAGCAGAATGTTTGTACAAGTCAATTTTAAGAGGGGAATTCAATCAGTCCAAACAAGCAGAAAATCGAACCCAAATCATCCAATCGTGGTAAATCTCAAATTCGGAGTACGCAGCTAAGGAGCGGGCCGTCCCGACCAAGTCCCTGATTTAAATTGCAGATGCCCGTCGCCAACGAACGCCGACTGCCGCGATATGCTAATCATAGTCAAGCCAAGGATTATCCCTGTTTACACTCAACAAACTCACTTAATTTCGCACCGACCGATGTCCCCCCATATTTGTCGGCCGTTTGGTGTAGTGGTTCAGAACGGACTACTATGCCGAGAGGTCCCGGGTTCGATTCCCGGCCGGGCAGAAATTGAAATGATGAATTTTAATTTCTGTGATGGGTCTGGGTGTGACTATGTATAATATTTATGTATTTAAAAAAAAAGCATATAAGTAGTATACCCGCTAAGCTAGCACCCATAACACAAGCATTAAGTTGCTTACTTTGGGGCTTGCTGGCGCTGTGTGAAATTGTCCAAAGATTTATTTATTTATTTGTTGCCCGGATTCGTGAATGGATAAACCTTTGACAGTCGACAACTAGTGCTAGGTAATTGAAGGTCGAATTACTTAAACTGGCGAGCGAAAAATGATACATCTTAGTCTATGGAATTGAATTACGTCAAAGGGCATTCCCAGTCCGTTATCCATTTGTCAGTTTCAAGTAGATAAACTGTGTTTAAACTCTTTTTAGGAACAGTTAAATTCTTAAAATGAAGACACTATTAAAGATGTTAACAAGTAAGCCAATTGTACTAATGTAGTCTCAAAAATATGAATTAAAACTAGCAACTTACAGACCTGTATGATAATAAAGTGTGTAGCTATAATCATAGCTCTATACGTCCTGCCATTATGAGTGATTGGATCCGTTTTGAAAGTTATAATTAGTTAAAATTCTGATGTATATTTTTTGTGTATCTCAATTAATATTACGAAAACTTGGCGACACCTCTAACGATGTCTTCTTCGCTCAAAAGTTCATCTCCGGGATGAAACTAACTTTATCATTTAACTTTCCCGCGTCTTAAATAATTTCCATTTTAGAATGTTCCCTTTGAAATTTGTATATTGGGGAGGCCTTAGTGTTTGTGTGTTTAAATATAGATTAAAACAGCTGATCGAGACTTGAGTTATTCATTTATTGATTAAGAGGCTTTGATTTTAGTTTAAAACTGTAATTAGTTATGGTAAGACTTATTGAAGAACCATCAAGGTCTTAGCTCTACAGCTTATTGTGTCTGTAATCTATAAGTATTAAAATATTATTAAGTTAGTATGAAAGTAAAAGCGACTAAGTACATACTGGCAGAAATAGCAAGAGCCTTACCTCTCCGATTATAAAAGGACGAATTGATAAAGATTGCTGCCCATTTGATGCAGACTACAGGGGAAATGGTTGTCGTTTATGATATTGGTTGGTACCACAGATTTATCATCGATCTAAAACAGTATTCCAACCATTAATAACCTAAACACGTGAGTAACAGCAACGTTCTATAACCTACGGCTCCAGCTATCGTTCGTGTTATTATGTCGTATTATTTTCAGTAAACATTTAAGGTGCAGTAATATCTCCGGCGAGAGGTACGCTGAGGCGTCGTAAAGTCGACCGGAGGAGGCACTAATGCGAATTTATGTCTACGGACCGCGGCTGCCCGATATCGATCCCTTAGCACATAAATGTTTCAATTTTCAAACCGACCGCTTTATGTAAACCATGCGTGGTGCCATGTTACGAGCCTTCGATGAAACCCCAGGCCCCGGAGGATTTACTCCTACGATGTGATTAATTCCATGGGATTTAGTGCCTTGATTGTTTTATGGATATCGCTGTAATTCAGCCTCGTTTGAAGTAGAGCTATTCAATATTTAACCGGCTGCTAAAATATTAAGTTAGCCCGCGTGATGTTTAGGGAGAGTCCATTAAGATTTATTGGGTATCGCGCTTGACAGAGTAACAGTAAGCTAGTTTGTTAAACAGATTGTTGATGTTTTATCAATATTCACATTCACATTGGAATGACGTAGGATAGTTGTTTTACTGGCAAATTGTTGTTCATGTTGCATTTCGAAGAGCATCCATTACAAGCAGTCTTAATCTCATCATACGAGAAATTATTGGATGAAAATTAAAACAATATTATACTTCAGCAGAATCAAAGGCGCGGTAAATTGTACGCGTCCTAAATATTAGAAAGTTCAACATCTGTCGGCATTGACAAACAGGAACGCGTAAATCCGCCGTTTAACTTATATATCGGGTTTGGGAAGGAAATCTCGGAAATTTACATGAGAAAGCCGCGGAGAAAGAGGACGCGAGGGAGGGCCGTCCTCTAACAAGAGGCGGGAATGTTTGAGGTATCCGCTGCAGGCACGTGGGGTACGACTCGAATATTTGATTTAAATTGTGAACGCCTTTCATATAAAATTTCCACGTGATTGCGCACGTACCGAATTAAACGCAACTGTGACATTCAACGCTACTTTTATTTTTATTCTGATAAAATTGTGATACAACAAACACTATTAAAATCGCGGAAGTATTTGTTGATTGCCGAAACTCAATTTCGACCTAACACGAGCTTGATGCTTCAATTTGAACTCAACACTTATGTAAAATAAAAATATTTTAGCAAAATCCTGAACACTTTCCAATTTCAAACAGAGTGTTCAGTTAATTGACATATTCATAGTCCCGGAATGTACAGGAAAAATAACATTTTTTCCCAAAGTGACACAAACTATCAAGTATTAATAACCAAATAAAACTTTTTCTATTATGAAAGTTAGCTAACAGAATCCAGCTTATATTAAAAGGTAAACACAACGATGCCGATGAGGTACCTAAGTACCAAGTTGGGCGCCAAAGTTGGAACTGTATGTGCTACACGAGTCTGACCTTTATGGGGGGTTTGTTTAGGCAGTTTTGCAGACTTTGATACTCGTGGTATGAGATTAGACGTAAAAGGATTGAAAGTATCTCATCAAAACACCTACAAGCTGTGTTTCTGACTTGTTAAAATAGCTCAACAAAGCATCCCAAAATCTCAGTTATTAGTGTGCAAACAAAACTTTTTCTATTACTGGAGTTTGTCAACCAACCACATTAAGCCCCGTTAGCTGACATTAAAAGATAAATACAGCGGCGCAGGCACCGCGTTGGGCGCCAAAGTTCGCGATATGTGGCCTGCCACATGAGTAGTAATTAACACAGCGCCCCCCTCTGCAGAGTGTTACTCGCGCAGGGACGCAACTAGGGTGGGCAAATGAGCCACTTGTTACTAGATTGTAGTATCTAGTTAGACCTGAGGGAAGAAAATGTCTCTGTACTTGACACGGACAAAAGTTTTGATAATAACGGAGTATTTTAGGGCGTGGTAAGCTAGCGCACAATTTAGAAGTAGATATAAATTGACAAAGGACATTAAAAAGTAAAATAAAACGCAATATTTTGATGTTTTTTTTTTACTTTAAGTGACTATGCTGTCTTTTCACCAAAAACTAAGACATAGTAGATATGTATTTAATTTGTTAAGAATTTCCAGCGCTTCAAGGATACGAGTAGGTATAATCGACTTGACAGTGACAGTTAACCCACCATTGTCACGGTTTTGATATAGGCAAACTATTGTGAATAATTAAAAACGTCTCAATGTAATTACATTCGCCCCCGCCCTGGGTGCGTGCCTTAGCCCCCCGGCCCCCAGTGGGGCGCACCGATTGAATTAAACTTCGGCACCGTTGTTGTGGTTCAGATCCGAGGTCGGTTTTGTCGCGTTCCGTGCAGCTGCGATTAAACTGGCAATGCTTGTTCGACGTTTATTAGTTTTGTCACCCCGTTTTTGTTTGTATCGAATGAATAGCAGTCCGGTTGTGGTACGAGACACGGTTAATAAACAGCGGAGATTCTATACATCAGTAATTAGTAAATACAAGAATATTTACCAAGGAATCCGCGTAGAAGTGTGTATCAGATGTGGCATAGAAAGCAGCTCCTCGGTTTGAGAGTCGTCTACGTCTGTGTGACTTCAATTAAGTAATTGTCTTGTGGTTGTGACTACTTCAACGGAAGCAGACAAAGAGAAATGTTCAACGGGCATTGATGTCTCTAAGAATCTTGAGAACCTTGATATCGAATTAAGTTGGTTTTAAATAAGCACAGTCATTATCCAAAAAGATGAAATGAAAATGTATGGCGAAGATAATAACTATTTAAGTTTTTTTACAAACCAGTTAAAAAGAGACATTAAAAATGAAAAACTGAAAAGGAAGGCGATAATTATTTTGTTTAAAGTCACCACGGCTTATTCAATGGTTGTAGGGCTTTTAATTTGTCAAAGTCGAAGAGCTTGCTAACGAGAACAAAAATGAGGCAACGGAATTAAAAAGACACGGTCCTTTCAGTATAGTATACGGCACGAGCTCAATGTCAACAGTTGAAACTTTTCTTCTGCACAATGAGCCCGAAACAAGGAGTGTGGAGCACTAGGTAGAGTGCAGGGCTGCCAAGGATTTCTTGAGGAAATATACCATTTCAAGTACCATTAAGGAAAAGTAGATTTTAAAACTTGGCACACGTTGGTGCAAGCTGTAAAAATGCACATTCTCCAGTATCGAATTTTTGCTACCCAATTTAGTTAAAGTAAGAAGAGGTCTATGAAAACCCAATCACGTAACAGCAGTATTAACTCAGACACTCAAAAGGTCGCATGATACTTGGAAATTATTCTGTGCTGTGTTTCATTTGCTGATACGTGCGGTTTGACAGGTTAAAGTTACACAGTTATAGTCTTTTTCACGTAAGATGATCCGTATGACACTTCAAGGTTATCAATATTACGCATACTACATATGCAGATTATTTTTGAAAAAATATTTGTATTTTATTAGCAATATAATAAAAAAAAAAATTAACTACTTGTCTTGAAATATATAGTAAAATCTGAGTCTATTGATTATATTTTAATTAAATACGATGTAAAAATATTTTTTATTTAATGTACGCAACGTGTGAAACGGAATAGATTTAGTGCTGGGATATTTCTTGTTTAATAAAATCGATTATTTCCGCGGTTCATTAATCGATTGCAGTGAATACTTAGTTATTAAAAACATCACAAAAATCAACTATATTTTTCGATTATTGACTTTAATAAACGCATTGAAAATAAATTAATAGTTTTTAATTTAAAGAAACAGAACCAGTACTTTTTAGGAATCGTTTTTTTTAACACGAACCATGAAATTTGAATATTATCAATAAAAAATTGTTACAATAATATTTGTAATTAAAAATACATGTTTTTTGTTAAATAACACCTATACAAAATATTTCTCTAAAAGTAGGTTTCACTACCTCTTCGAAAAAAATCGATAGATAAATCGCTATGGTTTAGTTATGTGACATCTCTAAATCTTTCAAACTCGAAACGTCATACGCATCTTCTTAGGTGAAAAAGACTATAGTACCTAACTCGACTGTAAAGTTAATCTGGCTTCAGCATCGGCAGCCCTATTTGGGGGGTTATGTTGTACGTAGGCGACAATTAGCGCGCGCGACTCAACGCGGCTTGAGTTTTAACAACATACTGCGAATACTCGGCGTCATTCACGCGAGCCGGCCGCGCTTCTAGTCTATGACGCGTTCAGGGAAAAAACTTTTGTAATTTTTTAAGCTTTCCGTTTTAGTTTAATTTTTGACTTTTGACTGATAGTAAATTCAGCAGATAGTGCGTATTTGGTTATCAGTGTTAATTAAATAATTATTATCTGTTGTTTAAGCAAAAACAGTAAAAAACTATGAATTACAAACATCAACACCAGTACCAGTAGAACTGAATATTACCAGTAGAACCGTTTTAATGGGTAGTAAGTTTGTGAATGTGGTTTAACACTTAGCGCAAATTCAACTATAGAATGCAATACACCGCCATAAGCAATTAGCCAGATAATGAGATACACATAAGCTCACGAAACTCCTAAATCTAACTGGCAATTTACACTTGCATTGCAAACACCCGGCTATTTTATTGTGCGCTTCGTGGGATATATTATTCGCCAAGTTAATGAATGCCGAGCTACAAGAAACATTATTAGCGATCGATTTACCCCGATCGAGTAGCTGGTTTGGTTCTTGGTTTATGATGTACTCTTAAATTGTTTAAGACAAAAACCAATAAGTAATAATGTTGCTGAGCTGTCATGGGTTATAGATTTTTTAATTTGTGGAATTCTGTGACATTGGAAAGAATAGCTTTTTATCCGGTCTGCAGGTTTTCAATTAATTAGCCATAATGTTAATCACATTGAATCGAATCTCATTTGATTAATTTCAAAACCGCAATTGGGCCAATCCTTGTGTAATCTCATAATTATTTCGCACCAAATTGTTAACGTTTTCGAACAGAAAAAACAAAAGAAGGTCAAAAACAGTCGTAAAATCGGGTTCGACGCAGTTTCTCCCATTCGTAATTGGTCACGCAGACGAAAATAACCTATTCGCATTTGTTCCCATTCGCGTTTTGTCCCCTCTCTTGGTCCTTCGCAAATTGTCACACTGTTAATATCGAATTAGTACAAATTAATGTTTAAATTATTGTATCAAAACATTAGGGCTGCCTTTTGCCTACGAAAGTATTTATAATACAGATAAGTAAACAAACTGAAAATATAAATTACCATTACTGTAATTACAAAATACAAAACATTTCTCACTAAACGTCAAGACATGGTATAATAAAGATAATAATGTAAGACGTTTTCAAATCGACACTGGCAAGAGGCATAGCATAGCCATAAAAAACTAGACGTTTTACAAAAGTTAAGCCACTAAATACTTGTTAATTGTTTTGGCACTAAGCAAAGACTTTACCAATCATTCTTAGTTCCTCCAGAACACGTGTAAGCAAGCACACTGCATCCAGAAGTTGTGTGACATGGCGGGTTCATAACACAAACATGGTGTTGAAATTGGGTGTCAGCGCTGTTCTGTAATTAACGCGCGCCTCACTTTGTGTTTGCGAGCGGGTCACGAGGCAGCTAGTTACTCTGCGATTCTAAGCCGAAGTAGTTAGGCTGCAAGACTGTGGTGTTAGATGGACTGACTTGTGTAGTTAATAAAATTTGTTCTACAGCACTTACAACTGTGGATTTAGGCAGGCATACTCATAAATAGATAGGGAGAGGTAGAATGTTAGTGAATGTATTGGATCCAGGTAAACAAGTATACGAGTAAATATAATATCTAATACAAATATTATTTTAGACGATGTAAGTTTGCTCTAGGAATCTGAAATCAGACCGATCCAAAGCTATCTTTCAATAAAATAAATACAATAAATCCAAGTATAAAAACTGATTAGCAAAAGACAAAACTTAGAATCAGATTAGCAAAAGCTGAACGTGTTGTCAAGAAACCATTTTACACAATCCTTTAACTTTGTCTTCTACTCGCATGAATGAAACATCAAGTATGTAGTATTAACACCGCAACACCGTGTACTAAGTATGCGTTCGCGTCAGATTTCCCCGTTTGTGCAAAGCGTCGTATTCTTAGAAGACCTACTTTACGCGCCTCTGAATCAAACTGGGTTATTAAAGACACTGTACGAGCGCTAAGTCCGCCTTTATTGCTCTATTTTGAACTTTACGCCTTGACAATAAGATTATCCGCTAGTAAAATGGTGCGCGGTCGTCGAAGCCGTACTTAGCGAGTACTCGACAGGCGCGGGTCTTGAACACTCCAAACTCCTTCATAAGCCGGATAGTAGCGCCCGAGTCTCCTTCCACCCTAATACTTGCTCACTTATTCTTTACTTCATTTTGTCACTGTTCTCAATGGCAGGGAAGATGGTGGCACTTGAAGTTGTATTCTGTTGATTCGCATTTTTTGCAGAAGAAAAATTGTATTCAGGTATTTTTTTATTTCACAATGAAAACGGGTTTTCGTTTGTCCGCAACTTTGTTAGAAAAGTTTCGAGAACACATTTTTATCCTAAAATCAGAAACGATAACCGATGCTTTTAGTATGGAGTTTGACAGATTTTTGACGTTTGTTAAAGTTAAAGTATGATGGTGCAACCCAGCCTAAGTCTAATTTTCACCACTTTCATTTTGTGTGATTGTCGAAAAAACATTTATTTTCATCGTCTACGTCTTGAAAACAACACATCTCGAGGTGAGTCAGGTCTCTCTTTTTATGTATAAAGATAAGACAGGGACATCAATATAACAGCAGATAACAGGATTAAGGCATTCGATTAGCTGTTAGGTTGGGATAAGTAATTTATATTCTCAGGCTCGCCGACTCCTCACATTTATTTAAATGGCGATGTGTTCGCGTTTCGCATCCCCTCTGCATTGGAATCAGATATGGGAATGGGAAGTTCGTATAGGTTCGTATTATCGTCGGGATCTGGCGTAGGAACCGGAGCCGGCTTAGAGCATAGGCGCCTCTATTAGATTAACACCTGAAAATATGCTCAGCATTATAACACCACGTCTCGGCTATTAGCAAATTGAATATTGCATTGAGTACGAGTTTCACCGATATAAGGAGTTCTTTGGAATATACAGGCATAGATAAGCATAATGTTTTATAGTGGATGTTAACGTCATCAGCTAATCAATTAAGGTAACGATTTATAATATTTTTAATAGATAGCGGCCAATTCTCTATGAAATATTCAATTTTGTTAGTAGTTTCGGCAACGTACCTAAGTTTTAGGCCGTATATCGTTTCAGAAGTCACACTCCTAATTTCACGGCTTGCAACAAACTTTTCCACATTCCACACTTTAAATATTTTGAAATCAAGAGTTTTTCCCGCTTTCACTAAACTTCTCTCTGTTGTACAACTTGTATGAGCTCCCGGTCGCATTCAAATCGCTGTCTTAGCATATGATATTAGGGAATTCTCATATGGTGCAGGTCGGTCTACCCTCACATTTCGCGCAAATAGAATTTCTGTATCCAACGGCATCTTGGATACTGTGTATGTGCATACAAACTTATGTGTTTGCATATACTCTTTTGACAAACAAAAATCTGCACTTGATAAAGTGGGATTGAGCAGCTAAGATTACACAGCTATATTTCGATACCTACTTACTTAGATTACCAAAAGGTAATGCCCTCTTTATGAATTATTAATTAACATGAGTACCTACGCTAATTGAGTGTTTTGTCGTCGTCGTCGTCTCAGCCAAATGACGTCCACTGCTGGACAAAGGCCTCCCCCAAGGTTTTCCACAATGAACGGTCCTGCGCTGCCCGCATCCAGGCTCTTCCCGCGACCTTTACCAGATCGTCGGTCCACCTACTAGGAGGCCTGCTCACGCTACGTCTTCCAGCCCGTGGTCGCCACTCGAGAACTTTCCTGCCCCAACGGCCATCGTCTCTACGAGCTATGTGCCCCGCCCACTGCCACTTGATTTTAGCAATTCTGCGAGTGTTTTGTATGTACTTACATTTAAATATCCCACACCACAAATAGGATGATAAGTACACAGCTAATATTGTTTAAAATTGTTATCGTAGGTTAAAATTGTTAAATCGCATTACCAAACCTGTTGCAAACAATTATCACTGGAGTTATAGAAACAAGATACGAATTTAATTTCCCGGAAGAAAGGACAGCGTTCCCAGTCGTCCAACAGGCCAGCGCAATTCTGGATATCTTCTCCTAGACCGCTCGACTATTTAACTATTAAACCGGACCCCTGCGATCTAACGTATTCATGACTTTGAGAATACCACCCACTGCTTTACGAGCGGTGGTCGCAATGAATCGAAAAGGTAACCTATTCGGACCCCGGCTTGTGAAATATTAGGCGAACATATGCCGCGTAATTTGAGGGATCCATGTAATGTTTTTGTTGGGTAAGTGGGTCCATTTGGCGCGATCTTCCGAATGGATTGGAGTGCGCTTGTCACGCTAGATTTTATTCAATCTATTATGGGAGTGTGATGCTGAAATCAGTTACTTTTTGCGGTATCTTCGTTTTGTTGTAGGAGCTAGTTTTATTATGCGTAAGAATAATTTCGCATCTAAGCCGTGATGCATAGCAGTTGTGTTTTGCAGACTTGAAAATGTACCCTCTTTTATGAGTTTCATATTATAAGATTACAATGTAGAATGTACAGAAAGATTTAAACTACAGTTTCTCTATTTTTCCTCACACAGCATTCTTTTATCTGACAGTTTAATTAAGGCTGGCTTGGTCCGTCAAATATTACAATATCCGAATGTTAAGAGAAAAGTCGGATTACAAGCATGATTGTATTCGTCGGAATTCAATCTCCACAGGCGACCCCCCGGCACGCACGAACTGCACCCCCCTAGACCACCTCGTTACGCGATTTCCGTATTCGACCTTTATTTATATTTGGAACGACCTGTCGACCAATTAGGCCGCCGAATTCAAATTGGCAGTTCATGTTGACAGTCGCCAGGTGGCGTCCGCGGACGGCGGACGTCTCGGAAACAGAAATTTATATGTTTGTGACATTTAATGACCTCCTTTGAAGTGCTAGAAAATGATCGTAAAGCTATTTCAACCGACGTGACGAGTTCAGACGCTTGCGCTGAAATGTTTCAACAACATACCGCAAACTGCTGCCAATCAAAAGTTTTTATTACCTGCAAAGAAAAAAAGGCACAATGTTAATAAAGTTGTGTGAAAGCGTTTAGTTGTAAGACGTAAACGGATCATTTATGACCGAGGAAAATATCAGCGCGACACCATTAACATTTAAAGTTTTCGGAAAATATTTTTATTACTTCAAAAGTCACATGAAAAGATATCAGATCAAGTGCTCATGAAAACTGATTGTTAAAAACTCTGAGTGTGTTATGTATTGGAGTTTTCAATTTTATGCTTTTCCCTAACTCTATCTAATTCATCATCTTTTTTATAGGTATTTCACCTAAATTTTATGACATCAAGTGTTAAGCTTTATTTTCTATTGCCAACGTGGGTTTAGTTCATCTAGCTAGACAAACAACATGATATGGCGACTTGAGATTTGTGTTTGTGTACAAAATATAATATCTATGTACTTATACGACTTTATCACATAATACAATCATGTACGAATGTTACTCTACCCAGAGGCGCGGGTTGTGGTCAAAGAGTACAACACTAGTGACAAATGACAGAGCAGTATATCGTTTGATAGTAAAAACGAGAGTCTTGACTGAGTGCGCTATGGTACGGACGACATCTGCCTGCGGTCGGATTTATCTCGGGACAAATTGCATCGCCGGCGCGCCGGGCAGCGGCAGTTGAACAGCCATTACAGAACAATATAAAAAAAAATTAACTTAAAAAAGTATAAATAAAGATCATCTTCTTCATCTTTCCTCGATTATAAGGTTAGTTGTTGTTAAACATAAAACGTTTTTCTGTAAATGGTTCTTCTAAATGCAAAAAAAAAACAATAGGTATTTCCTCATAAGTACGTGATTTTTACCTTCACCTTTATCTACTTCGTAACTATATCAATAGAAAAACAAGATTTTTATTATATCGATTCTCTTCTGCAAATACACCAGGAAATGTATGAATCATCAAAAATTATATCAATGAAAGTTTCGTTTTAATTTAAGCAAGCTTGTCGATTCATTTAACTTAATAGCCGTGATCCTGAGCATTATGAGGCTTACGCGAAAGTGAGCGGGCTTTTATCTGTTCGCTACAGCCGCGGCGGAGCCATCCTTTGTGCAAATGAGACACATAACAATGCCCCAAAACGTTCAGCCAAATTAATATGTTTGCACCGTCTTGTCTGCGAGTTAAGCGCGTAACAATATTGAGCGAGCGCGACGATCGCTCGTCGTTCGCTTTGTTGTATCGCTAATTAATTTTGTGCAATCGTTTCCAGTTACAATTGCTTTGTGATAAAGTTATTTGGAAAGCTTAGGCTAATAAAATACGCAAAGATTTGCGCGAGTTGAGTTGAGAAGTTAGTTTTCGAGTTTGCTAAGGTACAGTAATTTAATAACAACTGAAAGTGTCATAGAAAGACACGCTGTAGTGCAAAAAATCTTGAAAACACATAGGATTCGAAGGAAATCACGTGAAAATGACATATTTAGTGTACACATACAGTCAGTACATCAAGTTACATATTTCTCATACAGACCGTAGTAGGAGTAGGTAAATAAAATGCCGTAGTGTTTACATTGATGTGTCAGCTTTCGTATGTGAATTCACCCTTTGTAACATATTATTATCTACGTATCTACTTAACGCTATATTCAACTGACAAACACAAAAACAATTGACTTGAAGAATACCCCCCACTTAGCAGAACTTTCTATTGTGCTTTATTGCAAAGGCTTCACTAATTAAAATACCAACCAAAGACAATCTCCAAGTCACGTCGGGACTTGACAAAATTTATCCCTCCAGCCCGGTTTGTTGTAACGTTAATTATCGTTTTATTTACGTCGGAATATTCAGATCCAGCTAATGCAGGGCTCGGAGACGCGCCGGCGCCCGTCCTATCTGACAGGTGTCTTACGCGCCCGGATTTGTCTTCAGATAAATTGCTACAAGGCCTTATTGTATTACGCGGTCGTGTGGAAATACCCTTACATTCCCCGCTGTTGTTGCGAATTAATTTGAATTCGCAATGTCGATGTAAGATTCTTGATAGGTAAAGACATGGCCAAATATTGTTGCTGATGGTAAATCTAAGACTAAACTTCAGGTACTTAACTGGTGTAAGCATTTCGTTAACCTCCAGTTTCGCAAGCAGCTACAGTTTGTCAAAGGAAATTTTAATGATGAAGGTTAAGAATATTCTTAACCTTGTGACATATTCAGAAAAAAGGTACGAGGAAGCTGGTTCCTTGTTATTAAGAATATTTTTATGACTAAGTCTTGTATTAATTTTACAGACAGTCATTTCTAACCTCAAGCACGATGACTCACACTTCTCGTTATTCATGTAAAGTTCTTTTCTGTCTTCGACAGCACCGTTCGTTGCATTTACCGTACAACTAAAATGTTTCAGAGCGAATAGGTACAATTGGCAAGTTGGAATATCGGCGCGCGGCGTGGACATAAACGTCATAATTTATGAAAAAGGCTGCTTCCCGCCATTTACACGCCCTATTGAAGGACAGTCGGCCCCTGCCTCCTCAGTTCCATTGTTTTAAATATGCATCGCGCCGTCTCCGCTCTCAAAGTGTCTCAAAAGTGCCCTGGCACTTGTTTGAATATTTAAAAAAGGAACTCCAATCGAGACGCAATTTCGTTCGGCAATGTTTTGACGTCTTATTCACGTCTTCGATCCTCATAGACTAAGAGCTGGTGAACGCCAGAACTACGTCATTTTATAAAAGCTGAAAGTTTGTCAGCGTATGGTCCCAATATAGGTTAGAATGTTGGTGCATCATCAACTTTGGGTCATCGTGGCTTTGGCAGCTACCCTCAAAAGATTGTCTGGCAAGGAGTTGGAACTGTCAGAACTATCTGGCTGATGAGGAAACAACTTCTAATCATAGCCCAAACACTATACATAAAAATAAGCATTTATGGACCCAAACTTCACGATGCACCAACATTCTAACCTATATTGGGAGCATGCGCTGACAAACTTTCAGCTTTTATAAAATGACGTAGGTCTGGCGTTCACCAGCTCTTAGTCTATCAGCCAGTCTGATAAAGTTTGATTTATTTTCAGTTCAAATTGGAATAGCTTAACATTTCGCGCAAAGTTGGGAACTAGTTTAAGTATACAATCTCTTTAGTGATGGGCAAGCAGAAATATAATTATTACAGCTGAGCTAATATAATAGTAACATAGAATGGATTTGCATTTCGATTCGGTACGGAACGATGAAGTTTTTTACGATTTTATCGATCAAATAAAGTTTTGAATTTAATTTTATAGCAAAAGTTTTAAGACGTATGAAAACCTTGGATGTCAATAGTCTAAGTTTTTTTAATGAACGGGTTAACAAATTGAGAGAAGGTTTCGTTTACACACAAATAAGCAATAATATTGACTGTCTCTAATGGTACTTGTATGCATTTGACTATTGCAAAGAGTGCTGTACGACAAAGTTTGTTCATAAACATTACAAAGTACCTTGCTATGTTGTGCTTAATAACATGTCGAAAAGAATGTGTGCTAATGTTCTTAACTGTTGTCATAATTTGAGAAAAGTTGTTTAAATAAATAGTCTATTTTCTATCTCAGATATACCTAAACCAAAAGCGGGCGAAGCCGGGTATAAATGGAAATGTGATATAAATGCACGTACATCATATTTCAATATTAGCATCGAATACATTATGTAGTAAAGCAACTCAATAGCTCATCTGTAATTAAGTTAACATGCGGTAATGACCAAAGATAAATTTCCAACAGGTGAACGGCAGATTTTTATAATGAGCACAATTAAAGTTGAGAGTTAATATTGGGGCAGATCAGCTAATTAAATCGGCCATTGTAATCACAGTCGCAGCGGATGCAAATTGCGCGTGTTTGTGTTCGATTGTTTGCGATGAAAGCGCTCACAATGGAAACGTCAAACTATTGTAGAGTTATCGCGTAATCACCATCATTTGCGGGAAACATGATATTACTTTTATGATAGCATTATTGGTCGATTGACGAACGCAGTATGTACTTACATTTAAAGTTGATAGAAACCTGCGAGGAGATTATATGCCTCTAATAAGTACGAGTGGAGCGCGTAGAGACAAAAAGTTTTAGGCAACAAAAGTCTTTCGAGATTGCCAATTGGATTAACGATCAATTAAAGTGTACCTATAGCTCAATATTGTCTTTTTTAGCTCAACGTTCTTATGGAGTGCGTAACATACGAGTATATAAAATATTGTGGCTTGAGAAAAACCTGGGAAACCTAAAGCCTTATAAGGCGACGAGCTCAACGTATGGAGTGCGTAACGTATGTAAAATGTTGTGGCTAAAGCCAACTAAATTTTGTGGATTTTATCGCCTAGTGTTCCTTACACTTTTAAGGCGATAAAATTGATAAATAATATACAAAATTGCAGAAACTTGATAAATGACACACACAAGCTAAGTAAAAATGCCAACATTCCTTCGTTGAACTGGATGCCGCGAAAATGTAACTGAACGCTGAGACTAAGGCTGTGCAAGATGCATTATTTCACAGAAACTATGTAAAATATTCATTCGTATGACATTGTGAGTTATGCTCGGGGTCTGTATTTACGGTAAGTGATGTTGAGGTGACACACTGAAAAATACCTCTTTAGTGTTACTCACACTGATAGTGAAATGCTTGCATAATTACTTGTTACAACAAAATAAAGTTGCGGTCATTTTTTTATTCGCAGTATCAAGAAGCGTTATTTACATGTGACTTCTGCTTAAAGTGAAAACAGCAGGGACTAAGTACGGATATATTACTCCAACAGTCATGCTAGTGAAAATGAAACTTTTTATTGATGAAAAGTTTCTTTCAGGATTTTGCGAAAATGAAGTTAGAATCCAATCAAATCAAAAATATCAGGAATTGCAAATTTTTTCAGACATTAAATTGGCTGTTGCATATACTGTTCAAAAATGTTATATTTTCATGCAGTAGTAAAAGCAGACCAGCGTCGAGCATTAAACAAAGTAAAGCCGAGGCTACGCTGCAAGAGGCGTAAGGCGCAATCTGCATACATTAGCCTGACGCCTCTTAGCCGACTCCTGTTCAAAGTGAGCTGGTCAACACAACTAAATGCCAAAAAACGTATAAAATAAACTGTGATGTTGGTTAACCCAAAAAAAAGGTTTGTGAATATCACTAATGTTTTTTAAGGAATAAAACATTGTTATTTGACGTAGTAAGATAAAGATTCGTTTACAATCTCACGCGTTATATTATAATATTATAAACTGACGGAGTTCACAATTTCACAGTGACTTATCAACCTGAAAGGTTGCTGCAAAATATGTTAAGATAGACGATGTGGCATAAGCAGTTCAAGCAGAGTAGAGTTGAGCATTAAACACAGTGACACTGGAGTTGCATCCGTTGCAGCAATAGGTACCTAACTACCTATAGAACGGTATTTTATGAACCCAGCCTTTTAAGACTATTATAAAATACTCATTTTCCACTTGAAAGGCTTCAGCATAAAATGTTAACGAGCCACTCAAAAATTACTAATGATACACAACGTTGCATTTCCAAGAGGTACGTACTAAAAGCCGAGTAGAGTCGAGCATTAAACAAAGTAAGGCCGCGGCTGCATTCGCTGCAGAGCAAAAGGCGCAATCTGCATGCATTAGCCTAACGTCCCTTAGTTGTGACACCTGCTCGCTGACGTCACGACTAAACGCCTACTTTGGAAGTTACGCCGTCAAAAACCAAGATGAATTGCCGTACTTGCGGACTGGGAAAGCTTTTAAACTAGTATTCGATGCAGATGCTAGGGCTACTTTGGAGATTCTGGAAGTTTCTAGAACAGACCGAAGCGTAATTGGCGTTTAAGTGGCAGTAAACCAAATTCCTAAGTCGTAAGAGAGCATTTCCAAATATGGAAATGGAAACTCTAATGTCTTGGAAAATGTTATTAAAAATTATATTCGCAAAAGAAACTGTTCTACTTCAATCTGATACTACAACAAGGTGTCTTTTTTATGTTCCATAAAATGTTTTAGGTATAGCATTGAGTTCAATCTGCCACTACCTAAATCCATAAACTGGACCGTCAG
Organism: Ostrinia furnacalis; assembly: GCF_004193835.3. NCBI lineage: Eukaryota > Metazoa > Arthropoda > Insecta > Lepidoptera > Crambidae > Ostrinia > Ostrinia furnacalis. The sequence goes on along the minus strand of NW_021131592.1, from coordinate 291,670 downwards.
ATTTTGACGTTGCGTTGGAAATTTTGCTACATTTTTTTTAGGTAGGAAATAACTTTGAAAGATGAAAATCTCTGAGTTCGGATCATATNAAATGCCCGTATCTGTTCAAAATTAAGTCATTGCAGGCTTCAATCAACAAATTAATAAGTCGAAAAAAATCTGTACCTACTTCTCTTAATTGCTCAATCAGAAATATTAAACACATTTTGCGGATCGTAAAATATGACTTAACTTGTTGCCTCAACTTTTCTATTAAAAAGTATCTAGTACAAAAAAGCAAAGGACAACTTCACAAACTTCAGTGATTTAAGCGCGTTAAATACTTAACCGTTCAGTTACCGAGTCAAGTTTAAACGGGCGGCGAGGTCGCCGAGGCGACACGTCAGAACACATTTTAATAATTCACCCGCTCGTTTACTATGAAAATTAACAGGCGCCGGCCCCACGCTCGTGTTTTATGGATGCAACCAAACCAACCACGTTAGAAGCCCCGCCATCGGACTACCTACTTGGCTAATTAATGTGCCCCTTTCACTAGCGCTTCACAAATTACAACTCCAACTTTTGCGTCTTAATCATCATAATTTTATTAGCCCGTTAAGGATTAGCGTTTGCGAAGTTTTACACTGAAGATATTTATGAGAATCGATACAGAAAATTTTAAGATCCCGAAGGAAATAGATTGCCTATTTCTCAGAATGTAACTGTTATAATATTCCTCCCATTTATTAATAATCCAGATTAATCGTAAAACTTTCCGGCAATTCCGATTTTGATTAATTTCATTTGAGACTATAGTTATAAGTACAATAGATTTAGTTTGCTTAAAAAGTTCCACCTCAGCTCCGGTTCGATCGCGGTTTAACTAGGAGTTTAAAAAGGCTAATTTGCGATTCTATGAGAAATATAGTAGAAAGTTAGCGGGGGGAGTTCACTAACTACATGTGGCTGTGTTGAAGGTTACTTACTGATTCAGATTTCAGAATTAAGCTTCAGCTGGGTTAATCTTAGTAGTTATCAAAAACTTCAGGAGTTACTCATTCTACCAATAATTTCTCAGGAATGTGTAAGAAAGGTACAGATTTTTTGTAATTACTTTTCTCTTACTTTCTTATTAAACATTTTCCATTACCTATTTAAAGTTTATAGACAAAGAAAACATTTAAAACTTTACTAATCAATTACCTAAGTTATAAAAGTTACACGTCCGCTAACTTATTTTTGTTTTTCCTTTAGCCCCCTTTGTTCACTGTTTCCCCAATACATTTTCTGTTCAAATCGGATAATCGAGAAAATTTCATCGCAGGTAGTTACTACTCGATCACATTATGCGGGTCGATGTGTAGGTATTTCGATATCCCTTCAACCACTTAGCCCATTAACATAAAATAACAGATTATCAAAACAAAGGGCTGAAAGCTTAAATTCTATCGCCAGGTGCTTTGTTCGAAATGGGTCTATTTAGACTCAAAAGGTTATAATTTTGTACAGAGAACAGATTTGGTACATAAATACGCATACAATGGTTTATTTAATACGAGTTATTATAACAACATTCAACAAAGAAAAAGTATATTATTATAGTAGGTAGTGTTCTGTTAAATGCGCATAATGTAGGTATTAACATTCCAAAATAGAGCACAAAATTAATAAAATAACAAATATTCTGTCTAACTTAATAGACAGAGATGTTTATTTGTTTCGGCTTACCTTCGAAAATGCTGGACCGATTTTGATGGAACTTTCATTGACAAAGGTACATAAATAAGTTAATCTTGTTTTAGATAAAAAAGGAATGTTCCCCTTGTAAAACATCTATGAAACTGTGAACAAATCTCCTGACCAAAATTCGCGGCTGAATACGAGTAGGTAAGACAATAAAATCCGTCTGAAATACAGGACTTCCCCCGTTACACAGTACATTTATCTATTTTTATATTCACCGTTTACCCAAATGCCTATATCAGACATATAACCTGCAGGCAATCGCGAATGAGCACCTCGAGCTTGCAACCTAAACGTGACTTGCTTTTTCAGAGATAATTTTCTTATAAGACTCGGCTCAAAGGGGATGGCGCGTAATATCGCTGCATTTTTTTTCAAAAGAATTAAGTAAAGTATTCATTTTATTATGTGCATTATGTTACTAGCTACCTAGGTATAAAAGAAGATGGACAGTGTTGCAAGTTTGATTTTAGAAATCAATGTGAAAAATAATTAAAAAACATATTCTAGATGGATATAGAATTTAAGTAGCTAATTTTTCAACTCGGGTGAAGCTAGTTGACACGTCATATTATGTAAATAAAACCTACTTTAATAAAGTGCCAATTATACTAATAAATGCAAATGCATCAGAGGTGACTGCTGCCTCACGCGACCAACACANTCGAGGCTGAGGCCTTACATTCTATGATAGTGTGATCTTTTGAGGGGCAATATAATAACTTCTTTACTTCGTCTGAGCCTAAGACCCTTTGCGACGTTTTGCAGTGATACAAACACTTAGGCTAAGGATTACCCAGAGGGATGAATGAGAGAGCAGTTGCCCTTAATATCTATGCTCCTACGTATTATTTACCTTAAGTTTCTTCCTCAAGTCTCTAAGCGTGTGCGACATTGTCTAAAAAGTCTGAACTGAATATCTTAGATCAGAAGTTACGCCCGTATCCATATTCCTAAATAATCCATCTATTTCCAGGCTGCTGCTGGCTCCAACCCGAACAGAAAGGCAAGAACATCCCGTACTGCTACTACCCGCCACAATACGACTCGTTCCGATTCCTTAACATGACAGAAGACCGGCACTCCGTTAGCGTGTATTATGAGCGAGCGCGCCCGTCCGGATACCCGGATGACTTTGAAGTGGCCCGGATGGACTTCAAGTATATGTCGGATGATGTGCTCCAAATCAAGGTGAGATAATGTTGCTTACTGCTACTACCCGCCGCAGTACGACTCATTCCGATTCCTTAACATGACGGAAGACCGGCACTTTGCCAGCGTGTATTATGAGCGAGCGCGCCCGTCTGGTTACCCGGATGACTTTGAAGTGGCCCGGATGGACTTCAAGTATATGTCGGATGATGTGCTGCAGATCAAGGTATGCTATTGTAAAGTAATTTAAAAAGAAAGTACTAGGATTATAACTGGCCGCAATACGACTCGTTCCGCTTTCTCAACATGACAGAAGACCGACACTCCGCTAGCGTATATTATGAGCGAGCGCGCCCGTCCGGATACCCGGATGACTTTGATGTGGCCCGGATGGACTTCAAGTATATGTCGGATGATGTGCTACAAATCAAGGTGAAATAATGCTGCTTACTGCTACTACTCGCCGTAGTACCACTCATTCCGATTCCTCAACATGACGGAAGATCGACACTCCGCTAGTGTTTATTATGAGCGTGCGCGCCCGTCTGGTTACCCGGATGACTTTGAAGTGGCCCGGATGGACTTCAAGTATATGTCGGATGATGTGCTACAAATCAAGGTGAGCTAATGTTACTATAACGTACTGCTACTACCCGTTGTAGTACGATTCGTTCCGATTCCTCAACATGACAGAAGACCGGCACTCCGCTAGTGTGTACTATGAGCGAGCGCGCCCGTCCGGTTACCCGGATGACTTTGAAGTGGCCCGGATGGACTTCAAGTATATGTCGGATGATGTGCTGCAGATCAAGGTATGCTATTGTAAAGTAATTTAAAAAGAAAGTACTAGGATTATAACTGGCCGCAATACGACTCGTTCCGCTTCCTCAACATGACAGAAGACCGGCACTCCGCTAGCGTGTATTATGAGCGAGCGCGCCCGTCCGGTTACCCGGATGACTTTGAAGTGGCCCGGATGGACTTCAAGTATATGTCGCATGCTGTGCTCCAAATCAAGGTGAGATAATGTTGCTTACTGCTACTATCCGCTGTAGTACGACTCGTTCGCTTCCTCAACATGACAGAAGACCGGCACTCCGCTAGCGTATATTATGAGCGAGCGCGCCCGTCTGGTTACCCGGATGACTTTGAAGTGGCCCGGATGGACTTCAAGTATATGTCGGATGATGTGCTGCAGATTAAGGTAAGCTAATGCTATTTTTAAAGATTACATCCAGCTACGATATGTTTATAGGACATCAAAGCAGCGACATGTCACAAAATGACATCAGTTGGTGCCAATAGAAAAGCATTAGCCCCACTATTCTCGTGAATGTCTTAAGTCGCCACTAAAGGACAAATAAGCTAACACACACCAACCCGTGGCCAGCCTAGGCAGTGTAGGCCAAATCCTTCATTTAAAGCTCTGCTTCTTTCAGCTCTGGTAAATTAGAGGTTCGTCTTCCTACAGTGGATACTAAATGCCAATCATGTTGGTTCCCAGATATACGACGCCGAAAACAAACGCTTCGAGCCGCCAGTACCAGAGATAGCTATGGTGTCCAAGCCCATAGACAACATGAAGTTCCGAGTGGAGATCAATGGATCGGCTGTTGGCTTCAAAGTCATCAGGAACAGCGATAATGTTACCATGTAAGTTTTGAAGCATCGAGCTAAACAAAGAGGTCTTCATTCGTTCGTTTCCTTGCAGTCAAATGTCATGCACTGCTAAAACCTGGTCCGTGAGCACGTAGAATTTTGTCAAATGACCCCAAGCTACCCATCCTTATCGCTCGCGCGAAATTATGTTGCTGTCGCGCTCGCACACTCACTGCGGGCGCCCGTCGCACAGTCGCGACAGCAGTACAATTACGCGCGAGCGATAGGGATGGGTAGCTTGGGGTCATTGGACAAAATTCTACGTGCTCACGGACCAGGCTTTAGACAAAGGACTTCCCCAAGGATTTCCACGACAGTTTCTGCGCTGCCCTCATCCAGATGTATCATGCGACCCAGACCGGTTTTTAGGGATAAGTGTGATTCTGCTATAAAATCGGGATCGAACTAACCCTGGAATCCACTGTCCAAAACAGACACCCTTGGGCTTTTATTGTCTTGTATTTTGTTATAATTATAAACAGTTATAAACTTCGTCTGGATGACGGTGGCCTATGTTCAGCAGTGGCGCCCTATTGCTGAAAAAATAATGGTAATGAAATAGAATGACACGGGTCTTAACGCGACCGAATGAGTTTTAGTTGAAATGGAACGCGAAAATTTAAAATCACAATGAGAGTCATACATTTTATAATTTCTTTCCATTTCAGCTTCAATACCGAAGATATGGGCGGCCTGATACTCTCGGATAAATTCCTTCAAATATCCGCGGGGCTATCCACCAAGTATCTGTTTGGATTAGGCGAGAGGCGCGCCAAGTTTCTCATCGATATGAACTGGCAGACGTTCGCTTTGTTTAACAGGGACAGAGTGCCTATGGAACACGTAAGTTAACATTGAATTGCTATATTTTGAGCTACAATTTATTTACTGGGATGCTAGAACACATTTTTTTTTAAACTTGCTGTGGAACGTAAAATGTACCATTCCTAAGGAGATGGGTTTGGCATTCTAAAGCTAAGCGTCCACTTGTCGGTATCGTACGCAACGGACGCATCGTACGAAACACATCGTATCGGATGTGCGATGCGTACGATGCGGACAGGTGGACGCACTTATACACCACAAAATTTTTATCACCGAAAATAAAATTCTGGGTAATGAGATATTGATACTGATCCTATTTATGCAAAAAAAAAGTTAGATAAAGTTACTCAAAATGTTCTCCCAAAATTGGTAATTTATGGACACACGCGTCGCTAGCACTATTTACGTAAGATAATGTAATACTAAAATTAGAACACAACATGGTCTAAGTTAACTAAGTATGTAATAATAACACTGGAAGCGTGATCGAGGCGTGAGCGAGATCGGGGCAATATGCGAGCGCGTACGCCGTACTCTAGCGAGCAGCGGAGTGACCCAGCTGTGACGCGTAAAATACGGACTAAAGAAAATTTAATAAAAAAATTAACTTTATGAAAAACATTTTTTTTCTTTTGCTTTAAATTTTTCACACGTTTCTACATAACCTGTTAAAATTTTTTCGGTGATAAAAATGTAGTGTTGTATGAGTTTCCATATGTTATAGTCAAACCTCGAAGTTCCGGCACTCCTAGGTTTGACTAGTCAATCCTCAGGTCTGACTAGAAGTCTTAGCCAAAGCCCAAACATTTCGGCCTTTGACTAAATAATGTTAGTCAAACCTAGGAGTAACTAATTTGGTCAGGCAAAGGTCGAAACTCAATTTAATGAAATCGGGGTTTGACTAGTCAAACCTAAATTAAGACTTTAAACTAAACTAACTATACTTAATTCTGATCTCGAACTTATTGCATAGGCGTTACGACGGTCGGTTTCATGCGAACGCGCAGCTATCTCTTTAGGTGAAGGTACGAGTAACTAAACTTACACAGTACTGAGGTTGGTTGTCAGTGTTTCTAGATCGATCTTGATTAATTACTAATTTTTAGGGTTCTGTTACCTTAAAGGATAAAGAGTTTAGACCCTATTATTATGACTTCGCTAAATGTTGTCTGTCACCAGGCTCATATCTCATGAATCATTCACTTAAAAAATAAATAATTTAATAAAATACTTAAATATTTAAGGGGGGCTCCCATACAGCAAACGTGACTCATTGCAGTTTTTTACTTGATATTAATTAAAACGTAAACAGGTGAACCCTTGAAATATTCACATAATTTTAGTTGCATTTTAAAAATAAATAAATCATAAAATTAAAATGAAATAAATATTCAAGAGGGCTCCCATACAACAAAAGAGTCGCACGGAACCCTTCGTGAGCGAATCCGACTCACACATGGCTGGTTTTCTATTTGTCGTCTACTTTTGACCGAGTCTGTGAGTCGTTTCTAGGATTGACAAGGCAAAGCCCAAAACAGATTATTTTAGTTTCGACGTTTGACTGAACCGTTTAGGCACTTCTAGGTTTGACTTAGTCAAAGGCCGAAATAAGAATTTACTTCGGGGTTTGCCTGAAGGCCTTGGTCAAACCTAGGATAGACCAGTCATTCCGCGAAGAGACTGCATATCGACCTTTGACTATGACACATATAAATAATACTACGACCCGTTGCGTGCGATACGTCCGATGCGTACGATACCGACATGTGGACGCTTAACTTTAAGGAGACTTACTTCTTAATCTTATTAAATATTATGTTCTTTCTCTGCCCATGGCTTCACTTACGTGGATTTAGATAAATAACTGTATGTAAGGTACAGGTTTGAAAAGATTCATTAAAATCCGAATAGTAATGTTTGTGTGAAGGAAAGTCCAGAATCTATACTTACTCACAAACTTTCGCATGTAATTTAGGTAGCTATTTGTATAAATATTGGCCGGGTTTCTTCTTAGTTCCACATTCTTTATAACTTCACAATAAAATCTAAGTATTTCTAAATCGAATATATTTTATTCCAGCAAAATCTCTATGGCACACATCCGTTTTTCTTGGCTATGGATCCACAGAACCACAACAGCTATGGTGTTCTACTGCTTAATTCGAATGCGATGGGTACGCAACAATGCTTTTTCTTCTCCACTTTTTTTCCTATTACTCAAAACACTTATAATATGCTTATGCCCGTTTTCACCATCAATCCCTAATTTTTAAGCGAACCCTATGAAAACAAAATTCCTGTTAAGTATGTGTTTCCATAGGGGTCACTTAAAAATTAGGGATTGATGGTGAAAACGGGCATTAATCTATTGTTCAAACAAAACTTTAGCCACTCTCATATTAATAATAAGCCGTAGCTCTTCAATAGCCACGAAATACGCGACACTTTTTTCTACTGACACGATGCATTATTACAGGAAAGCCAGTCGTTGTATTGTGTCAAGTGGAAGCAATTAGTCACAAAGTGTACATTTGCACAGGGGTTGACTGTTTTCATGTTGATATGCAAATAAAATATTCATTGTCTAGTATATTACACAGGTGTCTACGTTACACTATTAATTTTTCAGGCAATATGTTTATTTGTATCTTCGACACTTGCAGACATAGTCCTCCAACCGACACCGGCCATAACCTACCGCGCCATTGGAGGCGTTCTGAACTTCTTCGTGTTCCTCGGGCCGTCGCCGATGGAAGTGGCAAGCCAGTACGCGGCGCTGGTGGGCCGGCCCTTCATGCCGCCCTACTGGTCGCTCGGCTTCCACCTGTGCAAGTGAGTCTAAAGTCCGGTCGCCGAGCACATGGAATTTCGTTCAATGACGCGCTCGCACACTCACTTTGGCCGCCCGTCGCACATTCGCGACAGCAATATAATTACGCGCGAGCGATAAGGATTAGCTTGGGGTCATTGGACGAAATTCTACGTGCTCGGCGCCCGTACTATATTCAACCTACCGCGCTATCGGGGGTGTTCTGAACTTTCGTCGTACGTTCGCCGTCCTACTGGTCGCTCGGCTTCCATCTGTGCAAGTGAGTCTGAAGTCCGGTCGCCGAGCACGTAGGATTTCGTTCAATGACCCCAAGCTACCCATCCTTATCTCGCGCGTAATTATATTGCTGTCGCGAATGTGCGACGGGCGGCCGCAGTGAGTGTGCGAGCGCGACAGCAGTATAATGAGGGTTTTCGCTTATGAAAGATCCGCTAGATGGCGGGACGTAGATGTGGTCTGACTGCTGCGTGATTGGTGGAATTTGAAATATCTGTCAATGACATGTCAAAAATAACCAATCCTGCAGCATTGTATTGCCATCTGGCGGATTTTTCATACGCGAAAACCCTCATTACGCATGAGCGATAAGGATGGGTAGCTTGGGGTCATTGGACGAAATTCCACGTGCTCGGCGACCGGACTATGTTCAACCTACCACGCTATCGGGGGTGTTCTGAACTTCTTCGTGTTCCTCGGGCCGTCGCCGATGGAAGTGGCTGGCCAGTACGCGGCGCTGGTGGGCCGGCCCTTCATGCCGCCCTACTGGTCGCTCGGCTTCCATCTGTGCAAGTGAGTCAATACAATATATACAATAAATTGTTTTAAACTTTCATGGTCACTATCATAATTATTATTACTGACGGGATTGCTACCATGTAACTTAATTTTGACAAGATTGACTGCAGTTGTGGGAGCTCATACATCATACATCAGCCAAACTAAACGTACCGTAGCGTGCCGTATGAAGGAACACATAAAAGCGGTCAAAAACAATGACAAGCAGAAATCAGATATCGCGGAGCATTTGATCGATTCGGGTCCAAATCACTGGATTGAGTTGCATAACCTTCAGATTATTTCGACAGAACGCCACTACATACCTAGATTGGTCAGGGAAGCGATTGAAATTACTAAGTACAAAAATTTCAATCGTGAGGATGGATTTAAATTGTCAAATGTCTGGAACCCAGTGATTCGAATGTGCAAACACCGGAGTATTGAACTAAGTGCGCGGTCAGATACTGTAAGTGTTGTGTGTCGAGAACAGTTGCGAGAAAATAGTGAGTTGGTGAACAGTGGTACGGGAGGCAATCGTAATAAAAGACTGCGAAAGAGGGTAGACCGATATGTCTGCCCATAACATGTCACCCGCAAGTTTCTTCAGTTACTCCGTGACCATGGCGCTTGCAACAGTGCCGAAATATCGGAAACTCAAAATTTAGGTACATGGTACGAGGGCTGCACTAAAAGTATCGGGAATGGAATATTTCCACTGTTCCAGTCATATTAAAATCTATTTAATTGCAAAGTCCAGGGTTTTAAAAATCGTATACCATTTATTTATTTAAAAAAAGATTCTCGGTCGTATCACAAGGTCTTGTCAAACTTGTTTAGTCGTTGAGAAAATGGAATTGACTCGAGAAAATTCAAGAGCGATGATTTATTATGACTTTTGAAGTGGTTTAACACAAAAACAGTGTGTTGACCGGATGATTTCTGCATTTGGTAATGAAGCCCCATCCAAAACCACAATTTATCGCTAGTTTCCTGAATTTCAACGTGGACGTGTCAAGCTCAGTGATGATCCCCGTCAAGGTCGTCCAAAAACTGCAGTCACCTAAGAAAACGTTGATGCTGTGCGTAAGCTGATTGAAGAAGATCGACATGTGATATACCGCGAAATTCAGGCAACTTTAGACATTGGCATGAGTCAAATACAAATAATCTTGCATGAACAATTAGGTGTAAAAAAGTTGTTTTCCCGATGGATACCGCATTCGCTCTGTGAAGAGCAAAAAGCAGCTCGCGTTACTTGGTGCGTCAGAACTCTCGGGAGATTACATGCAGGATCCTCAAATGCTGTATACAACATCGTATCAGGTGACGAATCATGGATATACGCGTACGAACCCGAAACAAAAAACCAGTCACGAGTTTGGGTGTTCGAAAATGAATTAAAGCCAACAAAAATTGTTCGTTCACGGAGTGTTGCAAAAAAAATGGTGGCCACGTTTGTCTCCAAAACCGGCCATGTTGCGACTATTCCTCTTGGGGGACAAAGAACGGTTAATGCAGATTAGTATGCTAGCATTTGTTTGCCACAGGTCGTTTCTGAACTCCGTAAAGAGAACTGCAACCGCCGCATCATCCTCCATCACGACAATGCGAGTTCTCACACCGCGCACTGAACAAAGGAGTTTTTAGAGCAAGAAAACATAGAATTATTAGTCCATCCGCCGTACAGCCTCGACCTAAGCCCTAATGATTTCTATACTTTCCCTTAAATAAAGAATAAATTGCGTGGTCAGAGATTTTCATCACCTGAAGAAGCTGTGGAAGCCTACAAAACGGCCATTTTGGAGACCCAAACTTCCGAATGCAATGGTTGCTTCAATGATTGGTTTCGTGTATGGAAAAATGTGTCAATATTCGCGGAGAATACTTTAAAAAGCAATAAATACATTTTTAAATAGTAATGTTGTTTCACTTCCTTGATTCCCGAAATTTTCAGTCCCGTCACTAATAATAATTATGAGTCTATACAACCTACCGCGCCATCGGAGGCGTTCTGAACTTCTTCGTGTTCCTCGGGCCGTCGCCGATGGAGGTGGCTGGCCAGTACGCGGCGCTGGTGGGCCGGCCCTTCATGCCGCCCTACTGGGCGCTCGGCTTCCATCTATGCAAGTGAGTCTAAAGTCCGGTCGCCGGTTCAATGACCCCGCCGGTTCAATGACATAGCAGTGACCCCAAGCAACCCATCCTTATCTCGCGCGTAATTATATTGCTGTCGCGACTGTGCGACGGGCGGCCGCAGTGAGTGTGCGTGCGCGACAGCAATATAATTACGCGCGACAGATAACAGTGTTGTGTGTCGAGAACAGTTGCGAGAAAATAGTGAGTTGATGAACAGTGGTACGGGAGGCAATCGAAATAAAAGACTGCGAAAGGGGGTAGTCTGCCCATAACATCTCACCCGCAAGTTTCTTCAGTTACTCCGTGACCATGGCGCTTGCAACAGTGCCGAAATATCGGAAACTCAAAATTAAGGTACATGGTAGCAATCCCGTCACTAATAATAATTATGAGTCTATACAACCTACCGCGCCATTGGAGGCGTTCTGAACTTCTTCGTGTTCCTCGGGCCGTCGCCGATGGAGGTGGCGGGCCAGTACGCGGCGCTGGTGGGCCGGCCCTTCATGCCGCCCTACTGGTCGCTCGGCTTCCATCTGTGCAAGTGAGTCAATACAATAAATTGTTTTAAACTTTCATGGTCACTATCATAATTATTATTACTGACGGGATTGCTACCATGTACCTTAATTTTGACAAGATTGACTGCAGTTGTGGGAACTCATACATCATACATCGGCCAAACTAAACGTACCGTAGCGTGCCGTATGAAGGAACACAAAAGCGGTCAAAAACAATGACAAGCAGAAATCAGATATCGCGGAGCATTTGATCGATTCGGGTCCAAATCACTGGATTGAGTTGCATAACCCTCAGATTATTTCGACAGAACGCCACTACATACCTAGATTGGTCAGGGAAGCGATTGAAATTACTAAGTACAAAAATTTCAATCGTGAGGATGGATTTAAATTGTCAAATGTCTGGAACCCAGTGATTCGAATGTGCAAACACCGGAGTATTGAACTAAGTGCGCGGTCAGATACTGTAAGTGTTGTGTGTCGAGAACAGTTGCGAGAAAATAGTGAGTTGGTGAACAGTGGTACGGGAGGCAATCGAAATAAAAGACTGCGAAAGAGGGTAGACCGATATGTCTGCCCATAACATCNCTTCTCGTCGTGTTGCACGACTTGCACGGAGTTGACATGATGACGATGATTGATGTTGAAGTGACGTCACGGATTTGCTCTGCTCAATCGGGGTAGCCAATTTGATTCCATGTCAGATGAAAGCTGGCGGAGGCTGATGCCGAAGGTGGTGGTGATGGAAGTTACGTCTCTACATCACGATGGTTTGGTACGTTTATCTTCGTCGTCGTTCGTCGGGCTTCGTCTGCTTCTTCGACTTTATTGGGGTCAGCAATTTGTGTCATCTTCGTTTGGTTCATCTTCTTCGTCGGGGTCACCAATTTGTGCCAACTTGGTCGGGATCATCTTCCTCGTCGGGTTCGTCGTCGGGGTCACCAATTTGTGCCATGTTGGGAGACCGTATGAATGAGACACGGGTTGTAGTTAGTCTCTGATATTAATCTGTTTATTAATGTGAACTGCGCGACTATTTATACGATATAGATCAAAGGTAAATGACGTCACAGCATCAGCACTATCTATATATCTATATCTATATATATNTTTGTTTGCACGTTAAATGGAAAAATGGAATTTAATGGAAACAATCACTTTACATGGATGTCGGCGGGCTTTATAACAATGTAATCTACTGCATTGGGAACTTTAAACCTGCGTATTTAAATTACAAATGCTACGCATAGACCACCGCGTTTCATCCAACTAGTGATGTCTATGGAATTCACTTTTATGTCACCTCGATAAATAAATATAAAATATGGACTCAACGTATCTTCTTCAATCCATATTGCTTGCGTATAATCACATAATTTAAAACAGATAAAAAATATATTACAACATGTAATAGAATATGTTACAACCAACGTTTGGAAAACGATACATTTGCGATACGATACAACATTACTTTGTGTGAAAGAGGCACCATAGGTCTGTAATACTAAGGTATGACTTTGCGTTTTAGACTTAAAGGCATTGGCTTATTTTTGGCAAAAACTACATTCCTTGCGGAAAAATATCGATAGATTTTCAAAATATCGCCCGACAAAGCATATCCGCAACACTAGCTCAAAGTCAACACGAACGGCTTTTAAATATTCACACATGAAATTCAATTGCAAGTTTTTACTCAAAATCTATGTTGTGTTATTATGTTTACTGTTAGTCGTGTTCAATTGTTATTAAGTTTGCCGATTTAACTATCATTGTTTTTACCTATACCAATTAATGAAATATTTGTGATTTTGTGATTTAACTACCTATTTCATTGTTATTAATTTTCGATAACTTCATTAAGTTTAGTACAATAACATGTGCTTACAGGAAATTTAATGCAAGGACCGGAAAAAGTAGTGTAAGCAGGCCTACTACTTCGTGGATCAACGATCTGGTGAAGGTCGCGGGAAGCACCTGGATGCGAGCAGCACAAGACCAGTCATTTTCTCGTCCAGCAGTGGACGTAATTCGGTTGAAACAAACGAAATAACGAACAAGAAATGCAAATAGAATATTTACTAGAAAATATCTCTAAACGGACAAATAAAAAAGCTTTTATTGTTTCTATTTCCCAAGAGAAAGAACAAAAGTGCTTAATGGTAAAAGGATGCAAAATTACGAATGTCATTTTCAGAGCTACATTAAATAACTCTACGTGGCTTTGTAAGAGATAATGGATATTCTGAACTGGATAATGCCTCCAAATGCATGTGGTTACGAGTATGACGTCGTTTTAATGTTGTTTTACAAGTGCTCGTGTCGTACCGCATAATTTGCGGTTAACGATTCCAAAGTTTACGGCCCAGAACTCTGGTGTTTAAAAGTAAGAGCATTTTGTTATACGACAATACATCAAGATAAACACTGTTGCATCTTATGCCATTGTAATAGGTCCTGTTTTGCAACAAAATGTGTTTGTTATGCGTGTGTGACGCGTATTATGAAATTTGAAATAAGTTTAAGGTGTCTGTCTCTTAAGGAATCCCATTAAGATTACAAGATCAAGAATACAACCTGTTGGATTTATAAATTCCATTAAAGGATCAGATAAAAAGAGAATAAAATTAAAGTAATTAAATGTCTCATTGAACGTTTTATAAAATTAGAAATGTAATGTAATTAAATCTTAAAGATATTACCTATTGTCACCATGGATGCTGGACAAAATTTCTTTCATACGTTTTGTACCCTTGTTGAACTCTAGCTAACAAGATTCCAACAACCGATTATCCCGTTCGAAATAACCCGATATCATTTTCAACCGTAATTCCAGACGATATTACCCAACAATTACACTTCTCAGAATCTTCGAAACAAGAAGGACTAGTGAAACAGACCGTGAGTTTAAAACAGATTCAATAATCACGTCTCAGTTGTAGCCTGTCGGGCCCCGGGCATGCCGTTAGAAATTTTCCGGGTTCTTTAACGGGATTCATTCATAACTCACGGTCGAGTGGAGCCTTCGAATATTTCAAGCTGTAGGCTCCACCCCCATAAATTCCGCGCGTCGGCTTGCCAAATTAGGCGCGAGGAGCTGAAGCGTAGGGCGGTTAGATCAGCCAACTTGTTGAAAGCCTAACTAAACGAACGACAAGCTTGGACATCAACAGCACATCAGATCAATTTTGCTGCAAAGTAGCACCATAATGTTAAGCTTGATGCAATCGTGAAGAAAGTGATAAGTGACGTTCAGTTTTGTTTTTTGTTTAGAGGTTTCCAACCGAAGCAATTTATTTTCAAGTTTTAGAAATGATTATATTACTTTATACTTTATAGATAAGCTGAGCTTTAACATCATTTTTCACACAATACTTATCCCTTCAGAGAAGATGATGGTTTTCAATAAAAGGGTAAAAGTAACTTTTTGTTTATTATGCCGAATCAGCGTGTTCCCACATTGAAAATCACGAATGTCGTTAATTGAAACGTAGCATTTCTATCTACCTCTCTCTATCAAGTTCTAGATTTTATTACTCCGCTCATGCAACAAGTGAGCTGTCTGTTTTCGATTAGTCATGGCTTAGGTGACTGATATATCGATTTGCTTTATTTCAAGCGATATTAACCCTTCATTTGGCAAGACACAAATTGTTTGATTTTTTCAATAAAATCTATTTAGACCTAATTGTTACTATCAAATAAAGTTAAGAAAAATAGTAAAAAAAATATTTGGTTGGTATTTTCGCGAAAAACGATTGTTGCTTATTTACCACATTGCCAAATAGGGGTACTTAAATAAAACATTGAGATATATTATAGAATATTTTTTTTTATATGAAAATCTTAAAAAAATCAATCGTATTTCACATTTTATGCTTTAAACTTTTTTTTGGGCATTTTCGCAAAGTCGACAATGACCTTTTTCTCCAACATTTGATAGATGACGTATGTCATCATACTTCACGATCAATATGCCGAGCCAATGTTGGCTTTTTATTTTCTCTTTAGCTTCTGAAACTGGTATGTTACCGTTATCTGCTATAGTTGTTGACTTCAACGCAAGAAAAATGTGTTTATCATTTAAATCAGTTCAGCGGTATAAGTGTGAAGACAGACAACACAGAGACAGACAGCAAATTCTTCCTCTCTCCTAAAATGCTGTGCCCGACAGGGTCCATAATTGCATCAAAAGTAATTACTATACCATCTCTATAACATTATTCATGTAATACATGATTGATTTATTGTGTATTGACACTCTTTTGTATTAACAAAAAGCTAAACCTATTTTGTTAGATGTTTGGCACTGTTGCTTCTAGGCAACATCGAGGTTCGGAAGCATGTCATGTATTAGAAAACACAGTTTCTACGCCAAATATTGCTTTATATGATTAGTTTGATTTATAATTAATAAAATTTTGACAAAACAAAAACAATTAGAGATGATAAAATAGTACAAAATCATAAAACTTCCGTCTTTGTTATTCTCATTGCGCGTCATCTTGGCGTCTGACAGAAATATGGATATGAAATCACTCAAAACTCAGTCGACGACCGATTTACTAGTGTTTTGCTGAACTAAGCTTCGTAACAAAATCGAATTATTTGCACAAAACTTATTATTTGGTGCTGTAGAAATATTCAAAGTGGTTGTTGCTTAAAAGCATCACTGCCAAATGAAGGGTTAAAGCGCGCGGTCACGGTGTCACAACACGACGCGGCGCGCGAATTTGTCATGTCCGCTATTTGACGCACGTCATTTGAGTTAGGAATTGGAGTGACAGTGACGTGTGTGGTAGGAGTGCGTCAACTGCGATGAAATATTATCATTTACTGAAGGGAGTGTCAATAAAAAATATTTCATTTACAACTAATAAATACTAGCTTTTGCTCAAGGCTTCCTTGGCATTAAATCAATTATTTTTGAATCAACCATACTATTTTTCCGAGAATAGATATCTAGTTAGTTTAATTTACTTATTGAGTATTCAGACTGAAAAGAAAAATATTTAAAATACCTACGTTAATGACAAAATCGCTTATTGCCTTTAAAGCTGCTTATTTTGACGTAGCACACGGCACCTTTAAACCATTATAAAACGCCTTATAATATCCTTTGCATCATTACCCAAGTCACTGAATAAAAGCAGGTGGCAACTGTGCAAGTGGCTGAGTTATTCTCCCCATTACCCCGTTCCCTGGGGTAATGCGGAGCTGGGGAGCTGGGGTAATGGGAAACTTTTAGCCGAAGTTTGTGCACTGTCGCAGGTGCCACAGTAATAATACTCTTACACAATGAAAATCTCACTTGTAAATCTAAGCATTCCGTCGGTAGGAGTTTCCGAACGATACGCTTTACTTTGTTGCTAAACAACGATTAGTTACTTTTAGCTCTTTTCGCTTTAACATGTGATTTCAATTTGCTATTTTTCTATTAGATTCTTATAAGACATGTATCGGAAAAGTTATGAAAATTGCGACGTGGTATCATTTATTTAATTTTTTACAGTTTTAAATTAAAAGCGTCTGTTTAGTGTTTTAATGCAGACTGCATTTATTTATATTATTTTAGCATTTTGTTATTGCTACAAGTTTTACACTAGAAAATTACCGACATTACTCAAAATGTTTGCAAACACACAATTCGTTGTCATTTATTTGACCCCAAATCAACCGAAACACATTTCACACTAACAATCGAATGAAGTTCCGTCCAATTTAGTTCATGTGTAACCCATTATTATAATTGCTACTGTTACAAAGTTGAACCGTTCTCAGGCCGAAACACAGATGTTAATTCAAACGAACCAACTCGCGTAATTTTCACTTGACTAAGTTCACTCTTTTTAGGGCCGAGTTGTAACTTCTGTTCGGGAATTTGCCGCTTGACTTTAATAAATCAATTATAAAAACGTTTTACTTATAAATTCGAGTTAAGTTGTAAGACAGTTACTTAGATTCTGTCCCCTCTGTTTCTGGGTTCAATTCCCATGTGGAACACGCTTTGTGTAAAATAACTGAGTATTTCAGGCTTGATCAAAAGATTGTACCTATGAAAAATAAATTATGTCATGTCGTTTGTGATTCATTATAAGTTTGACATTAAGTCATGATGTTATGTCGTTTAGGGTGATTCATTAGATAAGTTTGACATTAAGGTTGTGGTGACCTTCTAAATAGAAGAAGTAGTAGAGGTATTTTATTAAAGCAATTTTCAAAATGTCTTGGATTAAATCTAGCAACATTAAATTCCCATTCCAATCAATGGTATCATGAAGCAACAAACAAAGCGCGTCTACCGTTAAACAAACCACAATTAAAACCAAACAGGAGGAAAATTTCATGTTGCGGTCTGGAGTTTTCAGATTACGTTACCATGAAATCGACTTACGAGATAAATTCTTTAAAAGGACTTGTTCACCGAACCTCGCTATCGCGAAAAGGTATTCAGGATTAAATCTATTAAGCCTCTTAGCGTCATGGCTGATCAGCGTTGTCAGTAAGCTGTGAGGCCGTCACAAATGTTGAAATCTTACCAATGAATGGCCCTCAGTTTCGGCTAATCGTAGTCGCAAACAATTTGTGTTGGGAAATGAGACGTGTATTTAGGGGCGTAAGGTTCAAATTGTGGGTGTGGCCTGTTAAAAAAGGTCGACTCCTCGAGTCATCCGCCCTTTTTCCACGTGCTAGTTGTCAGCGTAATTGATCGTCTCCGCTGCGAGATAATTCCGCTGTGACGTGATCCGCATTGTTTTGCCCGTTTTATGGCGCCCTCAGACCAGCTGCGGGGGGAATGCAAAACAAATAGACTTTAATTGGAACAGATATGACTCAATGTTGGCGGAGAGCACCGTAAACAATGTGTCGTCGAAACTGTTTAGACGCAGGGCCCTTGTGATTTCGCTCTAGGATAACAGCACTAGTGTTGAGTACACATACAATAATAGGCCCTTGTACCATGTCATGTAGCTACGCACTCTTACGCGTAATGATAGCCTGGAAAAGTCGCTTAATTAGTCAATTATAATGTTTTGAAGTTACTTAACAGTCATGTAAGCAGCAAAACATTGTCAATAAAGAAACACGAGTATATTTCTTTTCAAGCATTTACGAAGTTCAGTTCCTGGATAAGATGAAAAATGAAAGTTGTCTTCTTTGAAAACGTTTTTCCAAGAAAAATGCGTTTGATCTCGCTACTTTGTGTTACGGACTTTATACCCATTGCCATTTTATAAATGTGGAATAACATGGAAAAGTTTAGTAATATTGCCACAGTTTACTATTTAAAATGGTTCTTACGAAGCCATTTTTCATCGTTTTTTGGGACAAGAACTCTTAGAGGATTTTCCCATAATTTTGCTACGGATAACGGATAGGTTTGATTTAAATGCCAAAAGCTCTTATGAGGAGGAAAAGCCCTTATGAGATTAAAACGATATTAAAATGGAAAGACGATTTCTTCACTAATCTCTAGATCTAATTATGTGAGCAAATCTACTCAGCGAATCTCAAATGTGATATGTGTGAGTATCTACGAGTAGCAGTAGAGTGTCTACGTCTAAAACGTTATTCTAAGGCTGCGCTGCACAAGCTAACTATAACCGTAACAATAACAATTACCGGTGTTTTTGTATGGAGTCTGACAGATTTTTGACGTTTGTTAAAGTTAAAGTAAGATGGTGCAACCCAGCCTAAATGTTAAGTACATAGCGCGATGAATACCTACACATCAATCACTCCTAAACGCTGCTCACGCGAGCGCCCGCCCGCCGCGAGAACAATCGTCTTCGGCCGAATGCAAAGTCGTGTCGATTGAATTAATTCTATTGCCTGTTCCGCCCGAAACAAGTGTAAAGTTTAGCGTGCCACTTGCGGGTCGCGATACGGCCGGAGATTGACTGCTTGGTAGGACCCCTTTGTGATTGTGAAGCCAGCATTAAGATAAACGCTGGCTTACGAAGTTGTTATAAGTGTGATTTTGCAGTGTTTTGCGTCGGTGTTATATGCATATTGATATAAACTATCGTTTATTTGACAGCGTTTGTTTGCCATTTGTCAAAACCCCGTATTCGAGATTGAAATATTACAGTAGGAATAATAACACCGCTTAAGGCTACATATCAGATTGTAAAATACTTACTTGCTATTTGCAATACAGAATTACAGAGAATAATAATACAGTAATTCTTTACTCACTTTTTACCATATTAACTTCAGAAAATAAAGCAAAAACGCCGTCATTTTACGATTTTTACCTCATTTTGGGGTACTTTTCTTTATTTATGAAGGTCTGTTCATAACATTTCGAATATCAATAAGTAGAGCGGGGGCCTCGTGGTTTCCATGAGTTATTACCTCGTGGGGCTTATCCCTGATAAAATTAAATCGGCCAGCGGTCCGCGGTATTGCGCTCGCTAAATTACGAGCGGTCATTGTGGTACCGGCCTGGGGGGCGACTATGGTTGCGCGAGAGCTCACCATGATTTAACTAGTCTACTCTTAATTAATTGTCAGCCAATATAATGTAAATCACCGCTCATGGAAAACCAACTAGAATCACGGCCCATTACCAACAAACTACTATACTAAAGTTTGGATTAACAAACCAAAATATTTCAGAGACACTTTAAAGTAATAATTTAATAGTTCCAAAAAAATAAATTCAGAAGAAAAACAATACATTTATAGGTTGCTCTAATAAATGACTGATGTTCTGAGAAATGTAACGAAAAAATATTTATTCTATAATGTAGGCTGATATTAATGTAACAAAGAAATGAAGTTAGACATATTTGAATACTGGTACTGAATAAATAATACTATGACGAGTACACATACGATACAATTGTAGGCAATGAATAATTTTGCAGATTGTTTTGGTGTATTCCGCCAAAGTACACATTGATGTATATTTAATCACCCTACTTGTTAATAGTATTATGTAACTAAACAACGCCTTCAAGTTTCAAAGCTTCTCTACACAGTAAACAAACAAACATTAAAACCCTAAACAAAGAACTGTAACAACCACATTCCCGGTAATCCGTGGAAATAAAAGGACAAGCGATAGAAATGGCAGAGAATTATCCCGTAATACCATGTAAGTTCGATTAAGTACCGTTAGTGGGATACAATGAAAAGGTTTTAACCAATTTAGAGCCACACATTAATACTCCATTTGCTGGAAAGAGTTCCCTTTCGTATTTAGTTACGTCGTTTTTGTTTTTGAAATGATTTTTAAAGTGCTTTTATGCCTAGGGGGATTCGCGTGCAGCGATTGTATTAATTTTGACAAGGTACACTCTAGTACGGTTTGTATTTTTGCATGACATAGTTTTTAAATTCGACCATATAAATTTATTCTAATATATTAACACAAAGCTTTAGTATGCTTCCAAAGTTTTAGCTTATTTTATACACTTTTCCGCAAAAAATACTACAGTGACAATAATATGCCTTATAGGCCAAATTAGGCTACAGCTTAAAATATATTTACGAGATAAATTAAGTACAATGTTTTGTTTCACATGTGTCGTATAAAGATATTTTACACAGCATTTTAATAATTTATCAGGCATCTGAAATATCTTCAGGAATTGGTACTGGCACGGATTGATTTTATGTCAAGCGTTGAGCCTTTGATCAACTCTGACATAATTTTGGGGAGAATTGTATTGATATCTTTGTGTACCCATAATAATTTTCTATACACTTTCGATGCGAAATTATAGAAACAACTTTAAAAGTTTATCTTAAATCTAACTTCCTCTATAAATAAGGCAAATTGAAGTCCCGTTTTGTACTTTATTGGCAGTGCTAACGTGGGGAGAGAAATAAAAGGTCGAGGGATAGAAATGGGGACGAATTATCTCGTAGACACGGAGTACATCAATTACGGGTGGGATTTCGGAATTAGAACCCCTTAAATGGATTTTTAAGGGTCACCTAAATTAAAGGTTGTTTGTGTAATTTGAAAGTTTTATTTATTCCGTTACGTTTGTTATTCTCCTGTTTGATGTTTCCCTTAAAAATACTTATGATACTTTTGAAAAACCTAACATAATTTTGTCCCAAAAATGTTTCGGTACTTTTTTAATCACCATTATAATATCAGTCTTTGCTACAATGAAGCTTTCATATGAAGAATACGGAAACTTGTCCTTTATTCCTCACCCAAAAACGAGCCACAAATGAAGTCAAAGAATGTCCCATTCCGTCCCTTATTAGTGGCGCCACCGTAAGACGGCAATAAAAGGACTCAGGACGCGCGATAAACTCGGATGGGAACGAATTATCTCGTAGACACGATGTAGATCAATTATGCGGGACACCAGAATTGGGACCCATGGCACACCATGAAATAGGTGGATTTATAAGGGTTACTTTAAGGCTCATTTAATTGGACGCCAGCCAACTTCGCCCAATTTTATTTTCCGTGAATTTTGAAAGCATGCGAAGAAAAATTGATTCGAAAAATTCGCCGATTTCACAAAAAGTGATTAACCGGAATTTCGTTTTAGTCTGATTTCCCTAGAATTCGTTCACAAACAATGAAAAACTTAACTACAGTCGTGATAGAGGCACAACAAAGTTTTTTCTGTATTTGATGGAAATTTCTACAAAAGCCTGATAAATAAAATTAAAATCAAGCTCGGCACGTTTCGCCTATAAATAATATTTGGATAAGGTAATTCGAGTAAAAACTAGGGTAGGAAAATGTCATGGTTACTTCTGGCAGTACGAAATGTCTCATAGTGGCATTTTTACTTAATGACCGACACTAACGCTAAATATCACGAAAATAAAGAGATAAAAACGTTCGGCACACGAATGACAGCATAAAAAATATAGTCAGTAACGAACTACACTGAGAAAACAAACCAGGAAAAGGTCACTGTTTATTTTTCTCGGGAAACATGATTTGGACTAAATACTGGAGATAAAGAAAAATTCAATAGAAGTATCCACAAACAACAATAATTTGTATTTGATAAGAGCACTGTGAGAATGATAATTTTAGTTACTTTTTTGCATAAAGAAAAACTGTCAGCTGCGCTGTCGACTACACTACTCGTCACCAAATAAGTAACTGAAAATTGGGTGCTTTAATTTTAATAAAATTTATTCGTAAGCAGTAATAGTAAGGGAAGTTATTTCAGATTATAGAAAGTAATTTCACTTTCAGATTTCTTTACAGTGATGAGTTTAGAGTTAGCGCCAATTAAATTCTTGTTAAGCGCCTAGCCATTGCGGTGTACCCTGCGAATCCAGAGGGGAAGACAAACGGGGATTAAATACGAAAGCGCGGCGATTACTGAGCCAAGCCGACCCAATGCCGCCATTAAGAATTCCGCAAACGAACTCGGGACATCGAATCGACAAAATTGAGCTCGCCTCATCTTTTCTTACGTCGTGTGTTCGCCCGTCCCCTAAAGACAGATATTTTAATATTTTCCCCAGCTCAAGGGAGACGACCGCTGTTTTGATCTACGACTCGAAAAATACACTTTTTCTGTACAAACATAGCATATTCTTCTTCATTCCTTTCGGGCATATAACTTTGTGAATACGTCTCTGAATAATATGAAAATCTTTTATGAATGAGATTTTTTGCCGAAGGGCCGGTCCTTAGTAGGTGAAGTGTTTTGTGACTTACCCGCGCACAGGGACTCATAGCTTAAGAAGTCAAATATTACCTGAAAAGAAAAATATACGCCGTTAATATATTATTTTAACAACCTCAATTCGCTAATGATCGTTATAAATATTATAATAACGAGCAATACCTACAGTTTTATGGGATCATTAATCGGTCTCTTAAGTTTCATACACTTTATGGTGGCAAGAATCATACCCACTCATCAGACAATACTACAGTAAAAAAAAATCCTTTCGTATCTTAACAACTTGGTTCCAGTACGTGCTAGCTTACGTGCCTAATGTGTCATGAACGGTACATGTGGCTCAATNCCCTCCATGGAACTAGGCTCAACATGCTCCTGCATGTCTATAGGGTTTGCTCAATGTTGATTTAGTCGATTTTCTCCTGAAAGGAACATGTAAGACAACAATCAAATTTCCAATTTTACAGACCTTCTAGAGCAGATGCCGCAAAAACTAAACAAGATATTAGTGTCCGACCGAATGTTCGGTTTCGGTTTCGTTTTCGGTTGAGTTTCGGTAAAAACACGAGTTTCGGTTTAGTTTCGTTTTCGGCGGCAAACTTGCCGAAACTACGACCGAAACCGAATGTGCATTCGGGAGTTTCCGCGCTGTTATCGGTCATGTTCGGCGCATTGAATGAGTGAATGAATCTCTCAATGCTCGCTTGTTTGTTTGCTGTTAGTTAGTTTTTTTGTGGTGGCGAGTTTTCGAGTGATTTATTTTGAATTTGGTAAGTTTTATCTCGTTTTATGTCGTTATAACATAAGAGCGGGTAGTAAATATAAAAAAATATATTCAATATGACTGATAAAAGTATAATCAAGTTTAATCTAACCTATATATTTTTTTTATGTTCGCAAATGCTATACGTAAACAAACATTAGTTAGGTAGTTAGTAATGACTATAGTGCATTTCATGGTGATAATATTATGGATCACCAAGGTATCCAAGTGGCAAGTACAGTACATACTAACTTACGTACCTACTACCAATTTTGTTTTGAGAAATTAGTAAGGTAAAAGACCCGACCATGGGACGGGTTATGTAGATGTCCTGAATATTGCGAGTAATTAAAAAATCTAGACTATAAATCCTTCTTTTGCTTTTTTAATACATAATTTGATACCTTTTAGAGTAAAAAGGCGCTTTATAAGTTCAATTTTAATGCTTTTTAGAGAGAAAACAATAAATACTGACTGATTATAATAACGTTTTCTTTATTTTTCCCTCAAAATATGAGCCTTGTAAGGAAGTTTCGGTTTCGGTTTCGGTTTCGGCCGAAATAGACACCGTTGCCGAAATTCGTTTTCGGTTTCGGTTTCGGTCGTAAAACTAGTTTCGGTCAGACACTACAAGATATAGAAAAACTTGACTGTCTCACCTGTAGCAAATTGAATAAGCTTTTTTTGGTTCATAGTAGTCATGTCACTAGGACGCATAGTTTCCGAGGATTAAGCGAAAAACCGAAAAGTGGTACTTTTAAACCCCCCTCTCCCCGCCGGCTCAAGGGCTAAGGGCGGGGACTTTTGCTATGTTCACCACCTAACTAGGCTAAATAAAGTCCCGAGGTCAGAAATTGTGTTCCACGGATTTCTCTCTACACCGTCGTTAAGGCATTCATTGACTGGACTATTAGTAGTTATTTTATCTCCTCGTATTTTTCCAGGGCACTTAATTAATAATGTTATCGCCACAACTAATTATTGTAAATAATAAGACAGACTTATATCGGCTTGTCTGACACTTCATACATTAATTACTCGGTAATTAACTCTGCTTTCGAAATAACAATTATTGTGGAAACATTTGTAAGTATTTCAATTTTTATTTCTTTTTTCATTTGTGCAGGTTTCCCAGCAGCCATTGTCTTCCTACAATTTAAGGTTCAGTTTAATAGAATAGCATATTTTTGTGGTGTGTACCTGTTCATAATTAATGCTGACAAAGTGACTGAGTTTCGTCCACCACTTCTTTCAGCACCAGACGATATGTTATTCCGAAGTAGTAGTAGGGCTAGCTACTTGTATATTTGAGACATAAGTGGCCTAAAGAGTGTCTCTGTCTACATAATAATCATTTTGAACTGCTCGAGCTCCACGTCAATAACTGGCAAGAGATGGCGCAGAAGATCAAAAGTCACTTTGGGTTGAAATATGAAAAGACTATAGTCTGGTCTGCGAGCACGTAGAATTTTGTCCAATGACCCCAAGCTACCCATCCTTATCGCTCGCGCGTAATTATGTTGCTGTCGCGCTCGCACACTCACTGCGGGCGCCCGTCGCACAGTCGCGACAGCAATATAATTACGCGCGAGCGATAAGGAGAATTTAGAAGAAAAGCTGTGCCCGTGACTTCGTTACGCGTGAAAGTAGTTTGAATAATTTTCTTTATTGCTCCACCCCTATTGGCTGTAGAGTTATGCCTAAAGCCTTCCTCGATAAATGGGCTTTCCAACACAAAAATATTTTTTCAAATTGGACCATTAGCTCCTGACATTAGCGCGTTCAAACTCTTCAGCTTTATAATATTATTATTATTACTGACGGGATTGCCATATACCACTCTCTCACCCGCAAGTTTTCTCAGTTACTCCGTGACCATGGCGCTTGCCACAGTGCTGAAATATCGGAAATTCAAAATTAAGGTACATGGTAGCAATTCCGTCAGTAATAATAATATGGTAATGACCATGAAAGTTTAAAACATTATGATGAGGACTTCCACAACTCACCTGTATATCACTAAGAGCGTCAGTATAATCGCCAGGATGATGTACCAGAACCAAAGGAAGATGTAGGTCTTCTCGTTGACGATGTTCAGCGGCAGGATGCACAAACTGTCGTGGGTTTGAATACTGCCTGAGGCACCGAACTTGTGGAACGTACACTTTGTTATGCGCGGGAATACGTATATCATCGGATCGTATCTGGAATTGAAAAAAGAATAAGTTATTCGTTGATAAATGAATGTCATCAGCCGGGCTAAGATGCGAACGTCGGTACAAGCTATTTTCTAGATCCATATTAAGAGTGTCATTGGGACCAACTTTGGGGCCAATGTCTGAGGGGGCTGTGTATTACAGAAGAATATCTACCTGTAGCCTAGGACTCGGGAGCCGTTGGCACCAATGTTGGGATAAGCTATTTTCTAGATCCACACATTTGACTAATGGCGTTGGGGCCAATGTGTGGATCGAGCCTATGCATTACAGAACGAGACTATTCCCACCTCTCGTTCCCACCGCTGCAACTCCTATGTAGCCAGGATCTACAACTTAACCGCCAATAAAAACCCAACCAGTGAAGGTAAAGTTTGTGTTTGCATTACAGAAGTATGTACCTCTCTTCCTGCGGGACCTCGCTGTAGCCAAGAACCCGGGTGCCGTAGGAGAAGAACTCCCCATTGAAGAAGCTGTCCATCATCCACAGCTGTTTGACCCATCGCCACTAGTCCAACATGAGGAATGAGGATCCAGATAAAATATAGTATTGGCACCAACGTTGGCGCAAGCCATTTTCTAGATCCACATTTTTTAAGAGTGGACCAACGTTGGAGCCAATGTGTGGAGCTGGCCTGGCTTTACAGAAGTATATCTACCTCTCTTCTTGTGGCACCTCGCTGTAGCCCAGAACCCGGGTGCCGTAGGAGAAGAACTCCCCGTTGAAGAAGCTGTCCATCATCCACAGCTGCACCACGATGTTGACCAGGCACAGCAGCTCGCAGCCCCAGTACCGCAGCGCGTATAGCTTGTGGGTAACTCCATACTCCAAGGTGGACCGACGACATCATAAAGGTAGCAGGAAAGCGCTGGAAGCAGGCCACTACCAACCGAGTAACATGGAAAGTATTGGGGGAGGCCTATGTTCAGCAGTGGACGTCCTATGACTGAGATGATGAACTCCATACTTTGGCCCAAACATTTGGCCCAATTCCATTAGTCTAACGTGAGGATCTATTTGTGGCACCAACGTTGGGACAAGCTATTTTCTAGATCCACACGTAGTTTATGTATTCATCATCATTATCTTTTCAGTTACAGGATGGCCACTGCTGAACATAGGTCTCTCATAATGATTTCCATATTGACCTGTAGCGGGCTGCTACCATCGCCGTCTTGCACCTTTATGAGGTCGTCCATCGGTCCACCTTGTGAATGGACGTCGCACGCTGCACTTTCCGGTACCTACGAATAGGTACGTAGCCTCCACTCCAGTATTTAGTATGTAGTAGTTGTGTACTTCAGAAGTATATCTACCTCTCTTCTTGCGGCACCTCGCTGTAGCCTAAGACCCGGGTGCCGTAGGAGAAGAACTCCCCGTTGAAGAAGCTGTCCATCATCCACAGTTGCACCACGATGTTGACCAGGCACAGCAACTCGCAGCCCCAGTACCGCAGCGCGTAGAGTTTGTGCATCTGAAAAGAATACAACCATTTGCTATTAACATTTATTAAATTATACAGATAGTACAAAACTTAACTAATACTTAAAATTACAAGAAAAAAAAAGAAAAAACTTATTGTTTACTCAAAAATAAAAGCATGTCCACGAGGCATACAGGCGAGGATGCTGACTTCGTTTATATGCAATGAAGTACATTGGCTTAAATATGACATATTTATTTACATAAACATGTGTGAATAGGGGAGGGGTTGAGTGATAGGACTATACTATACGTATTCTCCTACCACTTCAACACTCACCAGTTGGCGCCACTCTTTTAGCTACAAGTGACAGGACCATTGATACTTGCCAGTATCGCCAACTGGTAAGCGCAAAGGAAACCCAAATTTTCGCTTTAAATGCCATGACTATCATGTTTGATAAAAAAAAACACAGCCTAATGCTTCAACCACACCAACGCGTGCCCATCGCCGGCGCGATTACGGCGCGATCATAGGGAAATGACAAGTAGCGTGAACTGTCATAGGTCGAGCGACCTGTCATTGGCCTTTGATCGCGCTGGCGATGGCGATTTCCACGAGTCGGTGTGATTGAAGCTTAAGTAACTAAATTAAATCTAGGAATAACATAAACTGAACTATTAATAAAATTATTATTCCTTGAAATTCACTGATAGTTACATAACAGCTCTACCAGCCGTCACAGACATGCATTAAGTCATCCAAGAATGCCTCTGGAGTCGACAACCGTTTAATTCGTAACCAACGCGGTCATAGAGTCACAATTTACACAGATGTAGAAGGCCCTATTTATATTTTGCAAGCTAATGTGTACATTCCACGCCTAAAATCTTAAAACCTACTAAGCAGATTCTGCCAAAATATTGTAAGAATGATACTTGACTTAGTTAAAAACCTACAGTAAACTTGATATACGTGACCGGTGATGGTATGATTTTATCATCAAATTCACTCACAACCTTGTTCTGACGCATCCTTCAGGATTGTAGAATGTATAGGCAATGTATAGTTGACAGTCATGTGCTGGGCCATTGGCGACTTTTCTCAGATCACTGGCCACTTTGACATAATTATAACTATCGCATGAGAGTTTCAGCGGACTTTTTATCTTTTATGCCGTGAACGACTTGTAAATCATTGAATGAAACTTATACAGTTTGGATAGATCCTTCTGTACTTTTCTGCTCTATGGTCCATAGCCATGAACGATGCTTTAGACTGCATTCCAGCGTTAATGTTTCATTAGAGACTTGGGATAAATCCCGAAATACTATACTTTCACTCATTAATGTGCGGGACGCGATTAGATTTTTCGGTTTTAAAGCAATTGCATAATATTAATATATTAGTACTAACTGGGATATTAAAGGCCATACATATTCAAATTAAAACTGAAATACAATTAACAGTTAGATTCAATATTAACGTCAAAAAACAGAACTCTACAAATATCACAGTCACAGGCAGCGCACGCCGCAACGCATCATGAGCTTTACCTCTAAGGGTGACCTAATTTAGAACCAAAATATTTTAAACAGACAGATTAAGTGCCTTTTTCCTGATATGAGCATTTCATTATTCCATAAATGTTTTACGTACTACACGCACGTAGAATCCGCACCACAGAAAAAGGCGCTAAAATTTCTGAGAATCTCATCTTTGATCCGGTACTTGACTACGCCGGCTAGTAACATAAACCACTTAAATTTCAATCAGATAAGGCCCTAATTAACATAAATGTTTACATAACAATTGCTTCTATAACAACACCGCGGCACTTGTTTCAGGCCGCCATGAATGAGATCCTTCTGCGTCAACAAAACGTTGTTTACAACATAACTTGAACTCTGTGCAGACGTGGCACTAAAGTTATCTGACACTCAAACAATATCTGTTGTCATTATTTAATTAGAGCTTTGACATAGCGTCAGCATGCGGAATATGGAATGATTAGGAGCTCTTCTACGACCAATTATAATGATTTTGTAAAGTATTGTCATCCGGGAGACCTGCACTATTAAAAATGTAGTTATAATATGTAGGTACGAACATAGTACAACATTGAAGTAATTTGTAAGTTAATTTGTTTACTCTAGTTTGTTTACTCTAGTTATAAGATAAAAACCTCATTTTCTAAAATAAGTTTGCATAATTTATTTCTAATCACAATAGTTTCCATTTTCCTGTAATAGTTACGGTTAAAGGGAGGTGGTGCAACTCAGTCTTAATGGTAGGGTCTCCGAAATATATCTCTATTTGAACACTTTGAACCCACTTTTGACGGCTTTTGCACAGAATTATCTTCAACATTTGTACGCGATACGGTTTCATAAAACCTCGCATGCTACGTAGCTATATGAATACATCTTTACAATACTTGGGTGGTGGAGTCAAATGTTTATGATATCACATGATACGAAGACAGCCGAGCCTTGTTGCCATCGGTCGTTGTTAGATCCACGGAGCGATTGTATGAAACTTTAGATATCTTTAAACATACATTATGTACAATACATACTTATAATACCTTGATTCTGCGCTGCGGAGCGATAATGGTGGCCAATCAATAGATGTCTTAATAATCTAAAGTAGGGCAGTTGCTTAAAGAAATCTTTATAAGACGTAAGATGCTCTTGTAGATATGTGCAATGCATTATCTGTACTTCATAGAATAAAAGTTAACAGTAACGGTCAGAATTGTCATTAACATTCCTTTAGCAAAGTGTTTGCTAATAACTAGCTGAAACGGCGAACTTCCTACCGCCTATTTTCATCAGAAATAATGTAGGATTCTAATGGAGAAATATTTTTTCAAGTCAGTCCAGTAATTTTCGAGCCTGTACAATACAAAGAAAAAAAACTTTCGAAGCTTTCATCTATTGTGTAGATAGGCCTAGCTATAAGTACGTTTTCGAAATCGCATGATTATTATTTTATTTTTAACTCTACGGCAAAATAATCCAGACTATAGTGTTAAATCATCATTCGTAGTAATAGTGATAAATGTGTAACTCAACTCAGCATGTCATTTAGAAAATAAATTGTAAACTTCCTTCATCCCTTTTCGGGCTACCATGAGCAATTTTATACTACACGTATAATAATAAAAGCAAACACGATAAGCTTATACATAGAGTCGGAAGTAAATCTACGTTTGGGCAGCCGAAGGTCATCGAATGATGACACAAGAAACAAACAATATTCAAATGGGCATGTGATAATATTCCAATATCATTGAAGCAAATCAGGAATCCTGATGAGGGATCAATTGGGATGGAAAAAAGTTGTTGGCATCTCCGAAATATTATGTTGCTGTTACTTAACTTACGAAATGGCGTCATTTGATGTAAAAATAATTCTAAATTATGATTAATCCCTAAAAGGGTATTAAAGAAATGCGTAAAACAATCAAAAATTAGTTCATTCAGTACATAGATCCTTTGCAGGGCACTTATACACGTCCCATATATAGCTTTAATAAGATTCCCTTTGTCTTCAGACACCTACTATTCAGAATTTCAGTCACACTGATGGGCCTCGACCAAAATTAAAGGTGTCTACAAAATGTAATCTGAGATCACTCTCATCATTTCAGCCATAGGACGTCCACTGCTGAACATAGGACTCCCCCAATGCTTTCCATGTTGATCGATTGGTAGCGGCCTGCGTCCAGCGCTTCCCTGCTACCTTTACGATGTCGTCGGTCCACCTTGTAGGTGGACGTACTACGCTGCGTTTTCCGGTACGCGGCCTCCATTCCAGAACCTTTCTACCCCATCATCCAACACTCTATTTTCTATTGCAGTAATAAATTGACAATTCGTAATTGCTGTTAGTCCAAGAAAATTCGTGTTAGAGCATGAGCCTAGAGGCAAAAGTCTTAGCTCTATCCTTTTTTCACAAATGTTATTGAGGGGTATTTCCGGCTAAAGATCGTTGTATATCTTATTATGCCCCGCAGCTCTATTTGTAAGTAGTCTCTAAGTTTTTTAATGTTAATTGGTATGTCTGGCGTGTTGCCTAGCTACTTATTCAAATGACCATGATTTAGGATTATTTTTGTATCATTTAAGATTTAGTACATACGATAGATTCTTTGTATTTTGTTAACATTACTTGAAGCAGCTATGAAGAAACGCAAAAATAGGCAAGAAAAGTGACTCTTTATTTTATTCTTTCCCAGTAAGTGAGTATTTAAAATATTCATATTATTATACAATGTAACATCATTGAGCGTGAAGTAAGTAGGTACCTATATCAATAAAGGTACTTATATAAAGGACATGGACATGATGTTAACTGTAGATGCACTGGTCTGGTCTTCACAACACAGCGTTTTTAGAAATGATTATAGGGACAGTCAAATAAAAGCCCTAATTCACAAAACGATTACGATAATCGGTTCACAGGTCTCTCTCACTCGTGTACGGATGCTGGCAAGAGCGAGAGAGAAGGGATGACAGCTGAGCAGATGTCGCGTGCGCGTGAGTTGACGCACACCTGCCGACTCCTCCCCTTGCCTGATATGGCAATGCGAGGGTTAATCACAATGGCATTTGCAATAAAGTTCAATTTGCTCTAATTCTTGTAATCTAAGAGATGTTTTGTAAATGCTTATTACATCGTACTTGTCTCACTCTATGACGAGTAGTGCTAAACAGATGAATGTAAAGTTGTGATGGAGATATTTTTCTTAATGAAGATAAAGTCAACTAAGGTCACAATGCAATACAATCCTGATGGTAGATTTATGTAATATCCCAAACCCTCAAACAGCCCCAGGACCTCAGGATTAAAGGAGTCCAACTTTACTCCTAAGCCTTAGATTCATATCTTTCCTTAATCTCTAGAGACAGAGGGGAGGGGACAGAAGCCCCTTCACTCTTTTAATCTCCCACTCATTACCATGAAGCAGAGGTAACAGGTAACGTCAAAAATACTTGAACCGCGTCACAATATGTATATCGGTGAACATGGGCAGTGGGCACACTCGCAAGAACCAAAGGCCCATAAGAATAATGTACCACGTAATTGTCCAGTACCTACTGCATCGCGACATGCAATCAGTTGCATCTACCTGCGCGTCCTGTTGCACAATGGTTTGGAAACAGTCGCCATAAGCTGTTGTTTAAGGTGAGACCACACTGTGTGAGCGATCGATCATCGTCATCATCCATCACAGACTGAGCCTACATCTACGAGTACATCTGGTGATCATAAGGCCTCCTTGACCTCAAATGAAAATTTAGGCATGTATTTAAATTTTTAAACAATGCTCAAAGCTGAATCTGCACATACAAGTCTTTTTCTTTTACCTTTAAAAAACTTTCCTTTAAACACGGTCTTGACAAAATTTATACCTGCTTGAATTTTAATTAAGTTTGAACGTAATTTCCTATAACAATTGGGCGCTAACAGGTGAGTGGAATTACGATATCCTTCGTAGCTAAGGATTCATAATATACTTTCAAAACTGCTTTGCTGCTTCAAGCAATTTGCTGAGCCCTTATTGATATTTTATGTCATCAAGTATTAGCAAATATACTGAATCCTGGCCTACCATGGAATATTTCACGCTTCGCTATGCAATTGCAATGTAGCCTCACCCTTACCGAAGAATACTGCAGCCAGTCCTACAGAAAGGCTTCGAAGCTAATACTATAAGAATAGAGTCGAAAATAAGAAACCTTACCATTGCATGGGTTTCCATTGTTATGCAAGGTGCATTTAATGAATTATTAGCGCGTCGTCAGGCCATCCATCATAAAATTATATCGCGTTGATAACACCATGGTGTATGTCGCAGTTTCGTACATGGTAATGATAGAGTTTGATAAAAACCCGCATGTCGCTAAAATTATTGGTCATACACATATTTTAAAAGTATCATTATAGTCATCAAGGCATTTAGTCTCCACTGCAAGATTTAAATGATGACGATGATGACCCTGCTTTATTTACCTGAAGCAAATGGAAGATTTGGTCATAGGTGGTGAGGAGATCAGATGATTTTAAAAGTATAGGTTTTTTTTTGTTTTTTTTTGTGTCAGGAGGCAAATGAGCAGATGGTTTACCTGATGGTAAGTGATTACCGTCGCCCATAGACACCCGCAGTCCCAAAGGCGTTACAGGTGCGTTGCCGGCCTTTAAGGTGAAGATACGGTGAAGGTATGAAGTTAGTTTTAGCAAGAAACATGAGCGTTGCCGGCCTTTAAGATACGGTGTAGGTGTAGGCGAAACATGAACAATTTAGAAACACGTGTAACAAAGAACTTTGTGTATGTTTATGTGCCATATGTATTTAGGGTCAAAACAACATTAATCATCCGAATATAAATAGACCAAACAAAATTAAAATTTAAACTGGATGTTGCGATACTAGTTATAGTTATTTAAGAATAACAATTAACCAAACGAGATACAAGAGCCCCAGCCATTAATGACGTAACTAACAAAAGAGGAAGTCATTGAACTGGTTCAGAACAGGTCCTAATATCGCGATGATGATTAATGGCAGACGTTTGTCTACTATACTTTGTGGTCTTGATTGATATGTGTAAAAAAACAATTGAATGTGATTGGAAGCCAGACGGAGTATAAAGTTAGGTATAAAATTCGCAGCGCAATGGAATGATTATTAAGGTTGAGTTGCACCATCTTACTTTAAATTTGACAAACATCAAAAATCTGTCAAAATCCATACAAAAAGCACCGGTTATCGTTATAGTTACGGTCAAAGTTAGGTGGTGCAACTCAGCATAAGTTTTTTGGAGACATCTTTATGGTGGCGCAAGGAGGGATCCAACATTCTCCTGAAGGTGATCGAAGAAAGTGAATAACTCTCTGTTCCTCATTCTATATGCATGTAGGTATGCATCAGCAGTAACCTTACTTAATGTAACGTCATATTTTATTTGTTGGCGTGTTATAACACTAATGAACTAACAAAAATATAGAGGCACCTTCAAAATTAATATCCACGAATTGCTCTACTAAAACTGAACATATAAGATTAAATTTATGAAATGTAGATGTATAACGCATGTAAATTTATGAAATGTAGATGTAAAACTAACAAACTTTATAGCAGATGAACATTTTGAATTCTGTAAAAGTTTTGTATGAACAGACCGAGGTGGAGACTCTTATTATAGGAGGCTAATAATCATTTTGGGTTGCTGCCCAAGCTTAGTTAGTTAAGGTGCTTGTTATCTATAAAAATGTCTATAAAACTTTGAATTTCACAGCACCTTTAGTAAGAATATAAAAAGTTATGGTTGTGCTTTAAGCTCGCTCGTACTTGAACAGCATTTATTCAAGTGGAAAGGTAAACGATCCATTAGTGAGAACATTACACACAATAATTGGCCCTAAATCAAAAGCCTGTTACAACTAATCTAATAATGGCTTCGAATGCTGTTATCGAAACATAAGTGTTGTGATAAGTAATAATAAGTGGGAATATTGCGAGTACAGATGACAGCAAATCAGAATATAAATATCTGTTGCAAATTCGCCCCTATTACAACGAAATAAAAAATCTTAGTGTTTTGCTTAAAGTGCTATCGTCTGACAGTCTGCATCAAATAGTTCGTAGCTCTGTCAACTGCTATTGTCAACTTATTTGCCACTTTCAGAAGTGGCAAATAAGTTGACAATACAAACTTATTCAAATTCAAATATTTTATTCAGTACATAGGCCCTTTCCAGGGTACTTATACACGTCCCAAATATACATAGCTTGCCCTACCACCACTTACGGGACAACATACGGGCTGGTGCTGAGAAGAAGTGGCGGAAGAAACTCAGTCACACCTTATTCCTTACCATCAGGTGATCCGTCTGCTCGTTTGCCTCCTGTCACATAAAAAAATCTTTCGTCTTCTTCATTGTCCTAGCCATTTCCCATTATTTGGGATCGGCTCTCCTCGTTCTGCAGCACCAGGAGAGTCTGACCTGGGTTGTCGAAACATTTGACAACAAAACCTTATTCAAGACATGTTGCGAACTTTTTGGTCACTTTGGGTGTCGAACTATTTGAAGCTGACTGTACATCATCATATCGATATGCAAGACAAAAAACGCACTGTTGGGATCATTCAAACTAAGCACCATAAGTCTGCCAGATGTTTTTGCCTGACGCTGTTTTTGCACGCATCCTGCTTTTGGCAAGTTTAAAATTATACCGTATCACTTTGGAGCATGTAATATTTTTAATTGTACTTTCTATGATCCTTCAATTTTGGTCAAAGCATCGCAGTGTTTAGACAGCAGCTCGATTAGATCAAACCAAATTTTAATATCTTACCAATAGGTTTCGTTTTTGAAAGCAGACTTTTTGTAGCACTCTTACTCTGTATAATGTAATCAAAGCTGTTCTGACGTTGGTTGACTTCTAAGAATTGGGCTATATTGTATTGATCGCGTGCGTGGTTTTTCCATGTTTGAGTAATGGAAGGGCCGGACGAATGTATTGACATTTATGTGAGTGCTGAGTGCATGGAAAAGGTTGAAAAACACTGGTTTATATGTATAACTGGTATAACTAAGTAGATAAAAATATTCTGAGAGCAGTGCCTGAATTTATTTTACTACTTTATCTCAGAACTTTTATTGTCCCCACCAGTGCTGCAATGAAAGCATTACCCAATGTTACAATCTATATATATAAAAATGAAACCCGTTTTCCGTTGTCACGACATAACATGAAAACGGCTTGACCGATTTGGCTGATTTTTTTTTTGTAGTTTTCTAATACTCTGTACAAGGTTTTTACGGAAAAAAATATAAAGAAAATCTCTACGCTAAGGCGGTACGAAGTTCGCCGGGTCAGCTAGTTAAAAATAACTGTTAAAAACGTAAAGGAGCAAAGTATTAGATGTTTACTAAGATTTTTTATGCACAGCATGTAGAAAAACGATACAAAATTATGCCAAGCGTTTAATTTCGCCCGTTTTCCCGTAACTCAGTCGGTGTCAAGTGGCGGCTTCCGAAAACTGGTCGTTCGCAAATTAGCCTCTCATTAATTGGAAAGCCACATGTGCTGAAGTAAAAAAGAAGTTAGAATGCCACCCAATGATTGACCTAAAAAAAGTTTATGTCTTCAGCTTTGCCTTGTGATTATTTAACTGCCTTAACGTTATTAAAAGGATGAATATTTGTTGATGAAGGATGATTCCTGGAATTTTTAAGACAACAAAAAAAAATTCATACTACATACTAGGTATAGTATAGTAAAAACATTTCTCTTTGTGTATAGGTATCAAGAACCGTAATTTTTTTTTATTTTCTACTGAACTCTGTGTTAGGGTAACAAACATCCTTACGAACTTTCAGATTTCTACACGTTTGAAGTAAACTTAGACTCGCAATATCCACAATTGAACTTCGAACTTACTTAAAGCCTCAAGACTGTTTTCTTCCGCACCTGACACGCCCACCAAGGATGCGCGTACGCAGGCGTGGCGAAGGATGCGCGTGTCAAGGCGAGCGCGTGGCGCTAACAGGTTGCACTGCATCTCATTCATTGCATTGTGACCTTAATATGTAAACTTGGCGAACTAGTATGTTATACAAGACATATTTTACGAAGCAAAACATTGTGCCATCTATGTCGTTATAATAAGAGCTTTTTTGCAATTTATAGTTTAATGTGCTGTTGTTCTCTGTACTCCTTTGTTACAAACTGACATCGTACTCGTTAACATTGTCATCATCAGATAAGAATATATAAGAAGATCTATTCTCATAAATAAAACACTGACTACCTAGTCAACTTTCACATTATTTCACTTTATTCACTTTATTCATCACTTAGCACCAAAAGCGCGGGGAGTCGTCCCCACGCGTCCCACTATTCTACCGTTTGATTCTAGTGTGACATTGACATTACGTCAATGTCACTATGACAGCAGCTCATTGGCTATAACGATACCGCTATTTTAACGTTTTAGATTTTTCACAATTAACAGTAGTGAATGAGTTTCTTGCGCTACTTCTTCTCAGCATAATGTTGCATAGACGACAGCATATCAAGCTATCAAGCTTAACATTGTGGCATCTTATGTCGTTAAAATAACAGGGTTTTTGCAACAAAATTGTAAAATAGGATTTGCTCTTGTCTGCCCTCCTTTATTACAAACTGTTAACATTGTAATCATTAAGTAGGTAGTGTAAGTAGTGATTTAGTTTCTTACGTTACTGCTTCTCAGCACTGGGTAGTAGTAGAGAAATTTAGGCCTATGTATTTATCGGCCACAGTGTTAACTATTCATTTCTGTTTCTACTCTCGCTCTCATGAAATGGTGATTATTTGCGATAGAACGAGCCGACATGACCGGCAATGGGTAGTTAACACTGTTGCCGATAGCAATACATATATAGAATTTATTGTAGAGTTACATTTTGACACTTTAATAGCGGCTCAATGTTCAATTATAATTTTTGTCATTGCATATTAATAGTATATCAGGTCAAAATACCAAGGACCGTTTTAAGCGGGACTAATTAAATATTTTGGCGTAAGCCATGTCCCGACTTCCAAAGTAGCTTGGCAGGTGTACCGTTATGGCGACAAAAACGACCAGCTTAAAACTGGATCGACTGCGTAAATGACGGCAGACACTATGACAGATCTACTTGGACTGTACTTGTATTACGAAAGGCTTATCAAGGGAAACGTGACATTTTTAGGTGTGATTTTGCAACAAAAAATAATAAAGAGGCTGACAATAGTGACTGATTTACTTGCGCTGCTTCTTTTCAGCATTAGCCCGTTTATAGTCCCGAAGCAGTGGTAGGGTTAAATTTTTAAAAGCCTACTTGCATAAATAAATTAGTTTTATGAGTTTTAATTGATGAATGCTGTGAACTAATTTATCAAGAAGTATGTAAAACACCCTACATATACACTCTACATAACTACGATAAGGCAGTCTGGTCATTACAAAATTAGACTAAAACTATTTTTCTAAGATAGAGGGTTTAGCTCTATGTCTATTTTATTCGCTTTACTTGCTGGTTGAAATTGTTGGATTTTTTTTAACCCTTCAGACAGTATCATCGAGATGGCTTGCAATAAAATTAAGAGTACCTAGAAGAGGATACTAAAGTATAAGCTACTTTTAAATAAGTTTAAGTAAACCACTCGACAGCGTACTTGAAAAGATAAGAAAGATAAACACAGCAGTCAGTTGTTAAGTAAATGCTTAAAGGAACCGTCAGGATAAGACGCTGCTGGCTTTTAATAATATGTGTGATATTTAGAAATATCTATAAAGAACATTTAAAAAGATATTCGTGTAAAATATGAGTGGTGATTTTGATTTTAAAATGTCAAAATGCAAATTTTCCCAAAGCCTTTACATCTGTAAATCATTATTACTTATCATATATTTTATGTCTAGACGTCTACATTTACATGTGTTAATAATGATGTATAATAAATTTTGATATTAGCATCGTCCAAAAATCTAGTCAGAAAATACATTAAAATTTAAAACTAATCAGAAACCATAAACACTAAAAATCAAGGAAATATAACAACGACCTTGGGATTAGCATAATATTTAAATACACCTGCCATTAAAACGTTTTTAAAGCAATTTGGTTAACATATCCATAATAATAGAGATCAAACTCCTATGCAGCAATTAGTGAGGTCAACCATACGTGAAGATGATAGTGATCTTGACATAAACAAATATAGCACAAGTCTCTAGTGAATATTAATTAGTCAAAGTCAAAGTCAAAATTTCTTTATTTGTTTAGACTAATAAATAGTTCTTACAAATCGTCATTTTGCTCTTAAGGAGCCTCTGCATGTCTCATAATCTTTTTACCCTACCAGCGCTTCGAGACCAACATTTGGCAAGTGATGAGAAGAAGCGCCGCAGCAAACTCAGTCACCACTGTCTGCCGGTTAATATAAATAAATAGAAATAGTAGTAGTAGGTACATTCGATTCAGAGACAGTTCACTGAATTTACCATGCATTAACAATTGAGGCGCAATTCTTCCATTCATCCATAATTTCAAGACATAGGACATCCACTGCTGAACATAGGCCTTCCCCAATGATTTCCATGTTGACTGGTTGGTAGCGGCCTGCATCCAGCGCCTTCCTGCTACCAGTGTGAGGTCATCGGTCCACCTTGTGGGTGGACGTCGTACACTGCGCTTAGTGGCATCTATTCCAGAACTTTGATGCACCATCGGCCGTAAGTCTGCGTACTATGCGCCCTGTCCGGGACTTTAATTCCTTTATTATCTGAATATAGTGCAAGTTCAAGTTGAAGGGAAAATTTTCTTTATAGTAATTTTATGAAAATTATTTATTTAACAATCATACCTTTAACATTACAGGTTACTCCAATGCGATAGAGTAGATTAATTAGTATAATCTAACAATAATTAAAATTGCAGTTATTATCACCTATGGTTATATCACTATAACCGCAAAATAATATGTACTACCTAATAACATTGAAATAATTATTGTAAAAACAAAAAACCTACTGCATAAAAATTTACAGAAAAGATAGAAACAAGACAATTTTCACAAAATGCAGACGGAGGCATCAATGACTAGTTCTTTTGTTAGTGATTATTGTATCCCAAGTTACGAGTAGAAGTGGAATTTTATCGCATTTTAATTTACTCGCTAAATGCTATCCGCACCTGTACAGCTTTGATCTTAACTCCCTTTCATACAAAAACATCTCCCACCTGGCAAGATGCTATCCAGGTGGCAGGAAACACCGACACAATGTGGATGCTGTT
Organism: Ostrinia furnacalis; assembly: GCF_004193835.3. Lineage (NCBI taxonomy): Eukaryota > Metazoa > Arthropoda > Insecta > Lepidoptera > Crambidae > Ostrinia > Ostrinia furnacalis. The sequence continues at coordinate 251,181 of NW_021131592.1, read as the reverse complement.
TGCAAAGTGCTCTACAATTGTTTTGTAAACAAGGCAACTGAACGACAGGATAGGTAGATAGACTCGTTAGCATTATCTTAAGTGGCTGTACAGAATCATTAAAAGAAGGAAACACATGTACAGGTGGTATTAACCCCAAAGTAGATGAAATGTTATATTATTTTTAAACATATTTAAATTAGAGTGCAAAGCGCTAAAAGTGACGAGTTTTAGGCTTTTAGTAGCTGATGATGAGTGACAAATTATTTTTTTAAATAGTCTAGATATTATCTTACTGTCGGAAGCCAAAACTTTGAGTCGCTGCGCCAGCTTAGTAAATAAGTATAAGTATTAAAACTCAATACTTTATTGCATTTCACAGTGTAGATAAGGTCTTACATTTATTTATTTTCTAAAATGCACTTTGTATTGTCTTATAAATAATATGTAAATAGTGAGATTAAATCAATGCACGTGTTCTATAGGATATAGTATTATAGTGCTCTTTTGTTCTGTGAGGTTTGTATAAAATAATTAATTCCGCATGAAGGCTCTACATGAGCAATTTCGGCGAAACCTTGCGCAAACGCGGATAAAATTACGAATTACATTTCCGCTAAACGCGAAAAGTGAGTCAACCCACCTGTCACACTTCCAAAAGTTCCAAGAACGTTGTAACAGTTTCGGATCGATGCTAAACTGCATAACGGTATCTTAAACTATTGTAACTACGTAGTACGATTGCGCAGAATTGCGACACGGTAACAAAAGGGTATGTACCAAAACCAGAAAAGTGCCAGTTACTTCAGTTCCGCAAAAAACTTAACCATTACTGGCCAGCCCTTCATAACCAGTCCAGCTTAAAATAGAAACCAAGCGATGTACAGGAAATAGTAAAGGTTGTTACGCAACCGAGCATTGAACGTTGGCCAATGACCGGGCACAAAAAATTACTGGTCAGGTACTCTTACGATACCACTGTCACGATTTATGATTTTTTTCGCTACGGTCCACTGGATAATGCTGAAAGTAATTCGGAAAAAACTAGTTGAACTAATAGGAGATAGTTGTTGAAGTTTCCAATTTGGTATAAAAAGCTTGGGATGAAATGGAGATGAGAGGAGCAAAAACATCTAAGTAACTGAGATCGTTACTCAGACTCAAATTCTTCTTTAATTATGAATTTATTTATTACTATTGACTTCACGCGGTACATAATTATGGATTTAATCTAAATATTTAACTCAAAGGTGACTAACTGACTGACATAGTGATCTATCAACACACAGCCCAAACCACTGGACGGCTCCGGCTGAAATTTGGCATGCAGTTAGATGTTATGACGTAGGCATCCGCTAAGAAAGGATTTTACGAAACTCCACCCCTAAGGGGGTAAAACGGGATCCACGCGTACGAAGTCGCGGGCGGCCGCTAGTGTAACATACCTAAGCGTGATTAGCTAATATTGTATACCTTTGATGGTGTTAGTGATGATTCAAATCAGATTGAAGACATGCTTCTATCATAAATGCAGTATTCAACGACTAGTGTATTTATATCCAGCGGAAAACTGATAAAAATCTAGTTCCATTATAACTCGTATCAGATCTAACTATTAATTTTAAAGCCTGTGATGGTAATAAGATGTTATAAAGAAATAATTATGAAGATCGAGGGAAGAAATAACTCATGGCAACTGCTACACATTTACTTGAAGATACTTATCTTATCATATTATTATAACAACTTCTATTTATAAACGGCATGACAGTAAAAAATACAAGATTCCTATAATTAGATCATTAGAGGTTATGACCATCAACATGGCTAATGGAATGTTTTATAAAATACCTACTTGACAGCTGTTTCGAATTAGGAGAACTACAAATTAAGACTGAAATATAATAATGTACAGAGCTGAGTGACCACAAACAAGGTAGACATGCACTACAGGTCTCATTCATTTAATAGAGCCTAATTTTTCAGTTCATAGAGCCAATTAAGCAGTTTGCAATTGTCGCTTGCGCAGGCGTGACCAAACCCAGTGACGGTTCAGATTTTAGATCAAATGTCAGAGATCAATGTCCACAACAATCCAATTTAATCGATAAAAGACACAGATCCACTGAATTGACCAAATCGAAATGTCGGAAGTAGATCTTCGCCAAATATTTTAAGTTTATGCTCTGCGAGAATATAACCCGAAACAAATCTAAAACAATGGTATCGACCGTTACCATAACAATTTCATTGATGAGATATAAACTGTTTAAGATATATATCCCTTTCAATTGAATGAAGAAAACGATACCTACTGCCAAACTGTGTATGAAACTAACACGATAAACTTGCTTTAACATACACTTTAAATTCTTCTGATTTTCAAATTGATAAGAATTTTGATATTCAAATTCATAACGCAAGAAACTGCGCGTCCAAACCGCATAACTACAAAACCCAAGACGGCGACTCAACTCACGCGCACCGCCCGCGTGCCGAATGGGAATCAAAGCAACGAACCCGCATCTACCACACAACTCAAACACGACAGTTGCCCACGAAATTGCTGTCACATTCACCTCTATTCTAAAGAAATAAGCACTTCAAAAGCGATTGGACAGCGACAACTCGTGACTGTCGTGATCGTGGTAAAGGTGGGGACATTATGAACCCACCTCACACAGTAGGGGCCGATTCCCAGTAGCCACTCGGCATTGTGAATACCAATGCAGTCCCCACTCCCCATGGTGTGAATGCCGTGGGACATTTGCAGGCACCACGCTTTTACACGTACTGGTAATTGGCTTTCATTATAGGACTTGAAGGGCTAAATTGAATGCACTTTTGCGGGGTTATTGAAAAACAAAAACCACTTACTGCAGTATGTATTTTTAAGATGATGTAGATTTATGAATAAAACTAGTCTCTTTAGATTCACGCTTTAATAAATTAATCATAACCGGGATCTGGAAAAGTTTATGGATAGTTTGATAAGCGTTCTCTTTGTTTTTTAACTGAATTGTAAAATTGGAAAGTCCCACGCATGGACCTATAAAAAAAGGCGGACGGAACTCGCGCTACAACAAAACTGTGACGCGAAATTTTGGCGTTTGTCTATTGTGTGAGTGAATTTAGGGATGCCATGTTAGCCAAAACATTTTACCCATTTATTTTGTACTTGGAAACTTGGTTACTTGGAAATGTAGACAGAATTTGAAAAGGATGAAAGGTAAATGCGTTGAGGTAGGCGCGAAATTTTCAATGTACAAATTTTCTTACATTGTTTGCAAGTCAGTGTCAGGGTATGTACATAATGTTGATCAAAAATGATTCACGCAGTTACAAATTACGAATCTTGTGTACATTATAATCATAATCTTATGCATCATCAATATAATTATCTCTGATAGATTTTAACATACAACCTGACACTGACTTGCAATAAATGTAAGAAAATTTGAATTTTGCAGTTCCACATTTTTAGGAAGGATCAAATCTGCCTATGAAAATATATCCCATTAAAACACAATTATTATGATAAATAATTTTATTTCTATAGTATGCGTAATAAATAACTAAAAAGTCCTAAAATTATTATTAATTTCCCATATTTCGGGTAATTTTCCCACGTAAATAACTGAGAACACTGGTCTTTGACGTATTTTTTTTTTCAAGTGAATGACGTTTGATTTCAATTAATTTCAATATTTTAATGTCGGGAAATAAGTGATTGGATTATTATTTTACCTGTGAAATGTAATTCCTTAATTTTTGTTTGTTCGAACAGAACGGTTTTTACACAATTTCACCACACAAGACATGTCGTATTCGTGTTGTTTTTTCGCCGCCTGAATGTGTCAACTGTGTGAAGTTTCAAATCAAATCAAATCAAATTAGTTTATTGCAATTGTAGGTACATATCATACATTGATGGATCTTAAATTTAAACGTAAAATTGTTCAGCTACAATTTGCCAAGCATATGGCGTGCAATATACATATAAATGGTTACTTAATACTAATACCTGTTCATTTTATAATTTTACATGCAAACATTTTATGATCACATTCTTAAATTGTCCAGGAGGAATTCGTTAATGGAGTAGTATGCCTTCTCTAAGTTTGCACTCGAAGTGGTGCGTCAGGGTGTGAATGTGTGCGTGCCGGCCTGTACGTACAGGCAAGCTGGTGTATCCTAATGTCACAGTATTTTGTTGATGAGAATCCGTCCGACTTTTTTATAGGTCCATGGTCCCACGTATGTTTATCAGTTTCGGGTATACGCTACTATTAAGTGCATACTAAAAGCTCTAATTAGCTTTCTCTTTTCTTTGCACCGGTCATACGAGAAAACAATGAGCTTTACTTTATGCGTTGGAATCATTGAAATACCTAATTTTCCTGCCTTTTACAAGGAAGCACTATTTTCGGGGGTTTTCCCGAGTAGATTTTGTTTTGTCACCTGGATGAAAAGAATCCTGATTTTCACGTAGCGTAAGCGTAGCGTATTTTCGCTTTAAGTGTACTTTAAAGCATTTGTCAATCTGGATGCGGTCTGCGGTAAAGTCAAAATTAAGCAGCCCGCACCTGTCAGCTTGCGTTTTGCTCGTGCCCGCATTGTCAGATCACATCAAAACAAAAGATTGACAATTGAAGGGGTGAGTGGACTAAGGTCTTAACTAACAAAATGAGTTATGAGTGTTTGAAAATGTTAATCTGCTCACACCACATTCGAATCCTGAAATGTATGAAAGGTATTCTATTCTATTCTATTCTATGAATGCTTGTCAGATAACACCTTTGTTAAGGTTTGACACGTAAGAAAATTGCGTGTTTTGAGCTCATTAGTCGATTTTATCATCACTTAAACAGCGTTGCCAGACGTCCCGATTTTGGCGGGACGTCCCGATTTTTAAATCAAATTTAAATGTCCCGCGCGGGACAGGCTCGGTCCCGCTTTTCGGAGAGAACTCGACCGTACGTGGCGTACGTACTAAATCTGATTTAAAATATTATTTTTATTGTTAAAATACATTTTCTATAGCTACTTTTGCTATCTATTGTCACGTAAACGTAATTTTAAGTCAAATAAAAAGATAAATATTTGAAAACCTTTGATTATTATACATTTTTTTACTATGTCCCGCTTCTGACGGAAGAATCCCGCTATTTTCACTCAAAAAGTACCAAAGTCCCGACTTGGCGAAAAAAAAAACTGGCAACGCTGACTTAAAACCTATGTTCATGCAAAAAAGTCGATTCTTCAGTTTTGTCAGATAACACCTTTGTCCACTCACCCCTTCAATTGTTCATACATAATGCGGGGTGCGTTCACTTTGACAGAAAAAATGAATCTAATGACTTTTTTGTCTAGAATATTGGCATGGACGAAAGTTACTCACCCTCTGATACCGTAAGAGGTAGTCGATGAGCACGTCCTTCTTCTTGTCCTTCTCCTCCTGGTGGCAGACGCCCACGTTCAGCCCCATGATGATGGTGCGCAGTAGACCGCCCTCGAACGCGTCCCAGAGGAACTTGGGCGTGTAGCACATGATCGCCTGCAAGTTAAGAAAACGTAATAAAAACTTTTCAAAACTCTTAAAAATTATTGCACAGCGTGCTATGGAGAGGACTGTGCTCGGTGTTTCTCTACGAGATCGAATCAGAAATGAGGAGATCCGTAAACGAACTAAAGTCGCTGACATAGCCCAACGGATTTGTAAGCTGAAGTGGCAATGGGCAGAGCATGTATACAGAACTGACGGCCGATGGGGCAGCAAGGTTCTGAAGTGGAAGTCATGTACCGGAAAGCGCAGCGTAAGATGCTCACTCTCAAGGTGGACCGACGACCTCATAAAGGTAGCGGGAAGGCGCTGGATGCAGGCCGCCACCAACCGGCCATTGTGGAAATCATTGGGGGAGGCCTATGTTCAGCAGTGGACGTCCTATGGCTGAAATGATGATAATGATGATGATTAAAAACTTCCTAAGAAACAGAGATGATTCATCATCATCATCTGAAATCAGCCTCCTTCATTACTGGACGTCAACAATGCCAATAACCTCGATATCTTGCTGTGTCAGTCGTACCATTGATACGACGGGGCCCAGTCTACATTAAAATAAATAATTAAATCTCCTAAATTTTGATACAGGGCCCGTCAAAGATACCAGCCTCTACCAGAAGAGTTCATAAAGTCGTAATTTTCAGCGCACGAAGATAAAAATATTTACGAGTATGTTGAAAACGCACGCATGGCAAGAAACAGAACATTTTTGGTTAGAAGCTTTATGAATTCGACACCTGCGAGAAACTAGGTAAAGCAAACAAAGCTAGTCGCAGTCAGAAGCATACGGTACACGGAGTGCAATGAATTTTATAGTACGGCTCCTGCTACTACTCCTGTGACGTATAAAGGAATGGGCAAGTCTGTTTTTAGACTTTAGTCCTTTGATATTGTGAAAGAAGTCGTTAGAAACAAAAAAACAGGACACGTAAAACGAAATTTCCAGTTATCCTAAATGTAAGTATATTTAGCTACGGTTACAGTAACCAGTGATTTAGTAAGAAAACTATGAGTCAGGAAGGATATACTTGTATAAATATTTAGTTGCTCAATTCATTTCCATAATAATATTGTGAGTCATTTGCAAGGAACACCGTCACTTATAAAAGCAAACATGTAAGCTACTAATTAGATGTGCAGTTTAAACCAATATAAAACAAATTGACCATTTCACAAAGCAACAATAGCGCTGGGTTCTAAATATTTTAAAACATCAGTCGTGCTACACACTTTCAATTGTTTTGTTTTAAACAATGACCCGATACAAAGCAGAGCATCACTACTTCGCCAGACGAGGCCTACATTTTCATAACAGAACTCTAAATTTGAACACAAGTGTGCGGAGTGACGTACGAATCGCCCATAAACGGCTGTGGGTCAACCAGGACAGAGGCTTTACGGTAACGACGTCACTATTTAGCACCGTCTGGGTTACCGTTACGTCCAAAGAACCGATTGGACACATAAGATTTCGTGATTGCGTGGTTCGAGGACAATTTTGTGTCTGTGTCAGTGCCCAGTGACGAATAACCTTGAGGCACACGTGGTTACACTGGTAATAAATGCTCACAAGTTGCTGTGGAGCTATGATTATGATAAGTACTAGGTACCTACCTACTTATTTATGAATCTAAGACTGGTACATACCTATTACTATTATAAAACCTAATATTAGCTGGAAAACTTTCTTGCTCGTGTACATAGGTATACTTAAATAACTGAGCTGTTGTACATTATGTTGATACTAAAATTACTAGCAATTATTTAGATATTAATATCAGCCTACATGAGGCGTTCGAAAAGATATTCTCGACTGCTCGATGCAACGTAATTCGAGCGATATTATGCATATCAATTAATATTATAATTATATGTGCCCCCGCCACTTGAAGCGAACGCTTAAGCCTGCTTCAGGTTGCACCCATTTACAGGATGTAACAGAAAATAGACATTCGACTTTTACGGAATCAAATAGCAGCCTCTTTTCCATTAGATCAATGGAAACATTCCTAAAAACTATATCAGAGTTGTTCAAAGAATGTTCCATTTTCTTACTTTAGTAAGTACTAGCTTTCCGCCCGCGGCTTCGCCCGCGTGGAATTTTGTCTGTCACAGAAAAACTTTATCGCGCGCGTCCCTGTTTCAAAAACCGGGATAAAAACTATCCTATGTTCTTTCCCGGGACTCAAACTATCTCTATGCCAAGTTTCATCAAAATCGGTTGCGAGGTTTAAGCGGGAAAGCGTAACAGACAGACAGACAGACAGAGTTACTTTCGCATTTATTGTTAGAAAGTAGTTTGAACACCAAATAAACTATAGACTCTATAGAATGTATTGTCTATGTGGATTATAAAATAAAAGACACTCGATCTTCGGCTTTCACAGAAATACGTTATTTTATTTCAATTATTCCCATTATAATAGGTTATGGGCCCAGTAAACCCAAAAAANTTTGGCATAGAGATAGTTTGAGTCCCGGGAAAGAACATAGGATAGTTTTTATCCCGGTTTTTGAAACAGGGACGCGCGCGATAAAGTTTTTCTGTGACAGACAAAATTCCACGCGGGCGAAGCCGCGGGCGGAAAGCTAGTTATGTATAAATTTAATTTATCTGAAAATGATACACAATAAAAGTGTACTTTACTACTTTAAGGGTAATATAAATTGTCGTTTTATTACTTTTACCTAGCCCTACTCTCTTCATTTCACTCAGAAAAAAAAGTACGTAGATCTACGTATTTTCTATATGGAAATTGTACCATTTCTACGTAATTTTCTAATCTGTCCTACGACTTTTTCAAAATCCGAGTTGGCAACATTTACGGCTGACAAACGGCCCAAATAGAGCACTGTCGTTTATTAAGTATATTAAGAGATAAATCATGAAGACCATCTGTGCGTTTGTTCTCTTTATATCAATTGATATGGATGTCCTCGATTTTGTAGTGTCAGAGAAATAATAGTCGGAAAAAGGACGGACAAATAAATATAGTTGGTCAAGGTATTTTTATTAGCTTTGTATTAACTGGATACTTCGTCTTTAGGGTTCCGTAGTCCTGACATAGTTTCGTCATGTCCGTCTGTCTATCCGTGGAAACTATTGGTTTTAAAAATCTGGAAAAAATCGTATAAATTACTTTATATGAAGTAATTGCTTGCTTCAGCTTTACAGCTACGGAATCCTACACTGCGCGTGGCACGACACGCACTTGGCAATTTTTTTCTATCTATCTATTCTCTTATCTATCTATCTATATAAATAAAAATGAATTTTTGTTCGTTAGTCTGATTAAAACTCGAGAACGGCTGGGCCGATTGAGCTGATTTTGGTTTTAAAATGTTTGTCGTAGTCCAGGGTAGGTCTAAACGGTGAGCAAATACGCGCACGATATTGTTTTTCTGTGACAGACAAAATTCCACGCGGGCGAAGCCGCGGGCGGAAAGCTAGTTAAAAATATTTCTCACAGAGAGCATTATTGGGGTAAGGTGGAGGGTACAAATCCATGATTAATGACCTGCGATTTGAACCTATTGCTAATCTAGTGCCACGAGTAAATCACATACCAACAAGCTGTCAACGCTTAAAGCATTTTATAAAAGAAGATAATAAAACTACGACTTTATCTCTAAGGCCCAGTTTTTTGATTCATAGTTAAAATAACAAATTGTTAAATTTTGCTACTAATGGTTAAATATTAACAAAATGTTAACTAATAGCAGGCCTGGCTCACTCCGCGCGGTACATCCGATAATTACCTACAGCGAAGCGCCCCGCCGGCGGGTATTATATCAGTCGAGTGTCGTGCGCGCCCGTCAGGACGCTGGCGTGAGTTGTAGTATCTAATTCTACGATCGAAGTTTTATTTAAAAATGGACATACTTAAAGAGAAAGAAATTGTGCGGCGTTCGGGTGTTTAAATTCGAAAAGAAATCTACCGGATTTTATTTATCTTTTTTTTCGCTTCCCAAAGATGCTGAAAGGTATGTTGGCCATGTAGGTAATCAATAATTCTTAGGATAGTATAGGAACCTAACCTACCATGACTACTGCTCAGAATGCGTTCGTTTGTTTCAGCCAAATGATGTCCACTGCTGGACAAAGGCCTCTCCCAAGGTTTTCCATAATGAATGCGTTACACTACATACGTACGTAATACGTACGTAAACCTACATACGTACCTCATGACATATAAGTAATTTAATTATTATTTCACTAGACAGCAACCCTAACAGCGTAAGAAGAGTTCAGAGGCACGCGATAGAAAGAGACAAAACTTGTAGGTGAATAAAATTGTAGGTACGTAGTGCTGTGCGAGCTGAATTCCACTGTATCGCGTCGTAGCAAGATTCGCATTTATTTAAATCGTCTTGCGGAGTAATCCTTCTGTACCTGTACTATTACTTATTGTTAGAAAGTAGTTTGAACACCAAATAAACTATAGACTCTAGAATGTTTTGTCTATGTAATATTTTATCGATGATAAAATAAAAGACACTCGATCTTCGGCTTTCACAGAAATACGTTATTTTATTTCAATTATTCCCATTATAATAGGTTATGGGCCCAGTAAACCCAAAAAGTTATAAATAAGTGCATTATCTGGAATAGGCGCATATTTATTTACAAGAAGCAAGAACTGAAACATCAAAAATGTCTTCGAACGCATTCCTAACCAGTGTGCCTAAGCTATTGGGTCGCCAGAATTACCATGAATGGGCANTATAGGGCTGACTTCGGTAAAATGATGTGACGTGAGGTGCCAAACTGCGGAAAATGGCGGAGGAAATACATGATTTAGCATGAATTATCATGAATAATATTAACTACTTATTTACCTCTCGTCGAGCTGGCGCAAATGAAGGCCCAAAACCAATATTTACCTCTCAGTGTCTTGAGGCAACTTAAAAAAGTACATTCTGTGTTTTTATTATTATTTAGGCAGTTAAATACTGCACAGTATTTAGTACACCATTTTCTTTATTTTCTTCCATCATACACAAGAATACGCGTGCGTGAGTCAATTTTCGCTCGTATGTGAGGCCTTGTCGAATAGTATCCTGTGGGTGGGCCATCGTGCATGTTTTGTTTTCGATGTAAACTCGCGGAGATGAACAGGCCTGTCGGTACACGCTAAATTATCCATGAGTGCACACGCACACTGCAATAATGACGCTCGGATTGGTCGGATCAAACTCCCCGCACCAAGCGCTTCCCTCGACCAAAAAAAAATTGGTGGCGTTTTCGTGGATGGCACGATCAATAAGCGCGGGAAAATAGGTATATTGCGTTCGTCATTAATAACTTTACGTCAATGACTCAAAGTCAATTAATGTTAATTACATAATAATATCAAACATAAGTCATAATTTGGGCTTCTATTGAATCAGTGACAAAAGAGCGAGAGAGGAGGAAATAAAAACAAAATCTTCTAAATTAATCATAGGTAAAAAAACCGGGATTTAATCGAATTTGTAATAAGAACTTATTACATAGGATAAAATACATAAAAAAACAGTCAGAAATATTTAAAGGCACTTACCCAAATTATCTGCGCCTCGCGGAATGATGACGTCAGCAAACTTCTTTGTCTGTAAATAATGATAGTAACTCATTAGTTAAACAATTAAACTAGTTAGGTTTTTTTTACATTATTCACTTTACTTTGTTTACAAAACTTGTTTGATCGATCATTTTCCGTAATTAATTAATGACAATAACAATTAAATTTTAAAGTTTATGGGCCCATACAAATTATGACATTCTTCGACTTCAAATTTTGTATTACATGAAACACGGTAGTACATAAGATGGGACACAAAATTAATAATACAACTACAGTTCAACGTCATGTCTCCCCAAATTATTAGCCGACTGTGACAGAAGGAGGGTTATGTTTTTTCGAGTGTATGTTTTTAAATGTTGTTTAAGTCTTACCGGCAGACAGAACTCCTCGAAGGCAGGCTTGACGAAGTTCATGTACTGGTTGAGGACCTGCTCCAAGTCGCGGCCGCGCTCCATTATGTCGCGGGGCACTGGATAAAACAACGACCAATTAATCAACTTTAGAAACGCTAAACACTGGCATCTTATATCCTTGTAATAGATGCTATTTTTCAACAATTTCATGTTAATTAATTGTTTATTTGCCAAGGGATAAATGTCTGACTACAAATGGCAGATATTAGAAGGACGATAGACAAAAATTCAGCAGTCTGATGCCTAAACCACGTGGTCGAAAAATCGATGAGTGTTAAAATACAATTGAGAAAAAATCTATTACGTTCCGCACATGAAAACAAACAAATCCTAGGTTAGGTTACTATCAGCTACACTCACAGCACAACTCTACGCTGCTCCTTTTTACCCGACTGCGCCAAAAGGAGGGTTATGTTTTAAGTAAGTTAACGCAAGTTACGTTTTCCAATATCAGCAGCAGTAACCACACGCACGCATTGACGCTACTCGGATTCATTGATTTTGCTAATTTTCTGTATAAACGAAAATTTGATATGCCTGTTGCTATTTGATGAGTTATGAATACTAAATTGTAAAAATACATTAAAAAAATTTTGTTACCTCTCCTGGCGAGCCTGGTGTCGGAGTCGGTGTCAACAAACAGCTTCATGTGGAACAGCTCCCGTACTTCAGGGAAGTAGAACACGAGGATGCCTTCAATGAGCACCACGTCAGCCGGGTAAATGGTGTGCGAGCGGTGAGGGCTGGTCGGAGGAAATGTAAGTCAATATCTCAGGAAATGTGGCAGCTTACTTATAAAAAACCTCTCAACTTTATTTTTGCAAGTAGGCTTTTAAAGAGCACTTTTACAGTCCCAGCACAAGAAACTCGGTCACATACAGCATCCAATTTTATAAAAAAGGTAACTTCACTAAATATGGTAAGAAGACAACATACTGTACATACTGTACTGAATATGACACTGACAATGCAAGTCATAAAAATTAAATATTTGTCTAAGTTAATGTCTCCCACTGACTGGAATTATTTTTATATCCTACCTAATTCTAACCTTCCATAAACCTATCGACTAGACACAATCTCATGCAAAAATGAGAGGTTTTATTTAGTTGGTAACAATTTCTAAGAGTATAGTACTAAGTGTTAAGGTTGTAGCTGGCAGGAAATTCTTTCGTGGACAGATCTATACCTTCTAAAATCTAGTGCAAATTCAGCTTACACTCACACACTAAGTCAGGTGCAGATAGTTTTCTTCCCTTAAAAATACATTTCGTACTTACTGAATAGCATTTGTGATGTAATCATATTCCGGCACCTCCACCTTCTTTCCAGCCAGGATGTCTTTGAGCACAGTTAGGAGCTTCTTATCATCAAACGCATCTGGGTGGTCAAAGTTGAACTGCCCGCGTTCGGCGCGGAGCCTCTCTGACGGAGTCAGTGTACGGTAGAATGAGTCTTGGCTGATGCAGACGACACGCCTCTCTGTATGCTCTTTTTGCTGCTGGCCCAGTTTCTCCATGATCCGTTGGCATACTGTTGACTATGGGAAATTGTAATAGTAAGAAATTAAATACATTTAAACATTTTTTAAATAAATAACTTGAAAAAATCAAACTACATAAGGAAGGTAAGGCGGGAATCGAACCCACTACCTTTCGCTTGCTGGGCGTCTGCTCTTCCAACTGAGCTACTTAGACACCAGGTGAACCCGTCGTTTGAGAAGCGACTTTAATTGCTAAGAAATTTTAATATCAATTACATTGAAACAGTTGATATGAGTAATGAGTACTTCTTCTTCTTTTCGTGTCGACAACAAACCTACACAGTAATGAGTACTAAAGAAATCATATACCAAAATTTAGCTTTGTTTTTTTGCTTCTACCCTCTACTCACATAAAAATACACACTACACAGTGTAGTAAGAGATAAAAAGGAATAGAAAACAATTCAGAATGCTTGTTCTCTTACAGTAGTTATTATAATAATCACGGTTCGAAAATATCCGATATTTATTATAAATATCAAAATATCGGATATTTATGATATATATCAGATATATATCAACTTTGATATATATCAATTTTGTATGAAAGCCATACTATTATTTTTGTTAGAAAGTAGTTTGAACACCAAATAAACTATAGACTCTAGAATGTTTTGTCTATGTAATATTTTATGGATTATAAAATAAAAGACACTCGATCTTCGGCTTTCACAGAAATACGTTATTTCATTTCAATTATTCCCATTATAATAGGTTATGGGCCCAGTAAACCCAAAAAGTTATCAATAAGTGCATTTATCTGGAATAGGCGCGTATTTATTTACAAGAAGCAAGAACTGAAACATCAAAAATGTCTTCAAACGCATTCCTAACCAGTGTGCCTAAGCTATTGGGTCGCCAGAATTACCATGAATGGGCGTTTGCAGCGGAAAATTTGCTGGTCTTGGAGGGCATGTCTGACTGCATCAAGCAAGAATGTTCAGAAGCCAGGGCAACAGAAGACAGAAAAGCAATGGCCAAGCTGATCCTAACAATAGATCCGTCATTATACGTCCACATTAAAGAAGCTAAAAGCACCAAAGATCTGTGGCAGAGAGTAAGAAACATGTTTGATGATTCTGGATTCTCAAGACGAATAACATTACTCAGGAATTTGATATCAATTCGCCTTGACAGCTGCGAATCAATGACGAGTTATGTTACACAAATCATCGAAACGGCCCAGAAGTTGTCAGGAACAGGTTTCTCCGTAAATGACGAGTGGATCGGGAGTTTATTGTTAGCTGGTTTGCCTGAAAAGTATTTCCCCATGATTATGGCAATCGAGCATTCGGGAATCGCCATTACCAGTGACGTAGTGAAAACGAAGCTCATAGATTTGGCAGGAAATGACTGCGAGGCGGGAAGCGCATTCTTGAGTAGAGGGCAGCACAGTCGTCATAGTTTGAAAGTTGGTAGCACTGGCAAGTTCGACAACTCCAACCAACTTCATGGCGGTGCGTATGGCGGAAATGGAAAGTCTATGCCCGACTCATCAAATGTCAAATCGGACAAGTCAAGTGTCAAGTGTTATCGTTGTAAGCAGTTTGGACATTACAAATCTCAATGTAAACAACAGAGTAATCAGCCTCAGATAAAGAAAACAAACGCATTTTCGGCAGTTTTCTTGAGTGGAAATTACAGCAAACAGGACTTTTATTTGGATAGCGGTGCGAGTACACATATGACTCCAAATATAAACATGATACAGAATGCATCTTTTACTACAAGCATTAAGGAGATTATAGCGGCAAATCAGAATGCTATGCCAGTTTTATGCTCTGGGGATGTCGATATCATGACCGTTACTCCGGATTCCCTTTATGAAGTGACGTTGAAAGATGTGTTGTGTGTACCTAACCTTACCACAAACCTAATTTCCATCAGTCAACTTATCAAGAATGGGAATAAAGTCGATTTTAAGGAGAATTGTTGCTATGTTTACAACAGACAGAACACATTAGTGGCTGTAGCAAATCTGATAGATGGTGTCTACAAGATGGTCATAGAAAAGAAACAGTGTTTGTTTACATCAAGCTCTTCAGCAGCAAGCAGTGAAATGTGGCACAGGAGACTTGGACATCTGAATATGAACGATCTGAACAAGATGAAAGATGGAGCAGTGACAGGAATATCGTGCACTGATAACTCCGTGATCAACAAAAACTCGTGTACCGTGTGCTGTGAAGGAAAGCAGTCGCGCTCACCATTTGGCCATGTGGGAACGAGGAGCAGCGAGCCATTGGAAGTTATCCACGCTGATGTCTGTGGCCCCATGGAGGTTACTTCAATTGGTGGAGCAAGGTATTTTCTTATATTTGTTGATGATTTTACTCGAATGGTGTTTGTCTATTTCCTCAAAGAAAAAAGAGAAGTTTTCAAGTACTTCAGGGAATATAAGGAATTGGTAGAGAACCAACAATGTAGAAAAATCAAAGTATTCAGAACTGATAATGGGTTAGAGTTTTGTAGCAATGAGTTTGAGAATTTCCTAAAAAAGAGTGGCATAATACATCAAAAGACCAATCCATACACTCCCGAACAAAATGGTTTGAGTGAACGAACTAATAGGACAATTGTAGAGAGAGCCCGTTGTTTATTATTTGATGCAGGATTAGATAAGAAGTTCTGGGCAGAGGCAACAAACACCGCTGTCTATCTTAAGAATAGATCTGTAGCATCAGGACTAAATAATAAAACTCCTTATGAGCTCTGGACAAACAGGAAACCAGATTTAGCCCATATTAGAATATTTGGAAGTCATGTTATGGTTCACATACCAAAAGAGAAACGACTAAAGTGGGATAGTAAATCAAGACAGCACATATTAGTTGGCTTCTCAGATAGTGTAAAGGGATACAGAGTTTATGACCCCATCAAAAGATGTATTACAACCAGTAGAGGTGTTATTGTACATGAGAATGCAAAAGGAAACTGTACATCAGATTCTAATGTAACAGTTTCAGTTGGGGATATTGTCCAATCAGAGGTTCCAAGCAGTAGCAATAACATGGATGAAGAAAAGTTGGATGTCATTATGAGCCCTGTAGATTTCACTGAAAATGAGTCGCATGATGACACAGTAGGACCTTCAGAGTCTAATGCTTTGACGACTGATTTGGATTCAACTTTGCATCAATCTCAAACATCTGAAGAGGTGAAGGAAACAATGTTACCAGAACCAGCAATTACAGTAATACCCAAACGATTGAGAAGGCCACCAGAACGGTATGGGTATACTAACTAATGCAATGCCAGCTGATGTTCTGACTTAAGCGTTATGTTCCGTAAAACTTGTTTTTGTAATTATCGTTTATTTGCTGTAGTTGGGGTGTTAGAAAGTAGTTTGGACATCAAATAAACTATAGACAATCTTAAACTTTATAGAATGTTTTGTCTATGTAATATTTTATGGATTATAAAATAAAAGACACTCGATCTTCGGCTTTCACAGAAATACGTTATTTCATTTCAATTATTCCCATTATAATAATTATACGAGTAAATGCGAAATTTTGTGTGGATGTCTGGATGTTTGTTACTCTTTCACGCAACTAGACGACTACTACTGAACGGATTTTGATGAAACTTTACAGTATTATTGTTTATAACCCAAAATAACAAAAAAAAATGACTATAATTTATGACGACCTGTGACAAACTAAATTTCACGCGGGTGAAGCCGCGGGCAAAAGCTAGTAACAAATAATAGAAAAGTTTAAATCATATTCGTTCTTGTAATCTTACATTTGTAAGAGTCTTTTAGAGCTTTTAAAGACATGATTTATCAATCCAGAAAAACTATTTTCTGTATTGTCTGCGCGTAATTTTCAAATAATATCAGCTTCGGCCAACCAATTGACACTATGGTATAGCTGTACTAGAAGATTCGTCAGTGAGGTGTTATAGACAGAGTCTCTTCCAATAGTGCCAAGTCACTAACTAGCCGATAATTTCTCTATCCAAATGTATTTTACCCGAAACGAAACCTACAAATCCTTCGGATTCAGCGCTCTTACTTCGAACATTCGGCTTTGTTCCCCCAAGGAATAGTAACAGAACGTTGAGCAGCTGATTTTCTAACCGCCGAGTTATCTAGCGTGCAAACGGCGCTGCAGTAACGCAAACATCCGAGGAACTAATCTGCAAATTGCCCTTTGTCGTGACGTCACACCGCCCCGGGTAAAATATTCAACAGAATCTGGGCTCTTCTGTTACGTTTCTGCTAAGCTTTATATCTTTGCTTCGCTAATTTGCTTTGTGAAAAAATATTCAGGACGTTTTATGAAATGGAAATCACATTTGCTGAATGCACATGTCACATGAATTTGCACGTTATCAATATTTGAACCAAAATTGTTAACAGAATAAAATAATACCAATACATGTAGCTTTGAAAACAATGCAAACATAAATTGATACAATGTTTTTCTGAATATAAAAATAATCAACGCAAATATTTCGCTCAACACACATTGAATAATTTGTTTAAAATTACATTTTCATACTTAATGTCAATTTAAACAAGTGTTCAATGCCCCTTTCACTTTTTGTAATAAGCCCCTGTGCTTCCACAGTGCATCTACAACAGACATAAACATCAAACTGGTCTATAACTAAAAGCCAAACACTGGTGTATCTTATACAGTTATATTAAGAGCCATTTTCCAACAAAAGCGTTGACTTGATTCGCTGTCGACTGGTCAAAATTATGCACAAATCGTCTTACTTCAGCAAACGCCAGTTGTGGTGACAGAGGGCGGGCGGCTGCTGACGTCACCGGCCTCTTCAAACAAGGGACAGCAAGTTGATACGCTGGGGCTATAATGTTGACAGTGCTTATAAGTTGAGGTTTTGAAGAGGGACCAAGTTTCTTATACAAGCAATAAAATGTTGATCCCATCAAAAACAATACTTGTCAAAAAAACCAAGTCTCGCAACTCAGTTGTTCTACGGTAAAAAGTTGTGAGATCCATGTAATACCAAGTCCAGGCCAGGAAAACTTTAACGTTTTACATAAATTATTGACTTGGCCATCGCACTAAATAATTTAATTTACACGTGTTTTCATGCGATGGCCAAGTCAATAATTTATGTAAAACGTTAAAGATTTCCTGGCCTGGACTTGGTATTACATGGATCTCACAACTTTTTACCGTAGAACAACTGAGTTGCGAGACTTGGTTTTTTTGACAAGTATTGTTTTTGATGGGATCAACATTTTATTGCTTGTATAAGAAACTTGGTCCCTCTTCAAAACCTCAACTTATAAGCACTGTCAACATTATAGCCCCAGCGTATCAACTTGCTGTCCCTTGTTTGAAGAGGCCGGTGACGTCAGCAGCCGCCCGCCCTCTGTCACCACAACTGGCGTTTGCTGAAGTAAGACGATTTGTGCATAATTTTGACCAGTCGACAGCGAATCAAGTCAACGCTTTTGTTGGAAAATGGCTCTTAATATAACTGTATAAGATACACCAGTGTTTGGCTTTTAGTTATAGACCAGTTTGATGTTTATGTCTGTTGTAGATGCACTGTGGAAGCACAGGGGCTTATTACAAAAAGTGAAAGGGGCATTGAACACTTGTTTAAATTGACATTAAGTATGAAAATGTAATTTTAAACAAATTATTCAATGTGTGTTGAGCGAAATATTTGCGTTGATTATTTTTATATTCAGAAAAACATTGTATCAATTTATGTTTGCATTGTTTTCAAAGCTACATGTATTGGTATTATTTTATTCTGTTAACAATTTTGGTTCAAATATTGATAACGTGCAAATTCATGTGACATGTGCATTCAGCAAATGTGATTTCCATTTCATAAAACGTCCTGAATATTTTTTCACAAAGCAAATTAGCGAAGCAAAGATATAAAGCTTAGCAGAAACGTAACAGAAGAGCCCAGATTCTGTTGAATATTTTACCCGGGGCGGTGTGACGTCACGACAAAGGGCAATTTGCAGATTAGTTCCTCGGATGTTTGCGTTACTGCAGCGCCGTTTGCACGCTAGATAACTCGGCGGTTAGAAAATCAGCTGCTCAACGTTCTGTTACTATTCCTTGGGGGAACAAAGCCGAATGTTCGAAGTAAGAGCGCTGAATCCGAAGGATTTGTAGGTTTCGTTTCGGGTAAAATACATTTGGATAGAGAAATTATCGGCTAGTTAGTGACTTGGCACTATTGGAAGAGACTCTGTCTATAACACCTCACTGACGAATCTTCTAGTACAGCTATACCATAGTGTCAATTGGTTGGCCGAAGCTGATATTATTTGAAAATTACGCGCAGACAATACAGAAAATAGTTTTTCTGGATTGATAAATCATGTCTTTAAAAGCTCTAAAAGACTCTTACAAATGTAAGATTACAAGAACGAATATGATTTAAACTTTTCTATTATTTGTTACTAGCTTTTGCCCGCGGCTTCACCCGCGTGAAATTTAGTTTGTCACAGGTCGTCATAAATTATAGTCATTTTTTTTTGTTATTTTGGGTTATAAACAATAATACTGTAAAGTTTCATCAAAATCCGTTCAGTAGTAGTCGTCTAGTTGCGTGAAAGAGTAACAAACATCCAGACATCCACACAAAATTTCGCATTTACTCGTATAATTATTATAATGGGAATAATTGAAATGAAATAACGTATTTCTGTGAAAGCCGAAGATCGAGTGTCTTTTATTTTATAATCCATAAAATATTACATAGACAAAACATTCTATAAAGTTTAAGATTGTCTATAGTTTATTTGATGTCCAAACTACTTTCTAACACCCCAACTACAGCAAATAAACGATAATTACAAAAACAAGTTTTACGGAACATAACGCTTAAGTCAGAACATCAGCTGGCATTGCATTAGTTAGTATACCCATACCGTTCTGGTGGCCTTCTCAATCGTTTGGGTATTACTGTAATTGCTGGTTCTGGTAACATTGTTTCCTTCACCTCTTCAGATGTTTGAGATTGATGCAAAGTTGAATCCAAATCAGTCGTCAAAGCATTAGACTCTGAAGGTCCTACTGTGTCATCATGCGACTCATTTTCAGTGAAATCTACAGGGCTCATAATGACATGATTGATTGATTATGTACAAAAAATGATACAAATATTTTATTTAAACAGTGAGTCTGCAGTACGAGTACGTGTGTGAAAAGTATTATTTCTTAATTTAATAAGTACTCGCTTAGTTTATTAACTTCATAGTTCGTTCATAATTAATTTATATTTTTTCCTGTTATCTGCGAAAATTAAAATAATGTAGGCATTGTGTTGACTGATTCTAATTTACCTTCGATATTTTATAGGAGTCATTGTTATTTTTAGTTGACGATATTTTATTTTTTTCTCTAGTTCGCTCACTCTTCACTGACAAGCACAATCTGTTAAGTAGACAATAATTATTAATTATTTACAATGCTTACTATAATCGAACAATAAATAAATAAGATGTTCTGTTGTGTTGTGTTGTGTTGTTGTGCGGCGAATGTGTTAAATTTTTTACAAGTAGGTTAAGTAGGTAGGTAAGGTACATAACATTTATTTACGTGACACGCCATCGACAAGAAACTTTTCAATTTATGATATGCATTTTGTGGCCCTGAAAAGGGCCTTTTGTTTTTGTNTACCAAAAGAGAAACGACGAAAATGGGATAGTAAATCAAGACAGCACATATTAGTCGGCTTCTCAGATAATGTAAAGGGATACAGAGTTTATGACCCCATCAAAAGATATATTACAATTAGTAGAGATGTTATTGTACATGAGAATGCAAAAGGAAACTGTACATCAGGTTCTAATGTAACAGTTTCAGTTGGGGATATTGTCCAATCAGAGGTTCCAAGCAGTAGCAATAACATGGATGAAGAAAAGTTGGATGTCATTATGAGTCCTGTAGATTTCACTGAAAATGAGTCGCATGATGACACAGTAGGACCTTCAGAGTCTAATGCTTTGACGACTGATTTGGATTCAACTTTGCATCAATCTCAAACATCTGAAGAGGTGAAGGAAACAATGTTACCAGAACCAGCAATTACAGTAATACCCAAACGAGTGAGAAGGCCACCAGAACGGTATGGGTATACTAACTAATGCAATGCCAGCTGATGTTCTGACTTAACCGTTATGTTTCGTAAAACTTGTTTTTGTAATTATCGTTTATTTGCTGTAGTTGGGGTGTTAGAAAGTAGTTTGAACACCAAATAAACTATAGACTCTATAGAATGTATTGTCTATGTGGATTATAAAATAAAAGACTCTCGATCTTCGGCTTTCACAGAAATACGTTTTTTTATTTCAATTATTCCCATTATAATAGAAATGATTGCTATTTTCCGTTCATTTTCATTTCATGAAATGATGATTTTTATTCATGTGATTTCACATGTGAAATTTCACAGGCAATGATTTTTATTCGCATTGTTAAAATATAGCTCTTTCATATAATGTGCTACTTTTAATGAAGTATGAATTATGAGGAACGATTGCCAATTAGCTACTATATTGAATGTGACTTAATATCTGTTTTATGTCGCACAACAAAAAACAAACAGTTCCACAGCACAGTATGTAGGGGAGAGTTCGGTATATTGTACCGCCGGGTAAATTGTACCACCCTCATATTTCGTATTTATTGAATGTCTGTAACTGCAACACTCAGCGATACACAACTAAAATCAATTAATATCGGCCATGTGGTTTTTGCCGTGACAACAAACACGTGTGTTTTATTTTGAAAAGTATTTTTTCATTGTTTTCAAGTAACTTTTGACAATACATGTTTAGTTTGCAATTTTGTTAAATTTAATTACAGGGTGTTTCTAATATATTATTTAGAAGCGTAAATTAGTGTGGATTACAATTATTTGAAACATTTTTCGGTATTTATAAGCTATATTTTTTACCAATTTTTTAAAAGCACTATCACCTAGTCGGCTAAATTGTACTAGTCCAGTAGAATTAGCTTTTAAATCGGAAATAATTCCTACAAAAGATTTTATCGTTTTAATGGCTTCATTGGTTGCCCATTAAGACTCTCCTAAGTTTTCGACTTCGACGGAGTTGTGCTTAAGTGGTGGGGGCCCCCGAAAGGGGCATTTTTTCGGCTTTCCGGTTATACCGCGTAAAGGACTTACCCTATCAAAAAGTGGTCTTCATGACGGTTAAAGGGCACTTAATCCTGCATTGAATAAGACCAAATTCATATGTTTTGGACAAACCGTTCTCGCGCTAAAGTTCGGCAAAGTAGAAAATATACGTATAATTAATTACCCTCTCCACGTCCAATGGTTTGATACCCACAGGCTTCCAAGTCTTGAAAAGGGCCACCTCAACTAGTGTAACCCTATCAAGGCTTACGAGCTTGATGCGCATATCCTTGTTCGTCCNGGGATAGTAAATCAAGAAAGTACATATTAGTCGGCTTCTCAGATAATGTAAAGGGATACAGAGTTTATGACCCCATCAAAAGATATATTACAATTAGTAGAGATGTTATTGTACATGAGAATGCAAAAGGAAACTGTACATCAGATTCTAATGTATCAGTTTCAGTTGGGGATATTGTCCAGTCAGAGGTTCCAAGCAGTAGCAATAACATTGATGAAGAAAAGTTGGTTGTCATTATGAGCCCTGTAGATTTCACTGAAAATGAGTCGCATGATGACACAGTAGGACCTTCAGAGTCTAATGCTTTGACGACTGATTTGGATTCAACTTTGCATCAATCTCAAACATCTGAAGAGGTGAAGGAAACAATGTTACCAGAACCAGCAATTACAGTATTACCCAAACGAGTGAGAAGGCCACCAGAACGGTATGGGTATACTAACTAATGCAATGCCAGCTGATGTTCTGACTTAAGCGTTATGTTCCGTAAAACTTGTTTTTGTAATTATCGTTTATTTGCTGTAGTTGGGGTGTTAGAAAGTAGTTTGAACACCAAATAAACTATAGACTCTATAGAATGTATTGTCTATGTGGATTATAAAATAAAAGACACTCGATCTTCGGCTTTCACAGAAATACGTTATTTTATTTCAATTATTCCCATTATAATATTTATAATATTAGTTGGGATAGGACTATGTATTAGTATTTATCGTCTATGCTAAATAAATGAGATCAACTCTCTTGTACCTGAGATCCTAATTAATACTTATGCTCTACTCCCAGATAGATCATACAAATTACATAACAATATCTCACAGGTTTTAATCTTATTAATTATCTTATGTTAGATTCCGTTCCAAGATCCTGCGGTAGGTAGGCCTTCGATCCGATTGAGCTAAGCCAGAGCCCAGAATCCTACAGCGGCTTATTAAAGACACCTAGATTCTACTATTCTTACTGTCTATCTATGTGATAAAAGCTGAAGTGGCAATGGGCAGGGCACATAGTACACAGAACTGACGGCCGATAGGGCAGCAAGGTTCTGGAGTGGAGGCCGCATACCGGAAAATGCAGCGTGGGATGTCCACCCACAAGGTGGACCGACGACATCTTAAAGGTAGCAGGAAAGCGCTGGACGCATGCCGTTACCAACCGGGTAACATGGAAAGCATTGGGGGAGGCCTATGTTCAGCAGTGGACGTCCTGTGGCTGAGATGATGATGATATGATAAAAGAAGAAGATAAGGGTCTTACCTGGAAGAATAGTACGAAACACACCCACTGGTAGTACGTGTAGTACTTCTTCTCCTGCGAACCGTCATATTCGTTGGCGATACCTGGATGCGCTACCTCTTTGCCAACCTGCAACAAAAATAAAACTATAATAGCAGGAAAAGCGCATATTTAACAGTTCTTATTTCTCAATTTTAACCAACCAAACATAAACCAAAAGCGCTAGACGGAAAACAACATGGAAAGCATTGGGGGAGGCCTATGTTCAGCAGTGGACGAACTATGGCTGATATGATGATAAAACGTAAACCAAAACTATAACCGATTTTTATTAGCTATCGGCATTAGAAACAAAATAATTTTAGAATACAAAGTAGGTAAATATTTTTTGGTAGAAGTTTTTCAACGCAAAATTTGATCAAGGACAAAAATATTAATAAGTTACACTCTTATCTCAAACCGTATAGTTCAATGAACTTAAGTACAATAATCTTAATGCGAAAACTCTTCTACCGTCATAAAATAACATTTCATTTATCAGACTTTCAATTATAGAAACTATAATCGAAGCCAATCATAAGAACAGGTCGTAAACACCATTATACAAAGAAATTGGATTTCTCAATTTCATGCCATACATAAAACAACAGACGAGGAATTAAATCGTTGATGGAAGTAAATAACTGATATGAAAGTCAATTCCTGATACATTATTTAAATGGCAACGGTTTTCAATAGTTCGATGTGAAGGAAAGAGACAAACACTCCGATAGCTTCGCCTCATTCCATAATTCATAGTCAGGTGAGGTCAAAATATAAACATAAGGACACCACTGTTAGAATAGCTCAAATACCTACTTATGAGATGAGCTAAGAGAGAAAATACTACGCAAATAACAAAACACTTAAATTTGTTACTGTTCTTGTAACTAAGGATATAAAAAAATGCTTGTGCTCACGAGTATCACACTAAAATGATTCTCCACCCACTACGAACATAACCGCTAATGGCACTGAATCCCAGTTCATTAACTACTCGTACTAGCTAGTCCAAGCAGCCATCACACAATATCTAACAAAAACAATTCTTACCAAGATAAATTCGATCAAAATAGCGCTGCATCCACTAAAAATATACATCCATAAAAGGAAAACGAAACAATGCCAAAGATAGAAGCTAGGGTAACGGAATGTGCAATCCAAAAGTCGATGACCAAGCGATCGCTTTAAATTAAATCTGATTAATTAAATCCTAGCCAGTACCAATGATTCACCAGATCACCAGCCCTGCATATTTCTCGCATCATGACCAAAAAGGAAGTGGGCTGTTACTCACAATGCGCCCAGGAGTGAGGTCAATTGGTGTCGTTTAGGCACAGATTTGCAAGCTTGTTGAGCGAATCCTTCCATTTCAATTCAGAACTCTAGCAGCAAGAATTCAAGCTTCATTTGCTACAAAAGAAGTATTGTCAATTGTAGAAAATTGCAGCCAACAAAGATCAGCAATTTTGATTAAATAATATATCAGGCAGGAGCCTTGACCAAATACCAAGCGTTTGTAGAATTGTATTGTCGGCTAATTTAGAGTAATATCAATAAAGCTAGAGCTGAAGAAAGTCTTAATCATAAAGTCATTATCATAAAAATAAAAATAAAATGTTTCCATCTTGAAATAAGAAGACATTAATTCATACCAGACACAATAGTTTATGATTCACGGCAGTTGCATCTTAAAGAGCTATTAACCTCTGTCGTCACTTTTGCAAGGAAACGATCACACGACAATGACGTAAGCAGTGGCAATACACCTTCATTTGACGGGCGCGGACATGATCACTTGAGTTACCGTTAGGTCCTTAACGTGGGAGCAATTGAGCACGCACATTGACTTACAAGACTTGATCATCAAACTGGGTCCTAATGAGAATAAACGTTCTCCCATATCTTTAAAAAATCTCACAATGCTTAAGAACATGCCCCTTTTGTAAGTGCTAAAGTTAATCGGTAGAAGTCTTTTATAAGCCCATTAAGTATAAAAACTTTCTTGATAACAATAACACGAGTCTCATCAACAGATTACACGTTATGAAATTGTTAATTGTAAATTATAATCCGTAGGCAATTATTGCAGAACCTTGACTTACAAATGGGCTTGACGAACACTGACATACCATTATAAGTGCAACCATTTACTGATACAACTAAGACTTTATACTATCTGAATAAAGTTATTTAACATGAAGATAACCTTTCAAGTATGTGCAGACTGCGCGGCGATCCCAAACAGAGTATGTTCTGTAATCAACGATCATATCGTTGACTGTAGTACAAAGGTACTACTTAATATGCAGTACAACACGGCAATTATAATTTCTGTAGTAGTGTAATTAGCCAATAAGTGATCTTTATAAAATAATCAAGATATAGGTTCATTACATTCTGCTTTGACTCTTAAAACTAAGACAAACGATTAAAAACCTTTGAGCCAAGCCAAGGCAAATAAGACACTAATATTTTCCATAAAATATAAAAATCTAATTGCCCCATAAAATAGCAATACCACTTGAAGTACACACCTAAAACATCAATAAAAACGATGTTGTTTCTTAATTCATTACCAAATTAACGCCACCTCACGCAAGTTTGTTGTCGCCGAATGTTTTCAAACAAGTCACAATGGACCGTAACTTGTTTGATGTATTCATTTGACACACTGACCAAATTCGTGAATAAATTACGCTTTACATTTATTTATTGACTTTTAATGTCCACACGAGTTGAGCTGTTGACCTTTTGTTAATAGGTATTAGACGAAGGGAACCATCGAAGAAGGATATTGGTGATGATTTTTTAAAGTCCTTTTACTTGTGACAGACCGAAATTGACACGCGTGAAGTCATGGGCAAAATCTAGTATAATACAGGTGTCCGTAAACAAACTACTAAGGCTACCCAAATCACCTTGATGTACTCATATGTTTCGCGATTTTGAATAGCTTGTTATGATTTTTTGGAATAAGGAAGAGAAATTGTAAAAAAAAACGTCATAAAATGGAAACTAATTATATCAAAATCGTTTGTTAATAAGCTCACCTCTGGGTTTCGTCTTGACCCAATTTTTTTAGGATAATCTTTAGACCAGAGGCATTATTATGCTTTATTATTATTTCGATGCCTGCAATGCTTTGTAATAATATGCAACTAAAAATAAAGCTCTTTAAAAGAACATTTACGAAAATCATGAAGACATAATAATAGCCGTATGTTAACCCAACCCTATACTTATTCCGATTTGGGTTACGATGCAGATATAAGGACTCGTGCAAATAATGACACTTCGTAAGAACCATAATGGTACCATTATCACTGATACGCTAAAAGGACGCTAAAACAGCCCAGTCACGAACATAACAACAATACAACAATAATAACAAAGAAATTGAGAGTCTCAATTACAAGGCCCTCTGGCTGGTAGCCAAAGATAATGTAGACAGAGAAAATGTATAATTTAAGGCTAACAAAACATACAAAAATGATATGGATACACCTGGTTGAAGGCGTACAAGTGAAATCGGTAAATGTTTGGTTCAATTGATAAGTGGGTGGATGGAAACTTTTGGTATGTATTAGTTGGTAATGATAGGGGATAAGGTAAATAAGTTGGCCAAATAAGGAAAGACGGATATAAATGTATTTAGACTCGGAAAAAGACAAACCTACGTCACTTAGGTACTTGATGTTGTTTTCGTCTAATATCATTGTAGAATTTATATTTTTGTGTTTTTCGAATCGTACTGTAGGGTAAGCGCGGCTGCCGTACAAAAAATAACACCTAACTTAAACTTTTTGGAATAACTAATAGAGTAAAATAGACAAAGACCAGGACGCAGGACCGGTCGCTGTAGAAGTCGGGCCAGGACACAGGACAGGTAATTGAAATCCTTGGGAAAGGCCTTTCTCCAGCAGTGGACGTCATTTGGCAGAAACAAATAAACGAAGGCAAAGACCACCAACGTAGGAGTCTAAATTTAAATAAACTAAACATGGCAAATTAATCAACCGGGGCACAATCATTAATATCAATAGCAAACCCGAAGCTATCCCGTCTTGTGCTAGATTCCTCAATCGGAGCACAATTGGACCTGTTATGAATCATTACGAGAGAGTAAAGGTCACACGAGTAATAGACAAAGAACAACACAGTGGAATTTTAACGTAAAATCATAATTAGAATACTTCAAGTAAGACGTAATTAATTTACATAAAATATGAACGATATCATTATTAAATGACTAAAGGTCAAACAGCTATTAAGGCCTTGGATGTTTCAGCAAACCAAGATATGCTAAAAATAGATAGGTAAGCTAATAAGCAATTCTTTAATATTTGCATGAAGCTTACAATGTGTGTACGAATAATTAAAAAAAGCAAAAATTATTATCTGGTTAGACAAAAACGTCTCAAAGGGGAATTGTGTTATAAGTCGATTTATATTGTGTTTTCTTTAAAAGGATTTATTAGATCATATTAAAACACTTGGATAATTTCAGAAGATCATTTCGAATTCTCACGTGGCCAGGAGAAAATATCGCATCATGACATGAGATGTTCCAAAAATCCAAGATCGAACTTTTTCTTGAAAGATTTAGACGATAGAATTCACCAAATGGGACTCAAAGATGTTATAAACAATTAAATAGTACCTACTATCAGCCAGATAATGAGGGCTTATTAAGGTTAAACGACAATTATTGGACCATTATGGAAATCTATAAGTACGGCCATCACTACATTGTCAATCTTCTTCAATTATGAATTATGAGTAGTAAGTAGCCCTTCCAACGGTGACCTGAATTTGGATGATCCTTACTATCAATTACGCTGCATAAGATCATAATGAAGCTGACATTAATTAGAATATTAATCGTAGTAGCTAATCGGCCTCCTTTATCCGTTTTAACTAAGGCATTAGATACAGTTAACAACTTTAGACTACTAATTAGAAATTGTTAAAGTACGTTTCTTGAGGTATAACCCTTATTGCTATCGCAAAGCCATGATGACTGTGTCATTTCATCGAGCAATTGGTATACTATAATAATATTTATAACCGTTTGCGTAAATCCGACTCAAAGTGAAGTCATGCCTGTATTATTTATCAATTTACATACACATAATATCTAGCGTCTTAGTCACCTAAGGTTGAGTGTTTCAAAAGGGCGCCGTATACTTAAGTTATTTCAGTTAATACTCAATGAATAGTCATTAGGTACATTCATCCAAGAAATCCATTAAGAAATTTCTTTAGACAGCACTAGGCTAGAAACTAGTTGCATCTCTGTTTTAACATTATTATGGTTTTGGATATCAATCACCTCCACATCTTTAAGTCACGGAAGACACACAATAAGAGGCAGGTTTCTTACTCATTAAGTAGAATACAAACAATTGTGGACCAAACATACCTCCCTGGCGAACGCGTCTGGCATCGTAAACGTCGAAGTGATCCAACAGAAAGTGTTGACCACATTCGTTGGTAGCCCACTCACGATGCACTGAATCGGCTGCCCCACGTACTGCGTTGCTGTGATGATGATTGAGCAAGTGAGCAGCAGTACTGTCGTGAACACATTATGCAGCCTGAACACAGCATTGTCAGTCTTGATCGGGTTGTACTTGAAGTACACGCTCAAACCGCCCAGTAGCTTGAACATCTTGGCTCTTGTTTGGTTTTACTCAGTAATCATATTATTAAAGGAAGTCAACTGAGGAATGTCCTTAACATTAGGTTCTAAATCAGTCTTTGTAGATGGTGGAATGTCGAGATTATTGTCGAGATTGCTTGTTTCGATACCTGGAACAAAAAGGAAAACTTGTTAGGAATCATATCAATGAATTAGGATCCAAGTACAAAAGTGGAATGACCTGACACAAAAAGTCTCTCCATGAATTATAATAGAGTTAATTGCCATTTTAAACTCTATTAAATACTATAAGTTTCTTAAATTATGCAATGACTTAGGGCGATGCCCTATGGCCTATGGCACACAGATGTGGATTGATTAGGGTACTAAGTAGTCTCAATACGGCACTAAAAACACAGAACCTACCGCAAGTAGGAAATAATTTGTAACTGTCCATTTACTAGCACTAACTGTTACTTAAATGCCAACAAAAAAAGATAATTGAATTTAAATCGAAGCCTTGATGAATACATAAACTGTTAATACTGAAGAGGAATGAGACAACATCGTAAAAACTTTAGTGCATTTGCTAACAGCTCACTATGATTGCCTCCATTTGACTTGCAATTTAAATTATACAAGCTGTGACTTTCCAAATCGCAATAAAACTCCATTTAAAGCCAGAAGAGATATAAAGTCTACATAATGTAATAAGAGTGTTATAAAACTGGTGCTATTTGCAAGTGATCACTTGATTTAAGAGTCACTGGTTCCACATGACAAATTAAACCTGACTTCAATTTCAATCAATTTTGTGACTTCATCGAATCCGCACTAGGCAAAGAAGTCGAATTAAATTCGAGCATGGCCTATTAGGTCTAATTTTAAAATAATGAGTCTCAACCAACCAATGGCTCCATCATTTCTTGAAATCAAAGGATTTTGGAACGGTTTATCGTGATTAGGTAAGGTCTTACTGCGTCTACTTCTCTTAAAGACTGCAGTAAAGTCTGCTACTTATATGCCTGGACGTCCACCGGCGGGTCGTAAACTTAAATCGAGATTTGCTAGTAAATCACAAATAGATATCCGTTTTCTATGCATTTGCATTGAGATATTTTAGATATTGGAAGTGCATAGGAATATGAATTTGCTATTGAATAGCACTTTCAGATCGATTTCTCCGATGTTATTAAGTTTAATGGCTGCATTAAACATAAGAAGTGCAATTTATAGATAAACACAAACAATAAACTGAGAATTGTCTGGAACCACAAGGCTAGCACCCACTATAGTCTAGGACTCTAGGTGCTAAATAGGTGTAGCTTTATGTTGTTTGAAACTTTCATGGTCACCATGAACCATGTCTTGATATGTCTGCCCATAACATCTCACCCGCTAGTTTCCTCAGTTACTCCGTGATCATGGCGCTTGAAACAGTACCGAAATATCGGAAACTCGAAAGTAAGATAAGGTAGCAATCCCGTCAATAATAATTATTCAGGTATAGTTTTATACGACCTAAACCAGAGTGGTCGGTGGTGGTAGCAGAGTGTATGAAATATGAAATGATATATGAAAATATGTGCAACATCGATATCTAAAATATAAATTAAATTCACTCGGTGAATATGGGAAAGTGACAATTTTAACTGTCTACTACGGTTCATGAGATAAGCCCGCTAAGCACGGGAGGACAGCCAAGGCTTCAAATGAAATAATAGAGTCCCATTTGGCACCCTTTGGTACCAACCCGAAAAAGACATGCTGAAACTATTTCACTACATGGCCGCCTCTGTGTTGTAGTGGTAAGAACACTGCTTTAGACTCAGATGTTCCGGGATCTATTCCCAGTGGAAGCAGATAAGTCTGCCAGGCCAGCCACCATCTTACCTAAATCTGTCGCCATAACAACAACATTGTGTTCCGACAGTATAGCCACTTAGCCAGTTCCTCGGTGCTTCAGGATTCCGGGTGAAGCTCGCTTCCACCTTCAGCCTGATCATCACTTTCCATCAGGTGAGATGTAGGCTAAGAGCCTCCTTGTGGATAAAAAGAATGGCCTACTAAACCTTTTGTCTATGAGATTTACTATAAGTCCCTAGTCCCTTAATTAGTTGGGTTTTTATGGCGGTCAAGCTATAGATCCTGGCTACACAGGAGTTGCAGTGGTGGAAACGAGAGGTGGGAATAGTCCCGTAAACCTTTTGTCTGTCTTATGAAACCACCACACAGTTACACCTCCACAACAACCGCTAGTCGCATCGCATGACAACGAATCACGCACTCTACCGATTTCCATACACATGCAGCTAACGTGCAACTTGACATGCTATGGCTATAATGCTTGACCATTGAATGTAGTAAAACATGGGAATACGTGACCATGTTCATTATGAGGTCATTTGATTTTTGTTTTGAAATTATTTTGACTAAAACTTGGGGCAAAAGGTGTTTGCAATTAATAGATAAATAATTGGAGGATGGCATATTGATATCATCAATAAAATTTTCATAATATTATGTTGCTCCAAAGTGGTGGTAGGGCAAGCTATATTAGGGACGCGTACAAGTGCCCTGGAAAGGGTCTAAGTACTGATAATGTTTTGATTTTATCATGACATGTCGGCTTTAGGTCAAGTAGTCCCGTAGAAGTGAGTTAGTGAATCTGTCTACTTGAAATACAAAATGTCTGCTTGTTTTGGAAAAATAAAACAACCTGATAGTAACACTATATAATAGTAACATTTGTAATACAGGTGTAGAGCCAACGAATAAATATAGCACAAAGTAGCGCATCGTCTTGGTAAGAAAGTACATCGAACATACATATAATACCTATACCTACAAGTATATTATGTCATGCCCAATCTGACCGACTTCAACACGTGGGTAAAACACAAACACATGTGTGTAAACAGACGGCGCCCCACCTGTGCGGGGTCAACGACCTGTTATCACGTCGAGGCCGGCCATACTGGAGGAGGGCTGTTGACAGTGGCGTAACTATACCGTTCGAGGCCCGTGGCAAATTCATCGAATGGGCCCTCCCACTTTCCCAATTGTATAAAGAAGCTGAACCAACAACAATAGTATTTTTTATTTTATAATATTTATTTATACACTTTTATTTGTAAAAGTTAACTAATAAATCACTACGTGAAGTAGGTACATACAAACTTTATAATTATAATTTCTTGATTTTATAATTATTCACTTTTAATTAAAGGTACCTATTGAACTGAAATCACAATTTTATTTTAAGTAGGTACACTATTTTAATTATTAAAATTCCTTTCTTTGGACTTTCTGTTCAGCAAAAGTGTTAATGACATCATCAAAGTTCAAATTTCGGGCCATAGAATTTTCGATGGATAGAATAGCCAAATTGCTTAACCTTTCTTGTCCCATAGAATTTCTTAAATAAGTTTTTATCAATTTCAGTTTTGAAAATGATCGCTCGGCACTAGCCGTAGTTACAGGAATGGTGAGAAATAGCAGAAATGCAGTGCACACTTCAGGAAAGCTTGAAGATATAAAATGATTCTTTATTATTAATAAGTCAGCAAGTTCTCTTATAGAAGATGACCTTTCTATTTCGTGTTTAAAAGAGGATCGAAAACTGAGAATTTCTTTGGAAAACGACATAGATATGTTACGGACTACGGTCAAAGTGATAAATGTGAAAATTATGAATAATCGCCGGTTATTATGAATAATTACCGCAACATTTGGTAAATATGATTAATATGAGGTCATTTATGTGTGTATAAAACTAAATAGGCGGCTTAGCGGTGGCCCAAGGGCCACCCCCGCCGCACCTTAACCTATTTTTCACTTTAAATCAAAACATTATGTTATAGGCATCATGGAAAAGTAATATTATGCAAGAAACACTCCAAACTCATTATGCCAAATTATATTAATATATGATATCAAAACGTTCAAAAGTTTGGCTGTACACGAGCACGTACACAAGATGTTGTTCTCTTTTATGAAATTTGTTAGTACTAAGCTTCAATTATTAAATAATCACTGTTAAATTTGATTTATTTATCACTTTTACCGCGACTGTCGGTAATTATTCATAATAACCGGTTATTATTAATATTTTCAATTTATCACATTAACCGTAACAGATATATCATTTTTATATAAATGGACAAATGCTAAAGCCTTTTCCAATAAATCAGTATCATTCAAGTTTTGCAAAGTGGCAGGCTGCAAGACACTAAAATTGGAAACAATTTCATTCATTCCAAGGAAACGCGATCTAAGTTGATTAATGATGATGTCTAATACACGATAGAATACGTTCACTTTAAACAAGCTTTCAGGATCTTGGAGACGTTCATCCTCACAAATTTCATCAAAATGACGTTTCACTTTTCTCTGACGAGTTTTAGGAAATTCAGGGTTTATAGACCATTTAACTGCAATACTATTTGCTTCCGTTTTTAAATCTTCAAATTCATGTCGATACTTTTCAAGTTCTTCTAGACAGACTTGCAAACGCTTTGAAGCATTTGAAACGTAGATAGAGAATAGAGTCTCTCTCTCTATTCTCTATCTACGATTTGAAAGATCGATGGCTTTAGATTGAAGTGCTTTAGAAGCCGCGTCTATGGTTTGTAAGACTTTGCAATGGAAAACCAGCAACATAATAAAATTGTAGTTCTCTACCTTCTTCTTTAGCAAGATAGCTTCATTTCTCTCATTCACACATTCTTTCTAAAACTGGATTAAATTTTTTTTTACCAATGCATTGAAAGTTTAATACCTAGGTATATTTTTTTTAGTTGTGTATGCAACTAAGAAGGTAACAAATAAATTAAAGACAAAACTTTTTTTTACTTAAGTAGTATGTGTGTGTAATAATAAATGTTGGGAATTGAGATTTCCTCTGACCGGGGGCCCCTTCGGGCTGGGGGCCCGTGGCATTTTGCCGACTTGCCACCCTATAGTTACGCCACTGGCTGTTGATAATAATTTATGCAAATTGAGTTAGAGCTTTGATAAACATGATAGAGTTCGGAAAACATACCATAAATACCTACTATAGCTCCTTACGTTGACTTAAAGATGCGATTTTGCGAAAAAAGCACATGTAGATTAATGTGATATAATAGTAATATTTCTGAGTTATCAAAGGAATTATCTTGAATTTTCAGTCTTATTTAAATAGTTAGTATTGACTTAGGATTTTGAAAGCTTTCTAGTCTTTTTCTTCTGATTTTCTTCCATAAAAATGTTATTATTATTGTTTTTTTTTAAACTCAGTTGTAATATCAAAAACAAAAACTTACACCATGTGGTAGAGCTCATGGTCATGGGCACTTATTTTTGCCAGAAATGTAACCATAAGCCGTGTCCACAAGCCAACTACTCGAAGATTGGTTACGGTCTAAAATTACGCTGCATCCTACTTTGACCGCTTAACCAAACTTCTCTCAAATGGAAATTACTTCAAACCACATCCGACCTCTTAACGACTGTGGTACTTAAATACCTAAAACGAAGTGAGGATGTGGAAGAAAGCAGTTGTCTGAGCGATCAAACGATACTAGCAATAACAAATTAATTGAGTAAGAAGGATATTTAAACAAACTGTTTTTATTTTAAGAAGTTCAAAGGATTTTACCTTAACTACGGGCTTAGTGGTTAGTGTTATGTAAAAACTTTAATATACATTTTTATACAACAATAAGAGCTCTCGGAAGTTTAGAGGGATATTGATATTGGGTATGTAACAGGAGGAAGATGATATGGCAGCTTCACACTATAAAAACCAAATTTTAGCTTGATGTCGTTTACACACAAAATAAATTCAACCAAAACTTTCCTAAGATAAGGCCCGCATGCATGATGCTGCTACATTATTCAAACTTAGGTTAATTAATCTGGTGCAACAAACAACCACGCTAATGTAATATTAGAAGGTTAAACAACGGACGTTAACATTTAAAATACATTATTTATAAACAAGACTTTTCCATTCTAGAAACACAATTTCTACAGTTTCCCATATTATGTCCTACGCTTGGGGGAACGTGCCTTACAGTTATAATAAATGATCTAAGCAATATACGTGTTGGAATTTTACAAAAGGACGCAGATATCTGATAGCACCATCACTGCAGAAGCACCTTGCTTTGCAACGCTACTGAATGGCCGATTGTTCCGATGTTTTGACTGCACGCGTGTGAACATCTCCGCCGACCCACTCTCACTGTATTGTTCATTAATCAAGCCCTAATTAGATTTTATCTTGTGACATAATCTTTCGAAAATATTCATAAAATTAACCAGACTACATAGAGCCAATTCAGACAAAACCATAAGAAATAGTGTACTTAATCAAAAATTACCAAGATGAATTCATAATTCCATGAAATACACTGGACCGCAAAGAAAAAGGGTAGATTAGAATATCTTCTATACATATCTTCAGTACCTGACCTATCTTTATGAAACAAAATACCGGAATTTGCAATGGAATTTCCCGGCTTTTATCTTCCTCAATATGCATGTTTTATACATATAAACCCTTTCTCTTGAATCACTCTATTTAAAAAAAAACGCATCAAAATCCGTTGCATAGTTTTTAAAATCTAAGCATACATAGGGACAGACAGACAGGAAAGTGACTTTGTTTTATAATATGAAGTGATTTATTCAAAATAAAAAGCTTTAATTAATTTACTCTTGCTTTAATTGCATACATCAGGTGTTTCTAAAAATATTGAAAATTTTCTAACCGACCGATGGTTTTCTTTCTTTGAGGTCCAGTGTATTATGAATTATGAAAGTTTAGA
Organism: Ostrinia furnacalis; assembly: GCF_004193835.3. Classification (NCBI taxonomy): domain Eukaryota; kingdom Metazoa; phylum Arthropoda; class Insecta; order Lepidoptera; family Crambidae; genus Ostrinia; species Ostrinia furnacalis. Next base: position 214,982 of record NW_021131592.1, on the reverse strand, counting down.
AGAAGGCTACTACACTAAACAGCTTAATAACCAAATAAACAACTTACCAATGAGAATCTCAATATTTGTACGGTTTCGACGAAAGTGCATCCTATTAGAGCAACAACAGAACTGTCACCAAACTATGTGTATTAACACCTTTATACCTCTAAAAGGAAACTGTCACCAAGTGCGTGACTGAAAAGTTAGCAGACTTTCTATAAGTTATTATTGTTGGCACCATTAAGAAAAGTCAATAAAAATATGGCTCAGACAACAATAGAGAATGAAATAAATAAATCTCATTGTTAAGAGTTGGCTGGTGATGTTCAATTCAGCTATTTATGATCAATTTTTAAAGTTCAGGCTATATGACTCTGAAACACAGGAGTTCTCTGAACTAAAGTAGTGTATAGAGTGACCCATTCCATAAGTTATATCGAATCCCAACTAATATTATAAATGCGAAAGTAACTCTGTCTGTCTGTCTGTCTGTTACGCTTTCCCGCTTAAACCTCGCAACCGATTTTGATGAAATTTGGCATAGAGATAGTTTGAGTCCCGGGAAAGAACATAGGATAGTTTTTATCCCGGTTTTTGAAACAGGGACGCGCGCGATAAAGTTTTTCTGTGACAGACAAAATACCACGCGGGCGAAGCCGCGGGCGGAAAGCTAGTACTTAATAAGATTTAGATTACATAATGGCCACTGCCAACCATTAAAGGTAGAGATAGGTAATTTTTGGTGCAAACAGAAAAAAAGTTTTGGAAATTTTATGAAACAATTTTTGTACCATCAAATTCATCAAAGTTTCTTTATCAGACAGGCAATGTCTTTTACTGTCAATATACACGCAGCCCTAATTGGTACACTCTCAAAAATTCACAAGATTTCTTATTACTGGTATTTATCTATTCTGTGCTTTTACTCAAAAGCTGGTGTCACACTGCAGAATAAACCCCTTACGGTTCCCAGAGTGGAAAGACTGAATGCAGCCGGCAAGTTAATTAAAGGAACAATACAATGGCACTTACAATTACAACGGTCTGTGCTAGTTTAATTAAATGTTAAGTTTCGGTGCATTCTCTGTATGCCAGTTTTGTAGAAAGCAAAGCATGTTTTAAAATAAAATTTTGTTCCGCTGGGCACCTCGATCGTCAATACTCCCGCACCAATATTAAAATACCCCCATAATAATTATAAAAGTATTTTAATATTTATAATTTTTGTGACTAATCTTAGTTGCAGTAATCTATGTCTTTTACAAAAACAAAACAGCCCAAGTAATATTGAGGTTTTGCGGATACCACTATTATTTGTATTTTTAAATTCGTTGGTTTTATTTAAATTTAAAATAATGGTACAACTGGTACTACCAAATGTATATTGCTACCAATCATTAATTAATTCTGTGCGAGTAAAAATGCAAGTAAGTCTTTGTTGCAAAATTCGATAGTAAAAAAAATAAATCTGACTTGAACATTTTCTACCAAAATGTGGTTACCAATATTGCAAATAGGCTTTTAAAAAGCACTTTTATATTGATAATCCACCAATAATATACTAGAATTCAATTTTTAATGTTGGTTAATGATATAAGCCTGGATATTTAAATTAAAAATACTTATCTTACTTAACCTTTTCACACTCATGCGCATGATAAATGTTATCACGGTTAGCACTCAACTTAGTTAGGGTACCTTCATAGAGTTCTGGGAAATTTTCTGCGAATTAACGGAACCGGAAGGAAACTGATATTTTGTATAAAATTATGTAGACATGCTTGCATTCAGTACATTCAACACCGGAAATGATGATGATGAATTTTATCAAAACAGATGCAATTTCAGAGATATTTTCCACAATTTTTTAAAGTTTATGTTGCAATAAACTTACACCCAAATACAAAAATTAAACTACTGTAAATAAAATACCTGCAATAACTCTACCAAACTTAAATCTCACAAAGCAATCCTTTCTGTGTAACCGCACAGTATTGACTCAATTTACTTTGTGGATTTTATTACTAAAGTTCAAATACAACTCTACCTTATAAATCCGTGCCTTGAAGAATACCAGAAACGTGACCAACACCTGGATCGTGAGTTTAAACGACTTAAAAGATCCCCGGCAATACTTGGAAGAAGGAATTAAAGATTGCAACTTAGAAAGGTAATCTGAAATTCCAAAGTGATCGGGCACAAGTAGAAGGTATTGGAAAAGAAGGAACAAATGAAGCTCTAACTATGCAATTTTGATAGTTTTGAGAGTGACCTAACTTTAAGAGAAGGCGCACACCGTTGATTTTTCGTCGGCCGATATTTTAGTCGGGCAGTTGATCAGTATGGGCATGTATGGGAGTGCGCACACTACGCGCCGATTCGATTTGGCCGATTCTTCATACAAATTAAAATCGGGCACAACTATCGGCCAACTAAAAAGCAACGGTGTGCGCCTACTCTAATCGTAAGACAACCGGTGTGTTTTGTATAAAGTTTGACAGATTTGGACGTTAGTTAAAGGTAAAGTAAGATGGCGCAACACAGCCTTAGCCTCAGGTGCACCGCACCACCTTAACTTTAACCGTAACTAAAACCGGTGTTTTTGTATGGAGTTTAACAGATTTTTGACGTTTGCTCTCAGGGTTACAGTGCTAACTTTATAGTGAAGAAGTTAACGAAGCTTGTATACTGAACTTAAATATAAGTTAAAAGTTAAAAGAAAACAAATTTACTTGCCATTCCACAACACGAATTCACAATTGGCATGTGGAGCGTTGGTGTTACGATTACGACCACCATGCGCCTAAAGGGGTGTTATTTTCGAACCAACTAAAATTACAAACTTCTCATCGCTCAGAACTCTCGCCCTTTCATTAACATGTCTTTCTAACATGCATTTAGAAAACGCTTCAAGATTATTACTGACTTTAAATGCTACAGAACCTTTTTTGGAAAGCCTGACCATGCGATCAGGCAAAGATTAGATTTGTTATAAAACATTATAAATGGGTTATCTAATTTAGAGTTTTATTTGACTTTCTTAGCGACATTTGTTTTTATCGTCGTCGTCGTTTTAGCCAAATGACGTCCACTAATGGACAAATGACTCCCCCAAGGATTTCCGTAATGACCGGTCTCTCTCCTAAATCCACTATTTCCAAGTAAAAGCTTTTATTAAAAATAATGAAATTTTCCCTGAACAGACGTTTTCCACATACTCGTGCATATTCATTGCGAATCCACTTGAACTCGATGCAAAATGAGAGTCCACACAATTTTTAATATCAGCTTCTCGGAACGGACAATAAATTGCTGCGTTAAAAGCCAGCTGGAAACCACTGTTCAGTTTAATTACATTTTCCATTTGGTACGATTGTATTAACAAATAAAACAGGAACAAACATGCAGGAAATTAATAATTCACTAACTTGAATTGCTTTCGTAATCATTTCGACATAATTAGTTTTGTCGGTCCTTTCTTATTTATCAATACTCAGTTGCGTAAGTTTTATTTATTGGCTTCAATAGGCCTTGACATTTTTGAAAGTAGTGCAGTATGTCTGTTTGTGGCTGAATTTAGGTTTCCAAGAACGACAATAAAAACCAAATAAATTAACCGAAATGATAACAAGATATTTGTAGTTACAAGAAAACACATAACAGATTTGATGAAAATGAAGATTCGGCAAAGAAAGAAAAGTAGGATCTGAGAGATCAATTGCAATATGATAATGGTGGTGTTTCAACCAATAGATTGCATAAATAACTCCCCCAAGCTACTCCACAACGACCATTTCAATCGTATGGAGATAAAATTTATGTTTTAGCCTTTAAGGGGGTGAACCCAAACTTTAGGAAATAAACTCCATGGACTATGAATTCAACACAATTAATTTAAAAAATCGTGCATGCAAATTTTCAAACTGACAGCTCCAAAACAAACAAATACATGCTGTACATGCATTAAATGCAAATGCTTCAATTAAGAAATAAAATTCTGAAGCAAAAGTGCCAAACGCATCGCGAAGTTAATTGAAGTCGCTGGCACGCGGGTCAAATGGCACTTAACATTGCTATCGCGTGATTTGCTAGATGACACGGGACTGATGTAATTGGCCAATCAAATTCAGTTTATATGTATACAAGAGTACAATGATTTATTGACCCGATTATGAAATAAAACCTAAACGTTTGATAAGTATATACTTTCATGGAGTGTTACACAAACAAATGCTACCAAACGCTGATGTCCTGTATTGCATAATTTTCAGTAAGAATCGACTGTTAATATTAAAAACACTTAAGATAATACATTATAATTCTCTGGGAGATCGTAATAAAACACATAATTGAGAAAACACAGATATGGTACACATATGAACGTTAGTTCGTAGAACTACTTTTATCAGAAGTTAAATGGTACAAGAATAGAAAGGGGACCCTTCTGAATTGTCACCGTAACAAATTGCAGTGGCTACGAGTTGTTAAGTGATTAGTAAATCCAAAATAACTCTACAAAATTGCTCCAGGAGAAATATTACGCAAGAAAGCTCATCAAGATAAAATTCTTCAAATTAAGGTTAACTATGGCCTCGTACTGCATCAGAGGACGGTATTAGATAACTATAGGATCATTGCCAGTTACAAGTTAGGGGAAATCCTAAATAAAACAGAAAGATCACTCTCTCCAGGTCGGCCAAGTTTCTAGAGAAGTTCTCTTCTAACGAGCATGTGGGTTATGTTTTGGTAAGAAATCAAACATGCATTGTCGATTTCAGATGATTTCATCTAGGATGGCTTGTTTAAGCATATTTTTTCATTTGAATTTTCATGTTTTAAGTTACACAAAAATACAAGACACCTGTGTAACTGCTGCATTGGGAAGAGCAAATGATAAAATTTTTTGCTATTTTTTTTATGCCAAAGTTTTCTTTGCTCTATCCCCTGAAATTCATATTCAAAGAGAGTTTCTGTCTTAACATCTATTTGCTATTGGTTGAAATTCTCCTCGTCTTGTGTGGATTTGGCTGGCGTAACTCTTCAAGCTTTGCCGTGGGTGCGCCGAGGCCGATTCAAATTGGTCAATTGTGGCCGTCACTGTCAATTGCGGTGATCGGCATCGTCCGTGGTCGGGACGTACTATGCAGATGTACAGTTATCACATCAGGCTGTACATGTTGTGCTAAAATAGCACGTATTACAACAATATAAGATACCAGTATTTTTAGCTTAGTGAGTTGTAGTCTGTACAATTGTAGTCGGCTATCTTTGAAGCAATTTTTTTATTGTGCGATCATTATTTTTAAAAAAGCAGCAATTCTTGCGCCCCTGTGATTTAGACGATTATCATACTGCACCGCGCTCCGCCGCGGTCCGCGTGGCTTCATATAAAGAACCCCGCGCGCAGACGCGTTTTCAGTGTGTTGTGCCGCGCGTGTTTTCTATGCAAACTGAGGTACTTGCATACAATGATTAAATCTGTCCTCCCGCGTACCGCGGCGGAGCGCGGTGCAGTGTGATAATCGCCTAAATGTCGTTTTAGTATCTAATCTTGTATCACCTTTGTTTGCAACTTTATAGATTCTGGGTTTAAATAAACCTGTTGCCTGACTATCGGAAAAACAAATGATTTCATATTATCTGGAGCACACGTTTGGTTCTGCCAGTTAACAGGTTCTTTCAAAACAATGGTTTGTTTTTCCCTCGCTTATAAAAGAACAACTGCTTCTGGACTTCAAGAGAAAGATGTTTAACCCCTTCAACCACTTACTTAGGTATTCAATAATTATAAGGACAAATAAGTTCAAAGCCATAACGTTTATTGCATAAATAAATAGGACAAGCCCAAAATCAATACGCAATGATGACATTGATTAATTACCTTTTCAATATTAGTATAATCTTAATTATAATGAACAAATTAATAAACCTACTACTAATTTGTATTAGGAATTTGTAAAGGAATCGGCCGGCAACTCATTTATTAGCCCCAATATCAACTTTATAAACAAAAACAATAGCGGAATAACAAACAAATTAACAAATGTTGTTTATTGTTACACTTGTTGAATCAGGAACAGTTTGTTATCAAATCGTTTGTATTGTAAACGATTCTAGTCAATAGAAAGGCATTCGGACTTAGAGGCCTTTTAGTTATGAAATAAGGAAAATAAACCAGTAGTTAATTAAAAATTTCATCAGATATTTGTTTGATCGACATCTTGTGAAATGTAAACTACAAGGGGCTTATTAACTAACGAAGGGTTACTTATTAGCACACCTATTCTGTTAATTATTTGAGGTAACGCAAAAACATCACATAGGTACTTGACCTTCAGATTACCCTTTATTTTAAGACGTAAACATAATATTGTTAGTTGTACCAAACAGTTCTTTTCGAGTTCGGTTAAAACTGATTTACTCTCAATAGAATATTACTCGGCAATTTGATTTCAAATCTTTTACCACTCCTGTGGGCTGAGTATGACATAAACTGACACTAGGCCCTCTGACCAATTTTGTAGGTGAATAACATGGCAACAATCAATTGGATAGCAATACCCGATATTTCATACAAACAATCTATAGCTTGTCAATTTTAGGAATGTCTGACCAAACCATTAATGACACAGTCCAAAAATAAAAGACACGAACATAAGCCAAATAATCGGCAAGACAGCAAAAACCAAACTAAGACGTGGTAGACAAAAAGTCCTAACAATGCGAGACGAAGCCCCAAACCGGTTCCAGTGATCTTAATTTTGAGGCAAGGAAACTGTGGATAAGGACTAGCGGATAGCGGTACCGTGACCCCGGTCTACGAACGTGGGTAGATTGAGATACCTATTACATGAGGGGGACACAAAAGCCGACTATTGCAAATCATTACGAAACCACGTATACAACTACATACAACACTATTGAATTAAAACTTTTTTTATGCAGAACAAGGCAAGTATTTGACCGCAATCGCACCTGATGCAAAGTGAGATGCAGTCAATGATGGTACATATCTGCCCTGTAAGTATCTATTCACTCTCGCCTTGAAAATGCCCGGATTATAGCGTACTGTACTGTGTAACTGACAACTTTTAAATATCTTGGTAAATGATTCAGAGAGTTGACAAAAAGTCTGGCACGTGAAACTATTTGGTGAAAGAGAAATGTAAAAGCGAGTTTACGAATCAGCGTGTGATTCCCCGTTGATAGAGTCTAGAACTCTAAAAGATCATGCGATATTTTTGCACATTCTTCGAAATGTAGAACATCAAGATGACAATTAGGTACCTATGTCTGAAAAGTTTAAAAAAACAATAATTTGGGAATGACACGTGAAACTATTTGGGGAAAGAGAAATGTAAAAGTGAATACGAATCAGCATGTGATTCCCCGTCGATGGAGGCTGGTGGAACTAGATCATGCGACATTTTTGGACATTCTTCGAAATGATAACATCAAAATCAACGAAGACAAGTACTTTTTTCAATAATTTCAGTACTATTTCAAAACTCATCTATCTTTTCTATGGACATTAATTTAAAATTGGTAATATCTCCAAACTTATGTAACTTTTCTATGGATGTCATTGACATATTTTACCTCCAGCGCTGCAGTGTCAGTGTGACATGCAAAATTTTGGGACATCCTGTATAATTAATTGTAAAGCTATTTATTACAAAAATGTGCGGTTTGGATGTATGTGCCTTTGTTTTGAGAGTTAATTGTCGTACATAATTTAGTAACTATTACGAATGCCATCAAGGTTGAGTATCTTAACGTGATAAACTACAAATTTTACTTGCGATGGAATGATGAAACTATGCTGTAATATTATAAAAAGCTTGAACTTACCTACTCGATGTAATTATTTCGAAACTTGTTCAATTATTTAAAAAATACATGAGAGTTTTATATTAATTTCTTCTGAATATTTTATAAACTAATATGCATAACATGTTAGACACACGGTTCACGTAAGGGCATAAGGCTGACATAGACAGTAGTACATTATAACTCAATGGACATAGACAGTGTTTTTACCTGTGTAGTGAGCTTTAAATTTTTCTCATAGACTGAGACACGACCATGTGCTTTTCTCCATAGAAACATTAAGCCGATGTTTTGTCTATTTTACCATTGCAGTGCACTATAATGTTTTCCAAAGTCTTCCAATTTAACCGCATTACTTTGCCAGTTTTTTAGCTTTGATAGATATTAATTCAATAAATACAGCACGTACAGATAACATCAAGCGTCATACAGCATAATGCGTATGACCCAAATAGTTGAAACAAAACATTGCCACACTGATGGGAAGCTGCGGCTGCGGGCTGGCTGATGTCACAAGCAAAGGTCATCAGAGGTACAGTCGATAGCACATTAGACAACGCGATTTTGATGCAAAATCACCCTTAATACACCTACATAAGATGCCACAGTGTATAGCTTGACATGCTATCGTCTTCTATAGCACATCAACACGTTTTTGTTGCAATAACTGACTTATTTCAACTACATAACAGTCGCAGAGTTTAGATTAATTTTCTCTCGTCTGTACGGTCTTTACATAAACATTGTTTTACCTACACGTTTTACGTTCTTTGCATAGATTACTAAACAGTTCCAAAAAAATATTGTTTATTACATTGCCTTGAATCTAGGATCAAGGTCCCTTGTAAATGAAGATGTAAATTCCTAACAAACGATAAAGCACATTCGATGGCTCTTTTTCCGATATTTTCCTTAGAATCATATCAGCACTAAAGCTTGTAGAGTCTTCTCAAATATGCATTCTGTCCGTTTTATGAATAGGACATAATTAACTGACCCGTCTATGTTCATCAGAAAAAAAAAGATTCTAATGGTGACAGAATTTCTCAAATCGATCCAGTGGTTTCGGAGCCTATTGAATACAATCAAATATTTCCTCTTTATATTAAACTATACTAACTTGTATTTGATGCAAGAAATCTCATGAGAAAAAGGGCAATCAGCACTCGCAACATAGTATTTTATAATATCGACCTTAAAGCCCATAAGTCGCAACAGATGTGCGAAGGGCCAGCTGTTTGATATAATCCTGTTCGCGGTCAAGGCGATCGGGCGGTGCAAGGTGCAAGTGTCTGAATGGACGTAACTGAGAACTAATGGGCTGTCAGCCGTTAGTATTTAGTTCGACACACAGACTAATATAATTTACTTTATTGCAAGGAAAGTGTCACAATAATTTTGAGTTATTTTTCTAGGCAATTGACAATCCTGTTCGCGGTCAAGGCGATCGAGCGGTGCAAGGTGCAAGTGTCGTATGCAGTCTGAATGGACGTAACTGAGAACTAATGGGCTGTCCATCGTTAGTATTTAATTCGATACCCAGACTAATAATAATAAACTTTATTGCGAGGAAAGTGTCACAATTATGAGTGATTCCTCTCTTCCAAAACAGGCATTTGCCTATGGACCTTCCATTACTTAGGCACAAACATCGGTTTTCGAAACAAACTACTTCAATAATACATTCGTGACACATCCAATTTTACCATCTGCTTAGTGAGCTAAGTAGTTTATGTCACGTTCAGAACAGAGACAAAGTGAAACGATAACGGAATTAGAAGTGTTACAAATTATTACTTTGTAAATTTTGCATGTTTTTGGGTTTATCCCTTGCCTTTTTCGTGACTGGCGTCATAAACGAAACACGTGGTAAAGTCTTCGGACACCTATAGACCGAGTACTAATACGCCTGTAAGGATCAGTCATTAATAGAGTCAGGCTACAAAGTCACGCAATTTACATAATTGTCGCCAAAATATTCGTTGACGTTACGTCGACATGACAGTTGAAATAACACAGTGTAACACTCAACTTTCATTCCATTATCCGACCGTGCCAATGCTGCCAGGGGCATCATCGCCACCGGCGAGTAACTTAAATCATTTTCGCCTAACAACACGATAGTGTGCAGGCAAACTGAATGAGGTAGATAATTGTAACCGACAACAATGTTAATGCCGGCACAAACTCCCTGCCTGACACAAAAGAACTTATAAAGCCGTTGCAAATGGCGATAACAAACAAAGTAGCACATTTTAACTTAAATTTTGTTTGTACAATTCAATGGCTTCCCGAAAGTTTTTTTGTAAGTAGACTCTTAGGGAATTCCCATAAAACAACTAATTGGGTGTAAATTCTGTTACAATGCGGGTTTATTTTTGGACTAAATAAATGTGTTCGTCAATTTCTGTTGCACGAAAACAGAATGAGCTTATCTGCGTAAAAACAAATTTGAACAGAAAAGACCTAGTTAAAAACACTAATTAAAATTCAATCTGATAAACAATATTAATCTTATTTACTGACCTCGTTACGTAACACCATCCAGACGAACGTGTTATTTAATTTCAACTGACTGACACGCTGAAATTGTTTGCCACAAATTACAGGATTGACATGCAACATGAAAGAGATGAATGTCATCATGAACAGTGGAAGTTTAAATGGCAAATATCTAGTTCCAAACGGTACTCCAATTGTACCTAATTACGTATTTACAGTAGGTACATGACGTAAGAATTAACACTAGGTACGGTGTTGAGGATGGAAAAATAAATGGGTACAGTTAGGTGCATGAAGGTTATGAAGGTTTTAACCTTTACGCCGTTTGTTTTTGTCATGTTTCATATGCCTAAAATCAGTTCAAGTATCAGGTGAATACGCATGCGACTGTACTCACTTGTTTAATATGCATTTATATGCACTTGTTTAATATACTAATTTTACAGCATGCGGTTTGCATGCTATTAAATTAGTGTGATTGATGATCTAATTAGGTATTGCATTACTAAACAGGACATTTATTCGGCACTTGTTGCTGTTGCTAAAATGACTAATGTTGTTGTTACTTTCGCACAAAAATAGCTAATATAAAACGAGTGTAAACAGGATAGTCCGAAACCTGCCTTGTCATTCCTATGAGCTTATTTTCAAATAACATGGAGAAGAAATCGTTAAATTAGCCGACAAAATCTTGGACGACGATAAATTTTATATCGAACACGACATGAGCATTTGGATTCGAGCATTCCACCTTTCATTAGACTGAGGAAATTACGGCGACCGGCGTTGTTTGGTCCTTGTTTGAGCATCCACGAGGTATGTCCAGAGTTAAAATCTGGTATGTCTTGCTAGATTGGAGGCTAGAGGCAATAAATCAGTCGCCCCGCCCCCCAGCGATGTAATATTAAAGGTGATTAAAGCGAGCGCAGGATGGACCAAATTATACAGTGTGGCCACGGAGCACCATTTGGGCAAGTTTGGGCCACGAAATGTGGTGAGGGTCATCATCCCGTGGCCAATACTTAGACACGTGCGGCGGTCGTGCGTTAATGCGGACTGTGACTGGAGTCAAACCTATTTTTTACACCAAAATTATTAGAAACGGAATACTTTCTGGTCGCAGCAAACGTGAAAAGTTATCGATTCTGTAAGTTTCGTTTAGGAAACAGCGGAAAATACTTCCAATATTTCCAGCCGCATTGGCAGAATTTTGAATCTGTGAGATTTTACAGACACGAGGGCGTTGATTAAGACGATTTAAAAAACGAATTTATTATGGTCATAAAATAATTGAGAGGTAAACACAACTAAACAATTTGGATAATTGCTATCAACAATGACTTCCTGAAGCTCACAAAATTATTTTATGTGGTATTCTTTGAAGTGAGCCATGGTTTAACTGCCAATTGTTACTTTCACTGCACAGTGGTGCATTGTCATGAAGCCGGGTCATATTTTGAGGCCTAGAAAGTATTGCGATATCAAAATATTCTATATTTAATAAGCTTTTCCTTTTCCAAAGATCAGCGGTCTTGTGCAAGCTTGTCTTGACATATTTCTGGAATAAGTAATACCTTTATCTGTGAAGTAATTGGGTAGCAGTATTATATTCATAAAGCAAAGAATGATGGTAAACTAACTACATTGATCTGATGCAATAAGTAAGTAAAGTAGTTGGACAATCTTAAGGGTGCAGATTTATTCCAAAAACTTACCGGCTTCTTCAGGTGGAAGTCGTAAGATTCTTCAATTTGAAATATCGTTTTCGTTATTTTTTTTTTATTCAACTGGTTGATACGTAGACTTGCTCAAACATAAAACTTGTGCATCTACTACAAGAAGTAATTACAACACCAGCGTGCCGTAACCAGTACAAATTGATAGTAAAATTAATTAATTGATTCATAAATAAGGTGGACGATATCTACCTAATGCCATTCCTGTTAAGTTCATTAACAAAATCATTTTATTATTGATCAGCTGCTCTCTAACTACGGAGCAAACAATATAAGCTATAAAATTTAAAATAACTAAGTCACTGGGCTAATTTTATTCTAAACCAAATTAAAGTCAATCTACTCACCACCGTAGTTTATTTGTTGCCAAACACTCGGTCAATTTCTTCAGTACAATTGTTTTTGCGAAATGCGTTTTCGAAATCTGTCCCTTCGGAGTGTTTACTCACACTTATTTCGATCTGATAAATACTGTCCACTCAAACACAGCGAATGTATCGCGTAAAATGTCTATATTATCGTCAAAATAGTCACGAAAATAACTAAAAACACTCCACACAAAACGTAACCATACGACGTCAAAGAAAAGTACTCCGTCTCGCGGCTGATACGGCTCTCACAAAATTTATTTGGTGCGTGCAGCGGACAATAATATTCAGCTGCGATACCTGAGACAGCACTATGGCTTGCACGTGTGATGGAAAGAAACAAACATATTTTTAACCCTCCCGAGGCGTTGCAATGACATTTGGCGGGCCGACGGTCGGACGCCATCTTAACTCGAGTTGCTAGTACACAAAATGATACGTTCCGTTTCACTTATTTTAGTAAACAAATTCATAAAATAATACTGAAAATGGCTTTTAAATACTTAATAAATTGTTTGTTTCATTTACTTCATTAATTTGACACTAAAATTAGTAGGCTAATTATTATTTTTGCGACTATTTATTGTATTCTAAAGTGTGAAAAGTTAATTTTACAAATGTAGGATTCTTTTTTCGCGCTTATTTTCATTTTATTTGTTGACTTTACAACCTACGATTATTCATAAAGGCTTAAAGTACAACATTTTATTAATAATGAGCACGCTTGTTTTTCATGTATTGTTTCGAATAGCAGCTATAAAAAGTTTAGGTATACTATCTACTTTTTGTTTTGTTAATTCACAGTTAACTTTGTCGTCGTCATTATTTTTACTTGCTAACAATCGAATAACATTTTGTTAGCAGTACTACCCCAAAAATATTAATGGAATGCGGTCTTTGTAAAAAATATGGTGTACGTGACCCTTTTCACGTTGGTGCGTGCCGAAATCGACGCAAGATTCTTTTCAAAAATATTAGTACCTACCGCCTTTATGAATGTAACTTTTCTTTTTTAATAAGTATTACACTGCCATCATTGGCCTCCCGGACTGTGCTAAACATCCTGCTCAGGCTGAGATGATAATGAGTTGATACTGCAAAAATAACAGTGTTTAACAGTGAACGTCATATGGCTGAAATGATGATGATGGGCAAGCCTCCCAGTAGGTAGACCGACGATCTGCTGAAGGTCACGGGAGGTGCCTGGTATGCGGGCGGCGCAGGACCGGTCTTTATAGAAAACCTTGGGGGAGGCCTTGATCCAGCAGTGGACACCTTTCGGCTGAAACAAACGATGATGATGACTCTGTAATCGATATTATTTTTCACCTAATTAACTAACACGCAATGCAGTTTATATAGGTCACTTTAGTATGACATTTTACACAGGAGTTCCTACTTTGTTTACTTACTTAAGTAAGAAACTTTAAACAATGTCAAATCGTATATTTTCAGGTTAAAGACATTTTATGTAATTAATTACCTAAAGGAAAAGGAAAAACAAAAAAATAAAGAATTTGAATTTGAATGTAATCTAACCCTAAAATTGCGTCATGCTTTTTAGCCGACTGCGCGACGCGGATTGGGGAGGGTTATGTTACAATATTGCATCAGCCACCATTAAAAAAATGGCAAAATTCGTTAAATCAGCTTGAAGTAAGCTTTTCAAAGGACAATGACCAAAAATGTATGCAGTGTGGTCCAAATGTCCACCACTAACGAGACCTATGTAGTAAAATAGTCTATTATATACTGATTCATTATAACCAAACCGCAATCAAAAATATGCTGTCAGTAAAAAGTTATGACTGAATGAAAAGTCAGTTTTTTACCTTTTCATCCGAAAAATGTTCTTGGTATCATTCTATCCATTGCACATTTTGGACTAATCTACGCATTTTATGTCATGTCGCATGTGGCGCGGGGTTATAGATGAATTTTATTAAATATTATACTAACTGTGCCTACGACTTTGTACGCGTGAAAATTGTTTGAATAATATTTCCCATTTTTACAACATTTGTCTTTACTGCTCCTCCCCTATTGGTTGTAGGGTGATGTTATTTATCCTAAAACCATCCTTGATAAATGGGCTATCCATAACAAAAATATTTTTTTAAATCGGACCAGTAGTTCCTGAGATAAGGGCGTAAACTACTGAAATTTTTCAAACAGTCATAACTTTTTACTGACAGCTTATTTTTTTTTCGTCCCATACTGAAAGTTAATCTCTATTTAAAGGACTATAAGCCAATATAGGTCTCATTGGTGGTGGACATTTGGACCACTTTTGGTCATTGTCCTTAGCATAATCTCCTTCTTTTTCTTTAATGTGTTGCGTAATAAATAACTGCTAAGTTCTTTTTAATAATTCCATTTTGTTTTTTTTTTTCACTTTGAGCACCTGGCGTATTCCACTTAGACCACCTATCGATATAAAATTAAATTTAATTCCATGTATATTTATTTTATTTTTTTCAGTTCTTCAGTTCATTTCCTATTCATTTCATTCATCATTATTGTTAGTTATAGTAGTGGTAGCAATAAAGATATTTCCTTTTCATTTCAGGAGCGAAAATGCAATTTACTCGCAATGACGCAATAAAAATACCTCAAAAAACTGATTGAAACGTCTGTACTTTACGGTTCACAGCAGGTTTTCACCTACAGAACCATTGGCCTATTTCGAAACGTGGTTTCAGTATTTCCACATCTGTCCCATTTCCTCCAGATAGATTTGAAAATTCGACGTCAAGCTACTGCTCAGAGTGGGGCCAGAAACCAGCCGCGCTACCTGTGGGTCGAGATCGCTCGACTCTGGGACCAAAATTCCAGGAAAGGAGACCCTTCGGGACGTTCGACATTTGTTTTTTAGTCAGTTATTAATATTATGTAGATTTTCAGTATTAACTAGTGACTGAATAGTTCGTTATATCTCTTATTACATAAAAAACGTGAATCATTTGTTTTCTACTATGTTATTCTTACTATATCTTAAATAATTTGTTTATCTTAGATATTTGGTATCTCGTAAACTAAAGTTTACTCTTTATCATTCATTTAATTATCTCCCAAAAAAGCAAATTGTTTTGTAAATATTAATTATTAGATTAAACAGTGCTGGATAAATTCTAAAAATAAAAACGCTATCAAAAACTAACCAATTTGTTTAGTTTTCAATTTTAAATTAAATAGATATATAAAAACAATTACTTTTATCATTTTCTTGTCTTCTATTGACGAATTACAACGCGAACCTAAGGGCAAGTATATATTTATGTATTTTTGATATCTTAGTAAATAGTAGTGGCTATAATAAACCTATAATTTCATTCAGCAGGTTTAAATACTTTATTTTATTTTATTTAAAACTTTAAAACATCCAACAGCCTAGCTGGCTGAAAAAAATATTGCTATCCCAACTAATATTATAAATGCGAAAGTAACTCTGTCTGTCTGTCTGTCTGTCTGTCTGTCTGTCTGTCTGTCTGTCTGTCTGTCTGTCTGTTACGCTTTCCCGCTTAAACCTCGCAACCGATTTTGATGAAATTTGGCATAGAGATAGTTTGAGTCCCGGGAAAGAACATAGGATAGTTTTTATCCCGGTTTTTGAAACAGGGACGCGCGCGATAAAGTTTTTCTGTGACAGACAAAATTCCACGCGGGCGAAGCCGCGGGCGGAAAGCTAGTTAGAACTAAACGTAGGTTTAAAAAAATATTTAATATTTATTTCCTTAACTATTGATAAAAAAAAATTTAGTATTAATAAACAATTTTTATAGCACTTTTAGTCGTGTTTATTTTAGTAAGTTGATGAACTCCTGAATCCTTTTTTTAAACCTGAAAAAGTCCTCTTGCTTAAAAACATATTACCTTGATTAAAGTAAGACATTTAACCAAACAAATATCATCAATAACCTTCCTATTTACCTAAATTATTAATTTAATTTTAACATTTCTCTATTTAACAACATTTAACGACTCTATTGAGGCTTGAACCTACTACCTGCAGATTGCCATGTAACTGCTCTAACTACGAAACTAGTACTTAAATAATACCCGACAAACAAACATACAAGTCCACAAATTTTAAATAAAAACTCCAAGACAGTCCCGAAGCATTCGAGGTCAACACTCGCGAGTAAACCGCGGCAACGCGGGACGCGCGCGCAAGCAATTAAACGTTAACTATGCTCTCTTGACACTACGTGGCTACGTCAGCAAGTGCAGTACTTTTCGTCCTGCCCACTATCCATTAATGGGCTAAATAGGTAAATTTAACAGCTTTTTGATCCAGGTTTTAGTGATGGATTCTAATAGAACCTAGTTATGAGGCCAGAGTGGTCAGGAAAACTAGATTACTTATGTTGGTCCTAATAGGTCATCACAGATTGTCAGAAAAGAAACTACTTGGCTGACTATGTCAGTACGTTTGCAGGTGCAGTACTTTTCGTCCTGCCTATTGTCGTTTCGCCCACTATGCTTTTTTTATCCACAACGAGAAAGCTCTTGGCCTGCATCTCACCTGATGGAAGGTAATGATCAAGCCCAAGGTGGAGCGAGCTTCAACCACAGAGGAACTGGTTATCCTACATTTAACTGCCGGAACAGAACAGTGCAGCTGTTAACCCACCAAAGTGCATAATTGGCCAAATATTAAGCGTTAACTATGCTCTCTTGACACTACGTGGCTACGTCTGCAGAACAAGTGCAGCACTATTCGTCCTGTCTACTGTCATCCCCACCCACTATACATTAATTGGACAATATCCACATTTTTGGCGCTTTTCTGGTTTCCAGGTTTTAGTGTTGAGCTCTCTTAACTGGTTTCCAGATTTGATTCCCAGAATAAGAACAGCTAGTTAAAAGGCCACGGTCAAGCAAAAATAAATTACTGATTATGTGGAGAGCATGTTAAGTCTCCTTAAGTAGTGTGTGTTTAGACAAAGCATTTTAAAAACAGTACCTCTGTCCAATTCAACCGTTTTGTACAAAAACATGTACCTATGTTTTTTCCACGGCTGTTACCTGCATAAAACATTAGTAGCAATTTGGTTCAATAAAAAATATTACCTGCACTGGATTCTATTTTTAACACGACATTTCCATAATTTAGATCCGCATGTGTCAAATAAGGTCACCGTCATGAAGTCACTGGTGTGAATGGATGGAGCACATGACACGCCCACAATCATCCCAATTGATGCTCACTAGCAACTCACTACATAACATAACATTACTAATTAAACCATTTACAGCACTATCAATCAAATACAGGTCTTGCAACTCACTAAGGCGAGTGAGCTTTACTTGTGTGTGTTCGTATGTACATGCACATAACGATGGTATAATGTCTATCAAAACTTTTGAAAAAGAAGCGAGTCACCACACATGTAAAGCTCACTAGCCTTCGTGAATTGCAACAACTATACTTTTAATCATCATTCATCATCATCATCGGGCAACGCAGGACCGGTCATTGTGAAAATCCTTGAGGGAGGCCTTTGTCCAGCAGTGGACGTCATTCGGTTGAAACGAAGATCATAGGCTTTTAGTTGGTGCTTTTTGTAGAGTAATTAATCAATAACAATACGCTTTGTAACTTAATGAAAATAAAGGCTTTTAATAGGTGTTTTTTGCATTATAATTAATCAATATGGATGGGCTTGTAACATAGGTACTAATTAAAAACAAAAGCACGTTGGCGAGCTTTTTTTCTGTGTTGTTCTTCTGGTACAAGAAAGAGCAACGCTAACGGAAACAGAATTGACGAGCTTTCTGACAATCCGAAACCAAACTTAAAACAAATAATAACGACGTTATTTTCGCTATTTATTCAGTATGTCCACCAGGGATTAGAATCCAGAACATATAGTCTGAAAATCTGTGTCAAGGAAATATAAATCTCAAACTCTACCTCGCAATCAGGCTTTACTTTTATTTCTCTTCCTTAAAAAGTTTTTACACAAGTAACTCCGTAATGCCCCGAGCTTTATCACAATCATACTTCAAAATCAAGATCTCATACAGGTTTTGATGTCTAATTATAATATTTGCCGTGTAATGCTTGCTAGACAGATACTAATGTGTTTGCGATGACGACTTAAAGTTTAAATTATACAGTTTGCAGTATTCGCAGTTACATCATTTTAACAGGATTGGCACCAAATATACGAGTACTAGGCTATAATTGAACACAGCCCAACATTAGCGGGTATTAATTAATCAGTACATCAAACATCAGTTTCTCGACATGATGCTATATTTTGGCATCATTAGTGACCACTATACGCCCACTACCGCGCGCTACTCAAAAGTCAACGAAACTAACGTCAGTATTCACAAACATTACTATGAGGCCTCACAGTGCGCGTGGACGCACATGGTGACAGACGAACCAATCACAGAGCTCTATTCAACGCTGTGCGTTCGATTTGCTGCTTCACATAAGCAAGCATCGTTTGTGAATAAGTTACCATGTCGTAAGTCACCATGATTAGGATGTGCTTTTTATAGCAGCGTTACCCGGTGATCCATATCGACCCCCATGGGTCGCTCGGTCGGTTACAAGCTCTAAGAGGTCTATATAGTAAGTGAAAAATTTATTTGGGGATCCATGGACGGTACAAATTAAGAATCCCTCTCTCCCTCACAATCCCAGCACCCGGAAGGTCCACTCTAAATCAAAAAAATGCATCAAATAAATCCCAACTAATATTATAAATGCGAAAGTAACTCTGTCTGTCTGTCTGTCTGTCTGTTACGCTTTCCCGCTTAAACCTCGCAACCGATTTTGATGAAATTTGGCATAGAGATAGTTTGAGTCTCGGGAAAGAACATAGGATAGTTTTTATCCCGGTTTTTGAAACAGGGACGCGCGCGATAAAGTTTTTATGTGACAGACAAATTTCCACGCGGGCGAAGCCGCGGGCGGAAAGCTAGTAATCTATAAAATCTAAAAATTTTATGAACCCCTGGTCTAGAGATTATCACGGATAAAATGAAGAACATCAGCAGGCCTACTTTGGCAGTAGATGCTTAAAGCTTCCGAAATTAAAGCTACTTCTGTATCTAATCAATAAATATGGTTTTAATTTTCATAATGTTGCAAAACGTGATAATGAAACGAAATGTCTCAAAACACTTGACGCTTACGACATTTTTTCAATTGGTTAAGCTTGCGTCAGAGACGAATCTAACAATGTCAAACAAGTATGATAACCCTGAATCTGTGTGAACTTTTTGTGCTGCTCAAATCATACTTATTCGTAGCTTAAATCAAACAATAGTTAACATTGTAGGTATGTATAGATGACGGCACATCTAGTCTAAACACAACGGCATCTTATAAGGGCAATAAGGGCGATTTTTCCAATGAAAATTATAATCTAATGTGCTGTAAACTGTACATACATCATCGTCATTGAAAATTAAACTAAAGGCGTCTTTTTATACTTCAAAGTTCACATAATAAGACATAAAATATAGCAATTATAGTTATTTGAGGAGTACCTACGCGTATTCAATGCAAACTCTACTTTTCTACCAATATTTTATTCGTAAGTTTTCCAGGAAAAATCTCTTTTCTGTCAGTCCTAAAATCGTAGGTTTTCATGTTTAGCTGAAGAACCGTGAAAAAGTTAAGTGCTTAAGAACTCGCCGACAGTCTTTATCGGGATTTTTATCTAATAATTTACAAGCAGTCTTACTTAATCGATACGGATCGCAATGTTTTTATAAACGCCGCACCTGCCGATACCTTCAAAAAAGGCTTAATTATAATTTAATATAATCCTTATAAGATTATCAACATAATAGCTTATTATGTTACTAACGGTAGATTATATTTGTTAGTTAATATTTCTGCAACATCACTAGAAGGTAATAAAATTGATCGTACAACAAAGTTTTCTTTTATTTACAAAAATATCTTAAATTCTAATTGGCTTATCATTGGGCAATTGGTAACAAAAATAAGTTACTACATTTAATTTTTGAGTTGAAATAATCCGAAACAAGTTTTTATTCGATGTAATATAAGCTAAAGTGCTCTTATAAATTATTTGAGCAATAATACCAAATTCATTTTCAAATATCACTCATACTTCGCGCAAGCACACATTTCACAACATAAAATTTCAATTATTCCTACTACCTAACTACCATAAATTACTAACAATAAACTTACTTATGGATTCCAAAATGGCAGCTTATCTATACGGCCTAAATAATCGTCGATCATTCGGTACGCTTTTATTACCCTGCTTAAGTATCAATAATTTGATAATAATACTTGTATTATATTGAATTACTCTTGAGTCATTCAAATATTTCAATATCACATCATCTAGCAATTTTCATATGCAAAATATCTTAGAAGTAATACCTGTGGTAACACCTACGTAATCCAAACTGTATGATGCAAAGTATGTAAACGATAAATTCAGAAAAATATTTTCTCTTCTCTTTCCAAGAGATTAAACAGTTTTCTTAATATACAACTCAATTTATAGAATCTGAGTCCGTTAAAGTTGACTTCAAATGCTTCATCTCTATTATTATGTCTAACTTAAAACTCCTTTATGTGTATAAATTATCCACCTATTGAAGTAACCTTTGGCATTTACAACACAAAATACACTCGTACACCTTAATTTTCTCAACAACATCATAGCAGCCCCTATAAAATAGAGGTGAAAGGGCCTATGAGTAATTTCATTGGTCTATCACTATCGAAATTTCTTGCCCTCTGTTAAAAGCGCTTTCCCTTTTTTCTTAAAGAGCGCTGTATTTGATACGAAACATTAATAATGGCAGATCGGACAACCTTTTACGTGGTAGAATATTATTCCTCATGTACCAATGTTTACGAGGACTTCTTATCGTCTTTCAAAGGTAGAGTTTCGTCGTCGTAGTGAATCTTCCCTATCAGAACGGGCTCAGCGCCTTTATCTTCATGATTAAGGTCATCTTCGTCGACGTAAGGCATGTCTCTCTTCTGCAACTCCTCAGCCAGGCCCACGAATAGTTGCCTGTGGATTAAGAGGAATATTAACTCACCTATCTCATTTACAAAAGAAAGAAAGAAGTAAGTACCCAGATGGAGTAAAATGAAATTGGCAAAAACTAATTCCTTGATACACAAAACAGAAAACTTTTCAATGTTCATAAACACATAGTTTCAAGGAAATCAAAATCAAAATATTATTCAGTACTGAGGCCCTTACCAGGGCACTTGTACAAGTCCCAAATATGTATATGTTACGGCTAAAGATAGGTGTGAAAATAAACTTAAGATTAGCCGGCTAAACTTAAGTTTAGCTTCGAGAAGCAGCTAAAGTTCGATAACATGTTAGTTTGCGTCATGATATTCCATCTTTAGCCGGCTAATGTGCACATTAGCCAAAACGATACGGCTAAAAATGTATTCGATGGGCGCGCCAGGCCGGCGGAGGGCTTGAGGGGGCGGTGGGGAGACAACGATTAGCTCCATATTATTTAACAATTGTGACTAGACATTGTTTTAAGTAATTAACACTGAAGAAGTTTTATTTTGTTTTATTTTGTAATTTTAAATACCTACCTACAGAAGATTCTGTAATGACCAAATGGTTCCTTATTACTTTATTTTAATGATTAGGTACCTAGATATTGTTTTATGTAATTAATATTTTGTTATTGTAATAATTGTAATTTTGAATACCTACATAGGTACATAAAAGTATGTGTAATGAAAGTGATTATTTTTTAATAAATTTTTCGTGTCAAAATAGTAAACATTATTACATTGTTTCCTTTTCCATTTCCTTCTACATTTTTAGCCAAGGGCCTGCGGTTACACTTAAGTTTAGCCGGCTAAAGATAGAAGAAACTAACATTAACACCTCGTCGAAGATAAACTTAAGTTTAGCCGGCTAATCTTAAGTTTATGTTCACATCTATCTTTAGCCGTAACATATACATATAAATAACTTGCCCTACCACCACTTCATGATAACATAGTGCTGAGAAGAAGTGGCGGAAGAAACTCAGAAAAGATACAGATGTCAGCAAGAAAGACCAAAATAGAAGATCCTAGAAGTTCCAAATACTTACTGGAAGACTATACTGCTCATGTTCTTCGCCAGATAGTAAAGGAACAGCCAGTCCCCGAACTGACAGCCGTTGACGACTCTGATGACGTTGTACGGGTCGAACTTGCCGTTCGTCGCTTGGCGGAACATCATCTCGTTGAACTTCAAGGACCGTCGGTAGAAAAAGTAAGAAGCCGCTCGCCAGATGACAGCTGAGAAACAGTATATATTTATTGAAGTAGTTATGTAAAGGTCGCGGGAAGAGCCTGGATGCGGGCAGCGCAGGACCGTGCATTGTGGGAAACCTTGGAGGAGGCCTTTGTCCAGCAGTGGACGTCATTTGGCTGAAACGAACGAACGAGGTGCCTTCCCAACCCGTCTGGCCAACGTGAGGAGTGTAGGCCAAATCCTCAATTTTATTTTCATTTTGAGAGGGTCGTTCTCCTGCAGTGAAGACTAAAATGACCTTATGATGATGATGATGAGTTATCTAGGTATATCGACGAGTAAAAGTTGGTTCATTTATAGATATTGGAATGGTGATCCAGACATGGTTTAGGACAGTTTATCAGCATCAAAAATGATCTAATTTAAAATAGAATATGATTTTGATTTGACATCGGCCCGATCATTCCATCAAGTGAGATGCTGGTCAAGAGCTTCGTCGTTGGGGATAAAAAATATATTGGAAGTGGTTGATGTTCTTGAACCTTCTACATTCGTTCGTTCGTTTCAGCCAAATGACGTCCACTGCTGGACAAAGGCCTCCTCCAAGGTTTTCCACAATGCCACACCTTCTACATTAAAATGCATTAAATCGAAAATGACCTCTAATTTCTTATTCAACATCTGAAAATTGTAATGATCACAATCGAACAATTCCAGTACAAACAGTAACCACATCAAAACTCACCAAGCACAGACACAATGAAGAGGAACAAGAGCCAGAACCAGAGCACCGTGTAAATCTTCTCATGGATGATGTTGAGCGCCATAACGCACAGCGCGTCGTGCTGCTGGATGGAGCCGCTCGGACCGTACTTGTGGAAGATGCACTTCGTCACCTGCACCAGAAAAAGGTTGGATATCATCCTCTTTTGTTACTTTGATGACAGCTACTGGCCAGTGAAGGGTTAGTTGAGAAAAGGGTATTTCTTCGGAGGCAAAATTTTCGATGTCTTTGGGTATAGTTCTGTAACCAACTAACAAAATGGCATGCAATATTTTTTTCGTATAGCTTAGCTATAGCCCTATCTGGCGCAAATTACATTTTTGACATAATTGCTGTCTTTATACAAAATAAAAATATTTGAAGTGTGATTCTCTGATTCATATGGTGTGTCCGTTAGCCATTTTCCGGAACAAAATGGTTGATGTAGCATTTTCCTTTTGATATATCAATATAAATTAAAATTATTTCGAAAGCTAATGAGTTGTCCTTCTACAAAAAAAATGTGTCATAATTTTAATTAAGTTAGTTTGTTCGCAAAAAAATAAATAAGCAGTGTCCGGCATAAAATACTGATTCATATGGCGTGAGCTGTTCTTGACCATAACTGGTCAGGTTTTAGTCATGAGAGTCTGGTTTCTGGCGTGGAGGCAAGCCCATCTTGCAACGGATGAGCTAGAAGGCAGACGTGGAGCTGGTTGGCTTAGAACCCGGTGTGACGAAGGCAAATACTTGATTCATCTGTGCTTGGTTCAGGTGGCATGCTGATTACAATGCCTACTTTATAAAATTACATTATTGCATTAAAAATCTAATCTGTCTTTCTTGTGATGCTTTTGGGTTATATAATCATGTAGAAAAATGACAACACTGTAGTCTGTATGTATGACGAGTTTTGCTCGATTTTAGGCAAAAAACTGATTTATCTGTGCGTGATTCATATGGTCAGGGCCCTATATGAATCATAAAATAAATTAGTTTTTGGTCTTTCAAGCACCAAAAAAGGGTTTTTTTAACTAAGAATGACATCCCAGACTGCATCTCACTTAAGACCAGGTGCGATTGCGGTCTTGTTATGAATAAAAAAAAACCTTATCATTTTTATGTTAATAATAATTTGTGTTTAAACAGTAATAATAATAATAATAAATAAATAAATAATTCTTTATTTCCACCACAACATTACATGTTCACTATATTGCAATACATAATGAAGTTGAGAGTTGTTAAGTTGAAAATAGGGTAAGTAAACACATAATATTGGAGAGGACTGGAGCCTAAACTAGGAAATTCCTGTATTTCAGGCCTCCAGACTCTCCGCCCGAACCGTGTGTTATTGTTTAATTTTGCTTATAACTAGAATACAAATATAGAAAAAGAAATAAAAATATACCAGAGAATCTAAGATAATCTAAACCTAAGTAACTCAGGAGGTGAGTGTGTGTGTGTGTGTGTGTGTGTGTGTGTGTGTGTGTGTGTGTGTGTGTGTGTGGTGTGTGTGTGTGTGTGTGTGTGTGTGTGTGTGTGTGTGTGTGTGTGTGTGTGTGAGAGAGAGTGTGTGCGAGATGATGAGTGTTGTGTAAGCGTGTAAGTATAGTGTGTGAGTGTGAGATGGATGTGTGCTTCGTGCTGTATAGAATAGTGATTGTTATTGTGTAAGTAGTGCTTCCGTTTGGTGATAATTTAGTTCCAATAAGTAATTACTAAGGATTGTCTTACATTCATATAGGATTTTAGGATATATATTTAGTGCTGTGTTCAATTTATTATACAGAAATTTTTCGAGAAAGGGTGTATGGCGACGAAAGAATGCAGTGTTGTGTTTAGACATAGGACAAACTTTTGGCGGCCTACGACTTGTGGGCTTTTGTGTGGGAGGGTTGTAATTTAGGAATTTGTGCTGTCGTATTGCCACTTGCATGATGAACAACTGTCTCACTGTCATTAGATTCGCATCTTTATAGAGAGTCTCTGTGGGATATAAGAAGGGTTTCCTTAACATGACCTTAATAAGCGATCGTTGTGCCCGTTCGAGTTTTATGATTCTGGTTTTGCATGCACCACCCCAGACAGGTATGCAGTAGGTAAGTACAGATTGGACAAGGGCGTAATAAATAGATTTAAGTAATTTAGGTTTTAGTATGTTTCTAAGTTTCCTGAATAGCCAGATTAACTTCCTTATGCGTGCAGACAAAAGTTCGACTTGTGTATTCCATGATAGTGTTTCGTCTAGCTGTACTCCAAGGTATCTGATGACATTAGTTTTTTGTAAGGGAATGCATGGACATGATGATAGATCGGAACTGTTACATGTATGTAATTTTAGGGGGAATTGGTTTGATTTAGGTTGTGTGGATTTATTAATGGAGAAGGTAATGTATTTTGATTTATTGATATTTAGGGTCAGGAGATTTTTGTCAAGCCAGATTGATGTCTGTAGTAGACCTTGTTCTGCGCATGAGCGTGCCTCCGCCCAAGTCTCCCCCTGAAATACTAGAGCTGTGTCATCGGCGTATGAGATGATTTTGCCATTCTGTGGTATGAATTGACAGAGCTCGTTTATGTAAATCAGGAAGAGGCTTGGGCCCAGAACACTTCCCTGTGGGACACCACAGGTGACAGGGAGGGGACAGCTTACATGGTCACCTATTTTGACTGACTGATATCTGTTGGTAAGGAAACTGCCAAACAGTCTCAGTGGTAATCCACGGATTCCAATCAATTCTAGCTTGTTTAACAGTGTGTTAATTGAGACTGTGTCGAATGCCTTCGCCAGGTCTAGGAAAACCCCAATGCATCGCCTGCCTTTGTCCAGCCCACACACGATATCATTTGTAAGTTCAGCTATTGCGTCTTCTGTGGATTTATTAGCCTGGAAACCATACTGCGAATTAGAGATGATGTTGAAGTCTTTTAAATATTTCATCAGACGTTTATTAATAAGTTTCTCCAGGAGTTTAGACATCACACTAAGCACTGAGATCGGGCGGTAGCTCTCGACACAGTCTCTATTTCCGCCTTTGTGAATCGGATGTATAATAGACCGTTTGAAGCTATCAGGGAAGATTCCATCCCTAAAGCACTGGTTAAATATGTATGCCAAGATTGGGCTTATAGTGTCTTTAACGCATTTCAGGAAGGAAACCGGAATTTGATCCCAACCAGAGGCTGAGTCATTTTTTAGGCTAAGTATCAGGGCTCCAATTTCATATTTGTCCGTTTCTAACAAGACAAAAGAATTCATACGGGGTGAGCTGGTAATTTTGCAATCCGATTGTGTTTGATTACCTTTTGCCAGTATGTGATCAGCTAGTTTTTGACCTATACCGGCAAAGTATTCATTTACTTGGTTCACAGATATTAGGGGGTCATTTTGGTTAATTTTTAAAAGTTCTTCGGCAGGGTTTTTCTTGGCAGTTGTGTTTGTGAATTTTCTTATCTTTTTCCATGTCTCTTTAGGGTTTTTACATTTATCTATTTCAGCACTTTCATATTCCTCTTTTACTTTTTTTATTATGTTGTTGCAATAGTTACGATATCTCCGATAGGAGATTAGCAGAATTTCGTTGTTCGGTGATTCCTTTACTTTTTTATGCAGAGAGTCACGGTGGTGAATACATCTTAATAATCCTTTTGTAAGCCATGGTTTTAAAAGATATTTTCTATTGGGGATCTTACGTGTTGAAGTGTTCGAGTCAAGTACATTTTTTATAATGTTAATCAGGGTGTCAGTAGCTATATTTGGATTGTCAATCTCATAGACTATATTGAGGTTCGTATTATTGGTAAACTCATTTACGCAATTATTTATGTTAAGTATTTTTTTAAATGCTATGTCTGTGTCTCTCTTTTTTATTTTAGCTAGGTTTAATAAGACGGGTGAGTGATCAGTTATAAACGTTTTGATGACTATGATTTGGGCTTTACAATCTGTTTTTAAATTAATATGGTCCAAACAATTTAATTCACGCGTAGGGAGGACATGTGCTGGTAGGAGGCCGTTTTCAGCTAGGAGGTTGAGGTAGGGGTGACTTTTGGGATCATTATTAAAGGGTTTAATGTCGATGTTGATGTCTCCGACTACAACTATGGTTTTATGTACTTTGATAGATTGTAGGTTTGTTTCAAGAGAGTTAAGGAAATTATCAATGTTTCTCTGAGCGGGCGATCTATAAATACCAAGAATTGCCATATTAGAGGTCTTAAGTAGTAGACAATTGGCGTCACAGAAGGCCGGCTCCACCACTGTGTGTTTAATGTTTTTGTGAACGTACATGACAACTCCATCATTTTGATTAAAATTGACAGATGAGTAATACAAATTATAGTTGTCGAGATGGGGGGGAGGTTTGTCTTTAGATAACCAGCATTCGGTGAGAACAATTATGTCACAGTTTACACCTAGGCCTTTGAGGAAGACCAGGAAATAATCGAAGTTACGGTAGATACTTCTGATGTTAAGTGTAATAATATTTAGACCATTTCTATGACATCCAAGTTTATTAAAACAATCTTTAGGTTCCTCCACCGAGGATTCGGATATATTGGTGTTGTCTAAATCACTTTGTATGTTAATGATGTTGTTAGTGTATGTTTTAGCCTCCGATACTATATTATCAGCATCACTAGAGTTACTATTCAACATTAAATAGTGATACAATCAAAGACTAAAAATTAGAAACAAGGTAACAACAATTAATTAAAATTAAAAACAATTAAAAACTATTAGGAGACGATATTAGCAAGTTCACCCTCGTCGAACACTCGCACTGGGGGTGTATTCTCTTCTTTTCTGATGAAGACTTTACCGTAAGAGGTCCAGGTAGCCACTATTTTGTGATTTTTCACGAGTTCTCTTGTCAGGTAATATAATCGACGCGCTTTGGTTGTTAGGGCCTCGGATAAAAACACAGTTTTTTTGGGGCCCGGGATATTGAGAGTCACTGTGTTGAGTTGAGGCTGATTAGCGTGACGCTGTTCCTTATTGTATATTTTGTACTTCTGGACCAAATCCTCTTTCCTAGAAGTAGTAGTGAATTCCACCACTATTGCCTCCGTTTTCGTTCTATATATGTTACGTATCTCGGATTCTTGTAGGGTTGATGTGGAGCCAACGGCGGTGTTTATGTTGATAATAGTGTTGCACAAGGAATGTTTGTCTTCCTGTTCTAGTTTCGGTAGGTTACGCAACTCGATCGAAGTGGACTTAGAATCCTTCTCCAACGCGTCAACTTTTTGTTCAAGGGACTTGATATGGGACTTGAGATCTTTATTCTCGTTTTCCACTGATTCAATTTTATTTACAAGCGTATCGTACTGTGAGGACATAAAGTCCACTGTTTTTCGTATCTCCGTATTTTGTTCAATTAGTGTTTGTATAGACGAGTTTAATGTTGCAAATTTGGCCTCTTGGTGGGATTGAAGTTTTTCAAACATTTGTCTGAACTCGTTTAAATGATCGGCCGAGCATCCGGGCGTGTCCGAGAATTTGCGTTTCGCTCGTTTTGTGATATTCAATAGACTATCGTGTTTCACTGTACCGGTGGATGACAAATTTAGGTCTGAATCGGATCCGTAATGTGTGGGTGAATGCTCAGGGGTGCGGATAGTGTCCACATTAAAACCCTGCGGCGGCGTACGCTGTGTTTTAGGCATAATTTGAGGATAAAATGTTCTTTGTAGGCCTAAATGTAGTCACAGAATAGGCTAGTTGCCTAAAAAAATTTTTTTAGTCCGGAATGTTTAATATCAAAAAATATTGGACACATATATTTTTATTTGTCAATCTAACAAATAATTACATAGTTATGGTGCGTTGAAGTTGCGCACGACGTCACAACGTGCGGCATTTTAAGGCAAGCGTTGACGTCACGGGCCTCTTCTTATGAACTTTGGGGCGCTATAACTCTTTAAATTTTCATTAGTTTGAAAAAGTGAAAAATACGTGTAGTGTATTTTTTGATAAGTTAACTGACGGACTAATTAAAACTCTTGCTTTTTGACCCAGGCAACATCCCCATTGCCGTCGGTAAGCGCTCCGTTTGTAGGGCGGGGCGAACGCAGGCGCACACACTTTACTATTGAGGGAGTGGTCTAGACCGTGTAGATAACAGTTGAAACTATAGCTGTCTCGGTCGTTTGCGGGCGGATCTTGCGCGGGCGCGCATCTGCATTATTCGAAGGGCGGAGTCAGGAGCAAGGATGGCACGGTTAGAATGATATCGCTTTCGCTCGCACAGATATATGTCTCACTCACGCCACTCGTCGAGCTTCAGTGTTCTCTGCGCTCCTGGTAGCTTCGGGTTATAAGCACTCACTATTAATTGATTATTTTATACTATTTTATTTTAATTTATTTTTTGGTGACAAAAACTAGTAGGGGCTCCACAAGAAATACGTCTGAACTCCTCAGAGGTCCGGGAGGGAGAGGAAATAGTGAGGTGAGAAATAGTGAGGGTAAGTTGATAATTTTATCGTATGATGAATATTAACTTACAAGTGGGTAGTTTATTACTAATTGTTAGTGTGCTTAGTGCCACAATTAATGCGAACCATGTCAGATGCCGAAGAATTAATTAGAATTTTGGAAGGCCTTGAAAATGTGGCTGAAGAATTTGAGTCTGACGATGAATTGGAGTTGGACGAAACACAGGTATGTTAGTTTCTAGGTATTTATTTTAGTATTTGACATTCTTCTGAGAGGAACAGTTTCAGGCTTCCTATATTAATTTGTCTTAGTTAAAAACGCTGCGGAATCGAGGGTCGCTGTGTCAAAAAAGTAACAGATACCTACTTATTCTTTTTTTAAGAAATGAAGAAAATAATTTATAGATGCTGCATGATTTCAGAACCACTGAAAATTAAAATTATGAGTGATTAATGTCGTATTATTTTTATTGTTTAAGTACCGGACGACGAAACAATATCAAGGTGGTCAAATGAAGGTAGTGCTCCAACTGTTGAACCGTTTGATGACTTCACTGCTGGTTTCACTCAAGAGTTATAAGGATGCTCTAGTGAACTTGAGTTCTTCGAGCATTTTGCAAATGAAGAATTAATGCGTGAAATCGCGCGGTGTACGAATAGGTACTACCAGTACTATGTTCGACGAGTGAATTTGAGAGAACATTCCAGAAGTCACGATTGGAGTGATGTTGGCGTTAATCATATTTATTTATTTATCGCAGTTTGCATGTTGATATCCAGAAACAAAAGGATTACTATAGAAGAACATTGCTCCACGGACCCGTTGCTACATTCTCCAATTTTTCATAAACTTCTTAGCAGAAATAAATTCTGCCTTATTATGGCAATGATGCATTTCACAGATATATTCGATAATAATGAAAGGCCGAGGCTTCACAAAATTAATTACGTGATTGAACATGCTCGCAATATATTCAAAAAATCTATCACACCATATCAGAAATTGTGTATAGATGAAAGTATAGTCCCATTTAAAGGCCGACTTGTACTGAAACAATACTTACCAAAAAAAAAGAAACCGCTTTGGTATTAAATTGTTTATTTTATGTGACGTGGAAACTAAATTTATAATTGATTTTATTGTGTACTGTGGTGGTGAAACCAGTATCGAAAATATCCCGGATTTGGAAGTCAGCGGGTCGGTAGTATTGACACTTATTAAAGATTACTTGTCCTCTAACCGACATCTTTATACTGATAATTGGTATTCAAGTCCCAATCTTTTTAAGAAATTAATGGAAGAAAATACATATGCTTGCGGTACTGTTAAAAAAAGCAGAAAAGGAATGCCAAAGTTTAAAAAGTTGAAAAAAGGTGAAGTAGAAGCTTTTTATTCGTCTCCGTTGATGGCGTTAAGTTGGCAAGATAAGAAAGCAGTGACAATGATCAGTACCATGCATGACGCGAGTGTGGTACCTTCCGAAAAAGAAGACAGAGCAACAGGTTTGCCCATATTAAAACCTGCGTGCGTACTTGATTATACTAAAAATATGGGTATAATAGATACCGCGGACATGTTGATTAGTTCATTGACCTGCATTAGAAAAACCAGGAGATGGTACCTTAAACTTGCACTACGTGTTATGGATATGCATATTTTAAATGCATATTACGCATATAAATATATTAAAGGTTGTCCTCAAAAGGCTTTTGGTGAATTTCAGCTTGAATTAATTAGACAAATTATTACTAAAAATAGATTACTCGACTATCAGCCAGTTCCTTCGACATCACGCCTTGTGCATAATAGTCCATGTCGCTTTTTATCTCCAGATGCATTGAAACATTTTCCAGTAAGAATACCCAATGGAAAAGTCCAGCGCTGCAAAATGTGTGCACTTAATAGAGTTAGAAAAGAAACAAGATTTATGTGTAAGGAGTGCAATGTGTTTCTTTGTGTTGGTACATGTAGTATTAAGTATCACAGTAAATAAAAAAATTATTATTGATTCAGTAATTGTTTTATTTCTTAAATATAANCTGACCACACCAGCCTGGCCACACCAGCGCCAGGCCCACCATCAGCCTGACCATACCAGCCTGGCCACAGCAGCGCCAGGCCCACCATCAGCCTGACCATACCAGCCTGGCCACACCAGCGCCAGACCCACCATCAGCCTGACCATTAGCCAGGCCACACCAGTGCCAGGCCCAACATCAGTCTGACCTCACCAGCCTGGCCACACCAGCGCCAGGCCCACCATCAGCCTGACTACATCAGCCTGGCCACACCAGTGCCAGGCCTCACCAGCGCCAGGCCCGCGAGCATCCTGGCATCACCATGAGCCAGGCCCGCGAGCTGCCTGGTCAGTCAACCAGCCAGGTGGACACCATGTGGACAGCCAACCAAAGGTCCACCACCTGGGTCATCAACTACTCATGGAGTCACCGGTCTACGGTCATCGGGCAGCAGGGCAGCCACGTGCAGCATTCTCCGCGCCTTCTTCTTCTGCGAGGTGCCAATATGTACGAGCACGATCGTACATCCTGCTGCACCGTCAGCATCGACCGCCGGGCGACCCATGAACCCTCAGCGTGCACCGTCGGCACTCTACACCGACGGCACACTAACAAATACCTTTAAATGTGTACAAACAATAAACCATGTATAAATAGCATAACATAATACTAATAAACCAGATATCAACCGTCCGTCGTTGTGTCTCATTTCCCCCCGCTGCGGCCAAGACACCCTTAGCCGTCGCTATGATCAGTCCGGTGAGTCTGCCGGGCTGGCAGCGGGTCCCCGCCGCCTACCTGCCGTCCTAACGCTGCTGCCCTGGGCGACCTGGGCACAGCTTCCTTCCTATCACACCTTATTATGTCTAAGTATTTATTGTTAGGCAGGGCTAGGGCTCTAGGGACTTAGTGTCTTAGGGAATAGGGACTCTAGGCTCACTAGGGAGTTAGTTCCCTTCCTGACCGCATATCCCGGGCACGGGAGCGGTGCCTTACAACCACTGCCTCCCGCCCGTACAATTGCCATATTAGAGGTCTTAAGTAGTAACAAGTCTTAAGTGTAAATAAGTAGTATATCCGTTAAGCTAGCAACCATAACACAAGCAAATTCGTTGCTTATTTTGTAGCTAAATGGCGCTGTATGAAATTGCCCAACGATTTATTTACTTTTATTATTATTTCAGCTACACTTATGGCGTCCATAGCACATAATAATATACTGCTGAGCATAGGCCTCCAATGATTTCGAGATTAACTGATTGCCATTGCTACAACCTCTATAAGCTCATCTCACCTTCTTCACCTTGTAGGTGGACGTCTTAACAACAATAGCTTGGATAAGTGATACAGCTCAGTAGAGTCATCTAAAATACCTTAGTGCCATAAGATAAAGGTCTACATCCAGTGTGTGTTTATCAGTGATGACAAATTGTACTGAAAAGCGGCCTCTCACTGTAGGCTTACGAACCACAAAGTTGCATAGTGTACTATGGAGTGGACTATGCTTGTTTTTTTATGCAATCGAATCTGTAATGAGGAGATCCGTAAACGATCTAAAGTCGCATGGTGGCATAGTCCGATGTTTTAGCAAGCTGAAGTGATAATGGGCAGGACACATAGTATACAGAAATGATGGCTGATGGGATAGCACGTTTCTGGAGTGGAAGCTACGTGCCGGAAAGCTCAGTGTAGAACCTCCTCCCACAGGAAGGCGCAGGATGCAGGCCGCTACCAACCGGTCATTATGGAAATCATTGGGAGAGGCTTATGTTCAGTTGAAATTATTATGATGATGACAAAATATTATGGATGGTATACTAAAGTTTCAAAAAAATGTTTTTTTATGAATTATTGTGGAATCGTTGCATTTTTTCATAACAACAGATCATTGTTTTTGTTATAATAAGATTATTTTCTTAATTTAGAGCCAATTGTACATAAATATCATAAATTTTATTTCTGTTTTTGATTAATATGTAACAAATTCTGATTCATATGGGCACAAAATATTTGAACGTCGATATCTTGAAAACTACTTTACAAAAACGAGTCCCTTATCCAAATATATGTTATTGGGTGTACCTATTTTCATATGAGTCTATGTTACAAACCTAAAATTGAATTTGAAATTTGTCCATATGAATCAGCCGAAGAATGCGATTTCGAAGAAGTGCCCAAAACATAGCTATGATTGGGACTTTTCTGCCCTTCTAGTTAAATCATTAAATTAGTATGAAAATCTGTTCAACTTGTTTTATAACCATTTTAAGAACAATAAAGCAAATATTTTTACGTCCATATAATAATATCATGAACGTTTTAAGCATTAGAATAGTGTTAACTATGCTTTTCACATCAGCATCAATTAATAAAGGAATTGACGCCTAACGGACTGCATATCAATCAAGCTAAAATTAAATATTGTAGCATCTTATGTAAATACTCGTATAGGGTCGATTTTGCTATAAAAAATACTTCTTCTACTGTAGATATTCAATACCGTAGAAAAGTCAAACCTTCGGGAATACAGTCTCCAACGGGTCAGCAATATCGTCCCACCGCTTGAACTGCAGCACCCTAGGCCCGAGGTCCATGAAGTGCCCGTTGAGGAACACGTTGATGATCCAGATCTGGAACATGACGTGCAGCATGTTGGTGATCTCCATCGCCACCAGCCACGTGGACCAGGTGCGGGTTATCCTTAATCTGAAAATATTTGCTATTCAGGAGTGCGTATTTTTTGCCAGTTATAATGCCATCCGCACTCAAAAACTCAACTCCACGAGTGCACAAGAAAGGCTGCGATGCAGGAGGAATGGCGACGGATTGTAAAGCTTGCCACCAATCGAGGTGTGACGATCACGACGAAGAAGAAGAAGATAATGTCATCACAAATTCTGCATGGCTTCTGATAGCTAATTACTCTGTTCAATGTTGGACAATCTGGACACAAAGCCTCAGCACCATTTCCTTCTTAACATTTAACTATTGCCAGCTATCTTCTTGAAGTCATCGGTCCATTGAGCAGAGGAGAAGACGCACTACGTTTGTCGAGACGAAGTCTTCAGGAATGTGACCCGAAAGATGTCAAAGAAGTTCTCGGAGTTTCTGTACATATATTGGGTATTGAAGACACATGAACTCTATAACGCGAACGTTATAACGGGTCACATTTTACACTCACCTCAGTAAAATATCCTTCCTAATCACGTTGATTTTGTTGTCAAGAGTAGCCTTTGATGGCACAGTCTGTCCTTGCACAGTGATGTCCGACTCTTGCTCAAGAGCCAAAGCTGCAAACTGCAGTCCATCTACTAGAGCCTTTATTCGTCCACCTGTTAAGAAACAAAGATGGATTTTTTAACATAATTAATTATGCACGATTCATTTTCCTGTGTTAAATTGAAAAGTTATCTCAATTTTTGTTTATTTAATTGGCTCTCATTTGATAAGTACTGTAACTGCTGTAGCACACAGACTGACAGATGATCATTGTTATCTTTATTGCGAGTGCATAACCTTAATGCATGCTATGGCCGGGTTATCTGCATTATTTCAAGCCAACAGCCAGATAAGATAAATGCCTTTAAACTACAGTACACATTTGTAAAATTTTGAAGTGGCTCTATATTTTTAAATGAGTATTTATTTTAAATATCTACCTACACAACTAGTAGCTAATTAGTTAGCTTAAACATGTTTAGGTAATACAGTGGTTTTACCTTCTAAGATTCGAACCAGAATCGAAAGAGTCCCATGCTGAACTCCATAGGCGTCCTTTACATCGAATTGGCCACTGATAATATTTACAAATTATCAAAAACAGATTATTACGTCAATTTAGTGAAAAGAAGACGAACCTTCCTTCTTCTTCCAAATATAATGCGGCATGTAGAAGCATATCGACTGGATGAACAGCACGAACGGAACCCACTGGTAGTAGGTGTGGTGCAGGATCTTATCGTCGCCTGACATGGGCCCCACTCCTGGGTGTGGAAGGAACCCAGACTGCAGCAGGCTCTCGTTGTAATGCCGCACCTGGTGTTATAGAAGAGTTACAGATGTGTTGTAAAGGCAATGACGTAATACAACAGTACGGGTGTCAGACTGGCCGACTCGAAATCCGAATGTGCATGTGGATTGTGTGATCCTTGCTTCAATCTTAACAAAAATCGAGGAAGTTTTAGTTAAAATACGCTGGTTCGAACCTCGTCCGATGGACTATTGATGATGAACCTACACCTAACAAACGCACGGAAAGCGTAGCGTGGGACGTCCACCTACAAGGTGGACCGACGACATCGTAAAGATAGCGGGGAAGCGCTGGACGCAGGCCGCTACCAATCGATCAACATGGAAAGCATTGGGGGAGGCCTATGTTCAGCAGTGGACGTCCTATGGCTGAAATGATGATGATGATGATGACACCTAACAAAGGCATACTTATTTATTTGACGTAACATAGTTTTCTAAAGAACACGCACTTAGCGCCCAAACTGCAGCAGATTCTAGTTGCAATGCCGCAACTAGTGGCCAGGACAGTTACCTACCCATATTAGTTGCCACTATAGAGGCTATAGCTTTATAGGGGGCATAATTAAAAGTGACTTTTGGACTGCAGACGGCTCTTGTTAATACCTGTTACGTTTCACCCTCTTCAAAACGATTAATGGAGGATTAGTATCTCATATTTCTATCTTTATCTTCTTAATTTATCTTTTAGTGCTTTTATATTTTATTATTCGTACATAGTTACTTTCGTAAAATAGTGTAATAAATAAGGAAACAAACATTTATCAATCCGGGTGCACGATTACGTTGGGATAATTATGACATTAATTAATACCGTTAAATATTAAATTAATGTTGCAATATTTATATAAATAATATAATTAACTGATAATACTCAGACTGACTGTTAATTTCAAAATGATTTATGCAGTGGTGAAACCACAATAATAGGTAATTGTAATTAATTTTTATTTCAATAAACACTGCTATTATTCATAGGTGATTCTCGTAGCAACTAACACTTAATTTATTTGCCAGTTTCATATTTAATCTGTTTTATTTTTATTTATCAACATTTATGCCCGTTTTCACCATCAATCCCTAGTTTTTAAATAAACCTTATGAAATAAAATTCATTC
Organism: Ostrinia furnacalis; assembly: GCF_004193835.3. NCBI lineage: Eukaryota > Metazoa > Arthropoda > Insecta > Lepidoptera > Crambidae > Ostrinia > Ostrinia furnacalis. Next base: position 177,947 of record NW_021131592.1, on the reverse strand, counting down.
ATATAAGGTGTTACCATTGGGGTCACTTAAAAATTAGGGATTGATGGTGAAAATGGGCATCAGACTATTAAGGGTGCCTTCAAATTAGAGTGGCGCTACAATTGCGCTTGAGAAATTGTAAGAAAACTAGCAGTGGGCGGAAAACGCACCACAGTGACACCACTCTAGCGCTTCCTCACGCCTCTAAGTTACACTATTAGTACTCGTAAGAACACTTACAATCGTAAACGTAGCCATGAAGAAGCAGTAAGTCTGAATCACATTGGGCGGCACTCCCTGATCCGACAGGCACCTGATGTGGTCCCCAAAGTATTCCCTGGCGCAGACCAGGATGACGAAGGCGAGGAGCATGGTGACCGTCATCTGGTAGTGCAGCTTGAACGCGAAGTTCTCGATGATCGGCTTCTTATAGCTGAACCTCATTCGAGGCGTCAGCGTGTTGAAGGTCGCCACCAGCATCTTGCGGCCGCCACTAAAACAAGTATAAGTTAAGGCTGGGTTGCACCACCTAACTATAACCGTAACTTTGACGTTATCCGGTGTTTTTGTATGAAGTTTGACAGATTTTAGCCGTTTTTCAAAGTTAAAGTAAGATGTTGCAACACAGCCTTAGGCTTGCCCCATCTTATTTTGAACAAACGTCAAAAGTCTGTCACACTCCATACAAAAACACCGGTTATGGTTATAGCCACGGTTAAAATATAAGCCGAAGATCATCACTTAGTAAGATCTTGATTAAAGGAGCTTTCAACTAAGAAGTTGGCACACGGAAAATTGTATGAGAACTGCGTTGGAATAAAAATGACAATCACCAAGAATTTAATGCGGTCTTGCGAACACACTACTGACGTCCTGATCAAAATTTCTAATTTGAAAGTCCTGAGAATCGATTTAAAGTCAACTGTAGATTAAGTCCTTTGATTGCTCTAAGTGTTATTATTGATCACAAATAAAACCCAACCAATGAATGAACTTTGAATTTAGGCGATAGTCCCCTTGAAATAAATATTTGCTTACTGATAGCTAATTGGCTCTCTCAAGTATTTTCAACTTATCTTGTAAGCTATGAGATGCATTCTACGAATAACTCTACATGATATAAAATCCTTCAATACTCGGGATAGGAGTTAAGTTGTCATTCTTTACAATAATAAAGAGATGTATTCCACTTTGATCACCTAGATTTGATCAACTAGGTGATCAAAGTGGACTCCTGGCAAGGACTTTTATCCATGGGTGATCAAAAGACACAAAAATGTCGGCTGGAGTCCACTTTGATCATCTGAGCGATATTATATTGTTTTAAACTTTCATGGTCACTATCATAATTATTATTATTTCTGCCCATAACATCTCACCGGCAAGTTTTCCTCAGTTACTCCGTGACCATGGTGCTTGCAACAGTGCCGAAATATCGGAAACTAAAAAATAAGGTACATGGTAGTAATCCCGTCAGTAATAATAATTATCTGAGCGATCAAATCCAGGTGACTTTAATCACTACAAAATTTTGCAGGAATAGCACAAAATTTCGCATAATTCTATTATCAGTGTACAATTCATCGTAGATCTTACCCAGATATAAGTCCTACCTACCCACAGTGATACCAGTAAGATCAAAGTCTCGATATGACCTGATAAAGTACTTAGATATCCATCGATGGATATTAAACTTCGATAATTTATTGATCGAGGATGTGATACTGAATTAGAATTGAGCGGGCGTTAATAAAAGGAAAAGGTTTCGCAATGAAATATTAAGTAATTCATTACTACAGTGGGCCACAGTTCCAGCTACCCATTTCCGTTTTTTCTCTCGCTTTCATCAAATGGGGATTCTCCAATGACATTTTACCAACTCATTGCAAATCTTTTCATCAATTCAATGCAACTGAAAATTTTCTTTTTTTTAAATATGGGAAGTTTTGAATTAAGTCGCTTTCAAACTAGTTATTGTATTATTATTTCATTAAATTACTTGTATGGCGTAAGAATATAAATCTATTAAATGAACAATCTGATATAATTAATTAAACAAATACTCTCTGTTAACGCTAGCTACAGTAAGTTATTGAATAGCAAGTAGATAACATTAAAACCCTATATGCACATAGTAACGATAACAATAAATGAATAATAAGCTCTACATTATCAAAAATGGAGTTAATCGTTTTAATTTAACCGTAATCGAAGTATGTACAAATTACCTTTTTTTGTCGGGAAAAAATGCATGAAATTGCATAGGTACCTACCCTGCAGGATAGGTTATGTGGGGCTCATAAAGTCAAAAGGACAAGGCAAACCCACTAAATAAAACGACCGCGGTGCTCACATCATTTTTAGGGGAAAACTCAGGATGAAATAATTTAGACAGTGAACTTTAGCTAAAAGCTTTGCAAGTTTAAATAGTAAGTTAGGACTCTTGCGTACAGTTGGTGCAATAAGCAAAAGTACTATGACCACTACAAGGATTTCTGATCCAAAAATTGCGGTAAAACAATATCAGAAAAGCTTTTAAACAAAAGATTTAAAAAGTTTTGTCTATGAAAAATACTTCAAAACTAAGGTAGCAAAACTTTCATATTTTTCACTGAAAATGCATTAACTAAATTTATTTAACGCGATAATAATCCACATACTTAACACAAATGATTTTGTAAAATACACAGATTTAAAAATTCGAATCCAGTTTTGTCAACATTATTTATACACATTAATCTTATTTCATTCATAACCCCAATCAATTGACAAAACAAACATAGATAAATAATCACACTGCACAAATTCAAGTAATTCACCTCACAAAAACGAATATTTTGACCTAATTTGAACCAAAAATCAGTTAAAATCCACTCACCTACGTCTTTTACGAGAAAAAGGAACTTGTCTATGCACAAAACCTAAAAAACTATTGTCGATTGATGGCCAAATATTACACTGGCGTGAAGACTGCGCGTGAGCAAGCCTGCTGCTATCAAGTGATAAGATATGAGTTAAAAACGATAAAGCGACTCAGCTTTATTGTTTCACACTTGACGTGATGCGATAGACGAGTGGTCAAATAGACGGGGGTATGCTAAGGCTCTGGTTGCGATAAGGATTGGCTGAATCAGGCTGTATTTGTAATTGTTTTGAAGATTCAAGTTGCATTTCAGTACGACACATAGGTCTGACGCAGAATGTGCACTTCACAAAATGTGCATTTGTGAAATGCAGGAGCATTTCTTTTGTGATAAATGCACATTATTAAGTATTTCACAAAAAAAACGTTTTTATTTATTTCAAGTCATTAAATAACTTACCTAAGACTTTAAATAATGTTAACTTGAAGTTATGGGTCTCACATCACAATTCGGAATAGGCGGAACGTTGGGATAAGAGTTCAATTATGAAACTCTCTCTTAACCACGTGCTCTAATATGTCTTTATGCATTTATGCATAATATAAAAAAATACGAACAGAGCTGGCTCTAAAAATAATTTCACACTATTTTTAATTACTAAAATGTAATTACTGCGTGTAGAATTTCGTAACACATAACAAGTAGCCTAAATATTACAAAATATTAAATCTGATCAAATCCATTAATCACGTAGTAATCCAGTTTTAATCCATGGGGATTTAACTGGCAAGCGTGATTTGATATTAGGGTTTCTGCTCGAGCTTTCTCGAACTCGAGAAAACTCGAGAAATTTGGCTTCATTCGAGACGAGAAAAAAATTACCGAAGCTCGAGAATTCTCGAGTTTCGAATTTGAAGCTTTAATATTCTTGAAAGCCTATTTTCTTAGACAAAAGTAAGTTTTTAATTATTTAATAGGTTAACGTTGCGTTTAGACTGGCCTAGTCTTTCCTTTTTTTAACTAATTTGATTTGCAAGTAATGATAATAATGTTCACCTACGAGTATGCTATATTTCATTGTGTTTGTATAACTGACTGATTTAAAGACTGATTTTTTTTTGTTAACTATCTGTTAGTTTAGGTACTCTTAAAATACGTTTATTCAAGTCGTTATCTTTAAGTTTAAAAATTAATTAAAAGTTTTTTTTTGGTTTGTAAATGTACGTTTATTATCGTAGTTTTTCAATTAATTTGGACTTGTGTTCTTTGGAAAACAAGTGATTCAATTGGAGCTCCAGATATTTATGGTTATTAATCCTTAAAGTACACGCGACTTAATGACTTTAGTTCCTTTAGTTATTTACTAAGTTATAATTATTATCCTACTAATATTATAAATGCGAAAGTTTGTGTGGATGTCTGTTACTCTTTCACGCAAAAACTACTGAACGGATTTTGTTGAAACTTTACGGTATTATTGATTATAACCCAGACACATTATAACATTAATAAAAACCCGTGTTTTTATTAAACTTCAACCGATTTCAACAGTTTTAATTAAAAGACTCGAGACCCGAGAAAACTCGAGACTTTGGCCTCGAGAATTCCCGAAACTCGAGAAAAAAAATAAGTCGAGAAATCAGAAACCCTATTTGATATAAAAGCGATCAATACAAATTAGGCAGATATTTTACAAAAAATAATAAACAATAAATTAGAATCTTGTATAATTGCTTAATAATCTTAAAAATAACGGTAACATGTCCTTATTTTTATTGAAAGTACTTACCAAATAAAGCTTATTCTCGTAAAAATAATGCATTGAACTTAATTGCGAAATGAAAAAGCTTGTTGAACATATATGGCTTTTTTAATATTCATTCAGGTATATAATTTTAAGCCCTTAATACACCTTTATTTAGACTTTATTTACACAAGTTAAATTAAATATTATAGGTTGATACATGCACAATATGAATACGCTAACGATATCTTAACACTATTTCATAATCATCAGGATTTGTTTTGTAAATAAATATGCAAATTATATGCCTCTACATTTCAAATTAAGTACAGGCAATTAAACTGCTAGTTTAACTAGCCTCCATCATAGTAAGCTTATGTAGGTTATCGCTGTTATCAGAAAAACATTTCTTATCGTCAAGAGAAATAGCTCTTGGAACGGATCGACTTACATTACTGGAGGTATTGCAGGTACCTCAATTATGCAACTTGATTCTAGCAGTACAATATGCTACATATAATTTAGATTTAGGGCCATCGATACTGCTTTGCATCATTTCATCATCATCATCATTATCATTTCAGCCACAGGACGTCCACTGCTGACCATAGGCTTCCCCCAATTACTTCCACATCGCACGGTTGGTAGCGGCCTGCATCCAACGCCTTCCTGCTACCCTTATCAGGTCGTTCGTCCACCTTGCGTTTTCCGGTACGTGACCTCCACTCTAGAACATTGCTGCCCCATCGGCCGTCAGTTCTGCGTACTATGTGCCCTGCCCATTGCCTCTTCAGCTTGCTAATCCAGCGGGCTATGTCAGTGATTTTAGTTCGTTTACGGATCTCCTCATTTCTGATTTGATCTCGTATAGTTTGTCAAGTGCATCATTTGCGTTTAGCTGAATATGGAAAAATATATTTTTCCATTTTCACTGCCAAATAATAGGAAAGGTAGAGGACGTCCACTGGCCACCTGGTGGTCCACGGTGGCCAAGGACTTAGAGCGTGCTCAAACAAATATTTCGACAACCTAGGACAGACTGTCCTAGAACCTCAGAAGGAGAGCCAACCCCAAATAATGGGGAAAACGGCCAGGGTCAAGAAGAAGATATTTTTCCTTTTTCAAGTTCTAATCTAAGAAAAACAATGTAACTATTATTTAGTTAAGATATGATTACCTCGACCTCGGAAACTAGCAAGGACCTTTAAGTTTTTGTCAACCTTGTGGAGGCTCAACAACATGTTTGTTTATAAAATAAGAATAAAATTCATTTCTTTTTTATATAAAATTCAATAAAAAGAAGGAGTTACGTTCATGCGAGTTCGTTTGGCTACGGATTTTTTTCATATTTATTAGAGTGGAGGCCACGTACCGGAACACGTGGCACAGCGTGGGACGTGCACCCACAAAGTGGACCGACGACCTTATAAAGGTAGCAGGAAGGTGGTAGATGCAGGCCGCTACCAACCGGGCGATGTGGAAATCATTGGGGGAGGCCTATGATCAGCTGTGGAAGTCTTGTGACTGAAATGATGATGATAATCGGTGCTTTACTTTTGTTTTTCAAATCCAAGAGTCTAAAAAAGTTTTCATTTGCAAAGGTTATGATTTATCCAAAGCATTCCAGACATCAATCGTGCAGCTGATAAGTCAAGAGAGTTTTAAGAGAGTTTTCGATCATAATCAAAATAACATTTACGTGACAATCGTAACGCTGATAAATGGTTCAAAAATTAACTTTCAGTGGCAAAAGATATCCATATCTCTACCATCTCTACAATAATATCGGTGTCTCCCGCGGTCAATCAAATATAGTTATACGACATTGAAGTGTCTGTGGGACACTATGACATTTACAGAAGGGCACTACTATTAATACTGGGTTATTGGGCTTTTGTTGTTACTTAATTCACCCTACGTCAGTGTGTACATTTTACTTATGTCATGTTTACGAGTAAGTATGTAGCCATGTCATACTATAATCAGTAGTACCTATTATCCTCAATAAAACAGACTAATATTTCAGCGATTTCAGCCAATCACAACTTTATCAACTCAGTCAGACTTCTTCAAACAATACCTGATGATTTAAACCAGGAAATTAACATATGATTAACCGCTCGTTTCTCGTTAATGTTTGTGACAACTATGACATATGTACATGACATGAGTAATGACACGTCACGGCTAATAATATAGTATTTCAGTAATGATAAGCTAGATAATCTGAGTCTAAGATCTTAAAGGCACGATATTGTGTACCATTTGTTATGCATCTGTAGTGCAATATTTCTTATCTATTTTTTTTTATAAAAGAACTAGCGGCCGCCCGCCACTTCGTACGCGTGAATCCCGTTTTACCCCGTAGACTTTCGAAAATCCTTTCTTATCGGATGCTGTAATAACATCTTCCTGCATGCCAAATTTCAGCCCGATCCGTCCAGTGGTTTGGGCTGTGCGTTGATAGATCACTATGTCAGTCACCTTTGAGTTATATAATTTAGATTCGTACCAGACATTTTTATAAAAGAATTCTTACCCGACTTATTTTATTTTAAACTAGCTGACCAGTCTGTAGGCCTAGGATGCGCGCCGCGATAAGCTTTTATCAAGCTGTCTGTGGATCAATTCTTTAGCCTTCTAATACCTACTTAACATAAATAACTGTACACAAGCTTCTGTTTTCAAAGTATTACTTGGAATCTGAATAAGTATTCTAAATCCAGAGCCAAATAATTGTTAAATACCTAACTACATACTCTTACTTAGTTTATAAAAACAACGCAAACTTCAGTTTATTATTATAACTTTTGGGGTTTGCTTCCAATATTATGCCGAGGATCATACAGTATTATTAATAAGTGAGCTAATAATAATAAATAACATAACTGCGTTACCACTGGACAAACTCACAAATATATCACTTCAATAATGTATTCACGAAAGAAATACTTATAACCAGGTTTCCTAAAGATATTGCAACTCTGTCTTTTTATCTCTCTTTCTCCCTCTATGTCTACTTTAATTGCTACTAGCTTTTACCCGCGGCTTCACACGCGTGTAATTTAGTGTCACAAATCGGCATAAATTATAGCCTATAATATGTTCATCTGGGTTAAAAACAATAATACTGTAAAGTTTCAACAAAATCCGTTCAGTAGTTTTTGCGTGAAAGAGTAACAAACATCCAGACATCCAAACATCCAGACACCCTAACTTTCGTATTTATAATATTAGTAGGATTGTGAAAATCAGCGCCCGTCTTTACCTCTGGAAGTCTTTTTGTGGCTGTTGTATGGGACTTTAGACTTTATAAGGTACTAACGGCCGCCCGCGACTTCGTACGCGTGGATCCCGTTTTACCCCCTTAGGGGTGGAGTTTCGTAAAATCCTTTTTTAGCGGATGCCTACTCCATGCCTACGTAATAACATCTACCAGCATGCCAAACAGCCCGATCCGTCCAGTGGTTTGGGCTGTGCGTTGATAGATCACTATGTCAGTCAGTCAGTCAGTCACCTTTGAGTTAAATACATTTAGATATTTTTTGTATCCATTTCTCTTACAGCTCCATTGAACAACTTTTTGGCTGAACCTCTTTTGTTTGCATTATAATTATAGTATCCCGTGTCTTAGAAATGATTTAAAATGAATCTCATAACACTTTCCGCGACCGATAGTAACACAGTGTCCCAGACACAATAGAAGTTTTTTTTTATCTACAACGAGGAAGTTTTAGGCTGGGTTGCACCATCTTACTTTGACTGTTACAAACGTCAAAAATCTGTCAAACTCCGTACAAAATACACCGTTTATCGTTATAGTTACGGTCAAAGTTTGGTGGTGCAACTCAGCATTATTGTTTTGACTGCTAAAGCCGTTCACTGCCACGGAAAGAGTTAATAATGTGGAAGAAATAGCAAGGATTGTTAAAACAGACATAGTGGAGTCACAAGAAACTCTATGACCATGGAAGAGTAGAAAAGTTGTAACGATTTTGACATCTAAACTAAACTAAAACTAATAATGAATTTAAATTACTGGACGGCCGCCTGGTCTAGTAGTTCGCATAGACTTCATGCTAGAGGTTGGGAATTCGATCCCCAAACAATGTAACAATAATAAAATACAATAGAAATACAAGTTTAATTTTATCTCTTTGTAAGAAGCCAGTGTGTTTTAACGCTTAAATTATGTTATGTACATATTTACAAAAAAAATGATTAATCCATTATCAGGTGCCCATAGACAAGGCAACCATAGCTGGTTTGTGTAAAAAGGAGCCAACGGGACTATTCCCACCTCTCTTTTCCACCGCTGCAACTCCTGTGTAGCCAGGATCTACAGCTTGACCGCCAATAAAAACCCAACCAATGAAGGTCAAGTTTGTCCCGGGGCAAAGTTAAACTGTCATTGGACCCGCAACGAAATTAATCAGAAGGTAAAAAGGAGTCTAATGCCCGTTTTCACCATCAATCCCTAATTTTTAAGTGACCCCTATAGTGACAAATAACAGGAATTTTGTTTTCATAGGATCACTTAAGAGCTGGAAGACGTAGCGTGGGCAGGCCTCCCACTAGGTGGACCGACGATCTGGTGAAGGTCGCGGGAAGTATCTGGATGCAAGCGGCGCAGGACCGGTCTTTGTGGAAATCCTTGGGGGCGGCCTTTGTCCAGCAGTGGACGTATTTCGGCTGAAACGACGAGGGTCACTTAAAAATTAGAGATTGATGGTGAAAACGGGCATTCGGGCATTCGTTCGTTCGTTTCAGCCAAATGACATCCAGTCGTCCACTGCTGGACAAAGGCCTCGTCCAAGGTTTTCCACAATGCACAATGAAAACGGGCATAAGGATACCATTTACTTATTTCTCACAACTTGCATCGTCCTCGAGAATCGCGTGAGTTTTCAACCACTGGTAACGCTCCTGCACACTAGCGCACCTCACACACTCCCACGGGTGCGTACGCGCAGACCCCGCGTGACTGCATTCCACGCCGCCTCAGCGAGCCCGTGTGGAGAATGTCCTGACGACCGACCGCTAGACCGCTCAGTTTTGCACGGCTTTTTGCTGTTGCTAGGGGCTATTGGCACGAAGATTATGGTAACGTATGGTAACGGCTTCTAAACGTTCCTAGTTCCTACGTTAATGCTTTCCAAGTCTGGATAATCTATTGTAACATACAGTTTGACGAATCATAAGTAGTTTATTCTTACCCCAAACAGAGATCTTGGCCTGTGTCTTCGCATCTGACAAAAGGGATGATCAGAAAGAAAGTGGAAGCAAGGTTCACCCGGAATTCTCTACCACAGAGGAACTGGCTAAGTAACTCCAACTGCAGAATCATCAATACTGTTAATAACATTGATGTTATGGTTAGTTTCCTACCAGATTCAACTCTTATTTCATTTGATAATAGAAACTTATTGAACCTCTTAAAGAATTTGAATATTACGATAAACATAAAGTTGTATAAGTATGTATAATGAAAGCTCGTACGGAGAACTTTGGAATATGAAAATTTAAGTAGGAAGTAAAAAGTGTTTTTAACCGATTGAGTCCCAGACGGCATTAATTAATGTCATAACTAGACGGCATTAATTAATGTCGTCTAGATTCGCGGAGCTTGAAGGATTAATCGATGAAACGCTATGATATAGAATTTATGTGAAAGCTAGATATTAGTAACATGATTTTGTTGCTTTAAAGATTTTTATGTTTAAACGTTTTGGTCAGTTGCATCCGAAGTTTTTGAGCCCCACAACAGATATTTATCGCGACCCAACCCGAACCGTTGCAATTCCAAAAAAATAAAATCAACACAAATAAATGGCAAAACGAGTTTTATAACGCCTGGCCAACTATAAAATTAATTTAAGACAAATTGATGCGGCGAATCGGGCGGTGTCTCAAAATAGTTAATAGCTTGCAATAAACACTTAAAATGTTTTATCATTAAGTGTAGAAATTGATAGCATTGTTTCGGAGTCAATTGATTGCGAAAAGGACATCTATTAATTGCTTAAACCACGTCATAGACAATCTATGACATTTATTCTTCAAGATACCATTAAAACATTAATAAATACCTATTTTATGACTTACTAAAAGCTAGGGTCCCTTAGATAAAAATTTTCAAAGGACTTAACACGATTTGGGGCTCTACAAAAGGACATTTATTAATTAATTGCCTATGCCACGTCATGGACAATCCCTGAGATGTCTTCTTCGTGTTGCCATTAAAAACATTAATTATGTACCTATTTTATGAAGTATATAAAACTGAGTCTCTTTAGATTGTTCAGTTCAGTGAATAAAATCCGGGTCTCTTTAGAAGATTTTAGGACTAGACATATTTTAGGACTTTACACTGTTATTGCGGCTATACATCTAACTAGATCCTAGATCTCTCTTTTTTGAAAAACGAAAAGTTTCCTTTTCTCTTTCTTGACGAACGAATACTTCTTTGTTCTTCTTCTATCTTCTTTTGTGTTGGCATGGATACCTTACAACCCACACAAACAAGCTCGGTGGCCGGTTTATGCACTGTCATGCTTCTATTGAAGCGACTAATCCTGTCGTTCGAAGAAAAGAATAATACTTAATTAAGTATTCTTGTCGGTTTATTTCAAGAATAGATTGTCCTTGACCCTCACATAGTATACTTGTTGTAAAAACCTAGGCCCCCTAGACAAGTGGCAAACCGTGACAGTAGTAATTTCGTAATCGCTTCACGGAGCGAAGTACATACATAACTTCATACAAAAATGTTTTCATACTTTGTCCTACTAATATTATAAATGCGAAAGTTTATGTAGATGTCTCGATGTTTTTTACTCTTTCACGCAAAAACTACTGAACGCATTTTAATGAAACTTTACAGTATTATTATTAGAATAACATATAGGCTATAATTTATAACGATATGTGACAAACTAAATTTCACGCGGGTGAAGCCGCGGGCAAAAGCTAGTATAATCATAATAGTTTTCTACTTTGCCACTTGTCTATGGCGGCAGAAATATACCGATCTCTACCAAAATCATCGTCTACCTAGACTAAAAGCTCAATTCGTGAATAGAAAAGCCATGTATTCATTAGGCAACATTTGTTGATAAACTGTTTATGACTGGTGTGAAACAAGTTTACCATAAACACAGGTTTCTGAAACTTGGCCGTCCACACTCCACTCATAGCGAGGAGCACGACAACATGTATCATAAACAATGTTTCATCACCTATGTTTATGGACTGTTTATAAACTGTTTACAGGGATGATGAAACATTATGAAACATTGTTTATGAACAGTTTATAAACAGTGTTTATCAACAAATGTTGCCTAATGAATACATGGCTTAACTTTACTAGAAGTTACCAAAACAACACGTAAATAAAGATGCCCGTCTATTAATCGAGTAAATAAGTACCCATCGACCTCTACTTTCTCATAACGAACAAGCCGCTTAACTACCTATTCAGCCCGAAATTCTCCGGCAACTAAAGATATACAATTAAGGCCTTATCAAAACACCTTCCCACCTCGCCCTTATCTCGTACCCAGTTATTTGGGATACACCTACGCTAGATAAAGATAGGCAATAGTTTGTAGTAAGAGGAAAGGAGATGGAAGAGGACCCGTTAGGAAAGATGCCGGATCAACTACCGCATTTACGCATGAGTAGTGATGTCTATGAAGTTGTCGATGATTTTATAACTTATTGTCGATTTACATCGATTTGTGTGACTGAAGCGTGTGGGGCAGCAAGGTTCTGGAGTGGAGGCCACGTACCGGAAAGCGCACCTCATAAAGGTAGCGGGAAGGCGCTGGATGCAGGTCGTCACCAACCGGCCATTGTGGAAATCATTGGGGGAGGCTATGTTCAGCTGTGGACGTCCTATGGCTGAAATGATGATGATGATGTGTGACTGAAACCGAATTACATACAAAATCCACATAAAAATCATCATAAAGAACACTAATTATACCACTGACTACAATGTAATAAATATTGTATTTTTAAACATAAATAAATAATAATGGTTTAGAATGTTTGGCGGCTACTGCTTTAAGTCTAAGCGATGCATGGTCACTGTATTTTATTATACCTACATATACATATTTTAGAACTCGAATTCAAATTAAATGAATAATTCAGATTAACTTGACATTTACCCTTCCACAAAACTCGTCAGGATATAAATGGCAAGACTATAATAATAATATTTGTCATTGATTTAGTTCTAATATAAATATTTAAAATCAAATATACTTCGCTATATTCTTGTAAGCAGATTACCATCATGTTCAATGAAAATGAAAATAATAGCTACAAATTGGTAGGTATAAGGTAACACAATGTTGTTAATTGACATGTTCATTAGGCTATCTAATTAGATACGTCTAGCATTGTCTTAATAAAACTGGGGCACTGTGCTACGCAAATGAGGACCGCATGTTGGTTTATTGAAAGCCTGTAACCCAGTTTCAAGTGAAAACCATTTAACAAAAGATAGCGAGATGAAACAGTGAGTCAGTGTTAATGCCAAGATAATTATGCAAATACTTAGGCATAGTTTACTTAACACATTGGAGTTATCTCAAATCGGAATGCTATCATTATTTAAACAGTTTTTTGATTACCTACCTATTTTTCACAGTGACTGTTCTATTGACTGTTCCCGAGACTTATTATGAAAAGATACACGTACACAAACCAAACTCATTCTGCTAAATTATTTCTATCTTGTGGTTCCTGACACATTTTACTGTAACACTGCGAAGGTCACAACTCAACAATTTAATGTCTTGCTTCAACTTCTTATTAGCTTGATTTAAGCCTGTATTAAGTATCCTCACCAATTTATCCCAACTTTATTTATATCTTCTTCATTCCATTTCACCTTCAGCTATCAAAAATTGTATCGACAACTATTTTCAAGTCTACAAACATCACTAGCTAGAAGCAGAAGAAAGAATTAAGCCAAGTCTACCTGCGAGCATGACTCACCACATCATTCATCTTGCCCTTACCTGTTTGGGCTTCGAAAAGTAAATAATTAAGTCGGACAGGCGAATACATAAATTCTTTATAGTGCCACCATGACCTTAGGCGAGCGTTGACATAATTTGAAAGTATGGTGTATCGTAAATCTTTATAACAGTGTTGGGATTCGCCACGCCCATGAAAACTTCCTCGATTTTCTTCAATAGGCTAACTTTAGGATTTCAGATACACAGATTGGTGGTACAAAAAGGACACACCTAATCACAAACCAAGTGTTTTCAATTTTCATTCACAATTTAAGAGCTCAACTCTAATTGGTGAAGCAATTTCCACTCACTCCTGAACTCTGTCAGAATCCTTCAACACCCCTGCGTCCTGAAATGTACTGTACGTCCTGCTGAATATAAGCTGCCTGCTGCTGTCTTTCCCGAAGACCATAATCCGGGCCTTTTCAAGACGAGAGTGAATAGGCACTTACAGGGCAGATATGTACCATCCTAGACCGCATCCCACTTAACATCAGATGCGATTGTGGTCAAATAACTGCCTTGTTATGCATAAAAAAAAACTTAAGACAGCAACTAATGTAAGTATTGTACCTATACAAGGAGTACTTATGTATGCGACATATCGTCCGTTCGTTCGTTTCAAGTTACGTCCACTGCTGGACAAAGATCTCCTCCGAGGATTTTCACATAGACCGAACCTGCGTTTTCTGCATCCAGGTATTTCCAGCGACCTTTACCAGATCGTCGGTCCACCAAATGGGAAACCTGCCCATATTATAAAGTAGATCCGACACATAAAGACTATTAAGCAGAAAACCCAGAACATTGTATTTTATGGACCAAACTTACGGCTCTCAACTGCAACCCTGAATGGTGTCAAGGTGTGCAAGCTCGTGCCATTGCTTGCCGAGCTTACATAAGGCTTACATAAGTAAAGTAAACGCTAAGTTATAGCATCGCTGATACCAATGCCATGCTGTTATTACATAATTTTAATACTAGAAGTTATATCATAGACATAGAGCTATCGTACTGAAGCGTTTTGAAGCCTTTAAAAATATTAAGCTCTATACTATTATTTGTTTTGTTCTCCTATTGTACTGTATTTTATGAGGAATTTTGTGGTATATTAAGCTCATATTAGCTATGACGTTTGTATATTTATATCTATGAATAAAATAATTTACTTAATTTAGTATCTGAGTTCCTTTTAAACATTACTTTTATGAAGTTGTGCAGTAAAATGGTAGTTTAGGCCTTTTTGTAAATAAAATAAGAACTGAGCAATGACAAATGAACACAATATTAATTGTCTTAACAATAAATGATAACTCTAGTAATTAATGATCTGTTTAATTGTCACAATTTACTACTGTTATGTACCTACATTAGGGCATGTAATATCGGAAGGTTTTCAATTCCGATATTGGATTCCGATATTAGATCTCAATATCGGAATTCCGATATTAATATCGGAATTGAGTTCATGTGCTATAAAGTTAATATTTGGTTATATTCGTAAGAATTCTGGATTGTTTACAATAAAATAATGATTTTAATAAAAATCTTTAATTTGGTACAAAACAACACTTCATAAAATTGAAGTATTTTAAAACCATTTTTACATTATGGGTAATCCATTGCATTTGGTTTTTTATGTGACAAGATGCAAACGAGCAGACGGATCACCTGATAATGAATGGTTACTGATAATGAGCCCATATGGACTAGCAAATAATTAGTGTTTTTGTAAAATCACAGGTATCAAACAAACTTTTACTCCTTCATTAGATGTATTACCCTGTTTTATTTTGGCGGAACGAATTTTAGAGTCATTCAAATCACGTGTTACAAAAATTGTAGAGAGTGGTAAAAAATTTGAATATGCTTGTAATTTGTTTATTTTTGATTATCGATGTACAACTCACAAAACCACGAGCCATCATCATAATCATGTCAGCCATAGGACGTCCACTGCTGAACACAGGCTCCGATGCTCCAATGGCCGGTTGGTGGCGGCCTGCATCCAGCGCCTTCCTGCTACCTTTATGAGGTTGTCGGTCCACCTTGTGGTTATGAGTCCTACGCTACGCTTTCCGGTACGTGGCCTCCACTTCAGAACCTTGCTGCCTCATCGTCCGTCTGTTTTGCGTACTAAGGCAGAACCGTTGGAAGACCTTATCACAATGCTCGAAGACCTTAATCGAGTTTCCCAACAGGTAGGCCTTCGGATGAATATGAAAAAAACGAAGCTTAGTCGAATGTCCATGTTGCTCCTTACCCAGTTTCGGTTAGGAGCTCGATTATCGAGATTGTCGACAAGTATGTCTAATATCTCGGACAAACGATCAGCTAGGTAGTTAGATGCAATTTCGAGAAAGAGGTAAATCGTCGAATACGAAGACGAAAGTCTTCAATTAGTGTGTGTTACCAGTGATGATATACGGCTCGAAAACGTGGCCTTGGAATATAGGGCACAGCGTGCTATGGAGAGGGATAAGCTTGGTGTTTCTTTACGAGATCTAATCAGAAATGAGGAGTTCCGTAAACTAAGGTCGCTGACATAGCCCGACGGATTAGCAAGCTGAAGTGGCAATGGGCAGGGCGCATAGTACGCAGAATTGACGGTCCATAGACCAGTAAAATTAATGTTTGAAAGGGAGTTGAGATGTCATTCTTTGTTGACCAAGTACCTATGGCAAATGCTAAAATTGATTTAGAACAAGTTAAATTAACCATAAATAGTAAAGATATTAAAATATTTGCAGTGGAACAAAAAGTGATGGTTAGAGACATGAGAGAAAATCATTGGTCTTTGCCAATCATGTACTTTGGGCTTTGTGGCAGGTTGTGGCGAGTTTAAACGCTTTGTTTAAAATCTCAATTAAAACTTTTATCTGATTCCGATATTACGATATTGGGTCGCTCAATATCGGAATTGAAATATCGGATCTCGCAGTCCGAGATTCCGATATTACGAGATTCCGAGATTCCGATATTCATGCCCTAACCTACATGTGTGATTTGATAAGCCTTGTAATACGACCGCCTATTAACCGTCAATTATTAAACATTAGAGACGTAGACAGAACGTAATTCTACACGTTGCTTTAACAGGGATATTGGTTACGTGCAAATAAAGGCATTTGCATATGGTTCGTTCGTTCGTTCGTTTCAGTCAAATGACGTCCACTGCTGGACAAAGGCCTCCCCCAAGTTTTTCCACAACGAACGGCCCTGCACTGCCCGCATCCAGGCTCCTCCTGCGACCTTTACCAGATCGTCGATCCACCTAGTAGGAGGCCTGCCCACGCTACGTCTTCCAGCCCGTGGTTGCCACTTGAGAACTTTTCTGCCCCAACGGCCATCGTCTCTACGAGCTATGTGCTGCACACTGCCACTTGATTTTAGCAATACTGCGAGCTATGTCGGTCACTTTGGTTCTCCTGCGGTGCATTTGCATATGGTGTCTTCCTAGAATCCGGGCTGTGCATTTGCCAGGAATTTCGCAAAATGTTTTGTGTGTGACGATGTAATGGTAGATTTTTTCCAAATAATACCAGTCATCGTTGGTCGATACTATGAAAGCACGCTGAAAAGCACAGTAAACACTCGTAGTCTTATAATCATGATGTCTTTGAGATATAAATCATCATCAAACTTCACTGCAAAAGAAATGTTCACGCTCTCTCAATTAAAGTCTGAGAACATATTCTAAAATACAATTTCGATAGACCGGTCTCAGTCTATCTCCTTCTTATAGTTTCAATAGACTGGTCTCTCATCACTTCTTTCACTTCAGTCTTTCTTCTGTGGAAAATAGTCCAGTCAATGAATGCCTTAACGACGGTGTAGAGAGAAATCCGTGGAACACAATTTCTGACCTCGGGACTTTATTTAGCCTAGTTAGGTGGTGAACATAGCAAAAGTCCCCGCCCTTAGCCCTTGAGCCGGCGGGGAGAGGGGGTTTAAAGGTACCACTTTTCGGTTTTTCGCTTAATCCTCGGAAACTATGCGTCCTAGTGACATAAATAAATAAATAAATAAATAAATAAAGTTTTTGCGGCATCTGCTCTAGAAGGTCTGTAAAATTGGAAATTTTATTTTTGTCTTACATGTTCCCATCAGGAGAAAATCGACTAAATCAACATTGAGCAAACACTATAGACATACGGGAGCATGTTAAGCGTAGTTCCATGGAGGGGACTGCACCGTACGTATATTTAGACGAACCAATTAGAGCCACTTTTGACTCCTCATCATTCAAAAACTATTTAAATTTGTCTTTCTGGGATGCAGTGACTGGTCTATATTCTATTTCCTTGCTCGATGGCACAAAATGGTGTTGAAATGACGCTATTTGACCGCAATGATCAGAATTAACAAAATTTATTATTGATTTCTCTAGCACTAAGCAGTTACAGAATATATTGTCTAAGCAAGTAGCTGATGTTGGAGTCACCCTAGTTGGTTCAGAGAAAAGATTTAACAAGTTAAAAGATTTGAATAAATTTAAAAACCGTATTGAAAGAGAGGAATCTTCTATTATATTGATATTAAAGTCTCCACATACAACTACTTTCTTTGAACTATTACACACTCTTCTAAGTACCTCTTCCATTGTGGTTTCAAATAATTCATAGTTACTAGATGGGGGTCTATATACACATACAATAACATAGTCGTCCAGTTCTGCACATGACAGCTCAATAGTTCGCTCAACAGTGAGAGATACAATATCTTTACGCTCTTTACATTTTAATTTATCATTGATTAATATTAGTGACCCTCCACGAATTTTATAGTAGTCATGTCACTAGGACGCATAGTTTCCGAGGATTAAGCGAAAAACCGAAAAGTGGCACCTTTAAACCCCCCTCTCCCCGCCGGCTCAAGGGCTAAGGGCGGGGACTTTTGCTATGTTCACCTCCTAACTAGTCTAAATAAAGTCCTGAAGTCAGAAATTGTGTTCTACAGTTTTCCATCTATAATGCTTTATTGACTGGACTAAAAGTTAACTGAGAAAAAAGGTTACAGCCAATTCTTCAACATTTCTTTCAGGCCCTTTTTCCCTGTATCTGTATATTCCAGTGTGTATACCCCTCAAGCGTGGTCACGACACTAATTGCGCAGGGTCCCGCGGGAAGCCGCAATTGCTTTGGCCTTGCCACTCCCGCGCACGTAAGATGTAACTATAGTAGGTATACTGGCATTGAAGTGCTGGAATGCTTCCTCTTGCTACTGCGCAGTACTGAGGTTCTGTTGCCAAGTGGGAACTTGAAGGTCTTTATAGTATAATTTCTCTTATTGTACCCTTAGTAAGCTACGGGCTTTGCCAATTTGGGAATAAAGGGCGTGTGATAAAATGTACAAGGTATTTTAGTTAATTATTACTTGTATTACTGCTACTGATAATCAAAGGAAAAAGAGTCTTTTAAAGAAGATGCAGATCATGAGAAGGTACATGGTAGCAATCCCGTCAGTAATAATAATTATGATAGTGACCATCAAAGCTTAAAACAATAAGATGCAGATCCAACAAGAAAAGTTCTCTTCGAGATAGGTAGGTATGTGTTGAGATTTATTTTATTTTATTTTATTTTATTTTATTTTATTTTATTTTATTTTATTTTATTTTATTTTATTTTATTTTATTTTATTTTATTTGTTTAACAATGTTTCAACAGCATTAAATTGTACATAAATGACGTGTTGACCTAACCAATTAATCTCTCCTTGTAGGTCCTTTTAAAATGACACAGCTACATTATTATTTTAACAGGCCCATAGTTGTTATTCATAACTTAAAAACAACATCAATACTATTGTCATTTTTACATGTTTCAGATAAAACTTAAGACAAGCTGAAGACTGACAGACAGACACTTTCTAATAGATAAGATTAGCGAAATCATTGACAGAATCTCAAGAAAATATGCTGTTTTGATTGAAATTTTAGGCATTCATGACCCAATTTAGTAAAAGGTTATAGATATTTTGGAATAAATGTTGGTAGGAATACATTAAAAATGCGCGTTACGCAGAGCTAATAAATTGTCTCTAGCCGCAGGTGACTCGCTTGTTCCAAGGCAATATTTTCTACTAATGTCTGCTTGAAAAAAGTTGTAGCATATTCACATTTTAGTTGTGAAATATCCGTGTCTTTAGTGATTGGGTTTACAATATCTGAAAGGTCAGAGGAGACTCGTTTCAAGTTTCCAATGCATATCTTAGAGCCAAGGTTAGTGAATAATTATGAAAATCCTACTAATACTATAAATGCGAAAGTTTGTGTGGATGTCTGGATGTTTGTTACTCATTCACGCAAAAACTACTGAACGGATTTTAATGAAACTTTACAGTATTATTGTTTATAACCCAGAATAACCTATATGCTATAATTTATGACGATCTGTGACAAACTAAATTTCACGCGGGTGAAGCTGCGGGCAAAAGCTGGTGTAAAATATGTATTGGTAAATTTTAAAGATAACAACAATACTGCTTTATAACTTGGAAAGCTATGACCTGTGTCTCTACATCTATAAGTATGTTTTTGCAGGGAATTTACGTACGGGATCAAAACCAAATTAATGACATATTGGAGATACCAAATATATAAGTACAAAGTAACTTATATTGTTACATCATAAGCAAAAACATGTAAATGGTGTATAGTTTCTTAATTAAGCAGTGATTATTAGTCTGTTATTGTTTCACGTATGTTTTCCGAACAAAATAAAATAAAATAAGTATGAGAAGCTAGAATCAAAATCGATTGTAATCGTTATACTTATTATCAACAGGTATCATGTAAGAGTAGATTTTTTCTGAGTACATAATTAATTAATAAGGAGAACTCTCCTTAGTACATTTCTATAGGCTAATATCGTGTTTTTTTTTTATAATTTATCTTATGTAGTTTAAAGTTGCGCTACAAAGTTACCTCTAAGTCAGTGTTTTTCAACCTTTTTCATGACACGACCCCCCTAGCATGAAAAAATATTTAGCTCCCCCGACCGTTCGCTTTTTTTCATGCATTTTATAATGTTACAAAGATGTTTGTAGGGACCGAATACTTTAATCCATACAACATTTTAATGCATTTGCATAATTGGATTTCGGATAAATCTGTCTTTATAACTAATGTTTTTTCCTGAGATAGTTTTTACCCACAGCTTGAAAAACACTGCTCTAAGTAGTCAGTTTATTGAACTTTTACCCACATTATTGAATGTAACTTCTCAGAGAAGTGTTTTAATTAAATACGTACTCAACACAAACCAAATGATCTGTCAAAAGTCGATTACGTCAAAACTCCCGTTGTAACTACCGGATTCGGACTCCAATTCACGTTCCCAATGAGTCGGAATGCGCTTGCGCAAGTCAACGGGCCTTTAGCAAGTCAAATTGGACAATATCGAGTTTATAGATGTTACGACCGAAGCTGTAAACCGATCTCGTAGTTTAGAGGCGAAGTAAACCACCAACTATAGTGGAATTTGAATTAAAAACGCATTATTATTAATATATTAATATTCTCAAAATTAAGGTAGATACATACATAGCAGCAATGCCGTCAGTAATAAAAAAATGTTAAAGTATCGTTTACATGGTATGTACCAAAAACTCCGGTTATCGTTAAAGTTACGGTCAAAGTTAGGTGAATGCTACTCAGCCTAAGTCATCAACATGATTCTTTTGAAGCCACCGACACCAGGTCGGCGGACTTTGTGTGTAGAGTCCTTTAATAGACGCTTTTTCGCAAAAAAAAATTATAGTCTGACTGATGCAACGGTATAAAAAGACTAGAAAGACAGGGTCCATAATTGTATCTTACCTTACCAATAACACCTTTTGTAAACATTATGGAAGCAATAAACTATTGAGTATTGAGAAAAGTGACCTCTACTTTAACATCTTGAAAATAAATTACTAGTAACCCTCTGACCTGAAACTTATTTTATATTTAGTTATATACCATTGTCTTGTGGCAATAATATTTTGTTCATGATAATTAAATTATTATGAAAATAACGAGGAGAATAATCTCAAAGGACAATATTTTACATGTAAATAATATTAGAATAATGACGCTAAGTATTTAGGTTGTTTGAAAATAAAAACAGGATTGATTTATTGATGCAAGTCCTAAAAAATAAACGCTATTCTAAGCGCATCATACCCGAACACTGTGACCGATCATTTAGTAGCTCTATACCATGTGTTATTATGTGTAAATTATACAAGTAACCTGTACGTTTGATCGATATCTATGCTAATATTATAACTGCGAAAACAACTCTACAACTTTGTTTGTGCAAACAAGTCAATTTGATAATTTGACTTCAAGTAGGTACCTGGTACAGTATACTAATTCTATACCTTTGGAAAAGGATATAAACGGCTACATAAACTTAAAAAAGGGTGAAATAAGAATGAAAATTATGATTGGAAGGTTAATTAGCAAAATCTAGTTGTTACATTTTCGGTTAGTAATTTGACTGTGGTTGACGTTAACATTATGTAGAGCTTGGAGTTATTGAGAGAATACAATCACGATCAAAATATTCTCCAAAAGATTGGGTTAAACTGGTGTAAGAACTGCATTGACAAAAAATGTGTTCAAAGACGTTAAAATTGCGCCATCATGACTCAACTATTCCAATTCTAATTACTGAATTAGACGTAATCTATTTAAATTAATACTGTTGTAAATTGTTTGTTTGGGTAATTACAGATAATGCTATCAGTAGAACCAATTAGAGGACAAACGAGCATACAATGGTGATAAATGAAGAATTGCTTGTTTTAAGAGTTTCATCTATCATGAGGGATCTCTATCTATGGCATGGACTCTATGAAACTTGAGCACAAAATCATTGTAGTTACCTAATTCAATAAATTAAACTAATTTGCGTATGAATTTATACTATGTGTACAGTAACTCTACATAAAACCAGTCCTGCATACCTAATAGGTATATGTACATATTTTGTGGATAACCGCGATCATTAAAACCGCAAGTGCTCGAGACTAAATGGAAATATTCTAGGAAACCTTGATATTTATAGATGATCTTTTAGATGACAGGTATGTACTATGTTTGCAGTGTTGATGTACTAATAAATAATAAGTTTAACACCTATTTTTTTTGTAAAATCTCTACCAAACAGATGTGAACTTGCATCTTGTTTTTGCTCACTATTTGACTGAAGACTTAACTGATGGAAAACGCTGCACAAGAAATGCACGTCGTGTTAATATCACGTGTTCTTTGTGTGTTAATTAATATCACAATGTATCAGAGATGCCACACAGATGTCGTGGAATGTGTGTGACATCTTAAGGAGACTTATTGAGCCCATTACTGTAATAAGTAACTCAAATCCAATCATTACTGTCTTGAAAAAACACATCCTAGATTATTCCTCTATTTATCCACTGCAGGTGTACGACCCTCTCTAATTTACCTCTTATATTAAAATGTAAAAATCTAAATAATCACAGGATTTGTGGGTCTCGGACTCCGCCCCGTAAGTTTCGTCCCTCATGCCTTAGAACATTTTCGCCATATTTTTAAGCAAAAGGGCGAACGGGTTTATACGCGTTCTTACGACTAGTTACACCGAGGGATTCCTTATCATTCCAGCCCTGACACTTGATTAACACTAGCATATTCGTGCGACCCATATATCATTTTTCGTCGCAGGCGCAGGTCAAAAGGGGTCAATGAGATATCACGTGCTCTGCGCTTGCTGTATCGACACGACATCTTATCTTGGAGTACACAGCTGGTTCGCAAATACTTGACTGACTGACCGACCAAGAATTTCACTACGAAAATAACAAAATAGGAAATCTTATTCATACAAGTTAAAGTATTGGGCCATGTTAAACGCAGAAATTACAACCGATTTTAGAAAGAAGGTCTCGAGCCTTCGGTAATGGATCTTTCTTTTCAACACCAGCCTGTCCTGATGTGACGGTACTTGACGGTAGGGCAAGCTACATTTGGGAAGTGCATAAATGCCCTGCATATTAATTGAATTTGACAAAATAGATACCAGCTCAAGAAGCCGACAAATAAATAATAAAATACATACAGCAAATGACAATTAACTACATAATCGTAATTTTCTTTTTCATTTTTCATTTCTATCGCTTAAATTCCAAAGATTTTTTCTTTAAGATTTAGCCCAAAGGTTAACTGGCTAAGAGAATGTCCAATGGCATTAAGTTTGCCCTATATACCAATGTTATATTCATAGTCATAGATAATTTTCTCAGCCTATTGCCATGTAAAAGGAAGTCCGTACAGTCTCGTTCCCAAGCATTCCAATAGAATCGATTTCCCTTAACAAAGCTATGCGTGTATCAATTATGATAAAGACAGGCATCGAACCTAGCAACTTGCGCATGGCAACTGCAGCTTAGTGCTTATTTCTGCCGATTCAGTGTTGCGATGCAAGATAACCTCCCATGTTGATATTCTCTTTAGGGCTGCAAAGCAACCAAAAACTTATTAATAGCTTTTTATTTTTTTTATTCAGAGCAAGCCAGGTCATCATCTCAGCCATAGGACGTCCACTGCTGAAAATAGGCCTCCCCCAATGCTTTTCATGTTACCCGGTTGGTAGCGGCCTGTGTCCAGCGCCTTCCTGCTACTTTTATGATGTCGTCGGTCCACCTTGTGGGTGGACATCCCACGCTGCGTTCTCCGGTACGCGGCCTCCACTCCAGAACCTTGCTGCCCCATCGGCCTTTAGTCTTGCGTACTATGTGCCCTGCCCATTGCCACTTAAGCTTGCTAATCTGAAGACAGCGAATTCCGGTCCCAAGGTGCACTTTATTTCAATTTATTTTATATAAATATAATGTTATTAACAGTAAGATATACCTACCACCTTTGCATGATAATGTCATGACATCATATAATTTGATAAGAATCCAATAACTGACATTAACATGACTACAGACACATTTACAGAAATTATCTTCAAGTTTTAGGTATTTACAGCTGATTTACATCCTTAGTTATAGTTTCTTAAGTATTTTATATTATACGCACTATTAAGTATGTATTTATCTATTAATTAATAATAGTTTCACTTTACTAATTACCCGACTGCACCAGAAGGAGGGTTATGTTTTGTTGCTATTTACCTCCTACAATCCTACTGTGGTAGTAAATCATGGCTGCGGTTTATACATAATAACATTTACACAAAAATATATTTATAATAATAAGTATTCTCAATAAAACAATTACGAGCAAATTATTAATAAATTACTAGTAAATTATTTCAATGGAATAGTTATGTCAGCGTGTAATAGTTAATGTTCTATTAATTGGTGTCATTATTATTTGCAGAAATTGTATACACAATTGTTTATGCATGACAAAAGGCAGGTATTTGACCGCAATCGCACCTGATGTTAAGTGAGATGCAGTCTAAGTTGGTACATAATATCTTCAAACATGTTGAAAAATAAATATGTAAAAAAATGAAACAGAGATGATTTCATAGTTACCATTGCAGTAGAGCTTTTGTACATATTTATTAAATCAATTTGAATGTTTAAATAAAAATAATTTATGAGATGAAAATAAGATGATTAAAATAATCTAAGACCTTGTAAAGTCCAAAAATATCAACAATACACTTGCGGACCTTGAGGGGACTTTTTAGACCAATGAACGCCTCGCCATGATTTGTAAATCTAAACAAAAAAAACTCTATTCAGTCGGTATCCACGGTATCGTAGTTTGTCAATATTTTGTAAGTTCCCAATACATTCTATAATTTTAATATTGAATAACTATAAAATAACGTCATTTCCTAATAATAAACGTAATGCACTAGTTGTCAGCCCTGGAACTCCCCGGTGGTCTGTGGATTTGCCGGTATGACCACGATCGCAAGTTTGAAGACTTGTGAGGCGTGAGGTGGCCCATGACTTACTTTTTAGTCAAAGAAAGCAATAAAACTTTATGCATTGGCCTAGAGACAGGTTGGTCTAAGCTTTCAAAGATGATCCGATTTCAAAATCATTTGTAGTAATTTTTCCCGGAAATGCAACAATAGAGACTGAATTACAAAGTAGTAGAAAGATCTTAATTATCCTTGCAATAAGGAAATATGGATAAAGACATAATAGGTACGTACTACTCGTATTTATTACCTATTACCTACTACCTAACCTACATAATCTAGGATTAAGTAGTCCACTTAATAAATCTCTTATGCCCGTTTTCACCATCAATCCCTAATTTTTAAGTGACCCCTATGGTAACACTTAACAGGAATTTTGTTTTCATGGAGGTCACTTAAAAATTAAGGATTGATGGTGAAAATTATGCTGAAACTTTAAATCTTCCGCTTATCGTGCACAATTGAAAAATGGATTTCTGTTGGAACCTTTAAACTGAGTAATTACCTAACTAATTAATTAATTACAAATCAGAATTACTTAAACAGGAAAAAACTTTTCTTAAGCCTAGACTACAATGATACAACCAGACATTACTCACTAACCAAGGTAAGGTATTCAGTGATTGTGCGTAATAATTTCAAGAATTGCATTTCCTTTAGTATCCTTAATTCAAGCAGTTTAGCTGACTCAATTAGCAGGTAATTTTACTGGAAAGTACGTTGTTGTTAACAAATTATAAGTACTTTTGGTAATTAATGTACTGATTCACGTGTCTTTAGAAAATAAACTCTAATCAAAGGTTGGTTGGGTTTTTTATGGCGGTCAAACTGTAGATTCTGGCTACACAGGAGTTGCAGTGGTGGGAACGAGAGGTGGGAATAGTCCCGTATCTTTCTATTGGTACCGATCTAGACACAGCGATTTGGCATTTAAATGCCAGGCCATTCGATTCCTAGGTTAGAAACCTTAAAAGGATAACAAAAGTTAGAAAATTATGTGGACTGGTGACTCTACACAGCAGATTTTCTCAATTTGGCTGAGTTTCCTACTTGTATGACGATCTGACAGACTCTCCAATAAATATGATTCTAATCGAGCCATGCCATACGCCCATGGTGGAATATGAAGGCCAATTTATTCTAATTAACTAATATTTATAGACAAGTAGCTGCTGCCCGCGGCGTCATGGCCCGATTAGAAATCAATCTGTCAAAATATGTGACAACTTTTGTTACTGCGCTATTAAAAACACGATGTTGAACTGAAACATTTTAAAAACATAAATACGAATTCCATCCTGAAATCATCCCCTTTAATGTTTTTTCTACAAAAACAACGTACATAAAATATTATTGCTATCAAAGAATGTCCAAATAACTAGCACCAAAGACGTTTTCAGTGAGCTAGTTTAGCTCTTTTGACGATTGCTAAAATGTAAGGAATACTCGTATACCTACAAAGTACTTCATGGTACTAATATATCTCTAAGTATACCAAAATTTTAAAATTAGTTCAGCTGCGAAGACATAAGAATTTTAATATTAGTGTAGATACCTGAAAAACTAATTGTTCTTAAATGACCATACCTCCGTGTTTCGTCGGAGTTCTTTCTTCGCCTAAAAGCTTTTTCGAATGCCTTTGTCTAAATAATTAAGAATCCTAGAAAAAAAATGGCGAGGTGTCAAAAAGGTTGGTCAAACAAATAACTCGTACAGAATAAGGTAAACAGCCCAATAATAGTCCGTGAGTTACTAAACCGACGTGGATCGATTGCCAGGCTGGTTTTTTGTCTGCCCGTTTTTTGTGGTAATTTTTAAAACGGGTCGTGGGACCGGGCTGGGCATAAAAATGCAATGCTTGTAGCGCAGTAGGCGGCGGTGCGGTAGGCGCGTAATATCCTGACATTAGAGTATGAACTACGGTAGCTCTGACATAAAGACCGGACCACGCCTTAACTATTAGACAAGAGGATTCATCAAAATATAAATAAATTGGTCCAAGTCCAACTATGTGACCCATTGCAGCCTCTATGTAGTGATTATTTATTTGTCGGTTACGTGGTTCTTTTCAGGTGTAATTTCATTGAACCGTGCATTGCCCTCATGACATGAAACCCCATTTAGCGGCATCGCAAAAAGGTGATAATTCGGTAACGGACCAATATATTTATGAATGAATGATTACCTAATAGGTACATTTACGACTATGATGATTCTACATTTACGGTGGTACTACAGTTGGTGTATTTTAACAGTATGCGAACCACTAATATAAATTAATCTTGTACCCATGTCTGTATACATATTAGTCTTGTATATCTAACGCAGGAGCAAAGTCTAGAGTCCATCTTCCACCTAACTACTTTAAAAATAGCAGGCCTTGTACACCTTCCTCTATTATGTTCGTACGGTCAACTTCACTCGTCGATACCTGACATAAAGCTCACTCAATTCTGAACTCAAATCCTTTAAAAATAAAGGCTTTCTCACACACACCTTTGTTGTAGTAGTTGTGAAGAGACCGAGTTAAATGAATATGATTAAGTCTTCGAAGGCTACGTGCCTAGAAGTTTTTTATGGCGTATACGACAGTCTTGGCGGTGAATTGGTTCACTCACCTCTTTTTTTAATCACACGCGTTTGGTTGTGTCATCTTATTCCCAGGTTAATAGTCTTTGCAATTAAATATAGACAGAGTTAAGTAGGATAATCTATGAAGAATATTAAATATCTGTAGGTACCAAACCAAGTGATTCAACCGAAGTCTATAGGCTTTATAGGGAGGTGAGTTATTTTTTTTGAAGAACGTTGTCCAACTATATCCTCTTATATAGCTTTTAAAGTGGCAAAGAGAGCTGCATATTTTAAAGTCCGTTTTCCGGAGCTTACGTAGCTGACCGCAAGTTACAGACGACGGCACTTCAAGTTACTGGGGCCTTATTCAAATGTAATAAAAGCAACTTTTCAACAAAAATGTAGTCTCATGTGCTGTCTGTACAATCGTCCTTGAAAACCCCAATTTATACAACCTTTTTAATCGTGGGAGCAAAAGACATCAACGATTGTAAAGCCTTAAATTATGAATATAAAGAATTTGTTCTTTTATTTTACCGCAAACTGTAAAAAGTACATAATAACATCGTGCATTCTTGGCCAGTCAATAAAAAAGCAATAAAATGTAACTCGAAATTGCCATGGTTTGTTTTTTGAATACTAAATATTATTATTGCCTTATCTGTCCTCGCGTGCCAAATATAGGAATATCTGTTGCTAAGTGCTCATTAGTTTGTAAACAACATAAATAGACGTAGTGATGTCTAAAGTTCATAAACACATTAGGGCGGTCGTCTATCAAGGCCGGAAACGCTCGGCCCGTCGGAATCACCACTGACTCAACGGGTAAGGCTTATACTTGTGGTTTCAGATGTAACGATAAGTAAACTTGTTCGAAAAACTGAATTTTTGCATGTCATGTCATCTGAATAATAATTTACCTTATGACTGTTCTGAAACTGTATTAAAATGTGCTTATTGGCACGTATTACTATTACACATCGGTCGCATCGTGTGACTGCAACTGCAATAGGTACTTTACGAATAAACTAGAGTTTAGAACATTAACCCTTTAACAAGGATAACCATTTCTGCTATTTCATTATTTATAAATAAGCTCTGAAGCTCGCTTCCACCTTCGGCCTGATCGTCACTTACCATCAGGTGAGATACATACAGGTCAAGAGCTTCCTCGTTGTGGATAAAAAAAAATTATTAATTTATTTAACTATTTTCCCTTCCACTCCCTTACTAGGGGTTATTAAAAATGCCGACATTAACCTGACTCCCATTAAAGTCAGAGGATGTCGAGGAAATATGGTATCTGTTAAGACCATACTTCAGAAGTATGTAAAACCAATCCAATTTCTTCTCAGGGAAAAATAATTTTCATTCCAAATAATTCTGCTCGCAAACAAAACATCTAGCGCTCAATGTTTGACAGTTGATTTCAACCTGTAGCCGATCATTAACAAATCAATCCCTAATAAACGCCAACTAGTTTTTATGGCTTTCGAATCACGACAACTTAATTTTCAAAAAAACTTGGTCTAACGACAACGTTTTCAATTCTGAGAACTTTGGAACATGTCTTGTGCATTACTTGTAGAACCACAAAAATTGTATTCGAACAAATGTACCAGTCGAAAATACACTTTGTTATGATTTTTTAAAGGTGCAATTTGGAGTGGTGATTGATGAGAATAAAATTCAAACCAATAGAGTCTTTATGTCGAGGCCTCTGCAGCGAGGTTCCAATATTGAATGCGTCATTTAAGGCTTTTTAGTTGGAAAGCGGTTATAAAAGGAATAGAAAGGTAACCTCAAACACGGCTGAAACTGTCAGAGGATAAGGAGCTTTTGTGGGTTGTGTTAGAGGTGAGAATTGTTTGTGGGTGGTGTGGAAAAGGCATTTCGCGAGAGGAGGGGGTCGCGAGCGCAGGTCCGACGGGTTCCGTGTTACCCGCGGCCCCTCGGCCCCCGACCCCCGGCCCCCTCGGCTCGTCTGCGCCGGTGCAGGCTACCCGTCTCGTCTTAAAGCAATTATGTGGATTAAAAGAGCGTGCATCAATTTAGCTTGGACCTCTTATTCTTTATTGGACAGGAATTCATCAATGCGTTTTTGCATAGGCCAATGTTGGCCGTTATTATGGTCGTGGCGTTGGAATGTTAAGCGGTTTGATCTTCGTTTGTTATGTAATGCCGGTATAATGTTATATCACACATTACCACACCATTTTATAGAGTGGCGATTGATTAATTCAACATATTTCCATGTTTCGAGCTTTTAAAACCTCTTATTGGTTTTATTACTAAATACGGTAATGTTTTCCCACTTTTCATCAGTGAAAAGCTCAACTTATCTCATTAAATAAAGTTTACATCCAAAAGTGGACTGCTATATGCTGAAATGATGATGACAATTAAGGGTTAAATATTTCGTTACTCAATGAGGTGGTAGGTAGATTTTCAACAATCAGTGAAAAACTCTACTTTTCTTCTTTCTTTCAATTCTATAGATCCGGGGATCCCCCCACTGAGTGCGTCCACGTTCGCGATCCCTGGACCCTGACCTGACCCCGGTAACGCAGGTGGCAGGCAGGTGACTGAAGCTCAGTGCGAGCATTGCGACTCACTTAAATTTAATCATATCATTTACCACACAAACATGTCCTCAGACGACGAGTTTGGCTTTGGTTCGCCGATTTCTGGCTCTCCCTCACCGACACCGTCCAAGGCAAAAGCCGCCCCACCAAAATCTACGAAGAAAACTTCTGGCAAGCCGGTTATTCTTCCACCTTCCAAGGCAACAAATAGCTTGGAACGTNATTCTTTCTTAGTAAAATTGTGTAACCTTTTTTGACATATCCAAGACCTGACCATATTATATAAAAATAAGAAGAAGACTTTGACATTATAGTGTCACTCTCGACAATGCGTTAGAGGTGGTAAGCATGGTGATTGAAACTTGAACAGGTAGCCTGACGTTACGGCACCGCCTATGTTTAATTCCACGCAAAAATATGGAGGTAATTTAAATATGTAATTAATTTCTCAGCCATTTCTTGATGGATTTCAAAAATAACTTCAACGGCTTTTTTATTTGGTCTATATTTTAATTCTATTCAGTTAAATCGAATGTTTTCAACATCACGAAACTACTCCATTGTATAATAATCATATTGTAGGGTAATTGCGCCGGTTTTCCGTCCAGCTCCTGTTTTCGTCCATTTGACCGACTTGCCACAAACAAATACGGAAAATTAGAATACAAACCTAACTTTCCGTGCAAGTTTGGACTTGTTACAATCTATAATATCTAAGTAACAGTTCTGCCTGCATGAAATAGTAATTTGATAAGTAATAACTCCAAAAAAAATCTATGGAACTTGCTGCTGCACACAGGTGAATGGAAAACGTCGTCAAGTTAGAAAAAAAAACGTGCTGGTAGGGAACTTGCATGGTATGTTTAATTACTGTTTTAGCTACTTTATGTAAATGTTTTTGGCACGTATGTCTAATTATTAGCATAATAAACACTATTTTAAGGGTTTATTAAAGCTTTTGTATAGAAATCTTAGATAATTAAGTGGACTAATACCAGAATAACAATTTTGCAAGATTTTGGTTTTCGTCCACGTGGACGGAAACCCTGACACCTAGTTAATATTTTTAATAATCATTTTACTTCAATGGACCTACAAAATACAATGTTTTTTCTTCCAATATGATCTTTATTGCTATTACATTAAACATTTTAGTTTACGTCCACTTTTTAACAGTGATAAACCCATAAAAACCGTTAAAAAGATGTGGACGAAAACAAAAAACAGCTTTAAACGTTGTTGTGTTTTCGTCCATGACGTCATGAGCAAGCACTGGGGTGGACGAAAACCAAAATTAGCTATTCCTGTAGATTAGTTTTCGTCCATTTGTCCTTCGACCTATTGAAATATTTTCCTGAATTTAGGTAAGAAACTTATTTAAATCTTTTTGATATCATTTGAAAGCTAACAAAATTACCTTTCAAATGATATACCATAATCCATAGTTACTGTATTGTAGAGTTGGTTTTAAGTTAATAATTCAACTGCACCCTTTTTTCTACACAGTGGTCGAAAACTAGCGTACACTAGGACGAAAACTGATTTTTTTGGACGAAAACTAGTGAAATCGCCTCTTTTGCATAAAATATTTTTTATAAAAAAACCCGTGGTATTTACTTATTGTCATATAATATTAACGTAAAGTAGACTATGTAAGGACTAAAACGACATATGATACATATGAGTAAGGGTATTTTAAAATATTTATTTCGCATCACAAAGTTGGCAACTCCGATAATTGGACGAAAACTAACGCACTTACCCTACCCAACTTTACCATACAATTTTGAAAATATTTTAGTCAATCATATTTGGAGTTTACTTATAATAGCATAATTTACTTATAAAGATTAATACAATAAGGTGCGCACGCCACGGGCGTGCATTACTTTGAATTAATAGGCGTGATCCTGTTTTATCGAAATCGTCCCGTTAAGTGTATTTTTTCTCAAAATGTATTAATTCTAGTAAAAAAGTAATTAACTTAATCTTCAGAAAACTATTTCAAGGACAGTGGTTTTTAAAGAGTCCTAAGTAAATCTACGAATACTTTATTTACTTGCATCACTTAAATAATACTTCATCTATACTATTTAGTATTAAGTAAGCATACAAAAAATCATAATTTAGTAATAGAAGATTTTTTTTAACTTAAGCTAAGAATAACTTAAGACCCAATTATCTCAAGAATACTTAACTTGGTTTTGGATATTCTTAATTTGCTTAAGTAGTGCTCGATAAAGAATATAAACTCTTAAAGAGAGAAATCTCTATCCTAAGTTTATTTGGTTTTAGCTTAAGTGTAAATTTAGATAGAGTTAAGACAAGTAAGATTTTACCATTAATACCAATTGCTACTTGGGGGTGTTCCAATGATATAAGCCCACAAAAAATTCAATAGCCATTCCAAAAAACAAGGCAACAGAAAATACGTAAGGTTTCAAGCTTGGAATAGAGACGGTAACTAACTTTGAGCGTAGCCTTATAAGCAAACTTGAGTCCTTCAAAGTCCTGCTGGAAGAAGTTTCTGGACGGAGTGAGCGGGTCGTCAGCTGGCGGCGCTTGCGGCGGCGTCGGCGTCAGCACCAGGGTCACGGTCGGGAATATGCCGTCCTGCTGCAGGCAGCGCGCTTCGCGGACTGTGCACGGGTGATCTAGGCCAGGAGAGATGGTGCCACTATTATATGTTTACAGTCTCAATTTAATTTAATGGTTGTCAGTGTTCCAAGGTACTTTTAGTCCACATTTATTATCTAAACGGTATTTTAGATAATAAATGTGGACTAAGCTTACAGAAATATTGTTAGAAAATGAAAAAAACAAACCGAACATAAGCCAGCCAGCTTGAGCGACGGGCTCCTTGCAAGCAAGCTGTTTCGTGACCTCTGACATCAGCACCGGCGAGATACAGCCTGGGATGTAGTCATCATGCTGCGCGTGACATCATCAAAGCATTACAATTACTTACTTAATTTGATGACAAAGATAGAAGGTCTAAACCTTTGGTAAGAAGATAATTAAGGAAAGATATCAATTTAAAAAATAATACTGAAACTAGTGCCAATAAATATAGTTTCCAAGCAAAACCTCGGACGGACAGACATGATGAAACTATAAGGGTTCCTTGTCAGGAATACGGAACTCTAAAAAGTATCTATTATCTATTTTACCCTTTCGTAACGGTCCATCACACATCGGCGAGTTATTACTATGAATCCCATATCTCTTATCAGCTCTTTCGTCAAACTTTTGATATCTAAAAAAAAGACATGAAGGTGCTTAAGAACGTATTACTTAGTAAGCTACAGAAGCTAGTCAGAATGTGTATTAGGTAATGCTTACAGTAATGCTTGCAGGGCCAGGGTATGGTTTATAGAGTGTTATCGTCACCCTAAACAAATCTACATTATATCTACGGAAAAGTAAGGTGGTCGTCTAACATATTATAATTTTGGGTTATTCTATAGCTATAAAACATTAACTTTAGAAATAATAAACATTATAATATCGCACCTATTTTTAGATTGGGAGAAACGAGCATCATGATACGCTCTATGTCCCCTGTACTATGTAAATGTCGTCCAAGGAATACCTTCATGTGTATAAGGTGGTCCTTCGGGAGATGGACAATTAAATCTTCGGTCATGTCCTAGAAAAGTATTTATCTATAAACTTTTATAGCGGTCAACATTTTACTAAAGTTTCGGAGGAAGAGAAGCTTGGAGGAGGATCAGGAGTTGTGAAAAAACCCTGAGGGAAGTAAAGATAAAACTTTACCTTGAAAACTTTATAAACTCTATACTTTTCAAGATACGGTATGAACTTTTCAGGCATTGTAAGCGGTCTTTTTGTGGCGTCAGTTTCCGTCATTTTTACAGTTTCTTTCTCGAGACTAGAGTACTTTTTCAAGTTTATCTCCGTTAAGAAAAATCGTGAAAAATGGTCCTATTTGACTTTGACCGTGTCATTTGAGGTGTCATTCATATCTTTCAGTTTCAGTTTTCATGCACAATTTTTTTTATGAATTGTTTTTTTTTATAAATGAAAATGTTCGTGTTTCAGAACGGAATGCTAAAATGTCAATATGTCACTGTCAAACTCATGCTTCCGTGTCCATCTGTCTCATCTGTGGTGTCCATCCAGCTGATATTCCGATAACCTCAAAAGTTTACAAAACATGGGCAATTGAGTTGTTTTGGTCTTAAATTTTAATAGTTAATTGTTCAGTTCATGATATGACGACATCCGATGCCGCGGGTTAAATGTCGCCGCGATCAATGATAAGTGGGGAAGACTCGTGGTTAGTTTGATCATTGATAGGTTGTGGAGCCGCGTCGAGGTCAAACTTTTCGTTTAATTGCATCGTTATTACGTTTCACGTTTTACTAGCCAGTCGCCGCATAGCAGGCTGATGTGTAGTGCTATCTTGCGTGGTGTAGTAGTGAGTAGAAGCTTAACTAGAATGTTTTCATCAAAACACTCCTATGAGGTAAGTGTTGTATGATTTCATCAATTTGTAACCATTTTATGCTTTGAAAATTGTTTCTTTAAGTATGTATTTGTTACATTTTAGGAGGCTGTACGTAAACTAAACTCTCTACAGTCGCTTAAAGCAAGAATTGAAGAGATTGTTAAAGAGATTAAAGCAGGAAAAGTAAGTATGATCTTATTAACACTTGAGGACTCGCGCCTTAATTTGTAACATTCATACTCGCTACCGGGTGCGCTGGACCCAGTATATAAAATCCTATGTATTTTTCAAAAACTCTTAATAAAAGTGAAAACTTCTTTATTAGAAGGATAATATGATATAAACAAAGACAAAATAATAAACCAAATAGTCATATTTATTGCCTTTTTCTAAAATAACAACTTATTTAAAAAAATTAAGGTTTTTTGGCAAAATGAAGGTAATTTTTGTAATTAATTATTTAAAAAAACACCTTGTTTATTTTCGTAAACTACTATAATTTGCCTACTTATACCAATTACCAATTAATGAAAAATTTGTATAGAACATTAAAAAATTCACTTTGTTTACCGGGTCCAGTGGACTCAAAAACACGTTTTTCGTCTGTAGCAATCACATGCAGTGGGCTATTTGACGATTATGACCGCTATTGGCTGTGCTACAATATCGTGAAAAGGTACTAAGAGTGACAACATCGCAAACGTCAAACTTTAAAAGTTATTACTAGTGACCGACCGAATATTCGTTTTCGTTTTCGTTTTCGGCCATTTTCGGCCAAAAAATGGACATTCGGCCATATTTTCGTTTTCGGCCAAAAACCAGCCGAAGCTTCGGCCAAACCGAATATCAGAAATACGTGAATAAGATGGTGACGTTTATCGTTCCGATATCTTCGGGAGTGAATCTGATGCACTCATGGTTCCAATCAGACTTGAACGGACGCGGTATTGTCACACTCTTTTGAAGTTTTGAAGTGAGGTTACATTGTAAAGGGTGTCCAGCGAAAATTTTCCAAGTTCAAAATTGAATACAAATAAAACCAAAGAGTTTTCATTAAGTTTAATTGTTTCAAAATAGAGTCTAATGCGGATTTGAAATACGCCATGAGTCACTGGTCGATGTGTCTTGCTTCACAGCAAGAAGGTGTCTCACCACACACGGAGAGTACCTCGATGGAGACACTGAGGACTATTTTTTCTAGCCGCCTCGGTCATCAGATCTCACACCATGCGACTTTTTCTTGTGGGGATATCTCAAGTCAAAAGTTTACAGCAAAACAATCCTTAAATAATTCAGGTTCTGTAAGAAAATATCCGCCGTGAAGTTGCAGGAAAATTATTAGCGCGATTTGCTCTCACATAGTTGCGAATGTAAGGCTGTGAGAGTGCCTATAGTAAAACGGGCATCATTTAAAAGATATTGCCCATAAAAAAATAAATCCGCATTGTTAAACTCCAGTTCGCATTAGTAATAAATAATAAAAAATCATTAATTTATTTGTATGAATCATTTTTGAAGTTGCAAAATTCCCACTGGACACCCTTTATTTCTTCTTCACTTCCCAATATTTCAATATACACCGGAAATAATATTCTACTTTTACCGGTTTTCTTTAATCAATCCTTATCAAAAACAACTGTCAAACATCATTATGTTTTTGGTCAAAACATTAACGGTTTTCAAAGTTTTTACATAATTTCAGATTGAAATTTGAGAGTTGAAGGTCATTTTCGTTTTCGTTTTCGTTTTCGGCCGAAAATGAGACTGCAGCCGAAGCTTCGTTTTCGTTTCCGTTTTCGGCTGAAAATCCATATTCGGTCGGACACTAGTTATTACACAAATATTGAAGAACTGGGTCCGTTAGACCCATTAGCGAGTCCTTAAGTGTTAAGTTAGATGTAAGTTAAAATCTTACTTTTGAGGTATTTGTATTCTATTGTGTGCGAGTATTTTAAATGAAAAGTATTTTAATCCACTTTTTGTTTATTTATTCAATTAAATTCATTCTTTTTAATTTTATTTGTACTTATGTAGTGTTGTAACTTTAAGATTATTGATTTTATTGTTGTTATTTCAGAGATGTACAAATATGGAAGATATGGAGAATTATTTACTAAGGACTGGAGTTACTCTGTCTGACTTAGACCAACTGTCTGTGATACATGTAGCAGGAACCAAAGGGAAGGTTTGTTCATTTTTTGTTTGTAATATTTACAATAGGTACCCCTAAACTTAGTTCTAGTAAAATGATTACAATACCTATGTGGTTCTAGTTAAACCAGACTTGGTTGGTGTAGTAGAATAGAAATGATATTTTGTCACACTTATACATGATTATAGCTTATGATTAGGTTTAGGCAGTTATCTTTTTCATAACAATAACATTATTCTTGTATTATATCTTCATCAACAAAACTTGATTTATTTGGTTTAAACTGGACATGTTATTAGTAGGTAATATGTTTTAGCTTTGTTATCACTATCAGCTTCCAGAATTACAAAGTCATGTTTCATTGCAACATCTAGTGATGCTATTTCTGTTTCTAAAAAGCTACATCTGCCTTACAGCATTGAAACAAAACAGTGAAACATGTAAAGGTACTGTTCTGAACCAGGCTACAGAAAGCAGTTGCAGTGGGTTTTGGAACGTATTTCGTTTCGTCGTCAGTCGTGCAATATGCTATAAGCAGCTGCTTTTTTCGCCCACTTAGAAATAGCACCACTGTGTTGGATTTTCAATAACATAGAGCAGTGTTTCTCACGTAGGGTTCAACGAGCGCGATGTGCGAATCAATACTACGGCGGCACGGGTTTCGCACGGGGTTCTACTCGTCGCCTCACCTTGTCGCCGTGCGTGAGCGCATTCGCCTCGGTGGCCGCGTGATGAGCGAGGAGAACTTCGCACGTCACTTCCACCGGGTGTACGACAAGCTGGAGGCCTCACAGGTCAGTACACATGATAGTCAACTCACAGGGAGCCGTATGTCTTATGTATAGGGTCGATATTGCGGGGGCCGCGTGATGAGTGAGGAGAACTTCGCGCGCCACTTCCACCGGGTGTACGACAAGCTGGAGGTCTCGCAGGTCAGTACACATGACAGTCTACTCATAGCGAGCCGTGTGTCTTACGTATAGGGTCCATATTACTGTGGCACGGACTCCGCACGGGCTTATATTACTCGTCACCGCACCTTGTGACCATACTAAGGCGCTGCCTGAATTTCCAATCGGTGTGATCCCATATCCACGAGATCGTATATTCAACTCCTCCATCAGTGAGCAAACTCATGCACGGCCGTATGCGGATGAGCTGAAATGACAGAGCTACAAAAGAAACTTGTTTGATCTCGCCATTTTTATTAGCCAATTTAGTAATTTGATGCCCCAGCGCGACGTTTTAGCGAGGATAATTTTTCTAACTGGGATCTCAATCAGCGAGTCTCTAC
The DNA here is from genome assembly GCF_004193835.3 of Ostrinia furnacalis. Lineage (NCBI taxonomy): Eukaryota > Metazoa > Arthropoda > Insecta > Lepidoptera > Crambidae > Ostrinia > Ostrinia furnacalis. Next base: position 139,334 of record NW_021131592.1, on the reverse strand, counting down.
TCTTCTATCTATAGGATTACTAGCTTTCCGCCCGCGGCTTCGCCCGCGTGGAATTTTGTCTGTCACAGAAAAACTTTATCGCGCGCGTCCCTGTTTCAAAAACCGGGATAAAAACTATCCTATGTTCTTTCCCGGGACTCAAACTATCTCTATGCCAAATTTCATCAAAATCGGTTGCGAGGTTTAAGCGGGAAAGCGTAACAGACAGACAGACAGACAGACAGACAGAGTTACTTTCGCATTTATAATATTATAGTTGGGATGTTGCTGCTTTATGAAGAGTATCTTTAATGACAATTCCAGGCGTTCGAGGGCGACATGCCGACGTACTTCCTGTTCCTGACGGTGCTGGCGTACAACGTGTTCCTGCAGGAGAAGGTGGACGTGGCCGTCGTCGAGGTCGGCATCGGCGGCGCGCTGGATGCCACCAATGTGATAAGGTGAATTTCATCATCACCATTTTAGCCATAAGACGTCCAATGAAAGAAGGAAAGAAAGATACATTTATTACAATGGACATCACACAAATACAGGCAATTACATAGACATGACAGTGGCACATAATAATGGAAGAAGAAAAAATAAAAACAAGAGTCAACTGAGCAGTGCCACCCATCCACCAACAAGATGCCCACTGCAACGGGACCCCACTCAGCATATGCCGTGGCCCACGGTGACGAAGGCCACGGCGCTGGTTTTCAGTGTGCCCCATGCCGAGTGAGGGTCACGGACCATTGGTAAAATAAATAAAATAGTAAGCTGCATAAAAATTGTCTAGATAAACATACATAAATAGTAATATTAGTGCACAGATATTTATCTGTGCACTACTATTACTTAAGGCTACTATATTACAAAAGGCTTACTATATTACAAAAGGCGGGAAATCGGTAAGGATGATAAGACTACGTTTATTAAGAATACTAATGAAAGGAATACTAATAAAAAGATGCAATGCTGAACATAGGCCTCCCCAGTGATTTCCATGTTGATGGATTGGTAGCGGCCTGCGTCCAGCGCCTTCCTACTACTTTTATGATGTTGTCGGACCACCTTGTGGGTGCACGTCCCACGCTGCGTTTTCCGGTACGCGGCCTCCATTCCAGAACCTTGCTGTCCCATCGGCCGTCAGTTCTGCGTACTAAGTTCCTCATAAGTACTTTCGGGATACAGCTCGACACGTCTAGGTAGTAAAGTGCTTATATTCGGAGGTCCTAACATATTATTGACCTATGTTCAAGTTAATGGTAACTAATGTTCAAGTTATATTGTAACCAAGTAGGTACATAATGAGAAACAGCTACACCTGCGTGTCTGAGACTCAGATTCTTGAGCTCATTATAGGTGTACGAGAAATATATTACTTAAGTATTTGAATGCTTTGATCATTCACAATAATTACATCTCGTTTATAAAATAAGTGAGAATAGGTATCATCATCTAGACCAGGAAATGTAAATTTATAGTGATTAGTATTTATCACTCAAATGCGTCATTAATTGAATGATGCCTTACCCATTCAATCAGCTTCAATTTCGCATGGTGATAAAATATTCTTACGATATTGTGAAATAAATGTGGCTTATTTGTCCTTTTCAGAAAAGTTCCTGTAGTAGGCATAACGGCGTTAGGGCTGGACCACACAGCCATCCTAGGCAACACATTGCCTCAGATAGCGGCCGCCAAGGCTGGTATTATGAAGCCGGGCTGCGAGGCGTTTACAGTGCGACAGCCGCCAGAGGCTATGGAGGTGTTGAGGCGCGTCGCTGGTGACGTCAAGGTATGATGGGAGACAAAATGTCGTCGAATGACGTCCACTATTGGACAAAGGATTTCCACAACGACCGGTCCTGCGCCGCTCGCATCCAGGCACCTCCCCAAAATGTACTTAAAAATAAAAGGGACTTTAGCTAAGTGAGGTCTGCAACGATGTTACGTTTTTTTTCGTGACCTTGGAACGCCACTTGTGGCACACAAGTTTAGCACGCTTTATAATCAGTAATACGTAATTTGGGTGCTGATCACGTTCCGAAAGACATAATATAGGCAGGCCTCTCACTCGGTGACGACGATCTATCAAACACCTGGATGCGCAAGACTGATCGTTGTGGAAATACCCTTAGTCTAACAGTGGACGGCATTTTATTTAAAAATACTAAAATATTTTTCATTAGTACATTGAGGCACTAATTTAAGTTTTATCTCATTCCAGTGCACACTAAACGTAGTTCCCGATTACAAATCTTATACATTCCCGAACGGGTACAAGACACATCTTCAAAACAACCTTGACGCCTTCCATACCAACGCGTCGCTCGCCATACAACTGGCCCACAGCTGGCTAAGGATCAACCAGCTACAAACCATGAACTTACGCAACGCTCTCAAAAGAACTATTGTCAATAGCAAAGTGATACAAAACGGTTATAAAAACCTAGACGCGCCTTATGGGTTGGATGTGGAAAAGAATCTCTTGGATGGAGGCATGGTGTGTCAAGTACCAGCCGAGACAGCGCAAGGCCTGAGCGAGTGCAAGTGGCCTGGGCGATACCACGTGGTGGACGCTACGTATGCGAAGTTTTACTTGGACGGGGCTCATACTAAGGAGTCGATAGAGATCTGCGCCAGTTGGTTTAGTGATAATAACAGGTAATAATAAATACAGTAGCAAGCTATTATATTGTAGTTGACGAAGGAAGTCTTTCGATTTTCATTGTTTCTTTTTTTTTTTTTCAAAATAGAACGTAGAATTTCGTCCAATGAACCCAAGCTACCCATCCTTATCGCTCGTGCGTAATTATAAATTGCTGTTGCGTCTGAGCGACGGGCAGCCGCAGTGAGTGTGCGAGCGCGATAGCAATATAATTACGCGCGAGCGATAAGGATGGGTAGCTTGGGGTCATTGGACGAAATTCTACGTGCTCGACGACCGGACTATAGTTGTATTGACCCTACCGAGACTTGACGCTCAATGAGATTTTTCTTCCGAGTTAATTATGTTGACTGGAAGAGAAGCTTACACTCTAGGTAGATACTGATTAGTTAACACTAGTTTTATTTCATTTCAGAAATCAAGACAAAATCCTAATATTCAGCGTGACAGGAGACAGAAAGCCTGAAATATTGCTGAAACCGTTAGCAGACTTGGGATTCACGCATGTCTACTTCGTGGTGCCGACAGCGCATAAAGCGATAAACGAACACAACGACAACTATTCGAAAGTGGAGCAGGCAGATTTTATATCTAGATGTGAGAGAAACGCCGAGGCTTGGAAACAGCTGAATGAAAACGCGGGACATAGCAACATTAGTGTTCTAGAATGTGTACACGATGCGCTAGTAAGCATAAAGAATAACAACAAAAACTGCAATGTATCTGTGCTAGTTACAGGTTCCCTACATTTAGTAGGTGCCACTCTATGTATTTTGGATCCGAATTTAAATACTTAATGTAAGGAAAAGTGATAATAAATTAATATTTAAGTAAACCTATTGTCTTTTTCTATTTTCTCAAACATGTAGAAATGATTTAGAGTATCTCTGAGGATTAAAAAAGCAGTGATCTTGTTAGTACAAATATATTTAACAGCAATTAAAAAAAAGATTCAATACATCAATATCACATAAATTAAAGGCTTAATTAAACAGCAAGAGATAACGTTATAGATTTTAATTGGGCATTATTATAAACTTTTATTTTAGCACTAATGTATGTACCTTTAACATGACTGGGTTTTTTGGCCCAAAATTAATATTTGCATGCTTCGTGTAAGCAAAACATGACTGAACATTTTTCTGTGTAACATCTGTATATACCGTGTTTTAAGCAAATAAATGTATTATTCGGCATGTGACGATGCACAGCATCTGGTGAGAGAGATGCGTCTACTTCCGGTGTAGTTTTCTACCTTTTTATACCTTAAATGACGTCATTTCCGCAATTATTTAATAGGAATTGATTTGACTTACTTCCGTTTGCCGCCATTTTAGTCACCTGGGGGCGAGCTTGCTCGGAGTTCTTCATAGCGTCTTTAACTTCCAAACTAGCAACATCGTAAGCAGAAACTCTGCTCAGATTTTTACTGAAATAATTTATTTCTCAAGGTTCTTATACTAAGTTTAAAATTAAAAAGTGCAATTGACCGCGCGCGTGTGTGACCACGAACGACATGTACGTTGGTGGTTGGCGCAAAAGGGGACGAGTGTCTTCCGGACGACGAGCAGGTGGACCCAGAGCGTCGGATACCGGAGAAACTCGGACCCCGGCGAGATTCAAAACGGATGAAACGAGGTACGTGGGATTCTGATAGCTTTAACACTCTTTTCGATCAAATGAGCATTCTCGCGAATCTCTATATTGTATTAATAGATTGAATAACGTACCCACAACCATCTTATCCAATTTTAACGGCGGCCCCGTCAGCCCCAATCGCAAACATTACCAATCAAAATACGTTGTTAGCATCACCACAATCGAACGATAACTCTTTCTGGTACGAGTTTCTTAATAAATACCCATTTAAACTACAACTATTAGTAGACTGGGTGGCCAACCCCAACACTGAGCCAGCTTACAGCTTGAATTATTAAATTCTAATGTTTTTTGCAAATCAAGAAGCTTAATAAGTATGAAAAAATGTGCTAAATGCATCGAACATGTATACTTTTATTTTGCAACAACATATAAATTGTAATGTGAAATGCAATAAACGTTTTTGAATTTGAATTTGAACATGTCACGAGCGTATTCTGGCTAAAATTCCTAATAAGCATTGTGCGAGGAGCACCCTCCCAGTGCTGGATTTTTGTTCGGCAAAATCACCCTGTGCCGATCTGGTCCGAATCGCACTGGTGATATCTAAAAAAAAAAAAAAAATCCGACCTTGGTTCTCTAGCCGGTCACTTCAAGCAAAATCAAAACATAATAATATCTTTATTTGCTTAGACTGATTAAATTAGTTCTTCCAAATCAGTCNTCCAACCCGCCTGCCAAGCGTGGAGATTATGGCAAAACCCTCCACTATAGTGGAGGAGGCTCATAGTCCAGCAGTGGACTGTAAAGGGCTGTTGATGATGATGATGATGATGACTTGCCTTATTATGGAAATGGATGAGAAAGACACGTGGGAAATGCCTGATTTAGTCACGTCGAAAATGTCTCTTATTGATTACACGCAGATGTGTTTAACACGTCAACTACCTCGTGCATTATTGCCGTTTCATTCGTGGTCAGTCGTCAGAGCGTCGCCTCGTGCATGATTTAAATGAAACCTTGCGATTGAATGATGAGCTCAGAGCAGACTGGAGGAAAGCAGTTAGCACGCAAATCGGCGATCGATGGAGGCCAGCGGGTTAAGGCTACGTCCGATCGCTTTGTTTTCACTAACTTATTGATAAAGATGTAATTTTCTCTTCAAATGCTGAAGGTTGGACTTTTGCCCGATTACTGTAAATAAGGCAGAGGAAGAAGCTTGTCAAAAGAAAAGCCTGGAAATGTGTCATTTAAATTGCCATGTCACTGTAGAGGGTTTTTATCAACTCGATACTAATGATTAATGAACACTCACGTGACATTTAATTTTGTGAAATCGTGGTTTACGCTAACTCATTCAAATCTGCCATCAATTGAAGATTGAATGTAAAGGTAGGTAACTCTGACTGCTTGTTTCATTCATTTACATGAAGAAATCTCTGACCAAATTTTTAATCATAGAGACATACATAGATTGACATGAAAGAAGAATAGGCTTCTCCAGGGTTTGACGTTTAGTTGGAAGCACGTAGTGGACCGTGATTCTTGTTTTAAACTAATTTTCGAATGCGAGTCATTTCATGCAGAAAAATACTGCTAAAACATAGCCCTTCTTCTGGCGCAGTCGGATAAATAATTAGTGTTAGTAGCATGTGTCGTTGAGTGCCTTTCAAATTACCGGCTCCCATAAATATGTTACCGGGGGCTGTAATATCGTGAACACGTTTATTTGGCGATGCTATCTCGGTTGATAACAATGCGCGGTCGAGGCCGCATCGATCCACGTGGACAATCCCAACTAATATTATAAATGCGAAAGTAACTCTGTCTGTCTGTCTGTCTGTCTGTCTGTCTGTCTGTTACGCTTTCCCGCTTAAACCTCGCAACCGATTTTGATGAAATTTGGCATAGAGATAGTTTGAGTCCCGGGAAAGAACATAGGATAGTTTTTATCCCGGTTTTTGAAACAGGGACGCGCGCGATAAAGTTTTTCTGTGACAGACATAATTCCACGCGGGCGAAGCCGCGGGCGGAAAGCTAGTACTATAATAATACTGTAAAACTATGGGAAAATGCTTAATGTTGTCCGTTCATTGACCATTGTCAATCACAATTTGGGTCATATACTTTTAGAATTGTAGACCAACGACAGTTCAACTCTATTGATGCTGCATCTCGTGCTGATTAATTTCGTTGCGTGTCCAATGCCAGTTTAACTTTCCCCCGAGACAAACTTGACCTTCACTGGTTGGGTTTTTATTGGCGGTCAAGCTGTAGATCCTGGCTACACATAAGTTGTAGCGGTGGGAAAAGGCTGCATCCTGTTTTTGCGACTTTGTCAAAAAGTAGAGTTTGTCGGCAAACTTTGTAGCATCAGATGCCCTCTAGAAAGAAGTAGCTGGTAGTGTTTGGACTTTGGAAAAGGGGTCGAGGTTCTTATTTCTTCTTTTTTTCTGACAGACCAAGCAACATTACCAGGAGTCGCTTGAGCAAGCAACTTGGCAATTGAGCTTTCAATTTTTATTATTGACACGAACGAAGTCACGAGCGAATGCTAGTATAGCTACTAATACCATTATAAAATACAAACTATTATTATTGTACAAAGCAAACGGCGTACAGTGGAGGTATAAATCAATTATATCGAGCACGTAATTGATTCTGTAGAGAACATCGACTCAAGTAAGGGAAATTTTATAACCTGTACTATAACTATGAAGTAATTTGTTTATGNTAAGTATAGATGAGAAATTTATCACATAAATTGGTATGAATACCGACTTTTATAAATTAACGTTGTCGTTTCATTCCATTGATTGTTATAATGGAAATAAGCCTTCATCTCGAAAGTAACGAGATAATCCTCTTTTATTCAAAGGTAAAGGAACGAAAGAAATGTAGGGATAAAGGATAAAGAAGATACTTCTGATACTAATGGGAATTTGCAAGAATTGCGTGTGTAACGGATGGTGTACGGCACGGGAACAAAAAGACAAACTTTATTTCTATAGAAAGGAGTTTTTGTATTCCTTCCACCTTCCACCTTCGGCCGGATCATCACTTACCATCAGGTGAGATACAGGCCAAGAGCTTTCTCGTTGTGAATAAAAAAAAAACTTCATCTTACTTCAGTAAATAACTTTTTGAGAAATTAAGGCGTAGTATGTAGTTCACACAGTATCTAGTATGAAGACTCGTTCACCATTTCCCTTCTTTATGTATTACCTACCTGTATCGTTTCTATAGGTTTGTTTAATAGTTTTTTCGAATGGGCGAACTAATCGCTTGCTCAATCACCTTTAAAGACAAACAACAGGCTTTGTGCTATCAACAGTTGGACAATAGCAGCTCAGCAGGGTGCCGTAGCATCATTTCACTTGAATTCCATTGAATTCTGAACTTTAAGACCTACAGTCACGGTCTCAATTCCATTACCCACGGCTAGTGCATAGGGCTGCCACCGCTTTATCTAGCACAATGGCAGATATTAGTCGAATGGACAAAGATAAAAGAGAGATGCTCGACAATTTCTGATGTCCGCTTGCAATCGGTTGTGAACTTTGATGCGCATTGTTGTTGTCTCGATTGCTTTGTCCAGGTGCATTGTGTCTAGGGTTGTCTACTAACCGTACAATAGTAAAGTCAAAGGAGTATAGTAGCTCAACCTTTCAAATACAATATACCAACGGTGCAGTCTCATATAGTCCAGGGACTGGAGTTGTTATGATCGTCAAGTTAAGCTAAAATGCTTAACTATTTCCAGACTTATGTGAACTTTGATAACCTAGATATCATATTAAGAAAACTCTCAATAAATCAATGCGAGCTTGTTCCTTAATCCCTTAATTTTAGAGCTTGTCGTCACTCCGAAGTTTGTATTCGAACACTGGCAACCCTGTCCCGGTCACGTGTGCCTCACAATATCCGGCGGGCGGCGGCGCCGGTTTTCCCGCGCCCATTGTGCCGGACTCCACGGCCCGGAAACGCGGGCGACAATGGTCCGGGCGTTGATAGGACCCGGAGTTTCCCAGGTTTGACCGTACGTGCCGAGTGGGAAAGGGGAAAGTGGGAAATTCCGCGAAGGGTCTTCCTTCCCCTTACACAGGTTCATTATTACACAGTCATTCGTTGCAGTTTATTGAAATGCAACCTTTATCAATCGTTATGTAAGTTTCTTTGTGAAATCAGATTGTGAGCATATTTTGAAGATATTTTCATTTCTCAAGGGTCTAATTTGTGAAATATGGATATTTTTGACATCGATACGGGACTATTCCCACCTCTCATTCCTGTGTAGCCAGGATCTACAGCTTTTGACTTCTGAGATACTGTAATCTGGATGAACGGAAACTACTTGCCTTGTTATGAAAATGGATGAGAGAGACACGTGGGAAATGCATGGTAATGTCACGTCGAAAATGTCTCTTATTGATATAATACACGCAGACGTGTTTAACACGTCGACTACCTCGTGCATTATTGCCGTTTCATTCGTGGCCAGTCAGTGTCAGAGCGTCGCCTCGTGCATGATTTAAATGAAACCTTGCGATTGAATGATGAGCCCAGAGCAGACTGGAGGAAAGCAGTTAACACGCAAATCGGCGATCGATGGAGGCCAGCGGGTTAAGGCTACGTCCGATCGCTTTGTTTTCACTAACTTATTGATGATCGAAGATGTAATATTTTCTCTTCAAATGCTGAAGGTTAGACGACTTGCCCGATTACCGTAAATAAGGCAGAATGAGAAGCTTGTCAAAAGTAAAGCATTTCCCATGTGTCATTTAAATTGCCATATCACTGTAGAGGGTTTTTATCAACTCGATACTAATGATTAATGAACACTCACGTGACATTTAATTTTGTGAAATCGTGGTTTACGCTAACTCATTCAAATCTGCCATCAATTAAAGATTGAATGTAAAGGTAGGTAACTCTGACTGCTTGTTTCATTCATTAACACGAAGAAATCTCTGAGAAATTAATTCACCATAGATATAATAATCCAGGATTTCACGACATCTAAGTAGATGGATGCATAAAGAGTTTTGAAGCGCATTCTTAGGTTTTAAGTTGATTTTTAAATGCTACGTAGTTGTTTGCTGAAAAATACTACTAAATAATGTAAGTGTCAGTAGCAAAGCAAGTGCCGTAGAGTGCCTTTCAAATTACCGGCTCCCATAAATATGTTACCGGGGGCTGTAATATCGTGAACACGTTTATTTGGCGATGCTATCTCGGCTGATAACAACGCGCGGTCGAGGCCGCATCGATCCACGCGGACAATACTATAATAAAACTGTAAAACTATGGGAAAATGCCTTGTCCGTTCATTGACCATTGTCAATCACAATTTGGGTCATATACGAAATTGTCGACCAACGACAGTTCAACTCTATTGATGCTGCATCCCGTGCTGATTAATTTCGTTGCGTGTCCAATGACAGTTTAACTTTCCCCCGAGATAAACTTGACCTTCACTGGTTGGGTTTTTATTGGCGGTCGGTCAAGCTGTAGATCTTGGCTACACAGGAGTTGCAGCGGTGGGAACAAGACTTGGGAATGAGAATAGTCCCGTATGCTGCATGTTTCTGCGGCTACGTTAAAATGTAGAGTTTTTTGGCGAGCCATGTGTGTGTGCCCTCTAGAAAAAAGGAGCATTGAAGAAGACTGGCAGTGGTTGGAAAAGGAGTCAAAGCTCTTCTTGGTCCTTCCGTAGCAATATAACCAGGGGTCGCTTGAGCAAGCAACTTGGTGCCCTGCGCAATAGAGCTTTAAATTTTTATTATTGACACAAACGAAGTCACGAGTGAATGCTAGTATAGCTACTAATATCATTATAAAATACAAACTATTATTATTGTACAAAGCAAACGGCGTACAGTGGAGGTATAAATCAATTATATCGAGCACATAATTGATTCAGTAGAGACCATCGACTCAAGTAAGGGAAATTTTATAACCTTTACTATAACTATGAAGTAATTTGTTTGTATTAGAAAAAGTAATATACCTACGTTCTCCTGGGAATGGTGTTTTCCATATCTTTAATGAAAAGAGGTGTTAGCAGTGTATCGGATTTTTAGAGTTCATTACTTGAGTGTGACGTTTGAAGCATGAATTCGACGATTCGAGCTTCCTAGTGTTTTGTTTGTAAATATAGATTTTAGACTCGTTGTTATTTTTAACTAACGACATTCCATTACGCATTCACAAGTAACAAGTAAGGATTTCTTACACCCAAACGGAATCATAAATTACACTTACCCAAATATTAATTTGGAGACTTGACATATAAAAGCAGTAAAAGGTTCGCCAAATGCGCCATACATTTTTAATCGCGCATTAACGAGTCGTATAAAGGCTGTGTAACGGTAATCCCGCTTTATGAAGCCGAATAGCGGCTTCAATCTTTAATTAGTAGCGCTGAAAGGGAAAAACTTGGCTAGCTCTATTGTGACTTGACTCGTTCAAATAAGAAACTGCTTAGAATAATACCTAGTGTCCTGATCACTTGTAATCGTAGCAGATTCACAAAGGAATGTTTTCTTTGAGAAAAAAAATCTATCTACAATATTAAGAGTACTTTCCCTCCAGGTGGTATTACAAAATTCCACCCTGTAGACCGTCTTCTGGCTGGATTGTTTATTAAATGTAGCTTTCTATAAGCTTGAATTGTGCTGTTCTAATAGTTTTTTTGTAATTGCGTGCGTTTGCGACCGTTCTCTTTAAACAGAGCTCAATATTTATCATTTAGCTCAATAGTTAAAAAAAGGTTTCACGCAAATAAACTGATTTGATTTTGAAAGATTTGAGCCGAATTTATGTTAGTTTGAAGTTAAATAAAAGGTAAAATTACAATATAAATGACGTGAACGTAAAACATCTGCACAAATGATTCAGCGACCTCCTTTGAACGTTGATAATCAACACATATGAATCACTTTCAAACCCCTTCGGTTTACCAAATTATACCATTTGCGTGTTCGCGCGCATTCGCAGAGTAAACATTAACATACGAAGACGTTCGCGAGCGTGTTTACACGGCGCCATGCGTTGTGCCTCCGGGGTGCCTTATTTTGGGATGAGGCAGATGAGAAACAATAAACATATCTGCATGTACGTATCATATTTGCTGCATTTCAAATCGGTCTGCTATTTTGTTATGTAGATAAAGTTAGACTCTACGTAATTTTAATCAAGGTCTAGAAGTTATAAAAATCTAATACCAGTGGTATTATTTTGTATACGTTTTGTATGAATTGGATTCTTATCCTCTAACTGACGGCTCTACATTACGAGTATACTTGTATAATGTTGTTTCCCCAGAATTTTACATTCAATTTTTGTCTTAATAATAAGAATTTTATCAAATGTCAGACACCATTCCACGATCTGAGTTTAATCAATCAGATATTTACCTAACCCTTTATTAAAATTCAATGTTAAAGCGAAAATTAATCAGAATCCAATTTATAGACATACTCCGGGATTCATTCGTGCGAGTAGAGGGGTGAGGGGGCCGGGGGTAATCAATGGTCCAATTAAAACGTTTCAATCGATCCCTCACACTTCTTTTTTTTGCGGTAGGGTCGCCGTAAAAAAGGCGAGTAGAACAAATTCGCGGAAATACAATTTCCGCACAACTCTCGAGGGGTAAAAACAAAAACATCTAAATAAGAATCAGATGTAAGGAATACTTTGTTTATTAAGAGCATCCAAACATCTTGAAAGCCTCGACAAAGTCATGTAATGAAGCATCTTCAAAGTCAAGAAAAATAGAGTCCTGAGATCAATCAAGAATCATTACGAATTATACATTATTATTAGTAATTAAAGTATTGCCTGCAGTAATAACATAAAATATAATTCAATCTTTACTATGCGCACCCTATATTGTGATTAAAATATAAATTAAATTATGACTGTGTTTAAATACTTTCAAAAGAAATACGATAAGTATTTCCCACTTAATATTTTTGGAAACAATAATTAAAATTCTTTTAATGATGCCCAAGTTAATATTCCATTGAATATTCATACAAATGCCCCGAATTCTCTATTTAGAGACTTTGAAATTTGTAATATTAATTAATGCACGGCGGCCATTTTGGCCTTGTTTAGTCGTTACAATTGTGTAGTCCTTTCATCAGTAAACATAGCTTAATTCTCGTGACAGCAGCACTTGAATGGCGGTAGTAGTAAATTAGAAAGTTTAAGGATCAATTTACCCTCACCTCAGTCCCTGATAGCTTTTTAGGAACTTACATAAACTACCATTTTAGCATTTCCTAACCAAAATCTCAAACTCTGAATTTCATTCTTTGTTCTTTATCAATTACAACATATAAATTATTATCATATCCACATTATATTGTACAAGCCTTTGTCGCATCGTTTAAAACACTTGAACTCTTATAAAGCTAATGACTTTTAACAAGCACGAATCCTCTTTTTAGCTACAAAACTAAGTAATAAACAACAGCAAAGAATTACCAACCTCGGTCCGAAAGCATATTCCCACAGGTTTTGACGGTGTCGACTTTAAGTCAACCGGGTAAGGTGCAAAATGTAGCGGCTTTTGTACCCCTAGCTCTATAAGGGATGTAATATGGCATTCCCGGTGACTCCATTGATCTCATTAAAAGTTCGTAAACAAACTCCTTCAAACGAAGACAATTAAAATCGTTATGCTATTTTCCGAGACTTAAGTCCGTATAAGAGTTTCATGAGTTGAGATTATTTCTGGGGTATGTTTTGATAATGGTTTTAGTATATCAATATAGGTTAAAGTAGCTAATGTATTTCAAGGATAAGTTAATGACTGCTATTTAATTTTTAAGGTTTTCGTGAAAAGCTCTACTATTTCCATACCCCTGTCTACACAAAAAATCTTATAGAACTTCCATCGATATAACAACTCTGGTTTTTTCGTAACAACTTAAGTCTGAAGTAGTTACTTTTTAAGGCTTTCACAAGTCTTAGGGCTCTTGCGGTTGATAAGCCGTAGCTCATCGATTGACCAGTGTTTAGTTCAGACCCTTATAAATTAAAAAAGTAAAGACTGAAGTAATACAAAAGCTCTGTAAACTTTGTGGTACTTGCTGAATGTACTGTAACCCAAGTCAAAGCATTCCCTTTAGAGATAATTATCAACTTAAATTGTTCGATCGGCTCCCTTTGGAGATATAATCTAGGGTCCAAGTAATTTAGCTGCTGTGTCAGCTGGCGTCCACGCTGGTAAACAATCTAACTTGTCCAGGGAATGTTAATTAAATCTTTGATCTTGCCAGACGTCTGTCCACTCACACTCGGCTTCACAAATAACTAATTTTAACAGAACAGAATGGAGTTCAGAGGTAACTGTTTCGAAGATTTGCGCCTAAATTAGACGCTTGAAGAAGTACGGATAGTCTTACAGAATTATCATAATCTTTGACATTTTAGTTTTCCGATTATTTGACAAAAACGCGTACGATATCTTGTCAGGTTTAGCGATTGTTATCAATACGCGGTAGTGATCGCTACAATTATGTTTGACCTCTCATAAAATATTAATGACATGTCATCATACAGGGTTACAGTTTGGAATTCAACGGAAACGTGGAAATATCCTTCGATCAATGTTTATTTACCCATCATTTCATTTTGTTGATTTGTTGGCATTAGTTTCGTATGGACTATGTAAGTAACTTCAATTTAATCTGTTGACTTGATTTGTTGGCATTAGTTTAGTATAGACTATGTATTTAAGTAACTCATTCTTCAACCCTTAGAAAACTTGTTCTATTAGTTTTCACTGTTCTTCTTCACCAGCTGTTTGAGCTTTTCAAAAGCTTCTCTTACAACAAAGTAGAGATACCTACCACTTTTCAAAGGAAAAGTAACTGGGCGGGAAAATTCCTCAATTCGTTAGCTTTGTCATAGATGGCGCTTGTGTGGCGTGTGTACTGTGTACATCAAATAGATGTCGTTAGGGAATACAAATTACAAGTTTTACTTCTATGATTGGTTGGACAAGTGGACACGGTGATTTTCTTGATTTATGGTTATAATAAAATGAACGTCTCCAAATTGCCTTTATTATGTTGACATTTGGGTGTACTATCTTTTATTATGAGCAAAATTATAACTGGTAAGAAGTATAAAAAATTATATCCCAACAAAGTAAAAAGAAAGTAACAAAACATTCCCAATCATCTAGCAGTACATCCCATTATTGTATTGTATCAACTTTTCCCGCTCGCTTGGTCGGAGCGCCTGAAACTTGGAACAACCATACATCACAAAGTGTGTCGGGAACATCGCCGCCCAACGCCGCCCAAATGACTGAAGCCACTTACTACGATTGCTACGCGCTCACTCTGCGCGGGCGACTCGACTTGTCAATGTCAACCAAAGTTACCACAGAATACAATAACGCTCATGAACGGTTGAAAGTTCCACTTAATCTCGGAAGAGGCGCTTTTATACTTAACCTTTGTTTTATGAAAAACTTCGTGAAAACGAAAACATACTGATTACTGATACATGAGGTAGACAACTTGAATGGGCCGCTATATTCCATGCTGATTCGTTCTGTTCGTGAATCGAACTACTAAATGCGAAGGCAAATATAACAGAACTAAATGCTCTATAAATATCTAGTACTAAACAAAGTTTTTATTGGACCATAGTCACCGTGCGGTAGTAAGACCCATCATATCCCACTAACATCTAAGTAGGTCATGTCCACCATAAACCAACTTTGTAGAGGCTATAAAAAGCATGGTGACATTTCGTCGTCACGCAGGCAGCTTGACCTTTACACCTCAGACCTACGTCACATGGTGTAAGTAGACTATTCTTAGAGCCACTAAAACACGGCTCGATTACTTAATGAGTTCCAGGGTGTAAAATAATACAACGGACTGTAAAACTTTGAATGAAACAACAATTTGTAAACACAATGTTGTGTAATTTTTACAATTTAGTCGATGATTAGTATGGTTAGTAATTAAGTTACGGCTTGGTAGATAAGATAGGCCATTCAGGTTTTTCATTAGGTCAAAAAGGTTCAATGCGGTGCGATATACTAACCTGATGCGTAATTTCTCTACCATTTTGTGTGTTCTATCTCATATCTCTTCAGTTTTTTATTCTAGTTTGCAATGTTTAATCTATGATTCATAACAAATAACATTTCACCATTCCTAATAAACACCACTTTAGTGAGTCAAAAATCCGAGAATAGACCATGGACGTGTCACCGAACCTTCGTGACATGGTCACGAAAGGGTTAAAGCTCTTTAAGGTTCCATAGCGAAACAAAAGGAGACCTTTATACGGTTTCTCTTCGTTTTTGTGTATTTTTAGAATTACATACTTTTATATTCTCATTAACTAATATTTTTATAAAAATATAACGTAGATCACATTTTATGATGGCCAACTATGGAATCCTCTGCGTTTTATTTCGATCACATTATCGCAAGCGGGTCATAGCGTGTTTCTTCACCTCGTGTGGGCTCGAGTTGGCACCGCATTACAAAGATGTGGGAACTGTGTCGCAATCATGGGTAACTCAGCAAAATATCTTCAAGAGTCAACTCAAAATTGAATTTAAATATCTAACAACTTGAGTCTAATTTTCATTTCTTCTTGTTATTAAAAAGTCTGAGCTACCACTCAGACGTTTTTCATAGTGAATATATCAAGGTTCCTGCAATTCCACCGATCAAACTTCATTGTATTCTAAGGAAAATTGTCATTTTAACTTCTTCCTTTTTTTCTCGGTCCTAGGACGCAATTGGGTTGGCATGCCGGTTAGTTTTTTTTTACCCATCTCTACATTATCGAGTGTTGTGAAAACCATATCAATTGCACTTTTTATGTCTAAAAATCCTATCCTTAAGTGTCTCGATGCTCCGTTAACCTTTACAAGGACTCCACCAATAGTCAACCCTGACTGACTTGTCCGACTGAAAATAAAAAAGTATGTCATTGACAAAAAAGTTTGAGAAGCGTTGGTTTAGGAAAAAGTGGTCAACGAATGACATGACATTGGGGAAATGACAACGTCTATTAAATTATCATCACAGTGGGAATCTAGCGCATGGAGCATGGACTAAAGTGGACGCGTCAAAATTCGTTAACCCCAAATTGGGCGGCGGAACAAACAATGCTTTTTCGTCCCACTCGTCCCACTTGCTGAAATGTATTTTTCAAATGTAGTACCTAGGACTGTTGCCAAATGAAATAGGATAATGATAGACAAAGTGTAAATGCCAAACACATTAAGAAAATCTCAACATTATACATTCTACTTTCCTATAATAGTTTTGCTCTAAACTTCGAATTTAAACGCTTTACGTTTGCAGGATAAGGAAAATAAAGTAACACTGGCGCCAACATAAGTTGTCTCTACCATAGTACTCGTACCAAAGCCTAGTTTTGCCATTCTAAAAGCCATAGTTTTCATTGAAAGCGCCTATTCCGTTAATGGACTCTATCTTGTCATCGCGCATTCTGTTTCCCCGCCAAAGAGCACAAAGCTATAATTAAGATAATTAATCAAGCATGCTGCGGCAGAGTAATCGCATGCACATATTAAAGCGATAACTCGCCTTTGCCGGCTAAATTATGTATTAAGTTTCCATAAAAGCTGCTCAGTTCCTCTATAGAATATTCTATAGAAAATCTATGAAAGCTGTTATTAGGTATGACGAACGGTTTTTCCATTTTGTCCCACTTTTGTTTGATCATTACTGCTTGAAAGCTACAATTATCTTGTGTGCTTTGATGTTAATGTAATACTTACATGTCAATATTGCGTTTCCCGTGTTTGTGAGTGGAATTTATTATTAATTTTCCACTTTAATAGGATTCAAAGAAAACCTACTTAACGTGTTTATCAGAACTAACTGGTTCCAAATAACTACGGATTATGATTCTATACATGTGAAAGGATTTTGTCAAGCCCTTCAAGTTTGGGAAGGTCGCAAACAATAATCGTATTAAGGAATCCCACCATTCCTGAACTTTGCCTAACGACTCTACGAAACCGAACCCTTACAAGTTGTGCAGCAGTCGTTGCCCTCGGTGGTGTGTTGTGACGCACGCGTGATCTGTGACGTCACAACTCGCGTGCCGTGTACGAAGTAGGCGGATTAAATACAAATACAAATACAAATCTATTTATTCAAAAGTAAGTACATGCATATAAAAACAAGCAACAAATGTTTAAGTACAGACATTAATGTATCTTACAAAATATTATGATTCTAAAAACATTGAGCTTTGCTTCCTAAGTTAGGGCAGAGCCCTGTATTTTAGGATAAGCAAGCGCTCTTCCCATAGCGAAAATTCGCAAAAAGATACATTTTATAGCTAACTAGGTAAATGTAATTTTTGACACTGGTAGGTATCTCGAAACAAAACGTGTTATAACAAGTTTAACAAAATTAAAATCTATTCACATTACAATGCATTATAAAGCATATTTCCCTTGAGTGTAATGATAAAGGGCATTTGTAATCAGGACTATAAATTACAGAAGTAGAAGAAAATAGTAATGATTTGACTTAAAGTTAATAAGAAGTATTGACTATTCAATCACAGTCAATAACTCTTCAGTCTCATCGTATGTTTTCTGTTGTAGCCACGCCTTAAGAGCTGTGCTACATTCATACCTACTCAATGGATAAATTTTAAGATGTCTATTTATTTTATTATACAAAAATGGTCCAATGGAAGAAAAAAATTTTTTACTAAATTTTGTTTTTGAAATTACTCTAGATTCGATAACAATGTCTTTACGACGCTTGGTTTTTATCCTCTCTGGCTCAAAATTCAATAACTGATGTTGTCTTTTAATAGTACAAAGAATAAACAGCTGACGAACTGTAAGTACTTGACAATCTTTATATAAAAATGTCGTGGAATAGGAAAAAGGTCTAAAAGTGCAAACTTTTAACACAGCTCTTTGGGCCCTCTCTAAAGTTATCATGTTAGATTTGGGAGCACCTCCCCAACAGGATATGCAATAACTTATAAGAGACTCACACAGGGCTTGATAGACCTGTAGTAGTAGACCTCGTTGAGCTACATTTCTTAAGTTTTTAAAGACATAAATTAGTTTTCGCACACGTCCAGTTAAAAGCTGCAAATGAAGTTTAAAACTTAGATTTTTGTCTACCAATACTCCCAGATACCGAATAACTTCAACCCTCTCCACATCTGGGCACTGGCAAAGTGAAGAAAGATTGGTGGTCAACGATCGATAACAATTATGGGCAATAATTTTGTATGTGTCAATTGGTTGCGTTGTGTTACGTATTGAAAATGTGAGGTACTTAGTCTTATCCGCATTTAAAGTTAATTTATTGTTGCGTAACCAGTTTTGCACAAGATTGAAAGACTGTTGTGCCACTTGAAAAGTTTTTTCCCAATCGCTTTCCTCAAAAAGAAGCACTGTGTCATCTGCATAACAGATAGACCTTCCTGAAAGCAAATTCATCTTACAGAGATCATTTATGAAAATTGTAAACAATGTCGGACCCAAAATACTGCCTTGCGGCACACCATAGTGGACAGGTAAATAAGTGCTTTTATGATTTCCGATTTTGACCGCCTGTAATCTGTTTTGCATGTAGCTCCTAAATAGGCTTAGTTGTTTTCCGCGTATTCCAAGTTTTTCAAGTTTATTCATTAGGATTGGGACAGAGACCGTGTCAAAAGCTTTCGCTAAATCCAAGAAAATTGCTAAACATCTTCTGCCAGAGTCCAAATTCTGCGTTATAAATTTAATAACTTCTTGTATTGCACCTTCTGTATTTTTTCCTGGTCTAAAGCCGAATTGATTTTGCGCCAGTAAATTATTAGAGTCCAAAAAACTAATGAGGCGCTTATTAATAATTTTTTCCAATAACTTGGATAAAGCGGGAAGAATGGCAATTGGTCTGTAGTTGTTGACTCGGTCCCTGTCCCCTCCCTTGTGTATTGGTATTACTATCGATTTTTTGAGAGCATCTGGAAATACACCAGTATCCAAACACCTGTTGAAAATATGAGTGAGTATCGGAACAAGCACATCCTTGTGTGTTTTAAGAAAACCGTTTGAAATGTTATCCCAACCGATAGAACACTCATTTTTAAGACTCATAATGAGGGATTCAATTTCAGCTTCATCAGTGTTTATAATAACGAAAGAATTTAGGGGAACAGTTGTTTCATTACAAGAGTTGGAAAGGCGATCGACTGTTTGAATTTTTTCGGCTA
Source organism: Ostrinia furnacalis (assembly GCF_004193835.3). Classification (NCBI taxonomy): domain Eukaryota; kingdom Metazoa; phylum Arthropoda; class Insecta; order Lepidoptera; family Crambidae; genus Ostrinia; species Ostrinia furnacalis. The sequence goes on along the minus strand of NW_021131592.1, from coordinate 119,827 downwards.
AAGACTTTCCGATATGAATAAAAAAATTATTTATGTGATCCACGGCTAAATCGGGTGAGTTGTGGGGATAATAGCAGTTCGTTTGGACATGATTTGGGTTTTTTAGTGAAAGTTATATTTTTGAGTACATTCCAGAGTTTCTTTTTATCCTTTCCAGCACTAGATATTAGATCTCGTTCATATTGCCTTTTTGTGTTTTTAAGTAGATTATTGCAAAAGCACTTGTATCTCTTGTAAGTTGTTTGGATGATTTCATTATTTGGATTTTGCTTAGCTTTTCTAAAAAGACTGTCTCTATTTTTTACACAACGGAGTAAACCTGGTGTCATCCACGCCTTCAGAATTCTTTTATTATTAACGATTTTGCAGGTTGTAGTGTTTTTCAGGTGTAGATTAGATATAAGCTCAATTAATCGATTAACAGCAAGGTTGGGATCATGGATGTCGTAAATAAAACTAAAATCTGTATTTCTCATATCTAAGGTTAGATTTGCCACATTTAGTTTAAGAACTGTATTTGATTCAGATAATTTAGATTCAGGAGCAATACCAGACTTCAGACAAAACAGTACCGCACTGTGGTCAGTAACATCGGACTGAATGACAATTGTCAGTGTGGGCTTTTTTGTTTTTAGCAAGACATGATCAATACAAGTCTTACTAGCGTGTCTAGTAACCAAATTATGAGCTGGTAGAAGACCATAGAAAGCTGTCAAATTAAGATACTTTTCTGTGTGTTTATCAATATTGTTAGGTAAGATATCTAGGTTTATATCGCCCATAATTGCCACACTCCCAAACAACATCATATTTTTTAAAACATTTTCTAATGAATTAATAAAAGAATCAACACTGTTTTCTCTAGAAGGTGATCGGTAAATAGCAATAATTGCTAGTTCTGATCCATTTTTTATTAATAGACAATTTCCGCCTTTAAAAATTGGTTCTTCAATGGTAACATTGAGACCATTTCGCACAAAGACTACAACACCATCATTTTGGTTACTACAGTTCTTGGTTGCAAATCCAATATAACCGTTTACAATTGGAATGATTGGGTTGCAAGATAGCCAACATTCAGTCAAAATAATTATGTCTAATTGAGTTTTTAATCTGTCTATTAATAGAATAAAATTATCCAAATTACACCCGATACTTCGTATATTTTGCGTTATAATTTTCAGATGATTGCCATTTTGTGGGATTAGAGAGTGACATGAGTCAATCTCGGATGTAACGGCCATGGATACCTCAGTTTGATCTAGATCGTTAAAATCTATTAAGTCCCCAAAAAGGAATCCGAAAAATATACTGACAGAAATAAGTTATATGTCACAAAACAAAACTCCAGAACAGCTATAAATTCCTTCCCCGCGTCTAAACAGGTGAAGGTCGACCGCAATACCATAATATAATATAATAATACTGTGTGTAGATTAAACACTCAAATTGTGTTTTATGTACGTGTTTGACTCGCAATCAACACAAATTAAATGATATTACACCTAAATGCGTTTTACGCGTCTGTTCGACGCTTAAGTCAATCATTCGCCGGTCGCGATCAGTCAGTCAGCTCACAGCGACGGACCCAGTCCCATTCGGTCTCTCGAGCCGTGCGCGCGTTCCATTTTCAAATCGAGTTCGGAAAACTTTTCCGGGTTGTCTTTTGTTTTTGTTTTTAACGGCCACTCTGTTACACGTTTTTTTTTTGTTTGAGTGCGAGCACGCTTTGATTGCGAACTTTTTTTTATAAAACAAAAGCTTTGTCCTTTTTTGTTAAACTTGCAAACTTTTTAAATACCTTTGTTTGCAGTTAATCTGTGATATTGCAAAGAAATCTTGTGATTGTAAGTGTTAAAATTCTGATGGTGTTTCGGACGTGAGTGGTATGGTGACCATGGGCATCATAATCGGAACTTGCGTGCCTGATGCCGAGCAAGACGCGGTGGCCTACGGCAGCCAGCTTCGGAGGCCTCCTAGGAGAATACTTTATGGTAATGACTTGATCAATATTTTTCTATCGAGGTTGTTTGTTTTAAAGATCTTTCAATTTTCTTTCCTTTATCGAATATTTCTGTGCATATAGAGTTATGTAGATTGAAGAATTCAATATACAAGGATTGTGAACCTCAAAACATGTGCACAACCTACAACGTGATGTTCCGTAGCAAATTGACAACGTTGTAAACATGTACATGAATAATTCTGTCACCATAGTGACGAAATATTTTTGACGCACTTCACCTCAAGTACGCGTGTGTGAACTTGCCAGATGATTGTCTGTGGGTTTCATAACTTAACAGACAGGTTTCGTTCGCGTAGACTACAAAAGGTTGAAAACTAACAAAAAACTAGACAGTTGAATATCAAGTCCAAACCTCAAAAGTAGTTATAAGACTGTTACAGTATCTGTTTGTATAATAAATCCATTCATCTGTCTAGTTACTACAGTCCTTTATTATTATTTACTAGCTTTCCGCCCGCGGCTTTGCGCGCGTGGACTACATTATGTTCATATTTTACGGAACCCTATTTTTTTCCAAAATAAAATTTAGCCTATGTTACTCGTGGATGTAGCTTTCGAATGGTGAAAGAATTTTTCAAAACGGTCCAGTAGTTTTTGAGCCTATTCATTACAACCAAACAAACAAACAAAGTTTTCCTCTTTATAATATTAGTGTAGATAAATGCATCATCATCATCATCATCATCATCATTTCAGCCATAGGACGTCCACTGCTGAACATAGGCCTCCCCCAATGCATATTGCATATGATAAATGCATATTCATATCCTATTCAAATTATATTTTACCTTCAATATCGACGACATGCCATATCAACCGCTCAGTGGTCCCAATAACTCATCAGGTCATCGATTTTTTAATAACTTACCTGATTGTAGACACCTGTTTTTAATTTGAGCCAGTAATTTCTTTATTCTAATTGGACATTTATATTGTTTCAAATCAATTTTGTTGTCATTTGTTCGATTTACATTCTATTTAAAAACTATTATACCAATTATTACGTCATAATTACTGTATTTAACCTTTAAAAAGGCGGTTATACCCATAACTAACCCGCAACACCCAGACTGGGTTGAAAACTGCACATTGAAACGCAATGGGCCCATTAAGTTATGCAAAGCTCTACAACTCTCGCTAGCGGCAACCTCCGCTGTAATCAGCTGATCAAAGATTGCTAACAGCATTGTAACTAACGATATCGGCAAAATTAACACCTTGATATCCTTTAGTTTTTATCATGTAAAACTCTAGCTTAGAAGGCATTAGTACCTAAATTAGTTCAGCATTTTGAAAAACTATCATCATAGCAATAACTGAACGTGTTTTTGTAAACAATTCCAGGAACATTTTATCGTGCACTAAGCAAGGTGATTCATTTTACCCGCTCAAGCGCTGTCCTATTTTATTTTATAATTGTTATTTATAGAGTCGTAAGTCAGTGAATGCTCATAGTTTGTTCATTGCAAGTCATTAATTAAGAAACATAGTTGTCCATCCCGTCTTTTATGCAGAAAGTGCTTTGAATAACAAGGTGAACGTGTAAACAAAAACGTATGTAGTTCAATCACAACTAAGGTTAAATTCGTTAACAAAACCCTTAATAAAACGCATGTGAACTGCACATCACCTGTTGAGGGTATTGATTTGTTGTGAACCCAAGTAACCGATTTGGGGTACTTTCGCCCCGCGTGGGACGACTCGACAGCTGACCCAGTTCACCCAGTTCGCGCTCGCAGTGGCAGGGTTATAACTTGTGTCCAGTGTAGAGATTTAAAATGGGGAACCGACGGAAAGTTGTAGTCCGAGAGGAAAATTGGAATGTTCTAACTCCGCAAGTCTAATTTTGGACGGGAAAGAGGAATGGTGTAAATTTAGTCGGATGTGTTTGTGTTGATGTAGCTTTTGGGGAAAGATAAAAATACATAATTATTTTTACATTTGTATTCACACAGTTAAAAGTAGGAATTTAAGTTACTGCGATTGTTGATTTTTTAAACTAGGTTACCGTGACAACAATATCAAAACTAACGTTTTAAAAGTACAGTTAAATTAGGATACTAAAGATCGCGTTCACCCGATAATTTCGCGAAGTTACAACTGTATGTCCAATAATTTAATACGTGTACGATAAGTGTTGAAATTAGCTATTCCAGATAGTTCTTAGGAATAGGGAGACCCAGTTGCCCTAGATTTTATTCACTGGAATGTAATAAATGGAATGTACTCAGTATAAATCAAATCAAATCAAATATATTTATTTTGCGAACATGGGTAAATGTAGGTATTACAAGTATTTTAGTATCTCCATCTTCCACCTTTTGGCATGCAAAATTATAAATCAAACTTATCAAATTTCATTTACATAAAAAAGAATTTTCACTTAAATAATGTCAGATCAATCGCAGTCATATTATAATTGAATAAACATTCCACATTACATTTAAACANATTGAGTCTGTTGTATAGGCGAGCGGATAGAATATTGAATTGTCGCCCTGCAAGTGCAGTACGACAGGAAGGTATGGGATGAATCGGATTTACCCGGCGTCTTAAGGATGTTGTTGGATCAAAAACCGTCCTATTATGTCGACAAAGGACAGTTCTGAGGACGAAGAGCTGCCTAACAGTGAGTACTTGGGACTCCTGATATAGGAGGGAAGTGGGGTAGTCCCTTCGTTTGGAGCGCATAACCTTCAGGATAGCTCTTTGCGCTCTCTCCAATTGCAGCACGATTGTTTTATAGGTTCCGCCCCATGCAGGGATGCAGTAGGTCAAAATTGACTGACAAAGACTGAGATAAACAAGCTTCAGAGTGGAAGAGTCTGCAGAGTGTCTAAGTTGCTTGAAGATGTATATCAGCCTTCTGACTCTAACACACATGGCATTGACATGAGAGCGCCAGTCAAGTTTCTCATCTATGAACACCCCTAGGTATTTTATACTGGGGACCAGAGAGACAGACATACATGAGCATCCATTTGATGTCTCAGTATCAGAGCAGGTGTGCGCTCGAATCGTAGTTGCAGTATCAGTAGGATTCTGGTTTGTCAGTGAGAATTTGATACACTTGGTCTTATCTACATTCAGAGTGAGCAAATTTAGGGACAGCCACTCCATAACCATTTGGAGAGCATGCTCAGCACTAGCTGAGGCAGACTGCCAGTCTCTGTCATACACCAAAAGGGCCGTGTCATCGGCGTAAGTAAAAATGTCGCAATTTGGGATGGATAAGCGGCACAGGTCGTTGATGTAAATCAGAAAGAGTGTTGGCCCCAGAATACTGCCCTGAGGGACCCCGAAGCCCAGTTCCTCATCAGCACTAACAACTGTATCTATCTTCACTCTCTGGGAGCGTCCGTGAAGGTAGTCCTTAAATATGTTGAGTGCAGAGCCTCGAATTCCCATGTGCTCCAGTTTAGAGACGAGTATCGGGACAGAGACTGTGTCAAAGGCCTTGGAAAGGNCGGTCGCCGCAGTGATATTAGGACTTTATTGAACTAGAATAGCCGCTCAACTCAATAAAAAAATAGTTCTTCTGCGTTTGAAACACAAATTAGTACAGTATAGGAGAGGAATAAATTGCAAATAGTTTGTACAGTATCAGTATCGGCGCGCCGACAGCTGGTCGTCGGCGGCGGCGGCGCGCCGGCGTGGCGCCCACCTCTACTACAGACTTGAAATTTTGGATTTAAAGTATGTGATTATAGCTTACTAGATGACGAAAATTTCTGCGTTCTGGTCTTATCCAGAGGTTCTCAAATAGGGGCCTGAAAATGCGGCGAAATGGTTCCAGTAAAGGATGGTACGGCAGTGTTTGCTTCGCGCTCGACTTGGCGGGGGCACTGCCGTGCCCCCAGATAATCCATCCATAGCCATCCTTTATGAAACGGCATGTCTTCCACCAAAGTAAAGAAAGAACGACAGGTGCCAATTAAGATGATGAACTGGGAAATGGACAATCAGAACATAAAAATCAAATTATAAGACTTACAATATTGATTAACGATTACAATGTTTGTGTCATGACTTCATGGCAAGTGTACCTATCATTCAGATGGTCAAGGGGATTTTAAACTACGCAATACTTCTGAAACCACATCATTTTATAAAACGTCATACGCATACAAATATTTCTCTATCACAAGCGTATTGTTGTCTGTCTACGAATGTCAAAACATTGTGAAATTACGGGCTACTTTAAAATCAATTTGTAACATTACAGAGTATTGTTTGTATAGTTTTCACGGATTCGGATCGTGTATGCGCCATTCTCTGTGACACCTTCTCACTTTTGTCTCGGTAGTACCACAGAATAATAATAAGTACTACGTACAGAAGCTTTACTTCGCGAAAGTATTAAAAAAAAAATATGCTCAATGTCATTAACAATATGGTGTAATTTAGCCTGTCTCAAGAGTCAAGCACCATTTTGTTGACAAACGTCAGTGATCGGAACTGCGCCGAAGCTATAGGGCTGACTTCGGTAAAATGATGTGACGTGAGGTGCCAAACTGCGGAAAATGGTGGAGGAAATACATGATTTAGCATGAATTATCAGGAATAATATTAACTACTTATTTACCTCTCAGTGTCTTGAGGCAACTTAAAAAAGCACATTCTGTGTTTTTATTATTATTTAGGCAGTTAAATATTGCACAGTATTTAGTACACCATTTTCTTTATTTTCTTCCATCATACACAAGAATACGCGTGCGTGAGTCAATGTTCGCTCGTATGTGAGGCCTTGTCGAATAGTATCCTGTAGGTGGGCCATCGTGCGTGTTTTGTTTTCGATGTAAACTCGCGGAGATGAACAGGCCTGGTAGTACTTGCAAGCCGACAATATTCAATTCTTCTTTTCGTGTCGACAACAAACCTACACAGTGTGATAATATTCAATACACTTGCAATATAGAAGAGGACATCATCACTTCTTAGTGGTAATCGCGCGCGTGGTCGTGGTCATCTTCTTGATAAGCTTGATAGGAGTACTCCTCCGACTCCTCTACTGAATGCTGGGACTCGACTGGGAGCAGGCACTTTGAGAGGAATCAATTTAGTTACCTGCAGTGGACCACAGGAGGGCATCGCTTCTTCGTCGTGGTGCCGCGCGTGGTCGTGGTCCTCTTGATGAGCTTGATCGGCACGAACTCCTCGCTCTCCTCGCAGGGAGGAGGTGTCGGGCACTCTTCTCTCTCATCTGAGAGAGTCGATTAGTTACCTGCAGTGGACCACAGGAGGGCATCGCTTCTTCGTAGTGGTGGCGCGCGTGGTCGTGGTCCTCTTAATGAGCTTGATCGGCACGAATTCCTCGCTTTCCTCGCAGGGAGGAGGTGTTGGGCACTCTTCTCTCTCATCTCAGAGTACATTAAGTGGAGTCGTTTAGTTACCTGCAGTGGACCACAGGAGGGCATCGCTTCTTCGTCGTGGTGCCGCGCGTGGTCGTGGTCCTCTTGATGAGCTTGATCGGCACAAACTCCTCGCTTTCCTCGCAGGGAGGAGGAGTTGGGCACTCCTCCGACTCCTCTGCCTCTCCCTCTGCTGAATGCTGGGACTCATCTGGCGTTACAATAACAGTTATTTTTTGACAAAGAACTTCTCATAATTTAAAAACGTAAAATGTTTACCCTTTTATTTTCATCAGATAAGGAACTAAAATTATTGAATTTAAAGATCTAATCGTCATGCATTATCATTCGATAAAGAAAGAGCTTGTTATAGGTACAAGTTACAACAATAGTACTATTCTGTCATAGCTATAAATTATCAAAATAAATGGCCTCATTACTACGGCATCCTAGCGAGTAATTAAGGCTACAATTATACCGGGATATTATTCCATAATACAATTATAACTTCAAAGTTTATAGGTAATTCTATATTTTCCTCATTCATTATCAATAAGTGGAGTATTATAGGTACATCATACCTATAATATTGTTATTTAAAATGTATTCCCGTTATATTTAATACAGTTTTGATTATGAATAGGCTATTTGGTAGTTAAACCTAGAAATAGGTGTCATAAAAACATTCTAATTATTGTCGCTAAAAGTTAATTCTAGTTAGATGTTCAGTCAATAAGCACTTACGTCCACTGTGATATTCTCTGGAGTGATCATCATGCACACTATCTGCATGCCGATTCATGGATTTTTTAGAGCGGCGCGTTGTACGAGCGTCTTGTCGTTTATTAGAGTGTCCTGCCAGGGTTAATGCATGTTTCTCTAAGGAGAGGTGTTCGGTGTCTATGGGCGGGTCGCTGCTGTTTAAAGTCCTGTGAGCAGGGTTGAAAAAAATCATTATTTTGTTATTTTAATCAAAATGTCAATTTTTTATTCGATTTTACAATCATTGCCTCAGTTTATCAGCGGAAAACATTTTTATTTAGGTAGAATTGAAGTATAGTGCTGGAAACACTGCCAAAAAAAGTAAATTATTGTATGTAGGCTAAGATAATATGTTATATTTTTAATGAAATAAAAAATACGTTAAAAACAGCTCGTCCTAAGTGGTGTCCATTTCCAATACAAAAATACGAATATCTTTTTTATAAGCTTTTACAATAAAAAAAAAACTGTATAGAAAAATGATTTTTTTTCTAATTCTCCATACAAAACGGCAATTTCATACTTTAATATTGTTTTCGAACATTACTGTTGATTAATATGCACTTCCAGCGATTCCGTTTTCGGATATTGATTTAAATCTGCAACCTGTGGGATAGAGGCAGGTTGAGGCGGTCCCGGCGCCGCTGCTTGCACTCGGTGCACATGGCGCAGTGCACCTCCAGGATCAGCGGGTGCTCCTTGTTCTCCCGGCAGCGGTAGCACGCGATCTTGCAGTCCACGTACGCTGAGATCTGAGGCAGGAACGCGAGCAGCAGTACGGGATACATGGGAATCTGAAAATTAGTAAGCTTATTATAGTTTGAGCCATCTTCAAGGGCAAGTGCAGGATCTATGATAGAGACATCTTCACTTGAACAGATGATTTCTTTTTCCTTCATGTCATGAGGCACTTGCAAAATATCTTGTCTTTACTTGATAAATATCATCTAACTAGCTGACCCGGCGAACTTCGTACCGCCTTAGCGTAGAGATTTTCTTAATATTTTTTCCGTAAGAACCATCCTTGGACTTCCACAAACATTTAAAAAAAAGAATTATCGAAATCGGTTCAGCCGTTCACACGTGATGCCGTGACAACGCGAAACGGGTTTCATTTTTATATATATATAGATATAGATAGCAATGACTTAGGAAAATCACTTTTTAGGTTCCTACTACTGCAACACCTGTGTGACTGTTGATTAAAGAAATTACTAGTGTCATCATCCTCATAAAATGAGATAATTGAGTGTAATATACACTCAATAGGCTAGTTGCCTAAAAAAATTTTTTTAGTCCGTAATGTTTAATATCAAAAAAAATTGGACACATATATTTTTATTTGTCAATCTAACAAATAATTACATAGTTATGGTGCGTTGAAGTTGCGCACGACGTCACAACGTGCGGCATTTTTAAGCAAGCGTTGACGTCACGGGCCTCTTCTTATGAACTTTGGGGCGCTTTATCTCTTTAAATTTTCATTAGTTTGAAAAAGTGAAAAATACGTGTAGAGTATTTTTTGATAAGTTAACTGACGGACTAATTAAAACTCTTGCTTTTTGACCCAGGCAACATCCCCATTATCTCAGAACAGACAGGTTACCAATATCACTAAAAACGTTTTAATTACCGCAGCAATGTCGAAAATAGAAAAAATAGAAAGCTTACACCGCGAAAGATTTAATTAATGGCAACAAAAGTTACCGGCTCTCTTCGCCAATTACGGAGGCTTTGTTCCGATATTAATTATAAGGTGCCCGGAGTTTGCTCGGCGGCCAACTATGCTATACTGAACGATAATAACGTTCCAAGTTTACGAGTTTGGCTATAACGCGTTATGTAATGTAGTTGCAAAATTTTATTTGGAATCAAAGGCATTGTACGAGAAAAGTAAATTACCTTCCTAAACCACTTAAATAAAAGAAGGTTGTAAGCAAAACCAACCATTATTGTAAAACCACAATAAAATGTACTTCGGCAGTTCAGTGACATCCTGAAATTACAACGAAATAAGTATAAGTATAAACATGAGTGTGGGTCAATTTCTAACTTGAACACAAAGTTAAACGTATCTAAACAGAGCAATCAACAGCAAATCAAACTTCAGTAGTGAATCAAAGAGATTGCACAAACACAATCACAATCAGTCAATCGACAGTCGAGTACGGCTCGGCACTCGGCACAACAACACGGCACAATCGATACGTTAATGCGTGGGGCAATAGCTGTCCAAGAGCCGGCCTGCTGGCTCCCATCGAAGTCGCAGAATACATTAAAGTTTATTAGACAATAATAATAGTGTTTTTGTATCGGGTAGGCAGCCTGTAGCGAATAGGGTCGCGTCTAGGGTTGACAGGCCCAAAAACATAAAATCCGGACTCAGTTACCAACTCGGAACTACCAACTATCACACCTCATGAGTGAGCAACTATCATTATCTTTGAATCGGTAGACCAACATCCTGATAAGCACATGTGATTCTGTGGCTCGATTTTCGCGCGGCAGCCACATAAAAAGACATCGGACAGGCCGGACAAGTCCGTAAAAAACCTGACACCTGGCAACCCTAGTCGCGTCGCTACCCTGTTAATAGACTCAAGACGCCAAAGCGGAATGATTCAACTTGAATCGGACTTATGGTCCTTCGAAGTATGTAAATATACTTATTACCTACTAGGTTGATTAATGCCCCACACTCTCAAACTGTTAACAATGTTCAAGTTAATTTACAATGAGTGTGTAACGTGTGTCCTAAGTGGTACCCAGTAACATTGAGCTCTGAAAGTAGCGCACTTCTGATTAGAAACAAATGGAGGATACACCTTGGTAGTTAATGTAAAATCTTTATTATTATGTTATNACGATTATTTTTTTGTTGAATAGGAATTTGAAGAAAATATTTCACCCCCAAGGGTGGAAAATTGGGGTTGAACTTTTTTATACGCAATATTTTTAATTTTTAGTTTTTTTTTGTGTTCACGCATTTGAAGTCGGTTTTATTTTTTTAAAAAGTTAATTATTAATGAAATAAAAAATACGTTAAAAACAGCTCGTCCTAAGTGGTGTCCATTTCCATTACAAAAATACGAATATCTTTTTTACAAGCTTTTACAATTAAAAAAAAAACTGTATAGAAAAATGATTTTTTTTTCTAATTCTCCATACAAAACGGCAATTTCATACTTTAATATTGTTTTCGAACATTACTGTTGATTAATATGCACTTCCAGCGATTCCGTTTTCGGATATTGATTTAAATCTGCAACCTGTGGGATAGAGGCAGGTTGAGGCGGTCCCGGCGACGCTGCTTGCACTCGGTGCACATGGCGCAGTGCACCTCCAGGATCAGCGGGTGCTCCTTGTTCTCCCGGCAGCGGTAGCAAGCAATCTTGCAGTCCACGTACGCTGAGATCTGAGGCAGGAACGCGAGCAGCAGTACGGGATACATGGGAATCTGAAATTGGGATGTTTTTTGTTATCATATAACAGTTTGACCCTTCTTCAATTGGTGTATTTGCTTCAAGAGCTATTAGAGACATTCCTTAAAGACATCTGTATCTACTTGAACAGATGTACCACTGCAACTAAACACCTGTGTGACCAGAATCATATGCGGACTATTGATCAAACTAATTACTGGTGTCATTACCCTCATAAGAGGAGATAATTGAGTGTTTATTAAAGACGTTACCAATATCACTAAAAACGTTTTAATTACTTACCGCAACAATGTCGAAAATAAAAAAAAATGGAAAGCTTACACCGCGAAAGATTTAATTAATGGCAACAAAAGTTACCTCTCTTCGCCAATTACGAAGGCTTTGTTCCGATATTAATTATAAGGTGCCCGGAGTTTGCTCGGCGGCCAACTATGCTATACTGAACGATAATAACGTTCCAAGTTTACGAGTTTGGCTATAAGGCGTTATGTAATGTAGTTGCAAAATTTGATTTGGAATCAAAGGCATTGGTGTAAAAGAAAAGTAAACAATATAAACACTTAAATAAAAGAAGTTCGTAAGTAAAAACAATAAACTCCATGAACTACTTCGAAATAAGTAAACCTGGTGAATTAAGTACTTTGTTTTCAACTTGAACACAAAGTTAAACGTATCTAAATAGAGCAATCAACAGCAAATCAAACTTCAGTAGTGAATCAAAGAGATTGCACAAACACAATCACAATCAGTCAATCGACAGTCGAGTACGGCTCGGCACTCGGCACAATCGATACGTTAATACGTAGGGCAATAGCTGTCCAAGAGCCGGCCTGCTGGCTCCCATGGAAGTCGCAGAATACATTAAAGTTTATTAGACAATAATAATAGTGTTTTTCTATCGGGTAGGCAGACTAGCGAAGGGTCGCGTCTAGGGTTGACAGGCTCAGAAACACAACAACCGGACTCGGTGCTTAGTTTGGACGGACATTTACCCTAAAACCCGGACATACTTTTTTTAACCATGTCACGGGGAGGAGGAGGTGCAACTACCAACTATCACACCACATGAGTGACTACCAACTATCATCATCGGTAGCCCAACATCCTGATAAGCACGTGTGCTAGGTATTATTCTGTGGCTCGACTGGCACGGCAGCCACATAAAAAAGCCGGACACCTAGCAACCCTAATCGCGTCGCAACCCTGTTCATAGACTTAAGACGCCGAAGCGGCTGAATGATTCAACTTGAATTGGACTTATGGTCCTTCGAAGTATGTAAATATACTTATTACTTACTAGGTTGATTAAACCCCCACACTCCCAAACTGCTAACAATGTTCAAGTTAATTTGCAATGAGTGTGTAACGTGTGTCCTAAGTGGTACCCAGTAACATTGAGCTCTGAAAGTAGCGCACTTCTGATTAGAAACAAATGGAGGATACACCTTGGTAGTTAATGTAAAATCTTTATTATTATGTTACGAATGAACTATGATCACAAAATACAGTTTTTAAATGTATGTAATTTTGCAAGATCTAAAAGATCTTTGCTACACATGTTAAAGAAAAGGTCACGCGTAAAACAGTTCTATAACATCTGCTATAACTTCGGCTCAAAAAACAAGTTGAAGGCCAAGCATTAATATTATTTCGTGAATGTCTCTATCCCTGTAATAATGATCCCGTGACTAATAGTTTTGCCGTAGATTCCTACTTTTATTTCTCGATTAGAGTCTAATCCGTTTATTGAATTCGATATCCAATCGATGGAAAATACCGAAAACGTCAGCCTTAGAGAAAACAAAATCGATTGTCGCCGTTTAACAAGTGGTCTTTAACTGTTGATAGTCATTAATCATTGAAATAAAGTGAGCCTTAGAATAAGCATTGGTAGGTACCAATGTGTGACCAAAGGCGTCAGACAATCGATCGGCAGTCGGCACCATTCTGGGCCGCAGACATATTAGATGGTGTCATTACTCAGGTATTGTTGTTTGTTACCTGAGGCAGTATATGAGCTTTATGTTTCAGTGTGAAGACCTGAAATGTGAACCGAATTATTACCTACTGAAATGTCTTGGTATAATTTCATCTCATCTTCCGTGATAGCAAAGCAACCTTGGTCTAATTCTTTGATACTTAATACTTAAATAACATTTATTCTTGTGTCAGGGTCTCATCTTCCAGAACTGTTTTATTATTAATGCTTAGGTATTTTTTTATTTCATGAACAATCATACGTCTAACATTACAGGTTTCCCCAAGATTTTTATTATGTATTTATTAAGCCTGTAGCAATTATCACCAAAATTTTACATACAAACATAGGTTTAGTTAAAATAAAAACTACTTTTGAAATTAACCTACTGTGACGCTTGTAGCCTAGTCTTATTTGTAAGTAACAACAAGCTGAATATATCAGCATAATCTGTCTCTAGATTCTAGATAGTTCAGATTGGGTTTGTACCGATAAATCATTCTAATCGATGTTTCCATTAATAAATAACTGATTATGATTGATAAATATAGCGTGTTCTTTAATATCAAGATGATCGCTATCTCTATGCAAAACTAAAAAAATATTTAATGCCTCGACCTACTTCGTTAATGATCGATTTACCTACCATGTTCTGAAGTTCTGAATATTCTCGAAATCAGTTTCATTTTCATGCTCCTTCAGTTCAGCATAAAAATCTTTAGATTCAGTTTCCAACTAAAGTACAAGATGACATAATAATATAGAGCTACAAAGAAGTTAAACAGAAAAGTTTTTCAAAAGACTAATTGCCACAGCACTACTTAATTTTTTTATACAGATCAGATCGTCGTAACGAACCCTTGAAGAGTGACATCTGACCAGATATACCTCTCCACTAAACCACCCGCACAGTTCCTTCAGACCGCTATCAGGAGACTGATCACATTTTCCCTTCACTCCTTCCCTCATCATCATCATTTCAGCCAGGACGTCTACTGCTGAACATAGGCCTCCCCCAATGATTTCCACAAAGGCCGGTTGGTAGCGGACTGCATCAAGCGCCTTCTTACTACCTTTATGAGGTCGTCGGTCCACCTTGTGGGTGGACGTCCTACGCTGCGCTTTCCGGTACACGTGGCCTCCACTCCAGAAGCTTGCTTCCCCATCGGGTCCCCTCTTTCCCTATTTACGAGTTCCTCATGTTTTATACTCATTTGTGCCACCCATGAAATTGAACTAGGGACCTTTATACGCATGAAATCGATTCCACACTCGACGAAGCGTTATAAATACACGCATTTTTATTGACAATGTTTACACAAGTATTCTCCGAAAACAATTTTGCAGCTTCACTGCCTTTTTCAGTTACAATGTTAAATATACGAATCGAGAGGGATTGTAGGGTGGCAACGAGTTGGAATTATTTAGAATTTTAAGGTTAAATGGCTGTTTCAAATTAGTCGCTTTTAGCAAAACGATAGTCGTGCAAGAGCGTAACTGTTGGTAGGTAATTTTCATTTTCAAATTTTCCAACCCAGTTTTCCGTGTGCAAAACGGAAAGCTAACTAAAGTCCGGTTAAAAACGTCTATGTTGAAAAGGCTATAGTGTGAGTTAAAAACTTAAACCAGTTCTATCTGCTTATTGCGTCATGAGGACCACGAAAAAGTTTATTGTTGCTTAATTGGTCTAACATTTTTAACATTAGGTTGATTCTGTTAGTTTTTCAGTGTCACTTCACATGACACCCAGCAGATTCGATATTTGTAGAATAACTTACTAATGTATTAAGTATCTTGGTCAACGATACAGCACCGCAAATTATTGAATAGATATTTCAATAATTAAATATAAATTGACATTAGTTACTGGTTTTGTTAAAACAACCTGCAAATTTTCCACGTTTTTCCTAAACATCCACATCTGACACTGAGCCATGGCCATCCTACCTGTGTGTCAGTCAATTATTGGGCGCGCTCAGTGGAAAACTTGAGTGTCTGCCACCAGCCGCCAGCGGCCAATGATCCATGGGATTGTGATCCACTCCACGTTTGACGTGAATTACCAATCCCTCCAATGTTGTGTGGGTTTCCACTAGTTGCTTCTAATCTAAGATTTGTTAGTAGAATTTGGTTTTTGTACTGAAAATCTAAATTAATTCCACTCAGCATGTGTTTCGGTTTGTTAGCAAATGGATTGGTTAATTAAATAAACTTTTCAAAAATCTGTCAAACTTCATACAAAAAACGCCGATTGTCGTTTTAGTTGCGGTTAATGTAGACGGTGCATCTCGGCCTATGAGGCTTGTCAAATGCAAACAGTACCTAAATCTTCATGATTGGAAGTAGCACCTCACCAAGACTAGCGAATAATGCATTCGATTCGGCTATTGTTGTACACGGCACATCAATAAAACAGTTTGCCTTATCACGGGAGTCGAACCCATTGCCTGCAGTCTACAGTCGTGTCACGCGCGCATCCAGCCATTGGCGCTTACAAACGCCCATTCTATGGCCACTGATATATCGTAACCAAATATTGGAAAATACATTTTGAGCTCTATCGTAATTGTAAGTAGAGTTGAATTTGCAATGATATATTGGCTCCAGTCGCGAATAAAATGGGTAATTAATTTTTGGTGTTATGTTTGTTTTGCGTCGTGTGCCCTCGACGGGTGACACGCTAGTGGCGCCATCTCAAACAAAAGATCAGATTTCAAGATTATAATTAATTCACAATATTTCAGAATCGACAACTTATCTCTTTAGTTGAAATTGAAAAAGATTTTCTCGCTGTCTCAAACAGGAGCATTAAATCGTCGTCTATTTTTAAACTTAATTGATTCTAGATCCTTATGTATTTTTTTCTATAGAACTCTGGAGACAAATCGATAGTAAGTAAATTGTTATCCAAAATAGAAATCAGGTAGTTTGATTGCTCGTCTCGACATCCATTTGTTTAGCCTACCTATTTGTTGTTTCCATTAAACGCTGAAAGCTTGTGGACCTGACAGACCTCTACCTATTGATTGGCAAGATTTGCCGCTCTTATTTGTATTGATTCGACCGTAGTTTCTGTACCTAACTGATCACAAATAAGCTTGTATACATATTGGGGGTGTACTCCGGAACGCGTTTTCTTTTTTCTCGGCTGTTTCTCACTTTCCCTCTTGACTATATTTTGGCATGTGTGAAAGAGACGAAGCTTAATCAAGAATATGTTGTTCCGGAATAGGAAGCCAGCTACAAGTCGTCTTGTTTGACACGGGTTCGAACTTAAAAGGATGGCTCGATCGAACTTGCCCTCGGGAGAATTGTGAATGTTTTTGATTGTAACTCGGTAAAGATAAGAAAAATATCGCGTGTAGGAAAATCTTTGACATATTATTATTTATAAAAGATCAAGAAAAGGGATTCTACTTGGATTTTAGAAGATTCATGAAAAAACATTTGCATGAAATGTCGAAACTTGCAAGATTGTCTGCAACTTAATTGAAAAGTCCATATTTCTTTTTTATTTATCTTTTATAAAAATGCTTTTCAATAAGAACTAGGCCCAAACGAAAGATTATGTATAGATAATAATATTCGTACCAAAAAATATTTAGCATGACAGTTTTTTGCCCAATAAAGTTTGGACTGATATTTCTGAATGGGTATTATTCCGATCTAGGAATAGGAACACCCCAATCCCCATGCTATGAAAATAAATATAGATACTGCTTGGCTCCATATTATGGAAATCCTTGAGGAGGCCTTTGTCCAGTAGTGGACGTTAATAGACTGAAACGAACGAACGAACTGCTTGGTTATTTGAACAATGTTTAACATATTTTTCCTTCTTGTCCGCAGGTATAAAGTGTCCGGTGTGCAGCAAGTTCGTGCTGCCGGACGACATCGAGTGCCACCTCGTCATGTGCCTGACCAGGCCACGGCTGTCCTACAACGGTCAGTAGCTTTATTACTCTCTAAAATAAGTTACTTATTTTTTGCAATTAGGGTTTTCGCGTATGAAAAATCCGCCAGATGGCAATACAGTAGACGCAAGGTCCAGATGCTGCATGATTGGTTATTTTTGACATGACATTGACAGATATGTCAAAATCCACCAATCACGCAGCAGTCAGACCCCACATCCACGTCCCGCCATCTAGCGGATCTTTCATACGCGAAAACCCTCATTAGGCTTTTTAACGTCCTATTTAAACTTTATTAAAATGAATGGGTCAAGTTAAACATTAATAATTAATAGATCAAGAATAAAAGTCTCCTTACATACGTATGCCGTTCCTAAATGCTCCTTTTCTTATGGCTTGACTATTAATTATCACATTCACACTTACAGCCACTTTGAATATGATTATCTGTATAACTCGTAAAGTTAGAGAGAGTTATATTGCCAATGCAATATCTGAGAGCAATTGAGATAGTTGCTGACTTACCCAATTAGAAAGCCTTTTGAGAGCTACTATGGTGAACATCCCCAATTCAGTAGCTTCTGTTTAGATTTCATTGCATACGCTGACACACAATTAAATGTCCTTCTAGCCATTGCAAGAAAGAACTAACAGGACATGAACGATTTGGTAGAGTATTATAAAAATTATGCATGAAAACCGCGACTTTTGCGAATATTCTTTTTGATTCGCTCTGCTGAACATGTAAATTCGCTGCTCCAATGCATTTCATAATTCATCCCTGAGAGCGACGAGCAGCGAACGATAGAATGCTTTAGTGCATTATGTTCGCCTTATGTACAAATTTATTTTGGCATAAAAGTTTAAATAAATAAATAAATAGAAGCATAGAAACTGCTTTTTTAAAATACATCAGAGCGCATTAAAATAATGAACGAACGATCGAGCTGACTTGATGTTCGCGAGGTTTTAATATTCTCGGAATCTTTATGAACATAATTTTACCTAATACGAAGTGAAAGCTAGATAAGTAGAGCTGACTCAAACGTTTAAGTAAAGTTTGGCAGTGTAAGGCCTTTTACGGCAGCTTTTTGAGATTACATGACTAATGATCGCCACGTTTATTTATATTAAGATCGTTATTCGTTATCAATATCGTCATAGCCCGATTGAACGCCAGATTAACTGTTAGGTAGTTTAATTAATTAACCATTAAAATATTCAGTAGATAACTTTTCACATTACATCAGATAACAGGCGACGAGTCCATTAGCAGCGTGAATGCGATATGCCATAATATTTCCCTACTACGAGTATTTACTTCATTCGGCCCAAACAGACCAGTTTCCAATTCATTTGCGACGTTTGTAGGATGATGACGAGTGGCAAATAAAGTTGATTACAGAGGCCCCAAATGAATTATTGTGACGTGGATAACCTTTGACTAGGTATAATTTGTGCATCTTATGTACGTTCAGGTTCCAGGATTCCTACTGGTTGTTGTCGATTCAAAAACATAATTTACTGACATTTTGAGCTATATATTGACATTTAAATCTTTGGACTTAATAATAGGCTTTTAACGTGAGGTACCTTTTTCAATCTTATTTTCTGACCACTTATTTTCCTTTAACTCGTGGGCGGGTCCACCCAAATACCAAACTTTTACTTACAAACTTGTGCCCATTAGCTGTTTATGACACCATCTAAAGACCCGATTGTGATTTATGGAAGAAAGTTCAGGAATAACCTCTACTATACCCTTTTCGTCAGTTATCTACTATGCCATTTCGTTTGGTATTTACTAGCCTCTTGTACCCATCTCAAAGATGACAGCCATGCTAATTTATTAAGATACGTACCCACTCGGTTTGTGTATGAATTAATTGAGCGTTTAAAAAGTAAGGTCAAAGATTATGTACACGATAATAAAATGAAAGCACAAGCTTTGCTTACTTTGGGACTAGATACGCCATCTAGAGTTTGAAAAATTCCAAAGACAATTTATTCCACAGTATTTAGGCCACAGTTCCAGCTACCCATTTCCATTTTTCTCTCGCTCTCATCAAATGGTGATTCTTGGCGATAGAAAAAGACGACATGCCTAGAAATGGGTAGCTGGAACTGTGGCTGATAGTACTTCATTATTAAATGAAACCTATTTGCAATGTTTCAGAGGACGTGTTAAACGACTCGAAGGGCGAGTGCGTGATCTGCCTCGAGGAGCTGTCGGCCGGAGACACCATCGCGCGCCTGCCCTGCCTCTGTATCTACCACAAGGGGTCAGTACCACCATTGACCATTAGCAGCAGCCCAGGCCAACAGCAGGCCTAGGATGCGCGCCACGATAAACTTTGGTCAAAGCATTTTATCGGTTCCTCGTGATAAGCCCATACATTTGTCGTCTAAAATCTTCGATAAGATCTTATCACGCCGCGACGCGCATCTTAGCCCGGCAGTAGGTCTAAGATGCGCGCCGTGATAACGTTTATCGACGTCAAAATGTATGGGAAAAATCGATAAAATGGCGTGATAACCGCTTATCGCGGCGCGCATCTTAGGCCTACTGGAGTCTGGACAGTCTCACTCAGTTACAAAACCAGCCCAGTCAGCAACTCTTATTCAAGCATTAGGTATCCCTTACCTAATAAAAAGTGACATCATGTTGAAACTAATTTAAAATAACATTTCCACACTAAACGACACTTTAAACCAATGTTCAACGCGCGTGTTACTAAGGGAGTTTGTGTATAACATTGGGCGCATAATCTTCACCTCAACTGTGTTTGGTGATGATAAACTAATCTTATATTAACATAGAAATTGAGTCAATATAGCCTAATAATCACAGAGTAAAATGTTAAATAAAAACAATTTATAACAGCGAACAAACTTCAAAGCGAAAAGAGCTATGGAAAATGTGCATTTCTTTCGAAATATCCCAAGACTTGATGAAAAATATTTGCAAGTCAACCAGTTCTACCTGGTTGACTTGCGTGGTTGAGTCTGGAATATAAAATGTAAGTTTTCAGCGACGGAGCTGAAGGTATTTGAAAAATTCGATAGCTGTAAGTTGTTCAGGAACGCTAGACTAGAAAGTGCGCCCTACATCGCCAAGTGGCGCTTAAAGGCGCAGGGCTGCTGTCCTTTTGTGTCGAAGCTTCGCTATTTTATTTATTTACTTTCTCGACTAGCTCCGTTTGGATTTAGTTCGTTCCAAAAAGACTTATGTATCATCGTATATCCCATAAAACAATATTGTTTTGATTACAATTTTAACTGAAAACTACAGCATCACCTGAAAATTCATTCTGAATTACTGAAAGAAAATGTCAGATGAGAGAAAAATAATATTTTCCATACAAGAACTGTAAGAAAGTCAATGTTATGATTAAAGCCTTGATCACACGTACCGACCGAGTAAACGGGCGAGACAGTGCTGTCTCCATACGATACCAACCGAATTGTACAAAACAAACACCGAGTACTCGGCCGAGAGCACTGTCTCGCTCGTTTACTCGGTACATGTGATCAAGGCATAAATTATATTATTATCTATCAGTTTTCTTTTCTATCTCTGCAATAAACATTTTATTTAGTACCTAAATTATGAATATTATCTGGACAGCCCTGTTCGCGGCCTATCAAAGGGCCGATAAGCGCAGGGCCGCATGTAGGGCGGCAGACGGCGTGTTGACCCATCGAGATAGGCCCCCGGTAACGAGATGCTCTCGATAGGGCTTCCCTCTTCACAAGTTTTGTAGTGCTAGCTAGAATGGGGTATGAAGATGGTTGTTTGCCTTGCTTATTACCAGGATGATAACACTATTTTGTCATGGTTTAGGTTGTTTATGCACATGTTTCATAGGTACTAAAAACTCGAAACTAAAAAAAGATATGATAAGCATAACCCTCCTTCAATTACTCTCGTATTCACAAACGATGCTTGCTTATGTCAAGCAGCAAATCGAACGCACAGCGTTGAATAGAGCACTGTGATTGGTTCGTGTGTGACCCTGTGCATCCACGCGCACTGTGAGACCTCATAGTAATGATTGTGAAAAGGGGCGTTAGTCGCGTAAAATATAATATTTATGAGTTGTTCTTTGACCTATAGTTTTAACAAATGTGCCTTTACACTTATTTAATTTTAATTGTTTCTCTCTCTCATTACAGATGTATAGACCAATGGTTTGAAGTGAACAGATCGTGCCCCGAGCACCCCGGCGACTAGTGGCCCGGCTGCCGCCTGCCCCGGCGGCCCGGCAGGCTCCGGCGGCCCGGCAGGCCCCGGCGGCCCGGCAGGCTCCGGCGGCCCGGCAGGCCCCGGCGGCCCGGCGACGCCCCGGGCCCGGCCCGCGGGCCCCCCACGTGCCATGTCGCGAGTGATAATTTTATACAGACAGACTTTGCCCCCGGGGCGTGTAAATATTTATGCTAGTGAGATGTTTTACCATTTAATGATTAAAATGATTAAAAACAAAGACATTATAGTAAATCGCTAATGGGAAATTCTCGGTGGAGTATTAATGATACTATTAATTGTAAATTTTACATCGTTACTCTTTAGTTAAACGCAATATTGAAAGTTTGTTTTTTAATTTGATATGTATGTATAATGTGTATCGTACAGTTAGGATTCGGTTATGAGCAAGGGTTATGTTATGCAGTCCTGTGATCTACGCGGTTTACATATCTGTTTCGTAAGCTTATATATAATATATGATTTGATCTTTTTCATCTTGATAATAAAGTTGATTTGTTTCTAAATTTTCGAAGATNGGAAGAAATTAAATACATTGCGCAGTAGTTGAGCATGACATAAAGTGGTTGCTAACTAAATCGTCAATGTACAAGCGTGTTAGAATTTTTATCACCACTGATTTCGATATCGCAGTAACTGTTACGGCACTGAATTCGTTCGTAATAATGTTTATTTTTTTTTATTTATAAGCAAAATACCAATGGATTTGCAATACTTACATGTAGTAAATGACTCCATTGTTCCTGTAGTTCTTCGTTTCACTTGTTTTATTGCACGTAACGACGCATTATCCAAAATATCGGAGAACATTTTCTTAGTACGACTGAATCGCGACTAACCTAGCTACGCGGCCGATGTTCGTTTCTGGGCATATCGCGGAGACACGCGCCACGCCCCCGTTTCACATCTATTCCCTTCTATGATCTGAGATCGTAACCAACTATTGGAAAATACATTTTGAGCTCTATCGAAATTGCGAGTAGAGTTGTATTTGCAATGGTATATTGGCTACAGTCGCGAATAAAATGGGTAATTCATTTTTGGTGTTATGTTTGTTTTGCGTCGTGTGCCCTCGACGGGTGACACGCTAGTGGCGCCATCTCAAACAAGAGATCAGATTTCAAGATTATAATTAACTCACAATATTTCAGAATCGACAACTTATCTCTTTAGTTGAAATTGAAAAAGATGTTCTCGCTGTCTCAAACAGGAGCATTAAATCGTCGTCTTTCTTTAAACTTCATTAATTGAATCTAGGTCCTTTTTTTCTATAGAACTCTGGAGACAAATCTATAGTAAGTATATTGTTATCCAAAATAGAAATCAGGTAGTTTGATTGCTCGTCTCGGCATCCATTTGTATAGCAGGCACCTATTTACCTATTTGTTGTTTCCATTAAACGCTGAAAGCTTGTGGACCTGACAGACCTCTACCTATTGATTGGCAAGATTTGCCGCTCTTATTTGTATTGATTCGACCGTAGTTTCTGTACCTAACTGATCACAAATAAGCTTGTATACATACTGGGGGTGTACTCCGGAACGCGTTTTCTTTTTTCTCGGCTGTTTCTCACTTTCCCTCTTGACTGTATTTTGGCATGTGTGAAAGAGACGAAGCCTAATCAAGAAGGTGTTGTTCCGGAATATGTAGCCAGCTACAAGTCGTCTTGTTTGACACGGGTTCGAACTTAAAAGGATGGCTCGATCGAACTTGCCCCCGGGAGAATTGTGAATGTTTTTGATTGTAACTCGGTAAAGATAAGAAAAATATCGCGTGTAGGAAAATCTTTGACATATTATTATTTATAAAAGATCAAGAAAAGGGATTCTACTTGGATTTTAGAAGATTCATGAAAAAACATATGCATGAAATCTCGAAACTTGTAAGATTGTCTACAACTTAATTGAAAAGTCCATCTTTCTTGTTTATTTATCTTTTATAAAAATGCTTTTCAATAAGAATTAGGCCCAAACAAAAGGTTATGTATAGATAACAATATTCGTACTTACCAAAAAATATTTAGCATGACAGTTTTTTGTCCAATAAAGTTTGGACTGATATTTCTGAATGGGTATTATTATTCCGATCTAGGAATAGGAACACCCCAATCCCCATGCTAAGAAAATAAATATAGATACTTCGCTCCCGCGCAGGACCGGTCAGTATGGAAATCCTTGAGGAGGCCTTTGTCCAGTAGTGGACGTCATTTGACTGAAACGAACGAACTGCTTGGTTATTTGAACAATGTTTAACATATTTTGTTGTTGTCCGCAGGTATAAAGTGTCCGGTGTGCAGCAAGTTCGTGCTGCCGGACGACATCGAGTGCCACCTCGTCATGTGCCTGACCAGGCCACGGCTGTCCTACAACGGTCAGTAGCTTTATTACTCTCTGAAATAAGTCACTTATTTTTTGCAATTAGGCTTTTTAACGTCCTATTTAACCGATTGAGTCCCAGACGGCATTAATTAATGTCATAACAATTGATTATCTATTGTGTCTAGATTCGCGGAGCTTGAAGGATTAAACTTTATTAAAATGAATGGGTCAAGTTAAAAATTAATCATTACTAGATCAAGAATAGAAGTCTCCTTACATACGTATACCGTTCCTAAATGCTTCTTTTGCAGCTTGACTATTAACTATCACATTCACACTTACAGCCACTTTGAATATGATATCTGTATAACTCGTAAAGTTAGAGTGAGTTATATTGCCAGTGCAATATCTGAAAGCAATTGAGATAGTTGCTGACTTACCCAATTAGAAAGCCTTTTGAGAGCTACTATGGTGAACATCCCCAATTCAGTAGCTTCTGTTTAGATTTGATTGCATACGCTGACACACAATTAAATGTCCTTCTAGCCCTTGCAAGAAAGAACTAACAGGTCCATGAACGATTTGGTAGAGTATTATAAATTACATGAAAACCGCGACTTTAGTGAATATTATTTTTGATTCGCTCTGCTGAACATGTAAATTCGCTGCTCAAATGCTTTTCACAATTCATCCCTGAGAGCGACGAGCAGCGAACGATGGAAGCATAGAAACTGCTTTTTAAAATGCATCAGAGCGCGTTAAAATAATGATCGAACGATCGAGCTGACTTGATGTTCGCGAGGTTTTACCAATCTCGCAATCTTTATGAACATAATTTTACCTAATACGAAGTAAAGCTAGTTAAGTAGAGCTGACTCAATCGTTTTAATAAAGTTTGGCAGTGTAAGGCCTTTTACGGCAGCTTTTTGAGATTACATGACTAAACGTCCGACACATAGGTAGGTAGTTTCATTAATTAACCATTAAAATATTCAGTAACTTTCTATGTTAACAAGCGAGCAAGCGACTAGTCCATTAGCAGCGTGAATGCGATATGCCATAATATTTCCCTATTTACTTCATTCGGCCCAAACAGGCCAGTTTCCAATTCATTTGCGACGTTTGTAGGATGACGACGAGTGGCAAATAAAGCTGATTACAAAGGGCCCCAAATGAATTATTGTGACGTGGGCAAGACTAAGGTTGACTTCCCTTATAAATGACCGGGATAGGTACCCTTTGACTAGGCAATGTTTTTTGCATCTTATGTACGTTCATGTTCTAGGATTCCTACTGGTTGTTGTCGATCCAAAAACATAATTTACTGACATTTTGAATTGTATATTGGCATTTAAATCTTTGGACTTAATAATAGGCTTTCTAACGTGTATTTACTTTCGTATTTCTCACTAAGTAGGTAGTGCTTCAGGTACCTTCTTCAATCTTATTTTCTGACCACTTATTTTCCTTCAACTCGTGGGCGGGTCCACCCAAATACCAAACTTTTACTTACAAACTTGTACCCATTAGCTGTTTATGACACCATCTAGACCCGATTGTGATTTATGGAAGAAAGTTCAGGAATAACCTCCATACCCTTTTCGTCAGTTATCTACTACGCCACTTCGTTTGGTATTTACTAGGCTCTTGTACCCATCTCAAAGATGACAGCCATCCTAATTTATTTAGTTACCTACCCACTTGGTTTGTGTATGAATTAATTGAGCGTTTAAAAAGTAAGGTCAAAGATTATGTACACGAAAATTAAATGAAAGCACAAGCTTTGCTTACTTTGGGACTAGATACGCCATCTAGTGTGTGAAAAATTCCAAAAACATAATTTATTTACTTAAAGTTAGTTCTTAAAATTAAACTAAATTAAGTACAGTGGGCCACAGTTCCAGCTACCAATTTCCGTTTTTCTCTCGCTCTCATCAAATGGTGATTCTTGGCGATAGAAAAAGACGACATGCCTGGAAATGGGTAGCTGGAACTGTGGCTGATGATATGTACTTGATGTACTTCATTATTAAATGAAACCTATTTGCAATGTTTCAGAGGACGTGTTAAACGACTCGAAGGGCGAGTGCGTGATCTGCCTCGAGGAGCTGTCGGCCGGAGACACCATCGCGCGCCTGCCCTGCCTCTGTATCTACCACAAGGGGTCAGTACCATCAACCACCATTGACCATTAGCATCAGCCCACTGCTGTTGGCCTAGGATGCGCGCCACGATAAACTTTGGTCAAAGCATTTTATCGG
The DNA here is from genome assembly GCF_004193835.3 of Ostrinia furnacalis. Taxonomy (NCBI): domain Eukaryota; kingdom Metazoa; phylum Arthropoda; class Insecta; order Lepidoptera; family Crambidae; genus Ostrinia; species Ostrinia furnacalis. Next base: position 93,510 of record NW_021131592.1, on the reverse strand, counting down.
TTCCTCGTGATAAGCCCATACATTTGTCGTCTAAAATCATCGATAAGATTTTATCACGCCGCGACGCGCATCTTAGCCCGACAGTAGGTCTAAGATGCGCGCCGTGATAACTTTTATCGATGTTAGAATGTATGGGCAAAATCGATAAAATAGCGTGATAACCGCTTATCGCGGCGCGCATCTTAGGCCTACAGCTGGAGTCTGAACAAAGTCTCACTCAGTCACAAAACCAGCCCAGTCAGCAAGTCTTATTCTAGCATTATCCCTTACCTTATAAAAAGTTACATCATATTGAAACTAATTTAAAATAACATTTCTACACTAAACGACATTAAAACCAGTGTTCAACGCGCGTGTTACTAAGGGAGTTTGTGTTTAACATTGGGCGCATAATCTTCACCTCAACTGTGTTTGGTGATGATAAACTAATCTTATATTAACAATATAGGCTAATAATCAAAGAGTAAAATTTAAAACGGCGATCAAACTTAAAAGCGAAAAGAGCTATTGAAAATGTGCATTTCTTTCAAAATATCCAAGACTTGATGAAAAATATTTGCAAGTCAACCAGGTAGAAAGTCGGGAATATAAAATGTAAGTTTTCAGCGACGGAGCTGAAGGTATTTGAAAAATTCGATAGCTGTAAGTTGTTCAGGAACGCTAGACTAGAGCGTGCGCCCTACATCGCCAAGTGGCGCTTAAAGGCGCAGGGCTGCTGGCCTTTTGTGTCGAAGCTTCCCTATTTTATTTATTTACTTTCTCGACTAGCTCCGTCTGGATTTAGTTCGTTCCAAAAAGACTTATGTATCATCGTATATCCCATAAAACAATATTGTTTTGATTACAATTTTAACTGAAAACTACAGCATCACCTGAAAATTCATTCTGCATTACTGAAAGAAAATTAAGTCAGATGAGAGAAATATAATTAATTTTCCATGAACGAGTTACATAACGAAAGTCAAGGTTATGTTTGAATTGATGTTATTATATCTATTAGTTGTCTGTTGTCTATCTCTGTTCTAAAGGCTGAATAAACATTTTATTTAGTACCTAAATTATGAATATTATCTGGACAGCCCTGTTCGCGGCCTATCAAGGGCCCGATAAGCGCAGGGCCGCATGTAGGGCGGCAGACGGCGTGTTGACCCATCGAGATAGGCCGCCGGTAACAACGAGAGATGCTCTCGATAGGGCTTCCCTCTTCACAAGTTTTGTAGTGCTAGCTAGAATGAGGTGTTGTGAAGATAACTTTTTGCCTTGCTTATTACCAGGATGATGATAAAATAGTTACATTTTGTTATAGTAAAATAGGAAAGTTAATCATTCCAATCATTCTTTCTTTGATGATGCTGACGAAGATAACAATTTATAGTTTGTTCTTTGACATAGATTTCATTCGTTCGTTTGAACTTTTAACCAAATGCCATCCACTGTTGGGCAATTGCCTTCAACAGACTTCCTTAACGACTGTCATATACTTGCTCAATTTTAATTGTTCTTTTCTCTCATTCCAGATGTATAGACCAATGGTTTGAAGTGAACAGATCGTGCCCTGAGCACCCCGGCGACTAGTGGCCCGGCTGCCGCCTGCCCCGGCGGCCCGGCAGGCCCCGGCGGCCCGGCAGGCTCCGGCGGCCCGGCAGGCCCCGGCGGCCCGGCAGGCTCCGGCGGCCCGGCAGGCCCCGGCGGCCCGGCGACGCCCCGGGCCCGGCCCGCGGGCCCCCCACGTGCCATGTCGCGAGTGATAATTTTATACAGACAGACTTTGCCCCCGGGGCGTGTAAATATTTATGCTAGTGAGATGTTTTACCATTTAATGATTAAAATGATTAAAAACAAAGACATTATAGTAAATCGCTAATGGGAAATTCTCGGTGGAGTATTAATGATACTATTAATTGTAAATTTTACATCGTTACTCTTTAGTTAAACGCAATATTGAAAGTTTGTTTTTTAATTTGATATGTATGTATAANCTAAATAATGTGTATCGTACAGTTAGGATTCGGTTATGAGCAAGGGTTATGTTATGCAGTCCTGTGATCTACGCGGTTTACATATCTGTTTCGTAAGCTTATATATAATATATGATTTGATCTTTTTCATCTTGATAATAAAGTTGATTTGTTTCTAAATTTTCGAAGATTGTTTTATTTGTTACCAAAAGATTGTAAGCAGGTGGCACAATTAAGGCTAATTAATATGTATTTAAATTAAGACAACCTAGTCCCGATTTTTGTAATGTTTAATCGAAATTTATATAAGAACAAGCGTTTAACACGGCTGCACAGAAAGGTGTTTTTCTGTAATGTCGACGAATAACTATTACTTATATTAAATGATGATAACTAAAAATTAAAAACATATGTTGGTTTTTTATTTAATTTTATTGTACTTATAATCTATGCATACTTATTTGATTAACATAATCACATTGAAGAAAATTTTATTTTAGTTGGTTTTTATATTGTTACATTGTGTAATCTGTGAACATGTAGACAACTATAAGGAAAATAGGTATTTCACACTGCTAAATGCTGATTATAAATAAATAGGAAACCACAAAAGTTCACAAAACTATTGTCAGTTATAAAATTAATTTGTAATGTCTCTATTTTTTATCTAAGAAGATAATATGAAAAAGAAAAACTTAGTTGTAGAACTAGTAGACATTTTTAAATTGTTGTACCACCTTCGAGGCGTAGAGAAAAAGATTAATGCCAGTTCTCAACATCAATCCCTAACTTTTACGCGACCCCTATGGTAACATTTAACAGGAAATTTGTTTTCAAAGAGGTCACTTAAAAATTAGGGATTGATGGTGAAAACGACATAAGAGTATTCACAAGAGAGACATATAATAAAATTGTAAATATTATTATCGACTGTACATTTTGTGTGGGAATAAATTTATGAAGATTTACTGAAGAAAGCTTGGAATGACAGTGGCGCCATTTTGCAATATGTAAACATGTAAACATTTTGCAATTTGTCGTCTAAACGAGAATGTGATATTTGGTTAATTTGGTTGCTAGCCCACATATCACATTTTGCATATATTTTTCTCTGATATTTCAGTAGATATCATAAAAGCTCAGGACACAGCTTACTATAACAAATTATTAAAAAACTATCTAACTTCCCCGAGATATTAGTTGTGCCTCTTTGAATTATGTCGGCAGCATTCCTTGCAAAGTTATCAAGAGCCACTGGTGAGTGGCTAAGACCGCAGCGTGGCTCGGTGGCGGCGGCCGTAGCGGTGGCGGCGGCCGTAGCGGTGGCGGTGGCGGTCAGCGCATGAAGGAGCGGTGTCGCGGCGCGCGCGTCACTCGACCGCCGGGCCAACCCATGGCACCTGTGGATATTTACGAATGTAAATTTCTAGATAATTTACTAACGTATTTTTCCACTCTTCTCATAAATATCGTAAAAGGTAACCAAGAAGGTTTCCACCAAAGCAGAGAAAAGGTGATATTTTTTCATAACCAATCGGATTTCAGAACCTACGCTAGAGAGGTGTGGAATACCTGAAAACTGATTGGTTATTCAAACACATCTTCTCTTCGTCTTGGTGGAAACTAGCCCTAAGGGACATAACAGGCCTTTCCAACCCATCAGGCAAGCATTGGAGAGTGCAGGTCAACCCTCTATTTGGCTTTGAACATTTAGAGAAGGTCATACTACTACAGAGGAGAGTCCAAAGGAGGTCCCTGACAAGACAGAAATTTGGTAAAATGGTCCCTCGTGACTTAAAGGTTAAGAACCACTGATCTAAGGTGATATTTATGCCGGTTTTCACCATTCAATCACAAATTTTTAAGTGACCCTTTTGAAAACAAAATATCCATAAGGGTCACTTAAAAATTAGGGATTGATGGTGAAAACGGGCATAAATATCACCTTAGATCAGTGGTTCTTAACCTTTAAGTCACGAGGGACCATTTTACCAAATTTCTGTCTTGTCAGGGACCACTTTTTTTTTCAAAATCCTATTAAAGGGGAGGTCGATTTCTCGCCCGTTTGCGTTGTGTTGCCTCGACTCATCACCTCACGTGACTTGTTTATTACGATGTCTTCGCGGACCACTTGGAATGCCTCCAGGGACCACCAGTGGTCCGCGGACCACCGGTTAAGAACCACTGCCTTAGATTATTTATACTAGGACCTTTCCAATACCCCCCGCTACCAACCGGGCAACATGGAAAGCATTGGGGGAGGCCTATGTTCAGCAGTGGACGTCCTATGGCTGAGATCATGATGATGAATACCCCCCTACTCTATTCAGAAGTGATTCGATTTTTCTACTGGCAATACAATTTTAAAACAATTATCATAGACACGCATATCAAGACACAATTATCTTTTTTAGGATACAGAAAGAATTTATTATAAGAATGAAGCTTTCGATCAAGAATGACGTTAAAACAAGAACTAGTACTGACCCATCATGTACTGCGATGCGGGTGCGAAGTGGCCGAAGTGTTGCGCTCCCATCTCCCAAGCGCCTCGCCCTCGACTGCGAAGGGAATAGACAAACATTTCAAACAGAAAATTCAAACTTTTTGCTAGAAATGTAAAGAGTTTTTAAACAGGTACTCGCTATTTTCTTTGTAAATAAATAAATTCAGAATTCTCAAAACTAAAACCCGGTCCGTGAGCACGTAGAATTTTGTCCAATGACCCCTAGCTACCCATCCTTATCACTCGCGAGTAATTATATTGCTGTCGCGACTGTGCGACTGGCACCCGCAGTGAGTGTGCGAGCGCGATAGCAACATAATTACGCGCGAGCGATAAGGATGGGTAGCTTGGGGTCATTGGACAAAATTCTACGTGCTCACGGACCAGACTATAGTCTCGTGTGGATCATAAATAAAAGACAAAATAGGCGGCAAAGGCCTAACTGTGTCGGTGTTGGGTTGGCCGATCCGAAATTGGAGGAATGCGGGTTCGAACCCTGTCGTCCGCTGGACTATTGTGGTGATTAAACTCGTACACAAAGATACATTTAGCTAACCACAACAATAACCACAAGGGATAAATGATTTTAAAACAGCTAGAGACTAAATGAGACTCAAAAAGGTTACTTCACCCTAATTTAACAACCAGGTAAGACCATAAAGATGAAACAAAACATAGGCACTGAACATTTGATATTATGGTTTTTTGGTATTGCATTTCACAAGAGAAAAAAAAGGACTTGAATACAGTGTATAAACTATGTAAAGCCTGGTCTGTGAGCACGTAGAATTTTGTCCAATGACCCCAAGCTATCCATCCTTATCGCTCGCGCGTAATTATATTGCTGTCGCGACTGTGCGACGCGCGCCCGCAGTGAGTGTGCGAGCGATGGTGCGCGAGTAGCTTGGGGTCATTGGACAAAATTATACGTGCTCACAGACCAGACTATAGACAAACAACTTAGGAAACTTTTTAGGAACTATATTGGGAATAAAACAGTGGGGTCATACTCACAGATGGCGGTAGTGCGTGTGCACCGGCGCGGCCGAGGCGAAGCGCCCTCTGTCGGCCACCGGCGGCCCGCGCCGCATGCCCCTGTGAAACGAACACAAGATTTGAAGCGATGTATCATTGGAGAACAAGGCTTTCAAAAGTACAGAAAACAAATCAGACAAAGGTGACTCAGTTACTTTCATTCCCTTTTGTTGTTTGTTTTCAGCTGGTATATGGAAGATTTGGCTGAGTTTAGGGATCTATGAGGGTAGACCGAGATTATTTTTTAAAGATATTTGGGTCTAAATTTTATATTACATTAATGTGTTTAGTAAAACCTTACTAGGCGCTGCTGGTTTTTAGATATAATGGTGCCCTCTAGCTGGGTAGAATCGAAGGCAAGGTAAAATGGCACGTGTGGCGATCTATGTGCGCCACAATGTGAACTCATTGGTCCGCCCGCGGCGCTCCGTGCCGCGCGCTCCTGGCCGGCAATAAAAAAGAAGATTTTATATTGTCACCTTTGACACTAGCTTTTCTCTTGCTCTTTTGATTTTGTTCAGATTGATAATTTTATTTCTTTTATGTTTTTGTAATTTAGTCAGTTGTAAATATATTTGTTTATTGAAAGCCGCTTATAATTTGCTGAACATCTATCTCCGATAAATTAATGTGAGGAGACGTTCGATTCGTCTCCCACACACGTAATAGAGTGATTTCTGTGCTCAGCAGTGGAATTTTAGGCTAAAGATGGTGATAATTTTAATAATAAGGGTATCAAGCTCTATTTAAGGCTCTCGTTCTACCCTGGAGATGGTACGAGTATTAGGGTGTTGAAAGAGTACATAGTACAAATAGTTTAACTGCGCACCCGGCGGCCGTGACGTCACATCGACGCTCTGATACGAACGGGGCGAACGCGGGGGAGGTGTGCGGGCGAGTGGGAGGGAGAGTCGCTTTCCAGCGAGGTGCGCAGTTAAAAAAGTAGCGGGTGGTAGTAAAAAATTAGTAATAGTTTGTATGTAGGTGAGGGTTCTCTCTTGGCTATGCTCGGTGTTTCTTTACGAGATCGAATCAGAAATGAGGAGTAAACCGTAAACGCTACGTAAAAACGTAAACTAGTCGCTGACATAGCCCGACGGATTAGCAAGCTGAAGTGGCAATGGGCAGGGCACATAGTACGCAGAACTGACGGCCGATGGGGCAGCAAGGTTCTGGAATGCCGCGTACCGGAAAACGCAGCGTGAGACGTCCACCCACAAGGTGGACCGATGACATCATAAAGGTAGCAGGGAAGCGCTGGACGCAGGCCGCTACCGATCGATCAACATGGAAAGCATTGGGGGAGGCCTATGTTCAGCAGTGGACGTCCTATGGCTGAAATGATGATGATGAGGGTTCTCTGGTGGGCGGTCACCTGGCGAGCGGCTGAAGAGCCGTGAAGTCGTCCACGTGCAGCGAGGGCGGGCGGACGTGTTGGGACTCACCTGGCGAGCGGCTGGTAGGGCGCGTGCGTGTGAAGTGGTCCACGTGCAGCCAGGGCGGGCGGACGTGTTGGGACTCACCTGGCGAGCGGCTGGTAGGGCGCGTGCGTGTACAGTCGTCCACGTGCAGCGAGGGCGGGCGGACGTGTTGGGACTCACCTGGCGAGCGGCTGGTAGGGCGCGTGCGTGTGCAGTCGTCCACGTGCAGCCAGGGCGGGCGGACGTGTTGGGACTCACCTGGCGAGCGGCTGGTAGGGCGCGTGCGTGTACAGTCGTCCACGTGCAGCGAGGGCGGGCGGACGTGTTGGGACTCACCTGGCGAGCGGCTGGTAGGGCGCGTGCGTGTGCAGTCGTCCACGTGCAGCCAGGGCGGGCGGACGTGTTGGGACTCACCTGGCGAGCGGCTGGTAGGGCGCGTGCGTGTACTCTCGTCCACGTGCAGCGAGGGCGGGCGGACGTGTTGGGACTCACCTGGCGAGCGGCTGGTAGGGCGCGTGCGTGTGCAGTCGTCCACGTGCAGCCAGGGCGGGCGGACGTGTTGGGACTCACCTGGCGAGCGGCTGGTAGGGCGCGTGCGTGTACTCTCGTCCACGTGCAGCGAGGGCGGGCGGACGTGTTGGGACTCACCTGGCGAGCGGCTGGTAGGGCGCGTGCGTGTACTCTCGTCCACGTGCAGCGAGGGCGGGCGGACGTGTTGGGACTCACCTGGCGAGCGGCTGGTAGGGCGCGTGCGTGTGAAGCGCCGTGAAGTCGTCTACGTGAAGCGAGGGCGGGCGGGACGTGTTGGGCGGGCGCGAGCGGAACGCGTCCGCGCCCTCCGCTCGCACGCGGGCCAGCGCCACTGGGGACAAACGAGTCAAGTTAGCTATAGTATATCATGTTAATAGAATAATAGTAGAGAGGAGCCTCTAGTAAGAGAGGAGGCTTGCCACGCTTCCTCACAACTGAGGGCGTCCGCTAAAATTTGCGAGGAGCGAGTGCCTGCGGCGGCCGTACGTGGTTGGTTAGTACATTGATAGGTTATTCAATTATTCAAAACACTTCTTCGCTCTGCTCCGCCTTGGTGGAAACCGGGCTTTACGGAGATAAATTAACTTTATGAATATCAATTATAGTAAAAAGAGAGATTTATCCCAATAGGACAAATAAGGACATTACATTTAAGTTTTTATAGCACACTTATCAACCCGTAAAGGGACGAACACCATATCGAATTTCGTCCAATGACCCCAAGTTACACTTTCTTATCACTCGCACGTAATTATATTCCTGTCGCGACTGTGGGACGGGCGACCACAGTAAGTGTGCATCCGTAGGAGAACTAGAGTGACTGACATAGCCCGCAGAATCGCTAAAATCAAGTGGCAGTGGGCGGGGCACATAGCTCGAAGAGCTGATGGCCGCTGGGGCAGGAAAGTTCTTGAGTGGCGACCAGTGGGCAGGCCTCCCACTAGGTGGACCGACGATCTGGTGAAGGTCGCGGGAGGTACCTGGATGCGAGCAGCGCAGGACCGTTCATTGTGGAAAACCTTGGGGGAGGCCTTTGTCCAGCAGTGGACGTCATTTGGCTGAAACGATACGAACGATACGATACGAAAAAAACCGTTGGTTACCTGCCGGGCGCTTGTCGTCGCTGGGCAGCGGCTCTGTGCGCGCGTCCAGACAGCCGGCCAGGCGGCGCACAGCGCTCGCCAGCGCGCCCGCCCCTCCCGCGCCGCCCCCGCCCTCCAAATGCGCGTTCGCTATCTCCATTATATCGCACGGCACCTGGAACAGTTGTTGACAGTGGTGGGCGTTGGTAGGCAGGCAAGGAATATAAAAAAAATTCTGTACGGGCGGGGGGAAATGAGACACAACGACGGACGGTTGATATCCCGCTGCGGCCAAGACACCCTTAGCCGTCGCTATGATCAGTCCGGTGAGTCTGCCGGGCTGGCAGCGGGTCCCCGCCGCCTACCTGCCGTCCTAACGCTGCTGCCCTGGGCGACCTGGGCGCAGCTTCCTTCCTATCAAACCCTTATTATGTCTAAGTATCTATTGTTAGGCAGGGCTAGGGCTCTAGGGACTTAGTGTCTAAGGGAATAGGGACTCTAGACTCACTAGGGAGTTAGTTCCCTTCCTGACCTCATATCCCGGGCACGGGAGCGGTGCCTTACAAACACTGCCTCCCACCCGTACAAAATCCTTGGACATTTACACTACCCTTCTAGTCCCAAACTAAGCGAAGCTTAAATACACATATTGTGGTCAAATAACTGCCTTGTTATGCATAAAAAAAATACACGAACGAACTTAAATACATTTTTTTTCAAATACATATTTAATATGCATATTAACACCAAGACCCATCACAGAAATTAAAATTCATCATTTCAATTTCTGCCCGGCGGGAATATTAGTCCGTTCTGAACCATTACACCAAACGGCTGACAAGGAATGAACTTTTAACTTAGTTACACTGCATTCAAGATTGATCCCAGAGTCAAACTTTGGTCGTATAAAGGTCGATTCAATATTCCATAAGACTTCCTGAACTGTAAAACTTTTGGGTAGTAGCAATGGAATAAAGTAAACAAAAACATGCTGAACCACCTCCATTTGCTTAAAAAATACATTGGATTTTCTCAATCTGCTTGACCAGGGTGGGAAGCATAGACCAAATTATCTATTTGTTACTGGTTACAATCCTCTTACTTCGTTCGTTCGTTCGTTCGTTTCAGCCGAAAGACGTCCACTGCTGGACAAAGGCCTCCCCCAAGGATTTCCACAAAGACCGGTCCTGCGCCGCTTGCATCCAGGTACTTCCCGCGACCTTCACCAGATCGTGTTGTACCCACTCCTCTGAAGGTTGGAGNAAGTCGTCCACGTGCAGCGAGGGCGGGCGGGACGTGTTGGGCGGCCGCGAGCGGAACGCGTCCGCGCCCTCCGCTCGCACGCGTGCCAGCGCCACTGGGGACAAACGATTCAAGTTAGCTAAAGTATATCAAGCAGGGTACTGTCTGTGAGCATGTAGAATTTTGTCCAATGACCCCAAGCTACACTTATCCTTATCGCTCGCGCGTAATTATATTGCTGTCGCGACTGTGCGACGGGCGCCCGCAGTGAGTGTGCGAGCGCGACAGGAACATAATTACGCGCGAGCGATAAGGATGGGTAGCTTGGGGTCATTGGACGAAATTCTACGTGCTCACGGACCAGGCTTCAGCTAAAAAACCGTTGGTTACCTGCTGGGCGCTTGTCGTCGCTGGGCAGCGGCTCTGTGCGCGCGTCCAGACAGCCGGCCAGGCGGCGCACGGCGCTCGCCAGCGCGCCCGCCCCTCCCGCGCCTCCCCCGCCCTCCAAATGTGCGTTCGCTATCTCCATTATGTCGCACGGCACCTGGAACAGTTGTTGACAGTGGTGGGCGTTGGTAGGCAAGGTCAATGAACTTTCTTTTATGTTGGTTACACTGTGTTCAAGATTGATCTCAGAGTCAAACTTTGATCGTATAAATGTCGATTCAATATTTAATAAGATTTAATAAACTAGACAAATATAAGGAAAGGCTGAAACATCACACAAACCAACTCGCTAGAGAAATAGTGGAACAAACCCACAAGACCACCACAAGACTGAAAAGATGGCAAATATTACAGTTGGACCAAAGATGCTAGTGGATTGCTGAATATTGGAAGGCTGGACTAGATTGCTACGTGAATTAGTAAAAACCGAGGGAGAGAATTTACTGGAATACCCCTCCTCATGAACACAAACAAAAATGCAAGACAAAACATAAGTCTAAGTCGATTGCAGATATAAAAAGGGGAAAAAAAAAGATTTAATAAACTGTAATTATTGCAAGCTTTTTGGTAATATGCAATAAAAAGTATTCTCATATACATAGATGATGACAATGGCATAAAGTTTAAAATTGTCAACATTGGGCTTCCTCAATCTGCTTAACGTAGCCCAATGTTTGGTCTGCATAGACCAAAATTAAATTATCTATTTATCTGTTACAATTCTTCTACTTCTTCTTGTCGTGTCGACAACAAACGTACACAGCGTCAGCCCAAAACTCCTACTTACTCCACTGCGAGAGATAGTACAAGTAAAAAAGTTACAGACATAGCCCGCAGTGTTGCCAAACTTAAGTGACTGTGGGAGTCGCACGTAACTCTTAGAACTGATGGCCGTCGGGGCAGAAAACTTCTCAAGGTAACTACAGATCGGACCGACGATCTAGAAAATCGCGAGAAGCACCTGAATGCGGGCAGCTCAAAACCAGGATATCCCTATAGAAGGTCTTTGTCCAGCAGTAACGTTCTTTGGCTGAAATGATCAAGATGACGGTGTTCCTTACCAGTTCATTATCATTGACGTCATCTTCTCCACTGGCAGCCGGCACATTAAGCCAGTACCCAGCCGTCAGCCGTTCATCAGCAGGGTGCGGCGACGCATGTGTCGCTCGAGCCAGGAACTGAGCCACCAGCGGCTCTGGCGGCACCGGCGGCGCCGGCTCCGGCTCCGGAGTGCCTGGTGCTTCTGTGTCTTTTAGCTTCTGAAGGTGGCTGCAGAGGAAGCTCGCGTTGGCTATTGCGTCGTCGTCGAAGCTGCGCTCCTGAGAAGGTAAGATAAGTGGGTATTGAGGCTGGTGGTGCCATTGATTTTGATTTGGGAAGGTTGAATGTTCCTGAGAAAAGCGAGAGGAAGTTTGAGTCTGGTGGTGCCATTGATTTTGATCCGGGAAGATCCAAGGCTATGGTTATTCTATGGAATCTTTGACGTAAAAAATAAAATTAAAGCAAGTTGGGTATTAGGCACCGTTTATTCCCAGTGGTTCCATTTGACAATTCCTTCACACGAACTAATGGGAATAAACGTTAGACATTACCAAACGATTGAGAAACCTTTTATAAGACGTTTAAACTCGATTTGTCCACAGTCTTGTAATGGAATAGGAACCTATAAAAAGTTATTAATTTTTAATAATAAACTTATTTGAAACAAAATATTTTTTGTCATTCTCAAAATAATAAATAAATAATAATAATAAATTAATATCCTTGGACATTTTATACTGTGCTTCTAGTCCCAAACTAAGCAAAGCTTGTAACATGGGTACTAGATAACGGACATAAACATACTTAAATACTTTTTTGTAAATGCATACGTATTATACATAGAAAACACCCAGTCCAATACAAGCAAATATGTTCATGCACACAAATGTTTGTACTGTGAAAAATCAAGCTCAATATCAAATATTGACGAATGCAGCATACCTTCAAAGTCTTCTCCAGCGTCAGCACAGGATGGTCTTCCTCGGCCAGCGAGTAGCCCACCATATCGGCCATCTCAGACGCCGTCAGCACGGAGCGCCGGCCCGCCGCGCCCTCGCCCTCCTCTGCCCTCAGGATGCGGATCAGATCAATATACATGCTCAGGCACTCCGCCCGGTCCTCCCCTGGACCTAACAACGCCCACTTAAAAAACTTCCCCAAAGCCTCCCGCTTCTTCGTAACGAATTTCCTGAACTGCTGGAAACCGTGCTCGTGGTCCGTCAACACGAAGTACGTTCGCAAAATAGAAGACGCGACTGCGCAGGTCTTAGTCGACGATTCCAGGCAATCGGCCGACGCTTCCAGAAACGCTGCGAGAGCGTCCCTATTCGGCAGGGAGTTCGATAGCAAAGCGTCGCTGTTCGCCGATAGAGGAGTCAGAGTGATTTCGATGTCGCAGAACGCGGCTAAAGCGTGAGCGGCGAACTCCTGCGCCGCCGCATGCTCGTTCGAGCCGTTGACCGAACTGAGCACCCCGCATAGTGCCGACTGGATTTCGGTGGCCCGGGGCCCGCCGCTGTTCATCGTGTGAAGCACCGCGCATTTGACCGACGCGTGAGACACCAAGCACGCGAAAAACCCTAAAACCCTCGCGGTGCTCGCTGTGGTGACCTCACCCTGCTTCAGTTCCCTCATCACGGCCCCGACGGCGGCCCGCGCGACCGTGAACGCCGTATTCGGCGCCAGGTCCGCAATCTGAACGCAAACGCGCCGCAGCATGTGCACCACCGGCCTGTACGTGGACGTACAGATGATCTGGACCATGTCCGTCAGGTCGTTGGACAGAGCGTGCAGGTGCGCCGACCACAGCCGCCGCTCGTTGGACGCGTCGGCCAGCTCCCGTTCCGTGGGAGTTGTTTTCGTCTGCATCGGCAGCGGCAGAGGCAGCAGCTCGGAGAACACCAGTAAGCCGGGGACGAACGTGTACGGAGCCGTCATCGTGTAGGAGATGACTTCCGAACAGAGAGACGTCCAGGGTCCTCGCCGTATGGAGTCCCCGTCGTTCGCGTCATCGGCAATCGGTTGAGCGTAAGCCAGTAACGCTCTAACGGAAGCTTCGGCGGCTTTCGCGGCGGTTCGGTATCCGACGGATCCCAGGGGAAACGTTTTGGCGATCCCGTAAGTTTTCAGAAGGACCGGAGCCGCGGTCAGGTCGCGGAACCTCGGGCCGCGGCACCGGACGACTCGGGCCAGCATCTCGTCCAGTAACCTTAAGCACGGGAGGAGCATTTGTGCCAGTTGCAGTCCCTTTGCCGAGGCGAAAAACGCTGTGTGCATGCTCGGCTGCTCGAAATGATTCGCCAGGCGATCTAAAATGCCGACCAAGTGCGCCACTCCGTCCAAAGAGAACAACTGAAGAACGTTGTACTTGTACTTCAATTCGACGTACTCGTCTGTGGAGGATTCACAAGCTATGGTTGAGTTCTTATCGTAATCAGAAATGCAGAAATGTCTCAAGATTCGCAGACACGTCATCAGCTCGCCGGGCAAATCGGCGGAATGTTCCAGACTCCCTTTTAATATTTCCACGCACTCGGCCAAGTCATCTCCGGACTGCAGTATGGTTTTTTCGATGGGTTTCAGATAAGGACTGACTTCCTGCAGCACACTGGACACGCTCGGCTCAAATCTGTCGTGCTCATTCGTCACATTGATCAGTCTTTGTCCGTATTTCTTCAGAAACGAGACGTTCGCGGAGTATCGCACGGCGGACACGATCAGCTCGATCGCGTATCCTTTGGCGGGCGACTTCTGCTTCACCGGCGAGTCGGTCTTGCCTTTGCCCTTCAAATCGTTTTCAAACACTTCCATCAAGCAATCTGCGTTATCTCCCATAACGATCACGTCGGGCACGGCGGTTTTGCCGATGTTCCCAAAACTGAGACAGTACAACGACTGGAGCCTGTCTATCAACTCGTTCTCGTCAACCTTGCCAGCTTGGAGATCGCAGATGGACTTCAAGTAGTACAATGCCTTCAATTTGTACGCCATCTCTAGTCCTAATATCTGCAAGTCGCTGGAGGTACTGAGATCTTGAGGGTAGATGAACTCATCAGGATTTTGTTGGCCGTACGGCTGAATGAGCGTTTTGAACAGTAGTTCACTCAACTGCATGTTCTGATATAGAAAATTAAGACCGTTCTCCGAATTAACCAATTCGTAAATCAAATCGTTGATAGGACTTGTGACAACCAGATTGTTGCAAGTGGCCGGACAGGTCAGCAAGTACAGGCACACTTCGAGAATGTGATGGACGTTGAAGAATTCCAAGAGAATTTCGTTAGAAGATTCTTTGTTTATTTCGAATTGGGCAGACACGGGTAGGAATCGCTTCGGCTGGGAGAGGTGGAAGCATTGGGTCCGATACATGTAAAGGATCTCTTCTAGAGCGTTAATTATGAATTCTACGTCACTCTCAGACAGCTCTGTGTCCTCATTGTGGGTGTTTTCAGCAGCTGATTTATTAAAATTCAAGACAAGATCGTGTAACTTTCCCAACAGTTCGTATATGTTGAGCTTTTTTATCAAAGCGCTGATAGAAAATTTAATTCTAGCCAGTGGATTCGTCTGCATAATGGAAATGAGGGCCTGGTAGCCGTTCTTCGGCTTATTATCATTCTCGTCTTTCTTGTCGAACTTGGGGAATATTGTCTCTTGCATGAAGTGTCCTACAGACTCCTTAGAAGACAAGCAAGCATTCAAAGATCGCAATATCATCAAACGGATGCTCAGTGCCATGTATTCCTTCGAATATATTTCCAGAAGTAACATTGGAATATCTATACCTGCGCTCAGAAACATTTGCATTACTTGTCCGTTGTGACGATGACACATCAGCGCCTCGGCGAGGCGGATACCGCATTTCATGTGCCTGATTTTGTATGTAGGCTGTTGCTGCGCCAAAGCAAATTCAAAGTTGAGACCAATCCTACAGAAGGTCACGAGAAAGTTGTAGATATCAAGGAATTCATCATCGCTGTTGTTCTTGCAAAATACGCGCAAAATTATGTCACTGTTCTTGCAGAGGTTGGTGAGAGAAATAAAAAGTTGCTCGCATTGGTGCACCCATTCTTCTCTGGCTGAATTGTCAATTTCAGTGAAGGTATTGGCGAAAAACTTCTGCTCTCTTTTCTTAGCCGCTTTTGTTAACTCCGATATTTTGAATAGATCTGGGCTCGTGGCGCACAGCTCGTCGTAAGTTGCACTAATCACGTCTTTAACGCCTTCTTTTTGTGCGTTCGCGAGGAAATGAATTTTGTTAACATAGTCATACTTTAGCCATTCACATTTGAATGGGTTATAATATTTTATAATGTCGTCTACACCGCAGTATTCGTTTACGTCATAATCTACCTCCATGTAAGGTGTTTCCTCCAGATCACAGATATCTTCGTCAGACAGGATGGGTTCAAATTGCTCAGCATCCATGGATTCTTCTGCGTTCCGATTGGGCGATTCGATAGCTTTAGCTGCCGTTGCATTGTCAACGATCGGGACAGTCACGAGGGTGGAATGCTGCGGCTCAATATAGGGAGCATTCTCGACCTCCTGGGAAGGACTGCGAATAGAACTCTTGTGCCTATAGCTTGGATGGTAGAAATCGACACGAGGTATCTGTTTACCGGCTCTATCGTAATCACCGCCCTCCTCCGATCTGACCGAGTTAATAGGGCTGGAAGCATCTCCTTCTCTGGGAGAGAGAGGTCTTCGGCTGCTCTCCCCGGGGGGCGTGCGCGGCCTCTTCCTTGGATCATCCCTACTCGGCGACCGGCTGCCGTAGCTCGAGCCCCGCATCCGGCCGTAGGGCGAATGACGTTTTCTATCATACGACCCTTGCTTTTCATACGAGGGCGCCCGTCTTTCGTAGGACGACCCTCGCTTATCGTAAGGCGACATGCGCTTCTCATACGACGGACCACGCTTTTCGTAAGACATTTTACGCTCATAAGAAGGCGCCCTTTTGTCGTAGGGCGAACGTCTCTCGTAGGACCCATCCTTGTCGTAGGATCCGGCGCGTGAGCGGTCGTACGACGCATCACGATGGCGACGGTAATCGTCTTTCTTGTAGGACCCGCGGTCCCAGTCGCGATCGCCGGACAGAGCGCGGACGCGGTCCCTGTCGATGCTGCGGGACCTGGATCGACTCATCGGGCGGTACTCGCTTTTGATCGGGTAATCCCTATCGCGCGAGCGCGACCTAGAGTGCAGACGGTCGATCCTGTCCAGGCGGGGGCTCCGGTCGCGGTGTCTCGACGACTCGCGACTCCGGCCTCGGTCGAGCGACCGGCGCCTGCTCCTTGTGTCTCGCCTATCTCGGTCGTGCTCCAGGGATCTCGGGCTGCGCCTCAGTCTGTCCTCTCTCTCGCAGCTTAAGTCCCGACGGTCCTTCTCCCACTCGTTGTCTTCCAGGTGATGGTAGGTCCTCGGGTCTTTGGGCGGCTCCGCGTCGTAGTAGGGGTCGGCTCTGTAGCTGTCGTAGTTTTCGGGGTAGTTGGTGGCCTGGTAGGCCTCGGCGGGGGCGGCGACGCTGCCGGTGTAGGAGGGGATGGGGTTGGAGCCCTCGGGGGTCCAGTCGGGCGGCTGCGCGGGGGCCACGGGGGGCACCTCCCGCGGGATGGGGGGCCGCTGGATGCTGGGCGGGTTGGCGCCGATCGGCGTGTCACTGAGGACCTGCGTTAGGTTCCCGTAGACTGCCAAGGTGATGGTCGTGTACCAGCCTGTAAATAGCAGATTCACATCACAGATGATTTATATTTCCATTATCAAATCTTTACAATTATACAATTTTTAAAACACATTGTGTTGTGAACACTATGACAAACAGAAAGCATGTTTTTTTTAATTAGTGTTTTTCATAAGTCATGTCATAAGTGCCACTTGTGGTCTAAACTGAATAAATATTTTTGATTTTGATTTTCACAAAATCTGTTAAAAATACAATAAAAAGTAAAAAAAACAAAGGCAAAATATGGCTTCATAGCCAACCACCACAATTTTTTATTTATTTTACAAATATGCTAAAGAGTGATGTTAAAATAAAATGTTTTATAGATCTAAATTCTAAAGTTAGAGGCCAAAGGTACATGTGCGGCACATGACTGTAAATGTGTTGACTGGTGTCATTTCAAAATCTAGATTTAGTACAATATAATTTTGTTATTATACAAAATAAAGTAGGTATGACGTGATGTTAAGTGAGTTGTCAGTCTAGGATGGTACAGTAGGTAGCTAGGTAATATTGTTTTCTGATGTATTTCAATCTCAGCCGAAGCAAATTAAAAAATAAGAGAAAGTATCAATAATAAACTCCAAGCAGAATAACTTATTTGTTATTTATAAATTATTGTTGTATGAATTCTGTTCTGTTAATTTTACATTAATAAAGGTAACAAATAACAATTGGTAGATCTGAAGTCATCATATTGTAAGTAAACTACACAGTAAAAGGTGGAAAAAGGTAAAGGAATGCTCACTTAATTTTAGGTCCTGATGATTCTTACTTATGATTTAAATTCGCAAACTAACCTCGCAATACAAGACCATCAGTTGGTATCCGCGGGTGGTCCAGTCCAGTGCCGCATTCCATGTGTATCTGGCCATTTTGACAGTAGTCCAGACTGCCGAGGGCCTCGAACGTAGACGCGCCAGGCTTGCTGAGGTCATTCACGAAGAAATCGATATGGAATTTCGTCGGATTCGTTGCACCGAGACGCACTCCGCCGGGAAAGTCGCCTTCTACGCGAGCCCCCAGCGGTATAATGCGAATCTCTCGCACGTAAACCGACTTCGGAAACTGCACGAGGTCCAAGTTGAGCTCCTAAGACAAATTAACACGGTTAAAACAGAAAATACAACAACAAAATCGCAACAAATGTTGGTCGACATACTTCACTCGTATCGTGGGAAAACGTATCGAAAAACAAAAGGTCGGGTTGTTCAGGAGCTGCCATGTTGGAGTCCATAAATTAGGTTTCTTATTTTGTTAAATAAACATTGTATTTTAACCAAAATACTGCAAAAAGAAGAGTAAAATTTCAATGAAAATGCTCAAAGCGCATCCGCGACTTCGCGTCGTTTCGGTATTTGACAGATGACAGATGAAATTTGACAGTTTGACTTGACACTGACACTTGACATTTTGCTTCGTCTAACACAAAGGAATAAAAATTATAATGCCAATATTTTTTTTCTTGCAAAATAGGAAATGTTCTGTGTATTTTATGATCTTTCTTTGTAATTTTCCTTCCTGCACCTTTTAATTTTCGTAGGTACAGCCAGACCACTGGGTTGCTTTATGTGACAGAGTTGAGCCCGCGTTAGTCTTGTAGGTATTACCACAGATAATATAATACGTATTACCTAAACTTACATTTTTCCACCCACTTTCTTACATAGGACAATGTTTTATGAGCTTTACAAGGCTTAGGTATTTTAAGTAGTTTAATATTATTGCCATGATCGTTTTATTTATCTTTCTAAAGAGAGCCACTTGGTGTTGTTTTGTGTGAAATTATCGTCCATAATAATGGCATCGTGACTATTCGTGACGACGACAATTTTAGTTGTTTGCTTAGCTTATTACTGCTGGAGGGCATTGGAGTCACATTTGCGATATCTCCTCTCGTGTCGTGACGTGATAGGGAAAACCTAAATGCACTCTATTAAAGTTTAATTAATAGTAGATAGGTGTATCAGTTATCCAGTGCTGGATTAAGACCACTTGGTGCCCTAAACAGTCTACACCTGTGGGTCTACCGAAAACAATGCCCAATTCTTTTTTTGTACTCTAAGTAGAAAGAGAAATTAGCAACGTAGTTAGGTAGGTACCTACTTCTACTGCTTCTAGATCGTATTTATTGTCAGCATAACAAACAGACAAACAAATAATATTATCTTTGTAAGTGTCGAATTTGCTGTCTCATGTTTCAAAAATAAGTTAATGTTGCTTATTTATTACATCACAAAGAAGTTAGTAGGGTGTCCACGCTGCGAGCTCTGGTTACTGTCTGTTTCAGCTTTGTTTTTATTTAATTTATTCGCATATGTAAGCACTATTTCATTTTTATAATTAGTTAACTAAACAATGAAATAATATTCTGTGCTGTGCCACAATCTGTATGCTCATAGCAGCTGCACCTGCTCACTTTTTTAAGGCAATTGCATTTTTACGTTACTCTAGTATATACAACATACTAGGCGCAGTAGTGACTATTCTTCATTACTAGCTTCGTTTCCTAAGTCTGGTGAACCTTAGAAAAAACAAAACCACCACGATGAATCTTAAAATCAGAATTTTAATAATTCTATCAAGAATTTAAGCGTCCACGTTAGAGGAGAGGATACAATGATTTTACTTAAAATAGAAATTGGCCAAGTGCGTGTCGTGCCACGCGCATTATAGGGTTCCGTAGCTGTCCGTCGTTTTTTATTTTTATTTTTATTACAGCTTTATCGGAATTTATTTGGCTATTTATTACATCACAAAGAAATTAGTAGGGTGTCCATGTTGCGAGCTCTGCTTCTTGCTTCTTACTTAAGCACTATTTAATTTGTTATAATTACTTAGTTAACTAAACAATGAAATATTATTTTGTGCCACAATCTGTATGCTCATAGCAGCTGCACCTGCTCACTTTTTTAAGGCAAACTCGCATTTTTACGTTTCTCTAGTAAAACATACTAGGCGCAGTAGTGACTATTCTTCATTACTAGCTTTGTTTCCTAGGTCTGAAGCTTGGAGAAAAAACAATACCACCCCGTGATTTATAAAATCAGAGTTTTTATTAATAGAACATCAAGAATTTGGGCGTCCACGTTAGAGGATATAATGATTTTACTTAAAAAAGGACGAATAACAAAGCTTCATGTTTTCCTTAATCATATCACACAGACAGCCCACGCTCACACTCGATGCCTACTCGTTATAAATGGTAATATAGCCAGCATCTTGCGAGTGTCGTCTAATAACAGTTGTTTTCCTCGTGCGCCGTGCGAGCCAGTGCCAGGGGCGGCTGTTGAGGAAAACTCCAAACAACCTCCGGGAAGGTGGATGCCAATATCTGTCCGCGAGGAAAATACTGACGCGTTTCGATAGGCCAAGGTCGATCAATTGGTTTTTGGAGTTCCTTATGGTGATGTGGATTTGTAATAATAATAAGTAACTAAAGCAGCAAGCAAGGGGTCAAAGCTAGCAAAATAATTTGGGTTCTGAAATAACTTTTGATTGGGGTTTCAAGATAGAAAAACAAGTTTATAACCGACCTCCACTCTAAAGACAATCTGATCATTGTTCCATCACTGTCGCTCTAAAAATATTAAATACCTAAATAAGTAGGTACCTACTAGGATAATCCGGTTTTATTGCGAAACAAAAAGTTGTAGCACCATCTCTGACGTAGGTTGCGTTTATAAGTAGGTATAGGTATAGTACACTACTGCGAGTTGGTGAAAAAATAATTATAGGTCTACCTAGTAACTTAAACTTACTGAAAGTTCATAAAAATCATACATGCTTATGTAGGTAGGTAGTAAAGAAAGTGTAAGTGTATTGGCGCGATGAATGTCATGATCCTAAGCCCCGAGTTCGATGTCCGATTACGACTAATTAAGTAGGTAGGTAGGTATCACAACTTTCTAACGCGTGCTGTAAGTCCTCTTAAATGCCAATTAGCTTGGGCTTGGTGACTGAACCACACTGAACCTTACAAATCATAATTGGCAAAAGCTAGACAATCAAAAATTATTGAGCAGGAAAACAGCGCTTAAAATAGCTATTTAGTGGGTAGGTAGGTAATTCTTCGTAATGTCTAGTTTTGGCAATTCGTGGCAATCATTAAAGAAGATAGCTACTACCTACATAATTATTGCTAAGTAAATAAAAAAAACTAAATGAGCTAAGATTCCATTTCTTGGGCTACTTACTTAATGGCAGCTTCATCCAAAAGTATATTTTTATATTTGGTAATAATTAGGTAGGTCCTACCTATTATTAATTACATAAGAGGTAGGTAACTAATTTTGATCATTTCAAAGTATCAAAATACTAAGGTACTTTCAACTTAATATTAGTGTTTATTACCAAGATATAAAGCTTTAAAAGAAACCTTCAATGGCGGACAGTCGCCGCTCAGCCCAGACCCAGTTCAATGAAACCGCGCGGGTAAGTAGTTGGGCAGGTAGCACTTCTAGAAGCCATCCAGATAATCCAGTGTATCATAGCAAACTTATAATTTCCATGCAAGGTGTCATCATGACAGGCGAGTAAGGCTGTGTTTACCCGCTACCTGCGACCACCTGTGTGAGCGCGGGGCTGTCAGCGCGGGGTGATTTACCCCTGGAATGGGGTAACAATTTTATACCGTAGCTTTAGATAAATCAAATCAAATCAAATCAAATCAAATCACTTTATTTGTAACTAACTTTATTGATAACTCATTCATTACTAGATTATAAGATATTGTTATCTCATTTTTACTGGAAAATTAAACTGAAACTTATTATTGGTTTTATAGTTTGAAAAATACGTCATCATTCCACTACGTTATCTTTAAATAACATCTAGTCGGGCCTTGTCGAGCGAGCCTTTGAAAAAAACAAAGGTCCCATTTCAAATAAATAAATCATTCGGATGAAAACATAATTCAGTTTAAATAATTCAAGTTTAAATCATTGTGTGCTAATAATTCTGCTATTTGCAATTATTTTGTGTGGTTTTCGATTCATGTGTTTCTATTATTCATTATTATTATATGAATTGTGCCTTGAACATTATTTCACGACCCCGAGACCAACTTCACAAGTATTACATACAAGTATTTAGAGAAATAGGACAGAAAAGAGGTCAAATCAATGTGTTTTAAACTTTTAGTTAGTTCAAAAATAGAACAACAAAAATGTGACATACTCGTACTTCACATAGTAATTTTGATTGTGATAATAATATAAATTCAAGATAAATACAAACAACATAGTTTAGTCTAACCAAGTTAGGACAGATTTATTCAGTGCCCCGATTACGCTATAACGTCTCCATTATAGACGCACTTCTTCGATTTCTTCGATTCTGCGATACGGATTGGTCAATCGGATTGGTAATCGGGGCCCTGGATTCAGGATGCAGATTACACCTACAATACAAAACTACCCACATGGACAAGGTGCAAAAATTCGTCTTACGCTGGGCACCCCGCGCGGCCGGCCGGCGCGCCAGCCAGTCGCCGTCCCGCGCCCGACTTGTTCGCACGCTCGTGAGCGTCATCGCGACAAGACACGTCACCAAACTTTCCCAACTTTCAACGCGTTCCGATTCCCTCTCGCAAGGAATATTGTGCTGTCCTGTTGTTCTGTGTTGTGTTGTTGATGTGGTGGATCGTGGTATGAAAATGCGGGGCGCCGGGGAGGCGTTCTGTCTTCTGCTGGTGGCCACGGTTGCCGCGGCCCAAGTCGACACGAGGCATCTATCAGGTCAGTTGAGAAAGTTCAGTTTTGAAAATGGAACGGCTCGAAAGCGACCTTTTTGCTGCCGACTTTTGGGCGACAATTGTAAAAATTGCGTTTTGATGCACTTTCAATTGGAATCGCACTTTTGCTAAAAGTAGGTAGGCCGTAGGTAAATACATTTGAAGCTCGTTAGACTCTGTTTTGTCCCAACTGATGATGATTTGTTAAAAATATATAAGAAACAAGTAAGTAGTCGACAAACTTGGCAAGTTTCGTTAAGTCAATAAGTATTGTGACCGAAATACGAAGCTAATAAGAACCGTTACCTGCTCAGTAACTTGATTCGCGGCTGCATTGAGACGGCGCGTTAACTTAGTTAAACCTACCTACTTCTGAGTGAAGTGTTAGTTTACCTTTTGAAACTGTAAATCAATCGTTGTTTGTCAAAGACTACCCACATAATGAATAATGATAAGCAGGCAGGTAGGTAGGTAGGAGCAATTTGGTAATTTTCTGAGGTGTTAAGCAAATTTGAACGCCTTATGCCCGTTTTCACCATCAATCCCTAATTTTTAAGTGACCCCCCATGGTAACATGTAACAGAAATTTTGTTTTCATATAGGTCACTTAAAATTAGGGATTGATGGTGAAATTTTGTTTTCATATAGGTCACTTAAAATTAGGGATGGAGGGCATTAGCTATACCTTTTTAACGACTTCTTTCTTATTTTATCGATAGAATGATAAGCTTTTCGAGTTTAAAGTAAGTAACGATGAATACAACAAATAAAGTAAAATTTCCTAATAACGAAAATAGATTTATTGTGAAACTAGTGTTGATTAATGTTATTAAATTGACGAATGGCTATAAAAATAAATCAGTTTGTTTCCCAATTAGTAAGACAGTAGATTTGGCTGCAAAAAATATTGATATTCGTAATGATACAATTAATTTTATTGCAAATAATAAAGAAATACGAAACAAAAAAGTCTAAACAAGTAATAATATAGAAATAGTAGACAAGATCCTGATTTAGATAAGTAGGTAGGTAGTCCTATGTTAGTTTAATGATTTTCTAGGAAACGATTTTATTTCAAAGTAGGTAACTAGGTAGGTAGGTAGCCTAACTAGTAGTGATTATAGTAGGTAGGTAGGTACCTACTTACGTGTCAGATAACAAATTAACTACATATCCTACCTATTTAATTGTATGCAATAATAAACACAAGTTATTCGTTATTGTGTTGCAATACCAATACGTGTCTGGAAAATCACGTTCGGTCTATAAAAATAGTTCATATTTTGTCACGTAGGTGGTTACTTTGCAGTGGATAATGAGAAAATCACCTTGACCAAGTAAATAACAGGTAGGTATGTCGCTTTAACTAGAACCAGTTTGTGTAAATCTAGATATTCCCTAATAAGTTGGTGCGTCAGATCGAAGTCGAACCAGTTGTCGAATTGTTGTAGGAGTGGTACAAATTAGCATTAGATATACTACATACTACCTACCTCCTACCTGATATATTATTACGTTACTAGCGGGCACCCTGTTTGTTGCGGCGCTTCTTCTCAGCACTTGCCAAATGTTGGTGTCGAAGCGCTGCATGTAGGGTAAAAAGATTATCAGACATGTAGAGACTCCTTAAGAGCAAAATATTTGACGATTTGTAAGAGCTATTAATAGTCTATACAAATAAAGAAATTTTGACTTTGACTTTGACCCGCGACCTCGTAGGTACTACGTGTGGATCCCGTTTTACCCCCTTAGGTGTTGAATTTTGCAAAACCCCGTCTTAGTGAGCACCTACGTTCTAAAAGGAACCCCCATGCAAAATTTGAGACTCCTAGCACTTGTAGTGTCTGAGATTTCGTGATGAGTGAGCGAGTCGGTGACCTTTCGCTTTTATTTAAATAGATTACTAAAGAAAATCACTATTTAGCCTAAGCTGCGGTAGATAATAACAGCAATAAGGTAGGTACGCAAATTAATAACGAAAATCAGTACTTCACGTCACTACCTTGTTTAATATACCACGCAATTTTGTATACCCATTCTTATAAGATACACTATACAAGAATGCATGGTAAATTCAGTGAACTGGTCCTGAATCGAATGTACCTACTACTGCTATTTCTATTTATTTATATTAACCGGCAGACAGTGGTGACTGAGTTTGTTGCGGCGCTTCTTCTCAGCACTTGCCAAATGTTGGTCTCGAAGCGCTGGTAGGGTAAAAAGATTATGAGACATGTAGAGGCTCCTTAAGAGCAAAATGACGATTTGTAAGAACTATTTATTAGTCTAAACAAATAAAGAAATTTTGACTTTGACTTTCAAAATTGGCTTACTAAAAAACAAATGTTAGCCACTGCTAGCTTACTGACTGAAGATGATTGAATTTGACTGGTTTATTGAGATAAACTGAATGTTAGTAAGAGATTACGTAAACTAATAGGTAAACCACAGCGTATTAATTTATTAACACACGTTTGAAAAATTCCTTAAAAGCCGCATAGGCTTATTATGTGCCTTAGGCTTCAGCCTACTCAGCCTGCTGGTAAATCCACCACTGGTAGTCAGATTTTAATAACCGATTTGGGTCAGTAAAAAGCTATTCCGTGGTTAGCCACGTAGGCAATGTCTAACTAAATACCTACCTAGATTTTTCTTACTCAGAGATTACAGACGCAAAACCCAACTAAAAATAGCCCGGCAACTTTTCTTTTTATTAGGTTCTTAAGAGAAATAATTATGTATAATTAATATTTAGTATCTACTCGTAAATAACCACAGCCGTTATTATAAACCACTGCACGTCACTAAATTGTGTTAAAATCCACTTGTCATTACGCGCTCTTCCTCAATTTAACTAAATTAACGTGGCAATATTATTATACTTTGTTAACCGCAAATTATTTATTAGTTTCCCAATTTATTTATTGTTCTGTCACGGAAACTACATAAATTACAGGTTATGTAATTTGAATTTAAATTATGAAGTAATTAGGACTAGATTCGTAAACATCTTTAATGTTACGTGTAAGCAGTCTTATAAAAAATAAAATATTTTTTTTTTGTTTAAAACTGGCCAGTGTGCAATGTTTTGAAATTCGAACGTCCATTTTCGAAGAAAAACGCGCGTAGCTCACACAGCCGGTTTATTTTTTATCTATGCCTCATGGAAATAGGTACCCTAGTAAATGTCGTATCGAAGGCTGACTGCTAGTCCATACCGGGTGTTTTGATTAATGTTTTTAACGTAATTTAATCGATTTACTTAATTTTACGCTCGAGCGAACTCGACGACGTTCAAAAGACATCAACGAGCGCTAGTTTCGAACAAAAATACAAGTTATTGTTTATGCTACGAGCCGAACGGTTGGTTATCTGTGGAATACGCAAATGTCAAGTACTACATGATTCCTAAAGTTGGAGTGAGGGGCTCATTTTAATAATTTTCAATAGCCACACTTGTGCTTGAGTCAGGCAGGCGTGGGAGTGGTTCAGTTTTAAATGTTTGATTCTTCTCTTTTAAATCAAAGTCAATCAAAATCATTAATATTTTGTTCAGTTTAGACCAATATTTTGGTACTTATGCACTCTGTTACATTCCCTCCAATACGGTCGAGTGAAGCGATGGCTGGTTCACTCGTCATGTCTGTGAACAGACGCTGCTTTCGGGGACTGGTCAATCCAAGTTATTCAAATTTATGTATGCGAGTCATTTCTACTAGTATCTTAATATGTAAGTCTAGATATTAGCACGTCACTACCTTGTTTAATATACCACGCAATCTTGTATACCCATTCTTATAAGATACACCATACAAGAATGCATGGTAAATTCAGTGAACTGCTCCTGAATCGAATGTACCTACTACTACTATTTATATTAACCGGCAGACAGTGGTGACTGAGTTTGTTGCGGCGCTTCTTCTCAGCACTTGCCAAATGTTGGTCTCGAAGCGCTGGTAGGGTAAAAAGATTATGAGACATGTAGAGGCTCCTTAAGAGCAAAATGACGATTTGTAAGAACTATTTATTAGTCTAAACAAATAAAGAAATTTTGACTTTGACTTTTTGACTCTGTCAGTAATTATTTGCTATGATATTGCTTTGATTGGTTTGGTATCGATTTAAATTGTCATTTTATTCAATTACGTCGTTAATTTTAGTAAGTTTGCTGTTCGTTTATGAATTATTTTTTTTCTGTTAACTGGGGCAAGGTACGTAATACAATAACAAGAGGTCGGATCTATTATAACTGAAAGTGTATAACAAATAATTGTTTATTGTTTGGTAATAGTTTATTGATTTGCTTTTGCAGTTTTTTTTTATTTTTACCAAACTTTCATCATCTTAGTTCAGTCTAACTCAAGTCATTATAAAAAATAAACTATCGGGAGTAAATAATCGATTTCGCACTCGATTTGTTTCGTGCACGAACTGAAGATTCGAATGCGTTAAACGTCTACAGAGCTGTAGTGTAGACAATAACAACCGTGATAGAATTAATTTCGCGATCGCTACGCTAAAAAGACGAAGCGATTATGAAATTCAATCTACCACGAATGTTACTTTGTCTACAGGCACAGAAGGCATTTTTAATAAATTCCAATTACAATAATAATTAATATTTAAAGAACCTCGTTTACGAGTTCGTGTAAGACTTGTGTTTTCGTGCGAATTGAAATTCTATTGATTCAAAATACGTCTCCTGCGCCGATCATTCGTTGGCGAGCAACGCCACGGCACGTGACGAGTATGTCAGTCGACATTGACCGGCGGAAGTCTATTGAGACGTGCATGCCCCTACAATAGGTCATTTCCGCCTACACACCACGTCTGACCAGCACACAACACATTCTCAACCTTACACCAACTACACATGGTACAAAATAGAAAAGCATTAGAGCACATCATCAGAAGCAACACTGCAAATGATTTAGAACTCTAATTGGTAAGTGATAAGGTGCAAATGTTGTGATCGAATGAGAAGTTTTTAGAAATAAATTACTTTTTGTATTCACTAGTTATTGAAGTGGAATGATATGGTAAATGCGTGAAATGGACTGGACATTTCATTCATTTACAATGTACATATTTCAGGTATCATTAAATACTTAGATTAGTCTAGGTTTTTTTGTTAACATTAACGCAACGGCTGTTCGGATTTAGATGTGATTCGGAGACTCAAAAAGTCTAAAAAAAGTTCATATTTACTTATTATCATCTATTCAACATTGTTAGTTGTATAGTCAACCCAAGAACAACATATAAACATGTTATTTATCTATTTCTCGATTGAAGGTTAAGGCTTTCTTTGATATTTGGATGTCCACAGACCAAGTACTGCTTACTGAACAATCTGAAATGAGATCATGAAAATGCTAGATCTAATTACGAATCCACCTACAAGGTGGACCGACGACATCGTAAAGGTAGCAGGGAAGCGCTGGACGCAGGCCGCTACCAATCGATCAACGTGGAAAGCATTGGGGGAGGCCTATGTTCAGCAGTGGACGTCCTATGGCTGAAATGATGATGATGATGATGAATTACGAATAAATAAGTAATTGGTATCTCAAAATATTTGAATTCTCAGAATTTAGGGGACTTATTTTTCCAATGCTTAGGCTTTCCCGAGCCAGAATCAAGTGAAAGCCCATGTTAAAACAGAACTCAAACTGTTCAGAAGATTTATTTAAAAAATGCCGTTAGAGCAGTCGTGATTTGAGATTATTAGCCAGTTTTACGGTGCACAAAAAGTCTAGTTTACAGTAAGCTTAGGACCTAACTGGACCGAGTTCTGCGGTTAAACGCGCGGAGAAAGCAGATGTTATTGTGTTTTATTTCCGAGTTTAACCTGTTCGAGGTGAAAGCGAACTGGGATTTTAACTTGATTAATACGTTGTAAACAAATGGGTTAATAACTNCGATTATAAATCAATTTGAACGATTATTTTTTTGTTGTATAGGTATTATCAAAAGGGTGGTTTCATGCGAATTTGAAGAAAATATTTCACCCCCAAGGGTGGAAAATTGGGGATGAACTTTTTTATACGCAATATTTTTAATTTTTAGTTTTTTTTTGTGTTCACGCATTTGAAGTCGGTTTTATTTTTTTAAAAAGTTAATTATAATAATATCCAATAGCCACACTTGAGTCAGACAGACATGGGAGTGGTTCAGTTTGGAATGTTTGATTCTTCTCTAAATCAAATCATTAATATTTTATTCAGTTTAGATCAATATTTTGGCTTTTGGTACTTATGCACTCTGTCAGTAATTATTTGCTATGATATTGCTTTGATTAGTTAGGAATCGATTTAAGTTGTGATTTTATTCAATTACTACGTCGTTAATTTTAGTAAGTAAGTTTGCAGTTCTTTAATGAATTTTTTTTCGAGTAGATAGTTCTTAATTGAAGACATTTCTGTTAACTGGGGCAAGGTACATAATACAATAACAAGAGGTCGGATCTATTATAACTGAAAGTGTATAACAAATAGGTAATTGTTTATTGTTTGGTAATAGTTTATTGATTTGCAGTTATTTTTTAACCAAAATTTCATCATCTTAGTTCAGTCTAACTCAAGTCATTATAAAAAATAAACTATCGGGAGTAAATAATCGATTTCGCACTCGATTTGTTTCTTGCACGAACTGAAGATTCGAATGCGTTAAACGTCTACAGAGCTGTAGACAATAACAACCGTGATAGAAATTATTTCGCGATCGCTACGAAAAAAGTCATGGCGATCATGAAATTTGACCTGCCACGAGTTACTTTGTCTACAGGCACAGAAGGCATATTTAATAAATTCCAATTATAATAATGAATGAAGAACCTCGTATACGAGTAATACGAGTAACAAAGACGTAAGACTTGTGTTTTCTTGCGTATTTAAATTCTATCGGTTCATAATACGTCTCCTGCGCCGATCATTCGTCGGCGAGCAACGCCACGGCACGTGACGAGTATACCAGTCGACATTGACCGGCGGAAGTCTATTGAGACGTGCATGCCCCTACAATAGGTCATTTCCGCCTACACACCACGTCTGACCACCACACAACACATTCTCAACCTTACTCCAACTCCACACGGTACTAAATGCAACAGCATTAGAGCACATCATCAGAAGCAACACTGCAAATGATTTGGAACTCTAATTGGGAAGTGATAAGGTGCAAATGTTGTGATCGTAAAAAGTTTTTAGAAATAAATTACTTTTTGTATTCACTAGTTATTGAAGTGGAATGATATGGTAAATGCGTGAAATGGACTGGACATTTCATTCATTTACAATGTTAATATTTCAGGTATCATAATTGAATATGTACACAATACATCTATTTAGTGTCCGATACCAATTGGTAGCATTATCGCAATGGCTGTTCGGGTTTAGATGTAATTTTGAAACTCGAAAGTTCACTGTTCATGGTTATGTCATGGATTTATCATTATCTAGATCAAATTAAAATAATATAATAATAATAATGTTTAAAGATAACTACTTAATTAACCTAAACTAAACCTAATTTAAAAAATAAAATAAAATACATGGCTTATAAATAAAAAAAATCTTTAATCCGCTGTCTTGGGGGAAGGTGCCCAGAAGGCTGGCCACATTGCCACGCTGGATGGCCAGGCTAATTCTTTGGCCAAGGTATAGGCCAGCCTTTGGATCGTAAGATGTCTCAACTAAACGTTACAAATAGTACCTATTTCAAAATATTCGACATCCAAAATTCTAATCTAGAGAAATCATTCCTTCCAATGCCTTGGCTTTTCCAAGCCATTCTCATGTTGGAGCAAATGCCTAAGCACAACTCAAACTGTTCAGAAGATTTATTTAAAAAATGCCGTTAGAGCAGTCGTGATTTGAGATTATTAGCCAGTTTTACGGTGCACAAAAAGTCTAGTTTACAGTAATCTTAGGATCTAACTGGACCGAGTTCTGCGGTTAAACGCGCGGAGAAAGCAGATGTTATTGTGTTTTATTTCCGAGTTTCAACCTGTTCGAGGTGAAAGCGAACTGGGATATTAACTTGATTAATACGTTGTAAACAAATGGGTTAATAACTGAAGTTAAAAAAGTAGTTATTAATAAGCACATTTTAGGAAGATTAAGCAGAATCCGGCCATAAAGTTACGAGATAAGATCTACGCTAAACAGACGAACTGTTTCACTGACCGTTACGGCAAGTTAATCCACATCAAATAGATTATGTGGCGACAAAATTAGAGTCTGCATTTTCTATTAGACTTCTGCCAAAAGCTATCTTAAACTAAGCCGCATTTTCAAGTAGGTAGGTATTCTATGTTTAATACTGCATGTCAGATAAACTACTAATATCTGTGATGACTTCTTCTTAACGTTTCAAAAATTTCAACTGTCTGAGAAAAAGATGATTTCTTGCTTTGATTTTGGAAGGTACCTGTCACGTTAAATTAGCCTACATGACACCCAAAAGAAAAAGGGCGAATCCGGGTCACGTTGTTTGTTAAGATAATCGCCATACTTTGTGTTGTACCCTATCATGATACTCAACCTCTTTTCAATACTTAAAAACCATTAGTCCAAGTACCATGGTCATCTCGCAGAGTTCAAGGTGACGCGAAACCAGTTCGCTAACTCGATCGCCCGTCCCTGTCGGACAGCTGCGGAGTGAAGGGGACGCAGTTTGTTTGTCTAATGGTACCAACTTTGCGCAGGCGTCGTTTGAGGCTCGTGTTATAATAAGATGGGTTTGATTGGTACCGGTCTTGTTGGTACTTGGGGAAATACTGTGTTCGTGGAATGGCTGGGTGCGAAGAGAAATATCTTTGTAGTCAGAATTAGAGAAATAACAATTCGTCGATTAGTCTTTATGATATCGGCTCTTAGAGGATCTTGAGTAAACTAAATCTTCGATATACAGGGAGTCCCAGAATGGGTGAATCAAACTGCTAGGGGAGGTAGCTCTACTAATGTACTGTCCCTAAAAAATATGAATCGCGTATTAACGAATTCATATCACATGTAGCGACCATATACTCGGAGTAGCACTATAAAATATGACATTACAGTCTAGTAAAAGTCTTAAAACAGTTTCTTTTATAGGAAGACACACATGTCAAAAAACTGGTGTCAGTCGTCTATTAAAGTCGTGAATGTTATCGGACTGATGGCCGAAGTTGTAGCCAAATCGTATTCTTTTTCCACCAGTTTACCGATCTTTTACACTGTGTTGCGAACAATTTACCATACTCCAATTTGGTAACAGCCAAAAAACAATTTCTTTGCCAAAACAGCAAAATCATCTCGCGCAATAAACCGTATCAATTTACGATGCTAATCCAACTTTCCGAAATTACTTTCAGTCTCTAACGAGCGTAATTTTAATTACATGCGTAAGATCAAAAATGTCTTCAGCATACATATTTATATGTCGTGCAGGCTTCGAAGACTTTAATTAAAGGCGCCTTGGATATATAATTTTTCAATTAAGAATGTGGCAGGCTCGAAATTAAAACTATTTTAAGAGAAGCGTCTTAGGGCTTAACTAGGGCCCGCAATTGTTTGAATGAACAAGAAAATGGCGGTTGTAATTGAAGATTGTTCTTGTTTTTATCTTTCTCGCGAGCGGCACAAACTAGAAAACAGTTGAGTTCTTTGATTACAGAGTAAAAGAGTATAAAAATGTAGTCACGAGGATATGGCTTTTAGTATCTGACATATTTTACTATGTAATTGTCTAGGAAAACCTTGTTTTATATCTGTTTATTTTGTCGTAAAATATAATGCATATTTTCCCTACCTGCATACATACAAGTACCGGAAACGCACTAACGAAAAGGTAAACCTTGTGTTAGTACGTGGTATCGATTCCAATTT
This sequence comes from Ostrinia furnacalis, assembly GCF_004193835.3. NCBI lineage: Eukaryota > Metazoa > Arthropoda > Insecta > Lepidoptera > Crambidae > Ostrinia > Ostrinia furnacalis. The sequence continues at coordinate 60,919 of NW_021131592.1, read as the reverse complement.
ACATGTAATTACATAAAATTAAATACACGAATCGTAGTAGCACATTTTTGTGTTACAATTTCTTGTGATTGTGTACTGAAATTGAAATTAATAGAGCGATTCATATACTAAATCAGGTTTATCTTATATTCTTTCGTGCCGCTCGATTCTACCCAAACTCCACTAGTTCTAATTCTTACATAAACTCGCGAGAGCGCCGCGTGCCCGACTAGCGATTACCCGCGGTTTCTCTTGCATAACGCAGGAAGCGGGCGCAACTCGCACAAAAACGACGCGCGCGCACGCGACCCGAGTGAAAACCGCTTATGAAATGCTAAGGAGTGTTTAAGTACGGGTAAGCGGCCGAAATTGATGCCTCTTCCGGGAACCGAACCGAGGCATCACTGCGGACCGCGACCACTAATAAATTAATGATGAACCGTCGCCAACAATCTCCTTCATCTGATGCTGATGATGAATGAGTGTTGAGTAGTTCGAGGTATTAAACATTGATTAAAGCACAGTACAATCTAATTTTGGAAATAATGGAGGTTTATTTTAAAGTCTACTTATCTACATCTACATTTCTACACTAATATTATAAAGAGGAAAACTTTGTTTGTTTGTTTATTTGGTTGTAATGGCTCAAAAACTACTGGACCGTTTTTAAAAATTCTTTCACCATTCGAAAGCTACATTATTCACGAGTAACATAGGCTAAATTTTATTTTGGAAAAAAATAGGGTTCCGCAAAATATGTAGATAATGTAGTCCACGCCCGCGAAGCCGTGGGCGGAAAGCTAGTAATTTATAATCAATCCTAGTATAATATAATTTTGGTGTTGTGTAGTAGTAACAAAGAGTACCTACCTTCCCTTCTATCTAAATTAATGTGGGAACAAAGTTAATTAAAGATTTTTAACTAGTACAGTACACCTATTGCTGTAGCTAAAAATAAAACACCTTGTGCCACCATAACAAACCTTCACCTTATCACGAACTTGTAGTTTAAGGCCAAAGCCTAAACCCGCATGCGCTTCCTTATCACCGCCAATGCCAGCGCCGTTACCATGCGTGTGCGCACTCAGCATACGTCGGAAGTTTTACAGTAGTCCGTTGTACATTGACGTGTTTGCGAGGTTGGTAGTTCTAGAGCGCTGAACTGGATCTCGAATGGATACTGTATTAGAGCCTCTTTTAATAAATACATACTGCTATTGCTGTACAGTCTACACTGTCACTAATTTGTAGGTGTGGTAGGGTGCATGTCCGATACACATACATAGCTAAATAGCTTTGATAAGAACTCTATTATTTGTTTACTTTATTTTTTGGAAACTGTCTTTTGCTGTCACATGTTTAGCTAAGTTTTTTTTTAGAAATTACTCGTTATTTCTTAAGAATATTATTAAATTATTGTAATGTTAGTTACATTAATACATAGTTACCTGATTACAAATATTTCAGCACTCCTGAATAGTCTCCATTATTAAAATTAGTAAAGACCCCGGGGAAACGAATTTCTAAATAATGAGCTTGTGCTAAATGATGAAATACAACGGGTTAGCCTCAACGCTCGTCTTGTGTTTTTATACATTGATGAGTATGCAGGAATGCCCGTTATGCAGCCTTGCCTAGATGCGGCGATGGTTAGCGCCGAAAGCGACAGTCGCAGGTCGTTGACCGGTGCGCATGAGTGACGTGACGTGGTAGACATTTTGTTGGTTAGTTTTTTTAATGCACGTGGTCGCAATAGGCTGTTATTTTTTATACATTATTGGGTAACTATTAGTTACGTTCTTAGCACGTGTTGCGTTAAAAAAATGATTGACACCTAGCTACTCGCAGTCGCAAGTTGGTAATACCTAATTAATCATTTTATACTCATTTTATAAAACAAACCTGTATGTTAGACTCTTTAGTTTTGTCCGTGTGTTGACAAGTCAGTCAGTCAGGACAGGACAAATGATTTATAAGACAGGCTTTAAAGCCTGCGCATGCGATGCTTGATGACTGTTAATCTAGCCGACGTTTAGTACGAGTAAAACAGATTCTGTTATTTTCAATACAAAACTAATCGACTATTAATAATTTCACTGTGTGCTGCTTTGTGATTACAATTTTCCTTCGATCTTCGGGTTTGAATTATTTTTAACTAAATAGATATGAATTTTAAAATGAGATAGCTGGTATGGAACATCACGACAATCCTACAAATACCACCGTAGTCCAGTCAATAAAGCATTATAGATGGAAATCCGTGGAACACAATTTCTGACTTCGGGACTTTATTTAGACTAGTTAGGAGGTGAACATAGCAAAAGTCCCCGCCCTTAGCCCTTGAGCCGGCGGGGTGAGGGGGGTTTAAAGGTACCACTTTTCGGTTTTTCGTTTAATCCTCGGAAACTATGCGTCCTAGTGACATGACCACTATGAACCAAAAAAAGCTTATTCAATTTTCTACAGGTGAGACAATCAAGTTTTTCTATATCTTTTATAGTTTTCACGGCATTGGCACTAGATGGTCTGTAATATTGGAAATTTTATTTTTGTCTTACATGTTCCCATCAGGAGAAAATCGACTAAATCAACATTAAGCAAACATTTTAGACATGCGGGAGCATGTTAAGCCTAGTTCCAGGGAGGGGACTGCACCGTGCGTATATTTAGACGACCCAATTGGAGCCACTGTTGACTCCTCATCACTCAAAAACTACTGTGCATTAACACTTCAAATTTGGCTCATGTGTTGAGACTTGCAAGATAAACATCAGCTTCAAATTTCATAAATATACCTCAAACGGATCTTTAGGTATTGACGTCCAAAAATCTACATATCTGATCTATAGACCAAATTATAACAACTTCCAGATGACCTTGAAGGTTCAAATTTGGCATCCAGATAGGTAGATGTGTAAATACAAATGAACAAATAAAAAACCAGTAAATTTTAACATTTCACAGGTGATAGATAGATTTTAGTGTTCTAAATATCGATTTTTGAACGTCAATACCTAAATAACCGTTTGAGGTATATTTATGAAATTTGAAGCTGATGTTTATCTTGCAAGTCTCAACACATGAGCCAAATTTGAAGTGTTAATGCACAGTAGTTTTTGAGTGATGAGGAGTCAACAGTGGCTCCAATTGGGTCGTCTAAGTATACGCACGGTGCAGTCCCCTCCCTGGAACTAGGCTTAACATGCTCCCGCATGTCTAAAATGTTTGCTTAATGTTGATTTAGTCGATTTTCTCCTGATGGGAACATGTAAGACAAAAATAAAATTTCCAATATTACAGACCTTCTAGTGCCTATGCCGTGAAAACTATAAAAGATATAGAAAATCTTGATTGTCTCACCTGTAGCAAATTGAATAAGCTTTTTTTGGTTCATAGTGGTCATGTCACTAGGACGCATAGTTACCGAGGATTAAGCTAAAAACAGAAAAGTAGTACCTTTAAACCCCCCTCTCCCCGCCGGCTCAAGGGCTAAGGGCGGGGACTTTTGCTATGTTCACCTCCTAACTAGTCTTAATAAAGTCCCGAGGTCAGAAATTGTGTTCCACGGATTTCTCTCTACACCGTCGTTAAAGCATTCATTGACTGGACTACCGTGCGAATGGTTCAAACGAATAAATTAACTCGCACTTAGGAATAATATAATTAATAGGCACTCGTCGCTTTCCTGTCACTCCCTCCAGTTAATCTTTTAATTAACATTTAAATTGGCGAATGCGCGAAACACGGCGGCTTGATGGGTGTTCGCTGTGATGTGGTTAGGGCTTCGCCCCAAAGCTGCGAGAGCGATCCGCGTCGATAATTCTATTTGAAGTTTAAAGGGCTGTAAAACGTGTTCTAAATCTTATAATAATTCGAAATGTTTATTGTTGTTTTGCTAAATAAAGGAGTATAGAGCAAGTGGGACAGCATAATGTGTAGTTACTTTGTGCTTTCAAAGGGATATTTTATAGGTTCACTGCAAGTAATTAAAGGAAAAATCCACCAAATGTCAACCCCGTTATTTTCTTAAGACATGTTATTTAGCAAAGTTACCCTTTGCTATAGACCCCCGAAGTTCCGATCTCAAATCATCAGTAGTACCTACACGTTACTTACAATAATCATCACTACCCTCCTTTTGGCGCAGTCGGGTGAAAACCAAGTCGCTTTCCTGTCTGTCTGTCCCTATGAATAAAAGATCTAATCTTTAAAACTACGCAACGGATTTTGATCAGTTTTTTTAATAGATAGAGTGATTCAAGAGGAAGGTTTTTAAGTATAAATTGTACATGTGCGAAGCAGGGGTGGGTCGCTAGTTATAAATAAACAAACAACACCCATACCCATCACATACCTGTCATGAACATCCAAAACTCATTCACTTAACCCTCCGTTGACATGCACGGTCTCAAAGACCGCTCAATACTTGAAAGACTCCGACGGACTTCGACGGGTGAGCGGGGTTAATTTAACTTAGTTCGCGTGACGGGAAAAAATACCCCTTCACCACATAACTAGTTAAGTTGGCCAACTATTTGGACCTATTCAAGTTTTAAACGAGAAGTTTGTAAGTTTACCCGGGCTTAAGTTGGACAAACATATCGATTAATTAATTAACATGATGCTAAGCTATTTCAGATTATACGGCAGAGTTGTAATCTTTGATTGCAAAGTGAGAACACTTGACACATAAATACATACAAAATCTAGAATGTTCTAGACTTAAGCTTAGTTGTTTTATACTGTAATGCAAAATTGATAAATTGTGTCACTATTCTGTAATTATTTCTACACTTGAAAAAGTCGATACATAAAAAACAAACCACCATCAAAATAATTACCTCCAGTTGCTGATCACCGCTTTCTACAAAATTGTTACTGTTTTCCTATGCTTATTATTTCTCATAACGCAACCAAATAATGTTTTTTAAATTAGTAGGCAGATGGTAGACTTGGCCCAGATCCGAGGAAATTGATGACAGCAGCAGTGAAAGGGTTTGGGTTATTTGGCGAATCTGTGTCGGCGTCGTAAGCTGAAGTGTGTCCATCAATTCGCACCTTCGGTAGAACAAGGGCACAATTGTCAAAAATTGCAAAAATGAGTTAAGTATGCAGAAATACTTTAAAAATGTGTAGCTAATAATTAATAGCTCTCCTGTAAAATTGCAAAAAGTGCAATTGTGCCCTTGTTCTACCGAAGGTGCGAATTTCCTACTGATGTTGTAGTTTTGTCGTCATTACTACTGATTGCAGACACATCTGCATTGCTAAAGTTGCCTGCTCGTTTGCTACTCCTAACTCACACAATTCTCAGATTTTCTTAGAAGTTTTGAAGCTTATTATTTGCGTTGGTAAAAGTAAATTATCTGGTCAAATTCTTGAAATTATAGCCATTATCAGGTACTAATTTAACCAATAATGTCTCGGCTGTAATTTCAATAATGAAACAGGATCAGGATCTGGAATCTACGTTTGAATATAAATAAACTTTGACTATAGTTTCAGAATAAGCAATCTAAGAATCATTTGCTTGCTTACGTCGTATTCTAAATCATTTCTAATACTCTTGAATCTTAGTCATCATAATCTTTTAGACTCAACTAAAACAATCATTCAAAAGCATGACATTTCAACCAAAAGAGATTTACAATCGAAGCAAACGCGCAAGTACGCGTTATCACGCGTTAATTCGCTACTGACTCACTTCTAACGACTTGCGTGTTCAAACTAACTCGTAAGTTTGTGCACACGTTAAGTTTAACCATAAACAATGTAATTACGTTATTGTACTTTTGAGTTATTCTAACCGAAGGTTATTTACCCCCACTTGTTATAAAATTGGTCACGAACTTTGCGAAGTGTGGGCTCAAGAATGTGAGCTTTTAATGGTTTTAAAATTATTTGCATTACAATTTATGAACGATGGACTGCGTTTAATATTCGTAGAATGTTGTTTCTATAAGTATGTTAGTAATTGGAATATTGACTTTTATTGATTGTGGTTGTCAAAGTCAAAGTTTTTTATTCAGTGGGTAGGTACATAGTTGATTCAAAGATCACTGTTAGTTAACTGACGTGACCATTTCTTCACTTAGAATTTTCCTAATAATTCTTGGGTGTCATAATCTTTTGCTATGCACTCACTGCTATAAATAAGGTCAAAATTTAGATTTAATATTTTTCGTAATAATAATTTTGATAAAATTAATACACCCATCTTCGCATTAAATGATGTTGAAGTAGTGTTTTGAGTTGGGTAATATTACAATGATACTGGAACTAATTACTTATTGTGTACACAACTGTTCAGTTAGTAGCTATATCAAGTCAATATAAGCGGGTGGACAAAACAAAGTGCTTGTTGATTGGCTCATTTTAAAAGAAAATTCAATTGTTTGTAATGGTTTAATGATTTTATTTAGATTTTGTTTTTTTTTTATGCTACATTCAATATATTTGTAATTTGAGTCTACATACATTCAATCGTGTTACGAAATAAAGTGTAAGTTAAAATTACATTCATCAATCAAAAGTTACGTCCAAAAAAAATGTAGAGATTAAAAAATCTCATTACGTCAAAACAACGTAACTGTACTTAAGTGTAAAATAAGTTCTAAACGAGTTGTAGTACAAAATGCAGTAATTGCTAGAATGCAGCGGCGACGTGACGTCACGAACGGGAAGGCGCGACTGGTTCTGGTGCGCGTGCGCCACTAGTGATGCGCGAAGGTTCTACTTGATAAACAACTTTTGTTTAAAAAATATAAGTACAAGAAACAAATATGACACATATTTTGACCACTGAAATACACTTTCACTGGTATAGGATTCAGGTCTAAGCTTCAGTATTGTGCATATATTTCGTTAAATAAAGAACCTGGTTGGCTTACCTGGAAGTCTTTAAATAGACTTCGGACGCAGGTTGGCCGTAGTAAGGACAATCTGGCCAGGTGGGGATACTTGGATGGCTTGAACATGGAGTGCAGGTGCGGTTTTGTTCCCCAGTCGATGAGGCACCTGATGTCATGCCCTGAGTGCCCAAGGAACTGCACTCAGGAGGATTTGATGAGTGCTACTGACAACGCCACTCTTGTGGCGGAGTTTTGGGCTGACACTGTGTAGGTTTGTTGTCGACACGAAAAGAAGAAGAATAAAGAACTTCTATTTCTATTATAACTATGTATGTCAAGTGACACTTATGATATTGTACCATTAGAGGACGTAATAACATAGACATTACGGTCCACTGTCACGGCCGTTTGTAATTTACTGTTAGGAAATTAAAATGCCTATTCCATTAAGGTAAATTGTCAAATTAAAAACGGTGACCACCGTGTTTTTTACTGGTCACAAAACGACAAGTCAGTCACACAAATAACCACTGATTCAACAAACAATTGAAAGCTTATTAACTGCTAACAAAGAGCAATCTTAATTAACTGTGATTAAGTATGATCTCTTATCGTCATAGTCACTTAGATCGCTTCAGTTTGGTAACCCAATCTATATTTTCAATTCCACATCGTACCGTATTTAGTAGATACGAGAATTCTTGAAACTTCCATGACCTCTAATAGTTCACATACAAGGTTTTACTAGTTTATATAATTTACCTACTGCATGTATATGTTATTAGCTAGCATAGCTCTTGATATTATCCTCATTTCAAGTATGTAATTCTGTTTGGATTTGTGAGCCTGCATCAAGCAGCCTTTCCTGTAACCTAAAAATTGTATTGATAAAAATATCGAAGCTAGCTTACTGAAAACAATCCATTGATTCTCGAAACCCTTCCATTCAGAGGCCGCTGTGTGTTTGCTAGTTGTTGCAACAACACGAGCGCGGCACTACGCGCCTGGCACCGGCCGGCACGGCGCGGGCGCATTGTGTCGCACTTACTTGCTATACACTTACAATGCGGTACTTGGACCGCTGTTTTGGTTGCTTGTTGACGTTCATTTGACCCTTGAGACCTGGTTTTTGTAACACAAATCATTGTATTTATGGTTCTAGTCTTTATGTACGACTAGAACGCAAAAGAGGCTACCAACTTCCCATCTTAATTTCAACTTTTTAAAGTAAAAACATCTGGTTTTTGTAACATAAATCATTGTATTTATGGTTCTAGTCTTTATGTACGACTAGAACGCAAAAAGAGGCTACTAACTTTGCATCTTAATTTCAACTTAAGTAAAAACTAATTTTGTTGCGATACAACTTAAGTTTAACCTAATTATATTCTATTTTACGCGATTTCTCGTTCCGTACAGGGATCAACCATGGATCAGCATTTCAGGATCACACAATTTCAGGTTCTCACGAACTCACAAACACTTGTAAACGAATTCAGTCTAAAAATAGCTTAATATTCATATTATACTGCGATTTCGTGAAATAAATTAACGAAGTTGCCGAAAATGACGTCAGTGTTTGTGTCAAGTGTTTCTTCAATAACATATGTTGTTCATGTGTGTCACACAGTGACCTGCTGTCTGTGTGCAACGCATCACTTTTCGTCAGGTCAAGTTTGCTCGTTGAATTTTGCTAAATAAGGACATATTTACACGATTTGGCTTAATATCTAGGTCGAAAACGATTTTATAATAATTTTAACATTTTAATGAAATGTCAAGTTTTAGCTGTTAAGTCAACATCAACAAAATGCAGTTAAGATTATCTATCTAGGATTTATACCAAATGGTAATGTGTTAGATATTTTTAGCACTTTCACTGTAGCTTTTTTTGTTCTTTGAACATTATGGATAAAAAATGGGTTAAACACATTTTAAATCAGAAAGTAGATATATTGTTGCAAGAAATAAAGCTATAAACACGATAACTGAATGTGTCTGATTCGCGTGGCGAATCGAAGCTTGTGGAAGCCATTGAAGTCTTACTTTCTTCTTGTTATCGTTTCACTGGCACGATAAATCACATTACTTCTTATTCATCAAAATTAAACAGTCTTATTAGGTAATTAGATCAGATCACAGTTTTAAATCAAACATTGTTTTGTTTCTTTTCAACTTGAAATTAATATTGGACTGAAAACTGATAGTTTTACTCGTTGGTGTTGCTGTTAAGCGTGCTTTTTCAAAAATAACATTAATAAAATCTATCCCTATAATTACGATATTTTTGTTAATCTTATGGTTTTTTTAGCGTTTATCGAAATCGGTATTTTGTCTTATTCAGCAGCATTTGTTGGTTAGTTGCTAACTACGCACATTGATCCGGAAAAACTTACCCGTATATTCTGAAATGCCTAAATCTTTAGAAGAACTATTATGGAAGTTTATCAAGCGCGGCAGGCGGCTTAATTATTTAGCAGAGTTAATGCTATCTGCCGCTGCCAGCCGCCAATAATATGCATCGTGTTTGTACAATATAATTGTCTGTCTGTTTGTTGGCTGTTTTGCGTAATCGTGTGGCACTTACGGCTGCGCTGTCACCATTTTGCTGATACTTTGTGCTAATGAGATACGGTTAATTAAATATAAATACGCGTCGAATTATTTATGCAAGGAAATAAGTACGTCATGTGTACGAAGTATTAGAAAATAGATTGTCGTTTGTATACAGCCAGAAGAAAACAATTTTACCCGACTGCACCAGAAGGAGGGTTATGTTTTTCGAAAAACGTACCCCGTCACTAAACTGTCAATCAATTGTTACTTCAAACTGTTTTCAAAATTCAAGTTAACAAAAGACGATTGAAGTTGAATTATTACTCAAGTATAATAATAAAAATGACTCGTGCATTATTTGTATAAATAAATTATCAAACACCTAAGCAAATAACATGCTATTGTGATCACGTCCTTGCATGCCTTCTTCGTTTTCATTTATAACTAGTGTTTCTTTCAGTAAAACCATTTTTTGTACCTAACTCTTTTTTTTTAACTTTTACATCACGAAACAAAGGGGGCAGGGAGGAGGCGCTGTACAGTGTTTATGAAATAAAATAAATAAAATAAAGTTAGATCCAGTAGAGATAAAATACGCTGAAATTCGTAAAGTAGAAAGTTTTAGGACATTGGTAGCTTATGTCTGACACCAGGTTTTGGTTTATATGGAGAGCTTGGTGTTTCGAGAGAAAGCCTCTCACGTTAATACCAAAGTAACACGCATTATACGTAAGTTAATTTTAATTTCCAGCGTTATGGCATCCTTCCGGCCGCCATAAACGTGCCTCTGTAATTGCATGTTTAGCTAAATATTAACGCAAAGGTCGAGCAATTAACGGAACTGGATAAACTCGGATTTACTTTCAGGAGAATATAAAAAACTTTAATTGTATAAATTGTTCTAATTTCTTACTTTAACACACGTCGAAGTTATAGTTACGGTGAAAGATAAAATGATGTAACTCGGCCTTAATGTAGACTAAATATCAACAGATGAACATAACGAAAGATATTTTGTTTGTCATCTACACTGACAGCACTATTTCAAAGAGCTAGAAATTAATTGATAAGATGCAAGAAAACGTCAAAACACCCTCGTCACAGCGAGTTGGCTATTGACAACTTATTTGCTTACCGAAGGGATGAGCCAAAGCTAACTAGGTGTCCGGTACAGTGGTCCGCCGTCCGATCCGCTTCCGGCCCGCGTCCGGATCGTCCGGCGACCGGAAAATTTATCTTGACCGGGATACAGTGAGAGAGTGAGACTAAATATTTTTCCAGTGCAAATCTTTAGACTCTAGCTGCTAGAGAATAATTTTGGGGATATAGGAAAAGAGCATAAAAATTACATATTATATATATCTATGTTTAAAATCCGTCGTTCACTCGATATTTAATACATAGTTCTATAGTAGGTAGAACATAAAATTAATGCCGGAAACATCATTTCAAAACTATCCAACCACAACAAATAAATTGTTTAATTCATTAATTGACTCTATTATCTTTCAGGTTCTTAACATCTACATATTATCATAGCTAAAGACATGGTATTTTGAACTTTATTAGTTTGTGGTAAAGTCCATTAAGCTTTGACGCCATGGCTGCGCAAACGCATCATCTTAGAGCGATTTTGTTTCCTGATCAGCGAGTGAGGAGTGTTTTATTATTATGTGATCTTTATGTTAAGTCGAATGGACACGGTAGCATCCAATTCACATTAATAATAAAATATAATGAGTAATAACATACCATAATAATAAAGCTTAAAGGTCTTCAATTTGTACATGGTAAGTTAGTAATGGTCTTGTTTATTAATATGATTTTTTATTTGATTAATTAAAAGAGGCTGACAATAGTAGTGACTGAGTTTCTTGCACAGCTTCTTCTAAGCACTGCTGCCCTAGCCCATTTACTGTCCCGAAGCAGTGGTAGGGTTAATACTGGGACGTGTAAAAGTGCTTTTTAAAAGCCTACTTGCAAAAATAAATGAGTTTTATGAGTAAAAGTTAAAAGGACTGTCTAACTTTAAAATTGTAACATATTTTTTTTCAATTGGTTAAACTGGCGTTAACACAGTTGCGAATGAAAACAAATACACAGATATTTGCAGAAAAACGTTTATTAAATGGTTGTAGATATATTATGTAGTTTAGGTCAATATAAAACTGATATAACATGGCGTCCAAATATTTGACGTAACAAAAATGTACCCTCAGTATTACATACAAAACCTAGTTCTCAGTGTAGAGACACGCGGGAGCGGGGAAATGTTCACTTTACAACTTGTTTTATTGAAATAGAGACGTAACTCGCGTGGAAGAGTGTTTTTCGCTTTGTTTTACAAAATGCACTGCAGACTTGTTAAAAGTTAAACGTAGTAGGTACTATCTGCCTTTAAAATTAAAGTACATAGGTACTTGGTATTATTTCATTGACGGATGTGTTGCTTTTTATTTTGAGGCGATAAACAAACGTGAAATTTATACTTAGATGCCAAAAAGTAAATTGTAACCTGCTAAAAATCGCTTTAATGTTAATTTAATAGGTGCTTGAACCTATCTTATCAGCTAATTTAAAATACTGCATCGTATTTATAGCATTAATGTAAAGAACGTGCAATGTAACATTTTCAATCCTTTTTTCTTCACTGAAGCGTAGCGCTTATCACAAAAACTTAACCTGAAAAAATCCCCGATTCCCCAGACCGGGTCCAAACGACCTGGGACGTGCGGCGGCGTAACTCATTTTGTGCTTTGATCTGCTAACTCGCTGCCCCGTGAAGGTTTTATTAATTTTGCCTTTTTCGTATGCGAGACGAACTTTGTAGTTATAGGACTAGGCTTATTACTACATTTTGTTTATTTGTCTATACGCCTGCATAATATGTATGTGTTACTGTAAAAGCTCGAACTACGGTTAATCTTAAGATTTAAGTGTAAGTCTTAGGATTTACCGACATGAGTTGGTAAATGTAAGTATTTCTGAAAATACGACGATTTTTTCGAGCTTTTACCATTCGAATTCAGTATATGCTAGGTTTTACCTCTGTCAGCTGGTAGATGTTGGTTTTAGGAATAAAACAATGAGTAATTCTTAATGGGGAATAATAAAAAGATCGACCAAAAAATAACTTAGCGATTGATGATGGCATACTTACTGTTTTAATAACTTGAGCGGTATGAATTTGAGTAAGCGAAAAATTAACTTAACTAACGACGAATATTGATTAATATAATCAAATGCAGAATGAGCTTACAAAAAGTGGGTTATGTTTAATCTATTTTAGATATTAAAATTCTGTCCGTGCGACTAAATTACTAAGTGAGCGACTAGAAATACAAACAGGGAAACTTCAATATTAAGATAGATTCGATTTTTTCCAATTGAAGTAATTTCTGATGATGATGATGATGATGATGAGATGCGCTGAGCACATTATGACATGTTTTGTTTTTCAACATTTACCGTGCCATTAATGTAAATCCTAAGATTTACCAACGAAATGGTGGTAAGAGTTCGAATCGCAAACCTTTTGGGACATTTACCATTAGAATTTGGTAGATCTTAGGTTGTACTGGAATATCTTAGGATTTACTGTAATTCGAGCTTTTACAGTAACATATGCATGCACTGGTTTTGCAAAAGTAAAGTTACTTTACCACAAGGTGGAGCGACGACATCATAAAGTAATAGTAACCTCGATATATTTGTAGCGAATCATAACACCTTTCGACGAACCGTCAAACGTATCCTCGGCTGAGCTACTGTTCTCTCTTTGCTTGTTTGCTATTGTGAGTAGTAATTACATATATGCTGAAACTTGTGAATTCTAACGCAATATTATTTGTTTTTGTTTTCCTTTGCGAGTATTCCTTTATTATGTGGTATTATACCTGCCCGCCCACCTGTTCAATATTGTTACAATTGTTTTACTTTTATGATTTTATAGCGAACGGGTTGCGCCTGTGCATTACTTGACTTTATGGGTAATTCATGGGCGCAGCTTACTTTTGTGTTACTTTTACCTCTATAACACAATGTTTGCGTGATTGTTATTGCATGCTGTGTGTACACATTTTTAGGTTGCAATCTAGATTTATAAGCATTATTCTGTAATAATTGCAATTATTTGTAACTACCCTTGTATCCCTTGATTGTTACCTGTTGTGTATGCCTTAATAAATAAATAAATAAATAAATAAATAAAGGTAGCAGGAAGGCGCTGTACGCAGGCCGCTACTAACCGGGCATCATGGATAGCATTGGGGGAGGCCTATGTTCAGCAGTGGACGTCCTATGGCTGAGATGATAAGGATTATGAAAGTTACTTTAAAGCTTTAGGTACAAGCCTCGTGCCTCGTAATTTTCGAACTGTCATAAAAGTGATAGATTTCTAGATTTCTTTTTATGGAAACCTTTACTATATTTATTTATTCAATGAGAATACAACGATACAAAGTGAACATAGACAGGAACTTTTATGTGGTGTGGTGTGGCCAATTACAGAATTCTCTAATTACAAAATATTTTATGTTCTGGGCTTAGAATCTTTTCCTCTCATTAATTAGGTTATATATCTGCCTACGTATTTACACTTACAGTACATTCTGCAAAACCTATTAAAAGTGTCTACAAAACTTATCTAGCCAACAAAGTAATATGTCGGAATGAAGCGAGGTTGCGAAGGTTGTTTCCAAACAGCGAAGTTCCCCGAAGTCGGATCAATGGCGCGAAGTACCGCGGAAGACGCGCTTCCGGCGCCCGCGCAGCGTGAGTCGCGTGCGGTAATAAAGCGCCTGTTTATCATTTAATTGTTCCTGGGTGTTGGGGGTAGTGTGAAAGAAAAAGAAATAGGCATGTTTACAGCTGGACTATGAATATACTTTCTTAATCGTTTAAAAACTTAACACTTATTTTAAGGCATGAATCTGTATAATTCGTACACGAATTGGTATTGCACATTTTTTTTAAATCTTCTACTCTAATGCGAAAGACGTCCACCCCAAGGTGGATCGACGACCTCATAAAGGTAACAGGAAGGCGCTGGATGCAGGCCGCTACCAATCGTGTGATGTGGAAATCATTGGCATATGTTCACCAGTTGACGTCCTATGGCTGAAATGATGTACTTAATGATGAATAAGTAGTGCAATCGCTTCCTTTTATTATCTCTTCCGAACCTCGGATTTTGAGCTAAACCCCCTCCAAACTGTGTCGTCAAACGTCAAGGCTGAGGGCCGAAACTTAGTTTCGGCAAATTTCGGTTTCAATCACTCCGCAAACGGAACTGAACCCGCCACTAATCGCCAAAGCTATCTAATATCGGCATTCGCCGGTTCCCATTTACCAATCCACCTGCAAGGCTTGTGATCAAACGAACACCCATTCAACTGAAAACAACCCTCCAACGTGACCACGGGTCTAAACCACCCTGTTGTGTGAGAAAGTTCAGGAATCTTGTGTAGATACGTCACCAATTTGTCAAATCTAAATTACTTTTTAAGTAAATGAGCAAATTAGAATTAATTTCGGAAGTAAGAACTTGTAACAACTATGATGGGCATGATGGCTCACAATTTTAATATTATAGCACCAACGATTCAATGAATCGACCAAAATGATTACCGAAAGTCAACCGTTGTAAAAAACCGTACAGCAATTTCAATAATTTTACCGGAAATTATTAACACGGTATGCACAAGTTTAACCCGTCGTGTGCCCATTATCCACATTTCATGCGACTCTGGCTTTAATAGTGAACGTAAACGTAACCCTAAACCACCGGCCCATGAGATCCGCGGCCGATTCGACCCGCAAGGCGCGGATGCCGTGAGGACCGTAATGTGCCAAGGGTTATAAATACAGCTACTGCTTAATGGAACTTTTATAGGTATTATAGGTGAGCCTCTTCAAGCAAACCCCAAGAGTAAAGAGGCACTTACATGACATAAAGTTATTTTACACTTATGGCCCAGAACAGACGCGGACGGTGAAACGCAACTGCAACGAAACTGCAACTTTCTGATGATTCTGATGAATGAAACTGAAAGTTTCAAACTGGTCGCGTCATGTGTGGTCTCTCAACGGACGCTATGGCAGAAACTTAGATACAACTCAAAAGTAACTAGCAGTTGCAGTTTTGTTGCAGTTGCGTATCACCGTCTGTTCTGGGCCTTAGAAGAATCCAACTGCTCGTAACATCAAAGTACCTTTATAGTATTTCCAGAAACTTTATAACATCATAATATAACCCTAAATGGGATCTTCTTAGATATTAGATTATCATCTTTGAAGGATTTATGTACAGCCTGACAGGTCAATAATGATCTATCATTGCCGAAGATTTACTTAGGTTCGGCAACTAAAACATCATCTTCAACGTTCAAACCCAATTTTCTTCTACACGTACTTTCTTACGAAGCACGCAACGCAGTTTAGCTCGGGCTGCGGTGTCGCCGCGATAAGCGCGGGGTGCTAATTCAATTTTGTTGTCGCGGTCGCCGGGACCGTGTAGGCTTGAGAGGGTTATATTATCGGGAATTTAGTGGATTTGCTTGTTTTTATTGAGTTGTTAATTTTTGAAGCATTTTAGTAGCTTTGTTGTCGTACTGTATGTTTTGTTTGAGTATGTTTTAAAAGTTAAGGGATATCGAATACTAATTTTACTTGATAAGGTCTTGAATTCTTGGCTCTAGAACTACCTTTAAAACTTTTTAACTTCTATCATATGTTTTTTGCGTTGTCTGTGTAAATATGTTTACCGATAATTAAATAACCTAGAGTCCTTCAAACACCCTTTCAAACTTATTTCTTTTATGACTAACTAGCTTTCCACCCGCGGCTTCGCCCGCGTGGAATTTTGTCTGTCACAGAAAAATTTCTTCGCGTCCCTGTTTCAAAACCGGGGTAAAAACTATGCTATGTCCTTTCCCGGGACTCAAACAATCTCTATGCCAAATTTCATCAAAATTGGTTTAATGGTTTAGGCGTGAAACCAAGACAGACAGAGTTACTTTCGCATTTATAATATTAGTATAGAAGTATATAGATTTTTGGTAGAGTTAGTCAATATTCTCAAGGAAGATTCCTTGCTTAACCTCTAAATAAACTCACAAACAAAGTCACAGACAGCAGCTAGCACATCTTAATCATCGAGTCGCATCATCGTCTGTCTTCCGTGCAGACATTAATTACCGTCGCGGCCGCCCCGAGGAAAACAGAGCTTCCTCGTCTTAAGCTGGCCTCTAATGCACTTCACGAGGCCAGGGCTGCCTGCTTGGACAAATTAAATACATATCGTAACATACATTGTACGAGTAAAGTTTTATCAAAATCCGTCCAGTAGATAGTCACTGTAAGATATGTTTTAACTGTCTGAAATAAAGTAGAGGCATTAAATGAATAACAACGATAAAGTAAAATATATCTGTTGTTGTATTTCAAACTAGAAATTTCGAAAAATTTTGTCATAAAAATAGCAGAACGCCAAAGCTATTTTTTGGTTTATAAATCCGTAGAAAGACATAAATAGGACACATAGACAATACTGCTCACTTCTCTGAAATGTCACAATGAACAGAGAATACATTGGTTATAATAAAATAGCATAACAATAGTTCGATTGTCTGTATCTAATTTACATTAAATGAAAAAATGTGCATTCACATACAGGCAACCCTGCAGAGGGACGGTCCGAGAGATTGTCAAGTGCAATAAAACAAAGACCATTGTCACGTTATTTGTGCAACGCTAACGCAGCATTCGTCACGTATTTAATGATTAAATGATTTCGCAGCCCGGGTATATCAGACAACCCACAAGTATACGCAATCATCATCATCTCAGCCATAGGACGTCCACTGCTGAACATAGGCCTCCCCCTACTCCCAATGGGGAGTATACGCAAATCTACTTGAAAATATCACCAAGGTGACTAAGGCTGAGTTGCATCACCTAACTTTAACGATAACCGCTGTTTTGTATGGAGTTAGACAGATTTTTGACGTTTGTTAAAGTTAAAGATGGTACAACCCAGCCTAAGTTTCATCCGACACTTCTTCTCGGCATCAGCTCATATGTTGTCCCGAAGTGGTAGGGCATTAGGGACGTGTTATAAGCCCTGAAAATAAATACCAAAACATTTAGATTTTATCATGAGCGTCAATTAATTAACACTGGAGGTGAATTTTACCACAAATTAGACGGTATTTTAAATGATTGCGGTATTATACGAGTATATCGTTGTATACTATACACTAATGCACCTAAAAACCTTGGCAGCATATCCCGGTTTGACAAAAGTTTAGGAATAATAAGTTATGAGATCTTTTGCAAAAATAGAGTATCAGATTCTTAACCATGGAATTGGATTCTTTTTTTGGAACGATGGTGACCATTTCAAAATTGTCGTTTAACTTAGCAGTTACTTTCTGCAGTCGCGTAAAAAGTGAATAGACCGTTTTGGTCGGGCTGTAAATATTTGGCAAATGTAAGTTTCGTGACAAACGCATTCTGGGACGGTTATGGACAAATACTCTTATACTTACTTGCGGTTTCGGGGCCCAAATATAATGGTTTAGAAAAGAATCTTTTCAAGTTTTCTAGACTGAGTTTCTATAAAAGTCCTTCATCCCCAATGGATGGCTTCTCCATTGTCTTCGCTGGACGTTGAAGAATATAGGGCGTGTCTAATGACAAATCTCGTGAGGAACGTCAGCCGGGACGTCTCTCATATTGGCCGCACAATAGGCCTGTAACAAAGGATGCAGTTAGGGCAAGTGCACACTGGAAATGTAGAAAATGGTAAAGTAAAAATATGAAATTAGTTAGAAAACTTCCTTGAATCCTAGAGTTTTCCCCTAAATTGAACTACTATAAAGATTTTCAGAGCACACGTTTTAAATGATGACGCAAAATATTCTCAGTCTCAGACTTTACAAAGCGCCATTTGGCTAAATGTAGAGACACATGGTGCCCATAAGCCTGGTCTTTATTAAGCCCCCGACGCAAATAGATGTGTTATCTCATACATATTATTAATTATTATGCTTACGGAAATGTGTAACACAAATGGGTATGCCATTTGGCTGTGATGTCATCGAGCTGGCGTCCAAGCCGATTTCGATTATCATTTGATAATGTATATCGTTTTGTCTCCCATGTGCACTCGGCCGTACATATGAGATCTATCTTGAAAGCGTTGCTCATATAATGGACCTGGCCTGCCTTTGTCTCCAGGCAAACATGTACTAAATTATAACCCAGGGTTAATAGGAATCTGTCTCCATTTTGTCGCAGGGAACGCCTTTATTTAGGTACATGAAATCATCCTATTTTACTTATTGTTGTACTATGTTAGTCAAAATGGAAGGCATACTCATTGCTCACATTGTCCATGAATCTGTCTGTGAGTTTTTGGGAATTCTCACGGATTTACAATATTTTCAAAATTCCGAGTTTTATTTGTTTCCGAGTACAATTCTACACTGTTTTGTATTTGGATTATGTTTGTTTTAGCCTTTCTCGTACGTCGAAAGCACAAAAAATCTGATAGTAAAATGTTACAGGGAACTCTCTCGGGTATTTCATATTTTAGTTTGATAATATGTAGGTACTATAAAACAAAGCTTTTTGTGTGTTATGGTATATAGCGTAGCGATTTGAGTAACAAAATTTTGGACAATGGTAAAATTTTGGTAAAACAACTTTGCTACAAAAATTAATAAATTAATAACATATTTTAACAAAATGTTCTACTTGTTTCAGGTAACTATTCAACAAAAAACTCTGGCCAAAGTTGCTCAATTGTTGTTAACTGGTAAGCTCGACCGATTGAAGAAATTAAACTGCGATTAATCAGAGTGCGGCCGAACCGAAACAATTTAACAAAACGAAATNAGCACAAAAAATCGGATAGTAAAATGTTAAAGGGAACTCTCTCGGGGATTTCATATTTTAGTTTGATAATTTGTAGGTACTAGAAAACAAAGCTTTTTGTGTGTTATGGTATAGCGTAGCGATTTGTGTAACAAAATTTTGGACAATGGTAAAATTTGTAATTTACAAAAATTTATATGTTTTATATTATATTTATACCTAATTAAACATGTTTTAACAAATTTTCAACTTGTTTCAGGTAACTATTCAACAACAAACTCTCTCCAAAGTTGCTCAATTGTTGTTAACTGGTAAGCTCGACCGATTGAAGAATTTAAACTGCGATTAATCAGAGTGCGGCCGAACCGAAACAATTTCACAAAACGAAATATGATATTTTGAGTTTAAAACTGGTTGAAGTTTTAATTTGAAATTGAAGCGATAGTAAAGGGGATAAAGGACATTATGCACAGACGGTGCGGCCAGTTGGCTGTTATAGCCATAAGTTGTAAGTTGGCTCTAGGGATGCGCCGGCGCTGTATCGATAGTAATCGAGACACCGTCCCCAGCGAAGGATACGCTCTCGATTTATGGTTCACTGCAGCAAGCGGCGAACGGCATCCAATATGCAGATGAGGCATACTGGAACCATTGCGGCTTATTTATTAGGTTCTATCACAGAATAAGTACGTTCTATGTCGGCATGGTGTGGTAATATCAGATAAATTAGTGTTTGGAGCCAAATATGTATTTGCGTTATTGAAGGTATTGTTTAGGGACTGGAACGGTTCATTGATAGTTTCATTATAATTTTTGACCTGTTACGAAATAATAAAATGATGCCGCGAGAGCCGTGATTGCAAATCGCGAGAAAATTAAAATATGTAGAACTAAGTGACACATTTTACTTAATTATCGATAAAAATTCTACCGCAGCTAAACCCTACCTCCGTTCGACACTTTGACACTTGTCGATAGAACGAAGGCATCCTGGGGGCGCTTTAATGGACAAACCTGCAGCAGACTGAACGGAATCTACATTTTTATGAAATACTACAGTTAGCCTTTCGAAACAATACTTACTAAACAAGTAAACATAATGCCTGAGTACTTACAGTAAGTTCTGATTAAAAATTCATCTAAATTATTTAAAGAATAGCTCTGCTGTTCAGTATGTAAGATAGGCACGGTTAAAATATATACTGGTTTACTCGTTCAAAAAATGCTTTAGGATTTGTACTAAATATTAGTAAAGAAAATGATAGTCTTTGAACACTGTTGTAGGTATGTCAGTTTCGACTGATGAACATTAGTCAGCGATGAGTAAAAAGACAGTTCCTTCCTATATAGCTAAGTCTCCTTGTTCTGATATTAGAGACTAGCTGTGCCCGTGACTTCGTACGCGAGAAAACCCGTTTCCGCAACATTTTTCGTTGTTGCTTTGCTCCTATTGATCGTCGCGTGATGTTGTATAGCCTATAGCCTTCCTCGATAAATGGGCTATCTAACACTGAAATATTTTTTCCAATCGGACCAGTAGTTCCGGAGATTAGCGCGTTCAAGTAAACAAACAAACTCTTCAGCTTTATAATATTAGTATAGATTCCATCAGCTTATAGCAGCACATGCTTGAGCGAATGGAGTAATTTTGTTTATTGCGAGAAATACAATATGTCAGAGAAGAGCTAAATACTAAAACACAGTCATTGTATCAAATAATTGAACCGTTTTCGATGTACTCTTCAAAAGCCGCCATCCAACGTACGACGACACTCCAAGTGCTTACGTCTGAGATTAGCTCCGTACTCAGCGTAATGAGGCTCAGGCCTGATGGATGGCCCGCAGGGCTCAAGGCACGGGTGATAAATACGTGTAGAACGACGATACGACGTGGTTACTTTTACAGTTAAATTTTAGAAAGAAAGAAAGAAAGAAACATTTATTGCCATGGACATCACAAAAGACAAAAGAGGTAAAATAAAAATAAAAAAAGCAAATAAGACAGAGGTGACATAAAACATACAATGAATGAGCAAGTAAACTAAGCAGTGCCACCCTGTCGCACAGCGATGCCCATCGCAATGGGACCCCACTCAGCATATGCCGTGGCTCCCGGTGAGGGAAGCCACGACGCTGGTTTTCAGTGTGCCCCATGCCGAGTAAGAGTCACGGACACTAACCTATACTGCATAAAATATACATACATTTTACTTGGTTTCATACAGTATTGGTAAACATTACTGTCCTGAATCGTGTTTAAAAAGTTGAGTAAGCTCTAGGTAGGTAAGTAGCTCTTTAAAAGTTACCTTAGTACTGAAATTCGATGAATTTTACGCAAATGGCATAAAGAGAACCTCCAAGACGTTACTAGATTCGATTCTAAGGTGGCCCAAACACTGTAAAATCATTCATTTAGCATGGTTAGGATCTTTTTGAAACAACAAAAACTATCCTGCATTTTTTGTGGATTTCAATTCAAATCTCTATAAATATCAGCCTTAGAGACTTACACATTCTTAAACATTAATAATGTAAATGCTTCTAACATATTTAACCTCACTCTACTTCATTAAATAAGAATTAAATATCACAACGGACGCTTCCTTTGAACTTTTGAATCCCTAATATGGTAAAAATAGAGGATTAAAAACCGTTGTCGCTTCTCCCTTGGAGTAGCAGCAATTGAGAATGTTCCAAAGCTCTCCAAAACCACGAATCCTTTCTCGATGATTAGCCCGACTTGTCTTTACTTGTCCATTATTTAAATTCGCATTTCAGACAACATATAGCATCGGTAAAAGAAACAGCCCACTTTGAATAATTAAATGATTGACGGGCACTACAGCAAATAAATGTGTTTAGCTCTATTCAACGCTGTGCGTTCGATTTGCTACTTCACAGCAAGCATTTTGTGAATACGGGCGTTAGTTTAGACTCTAAAAGCAATATTTAGGTGCTTTTTATCTCTATTTGAAAATGTGTATTGTAGATGATTTTGAGTCCTAAATAATATCTTGAATAAATAAACATGCGTTTTTTCTTCTGCTGTTTCTTCTAGAAAGGTCTACTGCTGGTCCACTTATTGTTCCGGAGCAGTAGTTAAGTTCTGTTATATTTTTTAAGATGATTGTATTACACAAATTACTAGTAGTCCCGTTATCCCCTCGTGGTAAGCTAAATGCTTGCGTTACGAGTGTGCTCACCACAATAGTCGAGCGGGTGGTATTCTACTGGGACGTGTAAAAACGCTTTATAAAGAAGTTCATTTAATTTTGTAAAAATCTTTTATAACTCTTTTAAATTGGAAGTTTTTTTGTCTATTTCATTTGGGCTGTAATCGGAGCGTTGAACTTGACTGAAATCGTAACGTTTAAAATTATTTGGAGTTTGAAGTCTGAGTCTGATTTACATGTCTAATAAGTTTTATTACTCTGATTTCTTATTAATAATTGTGATTGACTGAATTTCAAGTTCATAATTTAAAGTCTGCGCCTCTTGATTTAGTTTTCATGGGCCTTTTTAGTTTAAATTACCTCTTTAATTAGTGGTTTAGAAAATTAGCAGTGTAGTAGCAATATTTATTTATACTCCCTTAATTCGACTCTGTCACAACCCTACAATAACCTTTAAAAACTTTTTATAATAAAACCGCGGATATCACAACAAATTTTTAAATTAAAATGTTCACACATAAATCATTTAAATCGATTGATCACCTTTTCAATGGACGCCGGCGTTCGTGCGGTGTATTTGTATGGATTTACATGAAAAGTGACGGCAAGTAGACAATGGTGTCAAGTGTTTTATTGGGCCTGTAAATATCGGGCTGTGGGGGCGTCGGAAACAGCTGATTTATGTGCTGGAACCTTCTACGAGAGAGGTGGATATGGAGGTAGTTTTATTGGAAAATTGACCACGAAATTTCTATTGGGAATTGATCTTGTTAATTGTAAAACTCTTTTTTGCCCACGGTTTCAGCCGCGTTTATTGCGCGCGTCCGTTTAAAAAACCGAGATAAAAACTATCCTATTTCCTTTCCCGGGACTCAAACTGTCTCTATGCCAAATTTCATCTAAATCGGTTCAGTGGTTTAGGCGTGAAAGACAGACAGACAAAAGTTACTTTCGCATTTATAATATTAAAGTAGGGATTAGAATGTATAAGGTTCTATACTTTCTAGAGGTCTCACAAATTAATTAGTCTTTATTATAGAGGTCTGACAAATAGTCTATAATATACATCTGAGAATATTATGAAATTAATAAATTTTTAACTTAACAATCATCGAACAAACCACTGCGCGCAACCCAAAGTAAAAACTTTTTTATTCACGCTTGCAGTACATGAAACTTTAATATCTTTTCATTGAAATATTAAATTGAAACCCCTTTATTTTACCATTAAAATGGAATCGTAGTTAATTTGCATTAACGCGGTAACGAAAATAAACTGATAGCGTGTCCTCTCGACACAATCAAGTTTATTATCGAATAAAAATTAATGAAAGCTCCAATTGATTGCATTTCCGACTTAATTGACAATCAGAATGAGGACCGGTAAGTAGTATGTGTGAAAATACAAAAGTAGTAAAAATAATAAAGGGTGTTAAAAGAGGTATTGAAAACCTTTTACGCGTGTTCAATATTGTCGGGATAAAAATTGTTAAAAAACTGTCACAAGACTCGTGTTTTTAGTATTGTATCATAGAGGTAAGTTCCTGATTATTTTAGTTTAGATAAGTTGTGAATATTGTTTTTTTTGCTCATTTCGAACTTACAAGGGGGCAAATTATCCCCCATAATGACGTATGACGATACACTGTCTATCATTACACTCTACACTGTCTGTACTGTCACTCATTCCAGTTCCCTGCCCCCCTAGACAAAACGCACTTTTTGATCGAATCGAAAATCGAATCCGTCAAAACTCCATACAAAAAAGGGGCTTTTCGACCACTTTTCGACTGGTTTGCGATTATAATTTGCACTTTGTCTAGACCCACTGTACTGTCACTAACGCCCGTATTCACAAACATTACTATGAGGTCTCACAGTGCGCGTGGACGCACAGAGTCACACACGAACCAATCACAGAGCTCTATTCAACTCTGTGCGTTCGATTTGTTGCTTCACTTAAGCCAGCATGGTTTGTGAATATTGGCGTAAGTCTAGTTGCTATTTATCGCAATTATAGGACTTTAAAAAGACTACAAGGTCAGAAATACCTGGTCTATAACTTATATTTCTGGAGCCGTTCGGGCCTTGTAAATACCGGAGCAGACAGACCGAGACAATGGCGTGACGTCACAGGCCACTCACCTTAGGTATTGTATGGTAATGCACAGGGAGCGATTTGTCGTAATCGCGTTCGAATGTTTGGAGAGATTAACTGCGCCGAGATAACTGAGGTTTGTTTGAACTGTGGTTTTTTGGTGGTTACTAGCCTCAGGCTACATGTAGATTACGATGATTAGAAATTATTTTTATAAACAAACTGGTAAAAGTTACAAGTAGGACTCTTGATTTTTTCATACAAACTTTGTTAGTGTGTAACTTCTATATCCCATTGATTTCGACATCGATCCTATCCGGTAAATACCTTGCCTTGATGAATAAAATAAATCGTTGATTAAAAGTTTGAGAAGCGACTCTAATCGTTAAGTTATTTTAATAACCATTGAATCTTTAACTGATATTTATTTGCTTTGAAAAATATGCTTGTTTGCGTCATTTGCATGTCACTTTAGTAGTTTAAACTACAATTTTATAATCATTGTTCGTAAATCAATCGTTCACCTGTCACAAGTCAATCTTCGCCTTCGAATTAGTTGGCATTTTCCACATGACACTGAGTGGACAAGCGCTTAGCATGCGGCGTGCGCTCGCGCAGCGACAGTCGACGACCGAGGCGTGGCCGTGACGTCATCGGAAATTGACAGTCCAGAGGCCTATCCTGCCGTCATCTTGATAGGGTATTTTATTTTTAAAGCACTGAATAACAAATATGCTAGTCCTATTAATACAGTAATCTGCCTACATTTTTATCGTTGGGCCGATTGAGCTTTCAGTGCTGCAGTGTGAGCTTTTGTTGCTAAANTAAGTACCTTTTCTAATTAAAATATGTATCATTTGAACTTACTTGTTTTATTTAATGCTTTTCCAATTTCTTCCCAAATATTGTCTCTCACAGTATTATCTTTATAAGCTTGAAGTCTCGTATCGAATACAGGTGCGTTTTTACTTACTAATTCTATTAAAATTTCGTCTTCGTGCGAAGAAAACACGGCCATTTTGCATCTGTCGCGCCGCGGCACTGCCTTGTGAGCGACCGAGTCGCGCGACGCAAGTAGCCGGCAGGCCACGCCCACACGTCGCGCGACTCGGTCGCTTGCATCCGTCAGCACTTCCTATTAATTCATATAAAGCAGTGGGTCGCGGTCGCCGGTCGCGGTCGCCGGTCGCGGTCGCCGGTCGCGGTCGCGCGTCGCGGTCGCGTTGATCCGAATGCTACCTTTAGAGTCACGGACACTAACCTATACTGCATAAAATATACATACATTTTACTTGGTTTCATACAGTATTGGTAAACATTACTGTCCTGAATCGTGTTTAAAAAGTTGAGTAAGCTCTAGGTAGGTAAGTAGCTCTTTAAAAGTTAACTTAGTACACTGAAATTCGATGAATTTACGCAAATGGCATAAAGAGAACCTCCAAGACGTTACTTGATTCGATTCTAAGGTGGCCCAAACACTGTAAAATCAGTCACTTTGCATGGTTAGGATCTTTTTGAAACAACAAAAACTGTCCTGCATTTTTTGTGGATTTCAATTCAAATCTCTATAAATATCAGCCTTAGAGACTTTTACACATTCTTAAACATTAATAATGTAAATGCTTCTAACATATTTAACCTCACTCTACTTCATTAAATAAGAATTAAATATCACAACGGACGCTTCCTTTGAACTTTTGAATCCCTAATATGGTAAAAATAGAGGTTTAAAAACCGTTGTCGCTTCTCCCTTGGAGTAGCAGCAATTGAGAATGTTCTAAAGCTCTCCAAAACCACGAATCCTTTCTCGATGATTAGCCCGACTTGTCTTTACTTGCCCATTATTTAAATTCGCATTTCAGACAACATATAGCTGCAGTAATACCAACAGCTCATTTCGAATACTGGACTTACTTCAAATAAATAGTAATTGACGTGCGCTTTAGTTATTTTTAGACGGTGCTAAAAAATTATATGTCGCTTTACTTCTTTATGTAACTCTACCTAATGTGATATGGTATAACGTATTCTTTTTATTGAATTTCAAGGCTTTAGTTGGGCAATGGGGAGTAACTACTACTCTACTTTTATATTTTGAAACAATTTTTTTGGGTGCGGTCTCCGTTCTGCAAACTCTCATTTTAGGCAAAAATGGAAAATGAAATAGACGTTTCATTACGAAAGTGGTAATAACTCTGGCTTTTTACTTCGCGCTGTATTCGGAGCGTTGAACTTGACTGAAATCGTAACGTTTAAAATTATTTGGAGTTTGAAGTCTGAGTCTGATTTACATGTCTAATAAGTTTTATTACTCTGATTTCTTATTAATAATTGTGACTGACTGAATTTCAAGTTCATAATTTAAAGTCTGCGGCCTGCGCCTCTTGATTTAGTTTTCATGGGCCTTTTTAGTTGAAATTACCTCTTTAATTAGTGCTTTAGAAAATTAGCAGTAATGTAGCAATATTTATTTATTCTCCCCTTAATTCGACTCTATCTTGTGATAGAGTCGTGGTAAGGTTGTCCTTACCAACTAACTTACCTTCAAACACTTATTATAATAAAAACAATCAAACAGCGCATATCACAGTGGCGTAGCGTGGCTTTTCGCCGNAAAAGTGTAGCACTTTGTCACGTCACGCGGAACTTCAACGCATCATAACATCGTAATTACTTGTTTGATTGACAAACCAAAAAATACGTGTCCAATATTTTTTGATAATGTAATTGACGGACTAATGCCCGTTTTCACCATCAATCCCTAATTTTTAAGTGACCCCTTTGAATTCAAAATTTCTGTTATATGTTATGTTTCACTTAATTAGGGATTGATGGTGAAAACGGGCATAAATGTATTTTTTTTTTTAAAACTAGCCTATTTTGATGAAGACTTTTGCTTATAACTGAATTTAATCCCTTATACAAGTCACCTTGAGTACTATGCATATAACGTAACAAATAATAACGCAGTGACTTCTCACGCGAAGTTGCGTGTTGACACAAGTTGTAGAATTGATATAAATATAGGGTAAAAAAGAAAACTCACTTCTAGAGTCTAGAAATACACGCGGAATACGGATGTTGTGGAGGGAAACTTTGAAATCATATCAATTTGAACTTACTATAGCAGTTAGTTACTTAACTGCCTAACTCCTGTATACACAAACATTACTATGAGGTCTCACAGAGTACTTTTTCACGAGGAAACCGCTCAACCGATTTTGATGAACTTTAGTATGGATAGTTTGAAATCCAGGGATACTTTTTATCCCGGTTTTTTGGGATAAAAAGTATTATATTATATAAGGGAAACACAGCCATAAAGTATTTCTGAGACAGATAAATATTGACGCGTACGAAGCCGCGGGCAAAAGCTAGTTTATAAGTTTAACCGATTACTGAACTCGATTAAGTCTCGCCGGATACGAATCGAGTTTAATCGGAAACTTGGTGCCAATTAATCTTATAATGATAAAAATAAGAGATTAAATGAAATCACTTAAACAAACAGTTTATAAATAATAATGCAAAAGTTTCCAGTGTTTTGTTTCTTATTATTTTTAATAACAAAAATAAGGTTATCACCGGAAAATACAGGATGTGGTCAATTTATTTCGATTTAATTAATTTAAAATATGATTCTTCCACTTTATGCACCTGACAATAAACTGTTGTTTGCTAAATTAATACATAGACTGACGCCCGTATTCACAAACATTACTATGAGGTCTCACAGTGCGCGTGGTTGTACAGGGTGACACATGAACTAATCACAGACAGAACTCGATTTCTTAAGTGCTCGATGCTTGCTTAAGTGAAGCATCAAATCGAACGCACAGCGTTGAATAGAGCTATGTAATTGGTTCGTCCACGCGCACTGTGAGACTTCATAGTAATGTTTGTGAATACGGGCGTTAGAATCCTACGTTATTTCTGATGAACATAGGCGGTACGAAATTCGCCGGGTCATCTAATCCATACTATAATTTTAATATTATAAAGCTGAAGAGTTTGTTTGTTTACTTGAACGCGCTAATCTCCGGAACTACTGGTCCGAATTGAAAAATTCTTTCAGTCTTAGATAGCCCATTTATTGAGGAAGGCTATTGGCTCTGTGCACGATTACAGCGCCAACTAGCGTCCACAACTTTGTGGGCTCTGTCACATTGACATTTAGGTCGTATATTTGTGAAAAAATATCGAAATGAAAAAATAACAAATATTTTCAACTAATAAATTGTTGTGATACCAAGATTTGGGTGGAAAAAAGGTTTTGAAATCATTTTGGTCATTCAAATCAAATGAGGTAAGTCCAAAAAGTGTGTTTAATTTTGATTGTGTCAGGGTTTGTTCACTTCATTTATAATTGTAGTTTTAGTAAAACAAAAAGAAAAAGCTACTTTAACGGTTTAATTATATAACAGTAAATATATTTAAATGTTCCTGTATCGCTAGTAATAAATTAAATATCGTTTTCAGATCGAAATGAGTATTGTTTTGAAGACCGGGTTTGCGAGTTTTACAATATCAAATTCCAACCACAAACCGTATTTTAAGGAAAGTTGTTGGTATTGGCTGGACAAGTCCGAGATGTAGAAGAATTAAGAACAAAACAAGGGCAGAGTTCAATAATTCACGCTCTCATCATAAGGCAAACATCTGTGCACAACAACTACTGTGACTCATTTTTGTACTACCACGTTGTATAGTCTAGTTATTTCCAAATTGTAAACGGCTATTAAACCAACCCTATCGAAATACAGTCCACTCTTTTATTTAAGTTCCCAGTAGGACCCTTTTCATGCGATTAATTAATGATATTAAAATGTATTATGTAGAATCGCTTTGCCATTGACAGATACATCTGATGACAGAGGTTATATTATTTTTACTTTTGACCACCATGAGCGCTGCGATCGATTATGTTACCCCCACCTAGTACTTCGCACCCAGCGAATAATAAATACACGGTTTTAAAAGTAGCTTAGATATTATGGCTTTAACTATTTACAAACCACTTTTTTATTTCGGTTTGTAACAAGAGAAATCACGAAAGATTATCTGTGGCGCAAGTTTTAGAGGGGTAAGTAAGCTCCTTAAATATTTTTGTTACTATTACTTAAAAAAATAGATTAAAAATGTGCTCTTCGTGCTTTTTTCAAAGCAAAATCTTTTACACAATCGTCGATATCAAATTGTATCTCATTTTCAATTGCCAGTATAGCTAGATTTGTTAGTCTCAACGTAGACATAATCGACCTTTTTTTTTCTTGTTCATGCAACGTTTTTTTTTCTTATCCGCCGCCCCCTTTCATATGCCGCCCGGGGCCATGGCCCCCCCTGCCCCCCCCAAGCTACGCCACTGGCATATCACAACAAATTTTTAAATTAAAATGTTCACACATAAATCATTTAAATCAATTGATCACCTTTTCAATGGACGCCGGCGTTCGTGCGGTGTATTTGTATGGATTTACATGAAAAGTGACGGCAAGTAGACAATGGTGTCAAGTGCTTTATGAGCCTGTAAATATCGGGCTGTGGGGGCGTCGGAAACAGCTGATTTATGTGCTGGAACCTTCTACGGGAGAGGTGGTATATGGAGGTAGTTTTATGCTGGAAAATTGACAACGAAATTTCTATTGGGAATTGATCTGGTTAATTGTAAAACTATCTTTTTTGCCCACGGCTTCAGCCGCGTTTATCGCGCGNGTCACATGAAGTATTAATATCAATCAGGTATGTACATAATATAATTAATCTAACACGCGCGTCCCTGTTTCGAAAACCGGGATAAAAACTATGCTATGTCCTTTCCCGGGACTCAAACTGTCTCTATGCCAAATTTCATCAAAATCGGTTCAGTGGTTTAGAGGCGTGGGAGACAGACAGACAAAAGTTACTTTCGCATTTATAATATTAAAGTAGGGATTAGAATGTATAAGGTTCTATACTTTCTAGAGGTCTCACAAATAATTAGTCTTTATTATAGAGGTCTGATAAATAGTCTATAATATAACATCTGAAAATATTATGAAATTAATTAATTTTTAACTGAACAATCATCGAACAAACCACTGCGCGCAACCCAAAGTAAAAACTTTTTTATTCACGCTTGCAGTACATGAAACTTTAATATCTTTTCATTGAAATATTAAATTGTAAACCCTTTATTTTACCATTAAAATGGAATCGTAGTTAATTTGCATTAACGCGGTAACGAGAATAAACTGATAGCGTGTCCTCTCGACACAATCAAGTTTATTATCGAATAAAATTTTATGAAAGCTCCAATTGATTGCATTTCCGACTTAATTGACAATCAGAGTACCCGTAATTAGTATGTGTGAAAATACAAAAGTAGTAAAAATAATAAAGGGTGTTAAAAGAGGTATTGAAAACCTTTTACGCGTGTTCAATTGGTGTCTGGATAAAAATTATTAAGAAACTGTCACAAGACTCGTGTTTTTAGTTTTGTATCATAGAGATAAGTTCCTGAGTATTTTGGTTTAGATAAGTTGTGAATATTGTTTTCTTTTCTCATTTCGTACTTACAAGGGGGCAAATTATCCCCCAAAATGACGTACGATTCAATCAATTTGCGAGACGCTACACTGTCTATTTTTACACTCTTTACTGTCAGTTCCCTGTACTGTCACTAACGCCCGTATTCACAAACATTACTATGAGGTCTCACAGTGCGCGTGGACGCACATGGTGACATACGAACCAATCACAGAGCTCTATTCAACGCTGTGCGTTCGATTTGCTGCTTCACTTAGCCAGCATCGTTTGTGAATACGGGCGTAAGTCTAGTTCCCATTTATTGCAATTATAGGACTTTAAAAAAGACTACAAGATCAGAAATACCTGGTATATACTTCTATTTCTGGAGCCGTACGGGCCTTCTAAATACCGGAGCAGACAGACCGAGACAATAGCGTGACGTCACAGGCCACTCACCTTAGGTATTGTATGGTAATGCACGGGGAGCGATTTGTCGTAATCGCGTTCGAATGTTTGGAGAGATTAACTGCGCCGAGATAACTGAGGTTTGTTTGAACTGTGGTTTTTTTGTTGGTTACTAGCCTCTGCCTACATGTAGATTACGACGATTAGAAATTATTTTTATAAACAAACTGGTAAAAGTTACAAGTAGGACTCTTGATTTTTTCATACAAACTTTGTTAGTGTGTAGGTAACTTCATATGCCATTGATTTCGACATCGAGCTTTCGGTGGGGTAAATAAATACCTTTTCTTGATGAATAAAATAAATCATTGAATCTTTAAATTTAGTTTGAGAAGCGACTCTAATCGTTAAGAAGTTTTAATAAACCATTGAATCTTTAACTGATATTATTTGCTTTGAAAAATATGCTTGTTTGCGTGTCACTTTAGTAGCTTGTTGCCTTTAAACTTCAATTTTATAACCATTATATTTTATGTTCAAACCATTATATTATTCGTCCAAAAGGAACCAAAAAGATCTCTGACCTCACCAATAAACTTATGGAAGAGAGACGAAACTTGGTTCTGCAGTCCTCTGAAGATGCTGCTCAGTATCGGCATCTTAACAGACAGATCTCCAAGTCTTTGACTCGCGATCTACGCCAATTTAATACAGATCGTATTAAAGAGGCGATTGAGCGTAACAAAGGCTCTAAAGTGTTCGCTAGGGATCTGTCTGTTGGCCAAAGTCAACTGACCAAGCTGAAGACCGAGGATGGCAGAGACATCTCGTCGGGGCCTGAGTTATTGGAAGAGGTTGAGAAGTTCTACGGACAATTATACACGAGTGTACGTACACCTGTCACAAATCTAGCCGAAGACCCAAGAGCTAGACTGACCCGACACTACACCGAAGATATCCCGGACGTCAGCCTGTACGAGATTAGAATGGCTCTCAAACAGCTGAAAAACAACAAGGCACCGGGTGATGATGGAATCACGGCTGAGCTTCTGAAAGCAGGAGGAACGCCGGTACTAAAGGCTCTTCAGAGGCTGTTCGATTCCGTCATACTTGAGGGAAAAACGCCTACGGCATGGCACAGAAGTGTGGTGATACTTTTTTTCAAAAAAGGCGACAAAACCTTGTTGAAAAATTATAGACCCATCTCACTTCTGAGCCATGTCTACAAGCTCTTTTCGAGAGTCATTACGAATCGTCTCGCTCGCAGGCTCGACGACTTCCAGCCTCCCGAACAAGCCGGTTTCCGAAAAGGCTTTAGTACCATAGACCACATACATACGCTACGGCAGATTATACAGAAGACCGAGGAGTATAATCAGCCACTTTGTCTGGCGTTTGTGGACTATGAAAAAGCCTTCGACTCGATCGAGACCTGGGCAGTGCTACAGTCTCTCCAACGGTGCCAAATTGACTATAGATACATCGAAGCGCTGAAGGGCTTGTACGAAAACGCCACAATGTCGGTCCGCCTCCAGGATCAGAACTCGAAACCTATCCAGTTGCAGCGAGGGGTGAGACAGGGAGATGTCATATCTCCGAAACTGTTCACCACCGCCCTGGAAGATGTTTTCAAGCTTCTGGACTGGAGCGGATTCGGCATAAATATCAACGGCGAGTATATCACCCACCTTCGTTTCGCGGACGATATCGTAGTCATGGCTGAGACCGTGGAGGACCTAAACACAATGCTCGATGGCCTCAGTAGAGCCTCTCAACAAGTGGGTCTTAAAATGAACATGGACAAGACAAAAATTATGTCAAATGCCCGTGTTGTACCCACTCCTCTGAAGGTTGGAGACACTACACTCGAAGTTGTTGACAATTATGTATACCTGGGACAAACAGTCCAGTTAGGTAGGTCCAACTTCGAGAAAGAGGTTAATCGTCGAATCCAACTCGGCTGGGCAGCGTTCGGGAAGCTTCGCGAAATTCTCACGTCCGAAATACCGCAGTGTCTCAAGTCAAAAGTATTTGACCAGTGTGTGTTGCCAGTGATGGTGTATGGCTCTGAGACGTGGTCGCTTACTATGGGCCTCATAAGAAGGCTCAAGGTCACCCAAAGAGCGATGGAGCGTGCTATGCTCGGAGTTTCCCTGCGTGATTGAATCAGAAATGAGGAGATCCGTAGGAGAACCAGAGTGACTGACATAGCCCGCAGAATCGCTAAAATCAAGTGGCAGTGGGCGGGGCACATAGCTCGAAGAGATGATGGCCGCTGGGGCAGAAAAGTTCTTGAGTGGCGACCACGAGCTGGAAGACGTAGCGTGGGCAGGCCTCCCACTAGGTGGACCGACGATCTGGTGAAGGTCGCGGGAAGTACCTGGATGCAAGCGGCGCAGGACCGGTTTTGTGGAAATCCTTGGGGGAGGCCTTTGTCCAGCAGTGGACGTCTTTCGGCTGAAACGAACGAATGAACGAACGATATTTTATGTTAATCAGTCGTTCACCTGTCACAAGTAAATCTTCGCCTTCGAATTAGTTGGCATTTTCGACATGACACTGAGTGGACAGCGCTTAGCATGCGGCGTGCGCCCGCGCAACGACAGTCGACTACCGAGGCGTGGCCGTGACGTCATCGGAAATTGACAGTCCAAAGGCCTATCCTGCCGTCATCTTTGACAGGGCTTTTTGTAGTTATTTTTAAAGCATACTGAATAACAAATTATGCTTCTATACTAACATTATAAATGCGAAAGTAACTCTCTGTCTGTCTTGCTTTCACGCCTAAACCACTGAACCGATTTTGATGAAATTTGGCATAGAGATAGTTTGAGTCCCGGGAAAGGACATAGTTTTTACCCCGGTTTTTGAAACAGGGACGCGCGCGATAAAGTTTTTCTGTGACAGACAAAATTCCACGCGGGCGAAGCCGCGGGCGTAAAGGTACTATGCTATAAGGTATAGCGCTTAATTCAGTGCCTGAGGTATGCGGCACGAGAGGTTAATTTTATGACGGTTAAAAGTCAGCGAGAATTTAGATTTGTATGCCTGGTCACGTCATAGTTGTATGTAATTTGTTTTTATCCACAACGAGGAAGCTCTTGGCCTGTATCTCACCTGATGGTAAGTGACGATCATGCCGAAGGTAGAAGTGAGCTTCACCCGAAATCTTCAACCAAGAAGGAACTGGCTATCTTACCTCTAACTGCCGGAACACAACAATGCTGTTATCATTGTTGTTATGGCGACAGACTTAGGTAAGATGGTGGTAGCTAGCCAGGCGGACTTCGAACAAGCTCTACCACCAACCAAACCGAACAGAAAAATCTGCCCCACTGGAAATCGAACCCGGGACCTCTGCGTCTGAAGCAGGTGGTCTTACCACTAGAGGCGGTTAAATTTCCCCACCCATGCCGCTTCCATACCACAGGCACTGACAGAGTTAAGTGCTCCTATTAAAATGTCTTCTGTCAAAATTTTATCGTTGGACTGACTGAGCTTACAATGTGAGCTTTTGTTAGCATTTAATATAGAAAGAATCGCGTTTCACCATGGTGTTTAAATTATGTATCTTTCGTTCGTTCGTTTCAGCCGAAAGACGTCTACTGCTGGACAAAGGCCTCCCTCAAGGATTTCCACAAAGACCGGTCCTGCGCCGCTCGCATCCAGGTACCTCCCGCGACCTTCATCAGATCGTCGGTCCACCTAGTGGGAGGCCTGCCCACGCTACTTCTTCCGGTTCGGGGTCGCCACTCAAGAACTTTCCTGCCCCAGCGGCCATCAGCTCTACGAGCTATGTGCATCTTTACATTTAGCATATCAAGCCAATCACTGTGTATGTGAAATCTTACGGTAGTTACAGTTGGTGCTATTTGAAACTAAGTGTAGTCGGACGTGCTACCGTCTGTCTGTCTGTAGTCCAATATGGCAAGGCAATTCATTGTTTATAGTCGCATGATACAATCAACAAATCGGCTTGTGAACTGATGACACACGGTCACAAACAGACACAACATTTTGTTACATATTATTAACAATAACCGGGTTGTTTGTAAGCAGTGACACACGGCCATAGGGCATTATGTCAACATTGTATGATTGGTATATTGGATTGATTTATTGTAGTCATTTTGTATATGGAAATGATTCATAATGAAAATATACGGAATTCGCTGCGCGTGAGTATGATTCTCACTTTTTAAAGTACTTATGTAGGTAATAAACGGTGCACTAAGCATATGAATGACACCTTAGATTCAGTTAAAGTGAAATTATAATTCTCTTTATAATATTCCTATTGTACCTTGTGTGTTCCTTTTCTTTCTGTTCTGTTCTTTGGTGTGCAATAAAGAGTATTTATTGTTATTATTATTCCTATGTAAATTCGAGGTATTACAGTAGTAATAATAGAAATACATTTCCATGTAAAATTACAGTAGCAAATTCATAAACGCGTCCTTACCCTTGACTGACATGGGTCTGACAATTTCAGTTGAACGGACATACTTTTTGTTTGTAGTCCCGGCGTAAATAAGGCTTTTTACAACGATTTTACATACCAACCCTCTAAATATCGTACGAATTTTTTCAATATTCTGAAATAATTTCGTATTCTGACCCTCCAATAAATAAAATGAATGTGACAAAGATGACATTTTAACAGAAGGTCCACTCCATACCGGGCCGTTTGCCGCATGCGTCTGTGCCCAACGGGCAGTAATGGCCTTGTGGGTATTGAGAAGGGATAGTTGGGTCTTGCTAATAATAGCTTACGATTGGTTTGTGATATCTGTGTTTTACTAGAAGATGAAGATTATTGCGAAAGCGTGAGTGGATCGAGTCCAATTTTGTAGAGCTTAATACTAGTATTAACCTTTCATATAAAATAATAAAGTATTTCTATAAACGCAAATGAACCCTTCTGTTCTACTTAATACCAATGCCCGGAGAAAGAAAATTTGTCATTTTAATAGCCCAAACCGAAGAGTGGCTGTCGAAATTACCGCATCAAATCGAAAATTCGAGTTTCATAGCACGGCCAAGTAAATTATTATTCGTCGTCGAGTGTGTACCTGCAATAATTGTGTCAATAGCCCAAATATTTGGCTCCGAACTTTGTCGGCCCACATTCGAGGTATGTTTAAACTTCGACATTGGTGTTTAACTGAAACCCGCGGCAGTAATATGATTTCAGCGATTTTCGCTTTTTGCCGCGTGTTTCGGATCATGCGGGTACGGCTAGCAAAATGGATCAAAGGATGTTTATGCCTAATTAATTTTTTTGCACTTCTGGCAGAAAAAATATCTGTAACGGCTTCCCATTTGAGTCCTAAAAGATTTTATATTGGTTTTCGTATTACGTATATCTGGCTATTTGTCTTTTTTATTATATTTTTTCTGATAGAGGTTAAAATATACTATTGGTATAGTAGGTAAATCTATTACAGGCAATATGGTTAGTGGTAGAATTTGACCGCATGGTTAATGCTAGTCACGTGACTTCCAAATGGGAAGCCAGGGTACTCCACTAAATGCTTGTCTCAATACGATCGGACTATGCAAGGAACACTCCTGAATCCTGATCCACAAAACGTACAAATAGCATGTCCGCTCTTATCGCGACTTTTTGTCTAACCGTACCGCTAGTGAGGTTAGTACGAGTAGCTTTAATCGATTATTTTATAGTTTACCGATACCGGATTATAATCGGGTTGATGTTACAACCTGTTGTTGTGTTTTGGTGAAGGTGGTTATTATGATATTAAAGTAGTGCAAGGTTTGTAAACGCTGTGCCATTGCAAGTCTTCTGAAACTTTTAACTTAATATTGTGGAACTTTTAAAACTTTTAGCAATAAAAAATGCATTTGTTGTTATAATGTTAACCACTTTTTTTAAACAGATATAAAAAACTAAACCGTATTGAGGAAAAATTATGAACTTTGACCAATATTTGGAGGCATCTTAGAAGATCTTTGCCCATGCAACAGAAGCTGTAAAAATCTGTATAGAATAGCTGCTGTAGTTTAGGTATTAAAACTAATGGAATGTAACTATGTATTACCTATATGTTTTATTACAAGTAATAACACATAAAATACTTCATCAAATGAACATTTCTTGCAGACATACAGCGCATTCTTGTCTCGTAATTTATTGTGTATGATTTTCCCACATACCTCTACCTACACAATGGCATTAGAAATGTTTGTCTGTATCCAGTTCCCATAATCACGTGACACGTTCGATTTTGTTTGTGGTGTTGTTACGAATAGCAGCTTTGATTGATTAGGTGTTATTATGGGCTCTTCTTAAAGTTCTTAGCACAGAATAATTTACTATTGAAGTTTCTCTTACTAAAGCATGGCTGCTTATTTTCTTTGCTATAACGTGGCTTATTTCGTTTTATTACCACGAAGTAGTTGGAACTTAATTAAATCGCAAATATCAATTTTCGTTTATAAATTAATTCTTTCGGCTACTTACACCGATCGCTAGACATAATATTTCCCTAAAAAATCCGTTGCTGTTTAACCCAGCCTTTGCCTAGCTCTCATCTTTAGGTTGGTCAATTGAGCAGAGTTATGCATCGGTATCGAAACTCAATTTATCGATACTTGCCCATCACTACTTCGAAGCCGCATTGGCAGCGCGCCAGGTCCCGGCGACATGCATTATACAAATGAAGGCATAGTTTATCCGAATCCTGCGCTGTTGATGCAACGCCTGCGCCTGGCACCTCACGGTTAGAGCCAAAGCATACGATGCATTGCGGCGGCGGTGCGACGCCGGAGCGGTGTCGCTGCGTCGTCAAAGTAGCGGTTCGCGTCGTAACAGAGACAAGACATTCCTATGACAACAAAATTCCTGTTATTAATTTGTTATTATAGGGGTCACCTGAAAATTAGGGATTGATGGTGAAAACGGGCATTAGTTCTCTGTCTACTGTCTGTCTCGCTCGCAAACTGACGCTTATACATGGCCTAAAGTTTTGGAGTGTAAACTGCAAGGCAAGGGTCTGGAGTGGATGCCACGTACCGTAAAATGCAGCCACCCACAAGGTGGACCGACGACCTCATAAAGGTAGCGGGAAGTAGCGCTGGATGCAGGCCGCTCCAACCGGCCATTGTGGAAATCATTGGGGGAGGCTTATGTTCAGCAGTGGACGTCCTATGGCTGAAATGATGATGATAACGGTCGCGGTCTCTCGTCTCGGTTTCCTGTCTTTCTTTGTCCACCTTTCCATAGAAATATCTATGGCGGGCATATGAGCGGCGAACGGCGAAAGCTTTGCAGTGCGGCGCCGCAACGCATCGTGTGCTTTGGCTCTGACTTGTGCAGGCGACAGCAGGTAAGCTATGTGGTTGTGATAGAGGCTATTTTGTGACTGAGGGATTGGTAGAGTTGCACCTGGTTGCAGATAGACTACGATTACTTGGTATGCTAGATAGATAATATTGACTTTTACATAGTAGGTACATTAGGTTAGAGTATGTCCATTGATTGTCTACTAAATAGAAGTTGCTTTATGCCTTTTGTCTACAACGTATGCAATTTGTTTAGAGGTTATCCTTATTTCTTTTCGTTAAGAAAATGATAAACGTGAATGTCTTGAAATAATCTCTCCTAAGTAAAGAATGCCTTTTCTAGATAAGCTTATTGTTCTATCTTTAGAACAATGTTTTACCTATCTAGTGTTGTCTAATTATCAAGCTTAATGAGTTGTAGTTGTTTTGGGATTACTATAGATTAGATTATAATTATGTGCGGTTGGAGATATCCTAATAAGTACTTAAGTCTAAATTTACAATAAAACATTGAATTCCAACATTTTATTACATTCTTAGTGTCGTTTCATAATATATCAGTCTTAGTAAAAACCTTCAAAAGCTCTTCGATGTAAGTAAGGTAGATATATCCTAACAAAACTTTAGCACTGGCCGATTGTATAAATATTTTTTTATTACACACTTTCATGATAGTCTCGAAGACTTTCATACATTAACCTTTAGCTTCAATTTAGTTGGCGAAACCTTTCTAATAAGAATAAATAACCTTAAAGACTTGTTATATTTCAGTATTCAGTGACAAAGGTTACGCCCTGAACTCTATGCCTTCACGCCATGAGCCATCGAGGTCATGCCTTCAATGGAGTATCATTTCATTAATCACAATTCAAATACACTATTATCGTATTATCTCTCGTCCATAACTGCAGACCGGCTGTCTCCCACAGACTTTTCAATGGCAATTGTTCTTCCGTCCCTCTCGCACAGCCTCCGCAAGCATACGAGCGAAAGAGAAGGCTGCAGTGAATCACGTCGCTGCGCGTGCGCCGAACCGTTACCGAGATGCGCTGGTGTAAGTCAGGAACGAGAGAAATGCAATTTCACTTTCTAAATGCATGAATAAAAATATTTTGAGTGTGCTATCAGGTTTAATTAGAGTTATACTCGGATAGTTTTACTGTTGTTATTATTATAATGTACATTCACTTGCTAAAATGAAGTTGAGCTTACTCCATCACTTGGGTTAAATTTCATTTCAGTCATTTTGAGGTTCATATTCATACTTCGATCCTTTAAATTGTATTACGGCTACAACTTCTTCTATCTAACAATTGTCACAATCCAGTGTACCTACCATGAGTTTACGTTAGGTGTGCTCGCTAGCGACTACGTAAAAAAAATGACATTAATTGTATGACACATTGTGCAGCGCCCCTAGCGGCTACTTTCAAGAAACAAAATCTTCATAGAGATTTTTGACGTATTCGCTAGCGAGCACACCTAACGTAAACTCATGGTAGGTACACTGATCAGATTTTGAGCCATCTTTATGACGTAAAGGACGAATGCCATTAACCATTTGCATCCAAAGCACAGTGTCACTTTTTGGCTGATTTAAGTCGGCAATATGACCATATAACTACGTAATTTTAAAGAGGAATAGGTATCGAACCCAGATCCTCCGAGTCGAAGAAGTTCTACTCTTGAAATAGCTACCCTTCGATGGTCGATATAGTCAAAGTCAAAAGAAATTGAGAATCAAACCTTGCGCCGACTTACCTCGATCTGCCAAATAAGGTAATCGCTCATCGCTCGTCCCTTGTCGTGCTTTAACCGTTATGTCTCGTCGCGTTGGTTTTGTTTGCGGGTAACCGGGTCGATTCCGGCTGAAGCCACTGGGTCACAGATTGATTATGCCTTTTACACCGTTTTGGGCTTGGTGATCATCTGATTGGGTTCAAAGATATAATTGTTAGGATGATTTGTTATGTGCGTAGCCCTAATTCCAAGGGCGTAGGTAGGTGATTTTTGGTTTTGCCTATCATTGAGATATTTTTATAAGAGTTGGTATAGACATTTAAGCAAGATCAGTTCTTAGTGTCAGACTCCATCATAAGCACGGTAATAATATCATACAGTATTGTAACTTCATATAAACGGACGAAACGCGAGCTTTCCTTCGAAATTCAAATCTCGGTATGCGCTCGACATGCAAAAGTCAGGGGTGTCGCGAATGTGCCATAGAAATAAACGGACGATGTGTTGTTTTATAAACAGTAAGCGCTTTTTTTTATAAAAAATAATTACAAGTACATATTTATACAGGGTGTTANTACCGAATATTTTTCAATCGATAATAATTATCGAGAATTGTTAATAATATTCAATTAAAAGTTGTTCAATCCCTAGTCATGCATAGACTAAGACGGTAACCATGGAGATAGTTAGTTTGGTAAGTCACGTGTTAAATGTCAAGAGTGGAAAGTAAACATAGGATTCATGTTATTTATTTACGTGCAAAATGTAAGTAAGTAAATCATAAAAGTGGAACGCCGAGCTATTTCCAAAACCCGTCCAATATTATAATACAATTTGGCTGCGACAACTACAATACAGAACATCTCCCAAATCGATGTGCATACAATATTATAATACAATACTAGTAAGTAAGAGGTTATGATAACAATATTGCTATCAATAAGTTTATAGAATTGGTCCGCCAGGAATAATTGTTCTTACATAAAGATTTGTGTCATTTAGAACCTAGAAAGTATTTTTTCGGCACTGTTGATCTAACGGCGAACAATGTATGGAGAAAGAACATTGTCCTTTGTTACCCATTTAATAGAGAAAGAAGCGCGTTTCACCATGGTGTTTAAAATGTGTATCTTTAGATTTAGAATATCAAGCCAATCACTGTGAATGTGACCCCTTACGTTAGTTACACAGACACTTGGTGCTATTTGAAACAATAGTGCAGTCGGACGTGCTACCGTCTGCAGTCCAATATGGGCAAGGCAATTCATATGTTTATAGTCGCATGATACAATCAAACAAATCGGCTTGTGAACTGATGACACACGGTCACAAACAGACACAACATTTTGTTACATATTATTAACAATAACCGGGTTGTTTGTAAGCAGTGACACACGGCCGTAGGGCATTATGTCAACATGTATGATTGGTATATTGGATCGATTTATTGTAGTCACGTTGTATATGTAAATGATTCATAATGAAAATATATGGAACTAGCGGCCGCCCGCGACTACGTACGCGTGGATCCCGTTTTACCCCCTTCATCTATCTTACGCGGTTTAGATTTTTTCATACAAACGTTTTTTCCGCTAACTCCCGTTCCCGTGGGAATTTTGCAATATCCTGTTGTAATTAAGCTTTAAGTTTACTAAGGTACCTGCATGCCAAATTTCAAGCGTCTAACCAAATTTCAAGCGTCTAACTTAAGCGGT
Source organism: Ostrinia furnacalis (assembly GCF_004193835.3). Taxonomy (NCBI): domain Eukaryota; kingdom Metazoa; phylum Arthropoda; class Insecta; order Lepidoptera; family Crambidae; genus Ostrinia; species Ostrinia furnacalis. The sequence goes on along the minus strand of NW_021131592.1, from coordinate 18,711 downwards.
TTAGATTTTTCATAAAAAAGTATTTTCCCGCTAATTCCCGTTCCCGTGGGAATTACGGGAATTCCTTTCTTAGTGCACCTCTACGGTACCTAAGGTACGTCCCTTCCAAATTTGCCTACTAATTTCAATGCCTACGTTTAGCCGTTTTGGCTGTGCGTTGATATGTCAGTCAGTCAGTTTCTCTTTTTATATGTATATTTAGATTCGCTGCGCATGAGTGTGACTCTCACATGGCCATTTTTTAAGTGCTAGGTAGGTAACAAATGGGCACATTTCTAAGCCCATGTGTAAATTCGATGTATTACAGTAGTAATAATGGAAATACATTTCCATGTAAAATTACAGTAGCAAATTCATAAACGCGTCCTTACCCTTGACTGACATGGGTCTGACAATTTCAGTTGAACGGACATACTTTTTGTTTGTAGTCCCGGCGTAAATAAGGCTTTTAGTTAAAAAGCGATTTTACATACCAACCCTCTAAATACCGTACGAATTTTTTCAATATTCTGAAATAATTTCATATTCTGACCCTCCAATAAATAAAATGAATGTGACAAAGATGACATTTTAACAGAAGGTCCACTCTATACCGGGCCGTTAGCCGCATGCGTCTGTGCCCAACGGGCAGTAATGGCCTTGTGGGTATTGAAGGGATAGTTGGGTCTTGCTAATAATAGCTTACGATCGGTTTGTGATATCTGTGTTTTAATAGAAGATGAAGATTATTGCGAAAGCGTGAGTCGATCGAGTCTTGATTGAGCTTAATACTGGTCATATTACCATTAGCCTTTCATATGAAAGCATAAGTATTTCTATAAACGCAAATGAACCCTTCTGTTCTACTTTAATAGCAATGCCCGCACACGAAAAAGAAAATTTGACATTTTAATAGCCCAAACTGAAGAGTGGCTGTCGAAATTACTGCATCGAATCGAAAATTCGAGCTCATAGCACGGCGAAGTAAATTATTATTCGTCGTCGAGTGTGTACCTGCAATAATTGTGTCAATAGCCCAAATATTTGGCTCCGAACTTTGTCGGCCCACATTCGAGGTATGTTTAAACTTCGACATTGGTGTTTAACTGAAACCTGCGGCAGTAATATGATTTCAGCGATTTTCGCTTTTTGCCGCGTGTTTCCCGAATCATGCGGGTACTGCCAGCAAAATCGATCAAAGGATGTTTATGCCTAATTAAATTTTTTGCACTTCTGGCAGAAAAATGATCTATAACCCCTCCCATTTGAGTTTAGAATTATAATGTATCTCTGTCATTTCATTTGTCTTTTTAGGGTTCCGTACCTCAAAACGAAAAAACGGAACCCTTATAGGATCACTTTGTTTGTTTATTGTCCTTTTGCTGATAGAGGTTAAAATAAATTGTATAAGCAATTTGGTTAGTGGGACATAATACATACCATTTGACCACTTGGTTAATGCTAGTCACGTGACTTCCAAATGGAAAGCCAGGGTATTCCACTAAATGCTTGTCTCAATACGATCGGACTTCGCAAGGAACACTCCTGAATCCTGATCCACAAAACGTACAAATAGCATGTCCGCGCTTATCGCGACTTTTTGTCTAACCGTACCGCTAGTGAGGTTAGTACGAGTAGCTTTAATCGATTGTTTTATAGTTTACCGATACCGGATTATAATCGGGTTGATGTTACAACCTGTTGTTGTTTTGGTGAAGGTGGTTATTATGATATTAAAGTAGTGCAAGGTTTGTAAACGCTGTGCCATTGCAAGTCTTCTGAAACTTTTAACTTAATATTGTGGAACTTTTAAAACTTTTAGCAATAAAAAATACATAAAATAGTGCATTTGTTGTGATAATGTTCACTACTTTTTTTTACAAATAAACAGTATCAAAAATTAAACCGTATTGAGGAAACTTTGGCCAAATGTTTGGAGGCATCTTAGAAGATCTTTGCCCAGCCAACAACTAGTCTCAGAAACAGTAGCTACTTGTAGTTTAAAGATATGAAAACTAATGGAATGTAACTATTACCTACATGTTTTATTACAAGTAATAACACATAAAATACTTCAACAAATGAACATTTATTGCAGACATACACCGCATTCTTGTCTCGCAATTTATTGTGTATGATTTTCCCACATACCTCTACCTACACAATAGCATTAGAAATGTTTGTCTGTATCCAGTTCCCATAATCACGTGACACGTTCGATTTTGTTTGTGGGCGTTGTTACGAATAGCAGCTTTGATTGATTAGGTGTTATTATGGGCTCTTCTTAGCTCAGGAGAATCATTTACTATTGAAGTTTCTTTTACTGCATAGCTGCTTATTTTCTTGCTTTAACGTGGCTGATGTTAAAGTAGACGTTGTTTCTCTTTATTACCACGAGATAGTTGGAACTTAATTACATTCAAAATATATTTGATCTGATTTGTTGATTTTCATTTATAAATTCTTTCGGCTACTAGTCACATCCAGCCCAGCACGTAATACTTTCCTAAGAAATGAGTCACTGTTTCACCCATCCTTTGCCTAGCTCCCATCTTTAGGTCGGTCAATCGAGCAGAGTTCTGCATCGGTATCGATAGTCAATTTATCGATACCTGCCCATCACTACTTCGAAGCCGCATTGGCAGCGCGCCAGGTCTCGGCGACATGCATTATACAAATGAAGGCATAGTTTATCCGAATCCTGCGCTGTTGATGCAACGCCTGCGCCTGGCACCTCACGGTTAGAGCCAAAGCACACGGTGCGTTGCGGCGGCCGTGCGACGTCAGAGCGGTGTCGCTGCGTCGTCTTAGGCCCGGTTTTCATCAAGGCGGAGCGGAGCAGAGAATTTTTTGGAATAACTAATTAGATTCCATTATTTGCACATCTCCACTTCGCTGGAAATAGCCTGCCAGCTTCGCCGAACTCGTCTCCGCACCGCTTCGCTTTGGTGGAAATAGCCTGCCAGCTTCGCCACACATCTCATCTCGACTCCGTCTTGGTGGAAACCGGGCCTTACGTAGAAATATCCGTGGTGGTGGTGGACACATGAGCGTCGCGCGATACGGCGAAATCTTTACCGTGCGGCGCCGAATCGCATCGTGTGCTTTGGCTCTGACTTGTACAGGCGACAGCAGTTAAGCTTATGTGGTCGTGATAGAGGCTATTTTGTGACAGTGGATAGTCTGCTGCTGTCGACTGTATACTGAGGGATTGGTAGAGTTGCACCTGGTTGCAGATAGAGTGCGATTATTTGGTATGCTAGACGGGATAGATACTTAATATTGACTTTTTACATAGTACATTAGGTACGTACGAGGATGTCCATTGATTGTCTACTAAAGGTACTTTATGCCTTTTCAACCGACTTCAAAAAAAAGGAGGAGGTTCTCAATTCGACCCGTNCGACGACGACGACGACGAATAGGTATTATCAAAAGGGTGGTTTCATGCGAATTTGAAGAAAATATTTCACCCCCAAGGGTGGAAAATTGGGGATGAACTTTTTTATACGCAATATTTTTAATTTTTAGTTTTTTTTTGTGTTCACGCATTTGAAGTCGGTTTTATTTTTTTTAAAAGTTAATTATGTCTACAACGACTACAACGTATGCAATTGTTTTACTTAAGGAAATGATAAACCTTGAATGACTTGAAACAATCTCCTAAGTAAAGAATGTATTTTTCTAAAGTAGATAAGCTTGTTGTTCTATCTTTAGAAGAATGTTGTACCTATCTACTATCTAGTATTGTCTAATTATCAAGCTTAATGAGTTTTAGTGGTTTTGGGCTTACCGTAGATCAATAGATAGATTGTCATTTACTAATAATAAGTTATACACGCGTTGAACAGTAGTTTAAAATGACATAACGAGGTTACGCTTCATAATATCCGTCTTGGTGAAAAGTTCTTCGATGTAGGTAGAACAAACCTTTAGCACTGGCCCATTGTATTTTTTTTTACTTTCATGATAGTCTCGAAGACTTTCATACAATACATTAACCTTTAGCTTCCATTTAGTTGGCGAAACCTTTCTAATAAGAATAAATCTACTATAAGACTTGTTATATTTCAGTATTCAGTGACAAAGGTTACGCCCTGAACTCTATGCCTTCACGCCATGAGCCATCGGGGTCATGATGCCTTCAATGGAGTATCATTTCATTAATCACAATTCAAATACACTATTATCGTATTATCTCTCGTCCATAACTGCAGACCGGCTGTCTCCCACAGACTTTTCAATGGCAATTGTTCTTCCGTCCCTCTCGCACAGCCTTCGCGGGCATACGAGCGAAAGAGAAGGCCGCAGTGAATCACGTCGCTGCGCGTGCGCCGAACCGTTACCGAGATGCGCTGGTGTAAGTCAGGAACGAGAGAAATGCAATTTCACTTTCTAAATGCATGAATAAAAATATTTTGAGTGTGCTATCAGGTTTAATTAGAGTTATACTCGGATAGTTTTACTGTCGTTATTATTATAATGTACATTCACTTGCTAAAATGAAGTTGAGCTTACTCCATCACTTGGGTTAAATTTCATTTCAGCCATTTTGAGGTTCATATTCATACTTCGATCCTTTAAATTGTATTACGGCTACAACTTCTTCTATCTAACAATTGTCACAATCCTGATCAGATTTTGAGACATTTTTATGACGTAAAGGACGAATGCCGTTATGCTAAATGCACCCAAAGCACAGTGTCACTTTTTGGCTGATTTAAGTCTGCAATATGGCCTAACGAAACTACGGAAAGTAATTTTAAAGAGGAATAGGTATCGAACCCAGATCCTCTGAGTCGAGGAAGTTCTACTCTTTAAATAACTAGGCCCTTCGATGGTCGATATAGTCAAAGTCAAAAGAAATTGTGAATCAAACCTTGAGCCGACTTACCTCGATCTGCCAAATAAAGTAATCGCTCATCGCTCGTCCCTTGTCGTGTTGGAACCGTTATGTCTCAGCGCGTTGGTTTTGTTTGCGGGTAACCGGGTCGATTCCGGCTGAAGCCACTGGGTCACAGATTGATTATGCCTTTTACACCGTTTTGGGCTTAGTGATCATCTGATTGGGTTCAAAGATATAATTGTTAGGATGATTTGTTATGAGCGTAGCCCTAATTCCAAGGGCGTAGGTAGGTGATTTTTGGTTTTGCCTATCATAGAGATATAAGAGTTGGTATAGACATTTAAGCAAGATCAGTTCTTGGTGTCAGACTCCATCATAAGCCATCATAGACGTATGATACGGCTCAATCGGAGTTCGGACAAAAAATCTCATGAGATTTGAGAGCCTCGTGGGTCGAGAGTTTATTAATAAACCTATTTGTGTTTATTGAATGTAATGTCCTTCAAATACTTTTATGATTTGATTTAAATTTACTCGTTATTCAAGTCTTTAACCAACATCACTTATTTGAAAATCTTCCTGAAGTCTTGCATTAAATCCTTCAATTCCGCACACTGATGTTAACACCATTACTATACGCAAATAAAATGTCACAGCCGATACTTAACGCGAACTCACCATAACATAATGTTCAAACAACTGTTCATTCACACATACTAGGCATAGTATGTTGAACTTTAGAAGAAGGTCGTCGACCGGGTATGCTAATATGTCCATATTTCGCCAGTGAGCTATGTGACACTTACTACGTTATTCTGCGGAATTCCCAATGTCGAATTCTGCTTTTACACTGGATTTCTCGCATAATTACCGGCCCTGTTATAATTTGGAGGATAGATGTGACCTGTGCATAAATCAGACGGTTAATTAATTCGTTTGGCCTTATTAATCTGGATATTAACGGTTTGTTAGCCGCGTCTCTTGCAGATCTTGACCGGTTGAGATGGAGGTTCGCTGGAGACGACCTCTGTCTGTCCCATGCAGAGGACATAGAATCTATCCATCCGAAGAGAGGCTGTGGATAAGAACCTACTTTCTAAAATTGTATTAGGGTCCATTTGCCACGCGAAATTGTGTCCTAAAATTATGACTATCAAAAGTTTTTAAGACCTGTGCCAAAATTACCAAAGTTTGTAGAGTTCACGTCAATAGGCTATGATAATTTTGTTTGTGGTAGTTACGATAGTGTATTTAAAAAAAAAAATATTGCAACATTATCACATTTTTCAGCTACCTTTCAGATAATGTATTCTCAATTTAATTGGATATGATTAATTTATCCAATTTAACAATGAAATTCTAATTATTATTATTTCTTTCAAGATAACAAAGCTGTATGTCATTCTACTTTTCAAAGGACACTGGAATGTCAGTTCGTTTTCAACAAGGATGATCTCACGAGCAAACAATGCATGCAAATAGCTACCTAGATAGGAGTTTGTTTTAACAGTCCTTTGTTTTAACCAGAACTCTCTTCATTTATATGTTGAAATAAGTTGACTATGCTTTAAGTAAATATTTGTTCTGTTCAAATAGACACATAATTATCTTGTTGCACAGTATACAAACTAATTAACATACGGACTATATCGTCCCTTACATGATCTGACTAACTATCTTATCTCAGTTTTGCCACTTTCTCAAAACTTTTTTTCAAGTTATTGTTTAGATACGTTAGCTACACACGTGTCTATAAGTTGAGAACCAATGTACATACAGATAAGCAGGAAAAAATGTGTAGTCTTAACTCAAATCGCCAAAAGACTGAGATAGGATAGTTAGTCATGCGAGGGACGATGTGACATTTATTTCAATGCAATTATTTTTCTTGTTAAACGGCTGCGATTTCAATTTCAGCTGTGAATGGGGGTTCGAACCTGAGAGGGACAATTATTGTAACTGTGATTTCTCCTATTGTAGTTTACTACATACCCGGATTCCCTTCCAATACAGTTGTGTGTTTGCACGGAATAAGTCGCCTTAGTAGAAGATTTGACTGGTTGAGTTGGGCTCAGATTACTTACTAACAAGCAAGTTTCAGGCTACATAATTAGGGTGTTTGTAATAGCTACCTGACCTCATTTCAAAGCAAACAAAGCCTATTTTTTCCCGATCTAATAGTTCTTCTCTTATTTATTTAACGTACGACCGTACGACGCACTTACGGGAAGACAACTGATACATAAAAAAATCAGGCACGTCAAGGTAACCACTGTGGGTTCTTGTGCAGTTGTAATAGGGGTGAATTTGCAGCAAAAATGGGTAGCCTGATGTGCTGTCGTGTGTTCATTAATTTGATACACTTCGACCGATAACGAAATCAGCTACATTACTTCCTACACGCACGTTAAGTAGAAATCTAAGTACAGCACAGTGACCTCTTAATGCTTACTTAACTTATCGCACACGTTATTAAACTTGATAACGTAACAAACTTACTTCTACGTTATCCTTAACTTAGTTAGGTGAGGATATAAGGTTAGCCTACATTATTAACGACGCCCGTATTAATAAACGTTGCTTGCTTAAGTGTAGCAGCAAATCGAACGCACAGCGTTGAATAGAGCTCCGTGATTGGTTCGTGTGTCACACTGTGCGTCCACGCGCACTGTGAGACCTCATAGTAATGTTTGTGAATACGGGCGTAAGTTGCAATGTTTACTCTACTTTGAGTTTACCTAGAAGTAATTAGAACTTAGATAATATTGGGGTATATGTATATTAGACAACCGGCTTTCGTAGTGTGAACATTTTTTCTTTTTTAAGATATTTTACCCACTGAAAACAGCCCCGGGATAGTAGGTCTCATAAAGTCTCATTCAGCGTAAGGAATCATAAGTATACGAGAGAAACACAATATTGTAGGTAGACGAAACTGAGAGCCATATTAATAATTTTACCGTACTGAAAGTGACTGAATCATAATTTTATCATACATACGAGTAGATAGCTAAAATCATACCTGTTTGATGACTGTGTGCCAAGCATCAATCTGAAAATTTCAGCAATATTTCAGTCGGAAAACCGGCCTAACTTTAGACGGGCCGGCTAATCAAATACCAAATTTCATACAAAACACCGAGTTTGTCAAAGGTGTACCTTCACAACAATGCGAATTAGTACCGGACTACAAAGCATTACGGTCCATTGTGCCTGTCGAACCACAGTGTAGATGTACACAGTAGAAAACTCCACTTTCAGCGGAAAACAAGGCGCTCTAATACGATTAGTAAAACCCAAAAATTGAGAATGTTTAAAAAGCACGATATCAACTAGGTACTCTCTTGCGCACTATCTTTGTATTGAAGCTACCAGGAATTTGGCTTTTTACGATAAGCTTTTTGCTTGATAAGTTCTTATCGCCGATAAGCTACCAAGCTGTCTTATTTACTTAGCTATACCAATTAACTTAGCTCTAATTAGCTTAGCTGTTAGTCTTTAAATTTTGGTTCTAACTGGTTCAAAACTATAGGATTATTGTTTAAAACGTAAAAAAAATGACTTAGCTTAGAACAAGTGAACCTACTGTATGAGCCTACACTAGACACAACTTTGCACTAACAGAGGTGTCAGGATAACGAAAGTGCATAGAAGCGACACTCGTGCATCGCAAATTTTCACAAAAGTAACTCAAACAGATTTTTTACAACTGAAAAGTATTGGTATCTGCCTGCTAGTTATAAAAACCATTTAATGCAATGGAAAATAATATTGTTTTTGTAGTCAATGTCGATCCACCTCACATAAATCGATTTATTTATAGTCGATCCACAGGTTTATAGGCTACCTCATCATCATCATCATTAACAGCCCTTTACAGTCCACTGCTGGACTATGAGCCTCCTATTTGATACAAAATTCATATGTGTAATGCTTAGCTTAATGTGCCGTCGTCCATGTGATGTAACATGCAAAAACTCATAATGTTAAAACACAAAAATAAATTTTCTTCCCTTTCCCTTCTATACTTATCACTTACACCCACAAGCGGGGCTAATTGCACAGGAATAAACACATTGTCTTGGGACAATAAGACCTAATTCACATGTTAATATGAGTCCTACGGTGCCTCGGAGCCAGTCTACACACAGGGTGATGTTAAACTCATGCTCGGCATACAAGATGGCTCCCCACGACGAATAACGGCTGAGTCATCGCTGAATAGTCTGTATTAAGGTGTTGGATATTAATCAAATAATTGTCGTTTGAATCTCTGCTCGGAAACAAATTAACTCTTCAAAAGTATTCAAAGTAGACATTTGAATCCACCGTTTAGTGAACAATGTTCTTGAAAAAGAAAGTGAAACCCCAAAATGAGACAACTGGGGCCGTTAGAGTTGAGAAGTGGTTTCGGATATGAATGAGTAAGGGAGAGTCCGCTANACGTGACGGTTGGGGTGTGGTGAGTTTAAGTACATAAATATAACTAAATAGATTAAGATATTTATGATAAAGAGGAAAGGAGAAAATACACTGATAAAAATAATATAAAAATAAAAATTATGCAAATTATGCCAGGGTTCAACAAAACAACCACGCATGAAACCACTGGACCAGATCAGAAACCACTACCAAGGCGCAATCAGGTTACAGGTTTTTGCGACTCCAATAATGCAGATTTAAGCAGAGTCTTAGGTGATGTTAAACTCGTGCTCGGCATACAAGATGGCTCCCCACGACGAATAACAGCTGAGTCATCGCTGAATAGTCTAGGTGTTGGATATTAATCAAATAATATTCGTTTGAATCTCTGCTAGGAAAATTAACTCGTCAAAAGTATTCAAAGTAGACATTTTAATTCACCGTTTAGTGAAAAATGTTCTTAAAAAAGTAAAGTGAAACCCCAAAATGAGACAACTGGGGCCGTTAGGGTTGAGAAGTGGTTTCGGATATGAATGAGTATATTTTAATAAGTGTTTTAATTAAAACAACGACGACAATTTAAAATTCACAATCTAGCCTAGTCTTTCTCATGAACTTATTTATTGCACGAGTATTGTAAACCCATAAGTCCACAAATAGTCCTAGTCTATCCATAAATTCAAGCGTTGTTTAGTTTCAGACTAGTTAACTCCAATACTTTAATGTTCATTTCTTTATTAGTTTGCGTTTTGTATGTAAGATTGTTGTATTTAAATAGGTATGTGTTCCTATATTCGTTTCTGGTCGGTAAGTTTTGCTTACTTTGGAACTAGATGGTGTAGCTAGCTAAAAGGTATTATTTATTTTTGAGCCACCAAAAATCGAAATCATATTCAAATTTTTTCGGACATCGGATACGTATCCGTACTCATCCCCACTCAACCCCCTCTTTGTAAACAGCGGTTCGTTATCTCGCCATGCTGGGCGACAAATCACAATATCAGCGTCTCGCTCTAAGGAAGGGTTTCAGGCTTATTACACTTTTAAGGGCCCGAGTAAACTCGTACTGGTTTTGTCTACTTAGGTACTCATCTTAGTTATGAAAATGAGCTCAAAACTAGACTCAAACTCAATTAGATTCAAGGTTGTGATAGGAATTTCAATAGATTAATGTCGGACGCGTCTAGACTTTTGCTGTCTTCTTACGTTAGGTCGGCAAAATTGTAGCACTACAATACACACACAAAATGTTAGTATGCAACATTTCGACATTCATTCTTAATGAGGGTTTTCGCGTATGAAGGATCCGCTAGATGGTGGGACGTGGATGTGGGGTCTGACTGCTGCGTGATTGGTGGATTTTAACATATCTGTCAATGTCATATCAAAATAACCAATCATGCAGCATTTGGACCTCGCGTCTACGTATTGCCATCTGGCGGATTTTTCATACGCGAAAACCCTCATTACATTCTACATCGAGTAAATTTTAAAGCCACGATGCGAATCTAATCGCTTAGAAATTTTAATAACTACATCTAGTACTTTTAAAAATTTGTAAAATCGATTAAATAAAATTACCAATAACACAAAGAGATCACCTAGCAAATAATAAAATAATCAAGGCCTCACCTTTGTGATCTCTCTATTGATATTTTCATTTATTTAATTATTTTTGCAAGCTTTAGGTACATAACAATCAACAAGTAATAAACAATAATTCGTAGTGATTTATTTATCCTGTCAGTAGAAAATTAAGAAACTAGCACTTCTGTTTTTTAACAAAAAGAAATCAAGTAGTTTATTAAGCACTAGCATAATATTTCAGTAAAAAGCCTGTAAAAGTTATTGCTGTAGGCAGCAGGCTAGTCCGAGGCCAAAAATACAGACATTGGTGACTAAGTTTGTTGCGGCGCTTCTTCTTAGCACTTGCCAAATGTTGGTCTCGAAGCGCTGGTAGGGTAAAAAAATTATGAGACATGTAAAGGCTCCTTAAGAGCAAAACATTTGACGATTAGTAAGTACTATTTATTAGTCTAAGCAAATAAACAAATTTTGACTTTGACAAATCATAACAGGGACAGTTTGTCCCGATCCAGAGGGTTCTTGGGCGATATTACCGCGGTAAGGGGTGGGACACATTAGGGGGATAAAGATATGAATTTTGTGGACCAAGAAATCATCTTCTTACGTTCTGCTGAACTTTCTAACCTTGGGTATATCCTTTAATTGATTACGAGTTTTCCTGTGAATTTATTGCTGTTAATAAGATTTAGTTTTGAAATGTTTTTGATTGATAATTGAAGATACTTGAAGCGAGTCTTCATTACTGTGAATCGGAGCGGGCGTTGTTGCCTGCGACATAGTGTAATGTTTCTCTGAACTGAATGAATCATTTATTTATTCTACAGTGGAAAGTTTCTATTACTGTGTAAAATTACTTACCTTCGTTATTTTATTTTCTATTCATATTACATACTTTTTCCTGTATATTATCTTAACATCTTCCTCAAGGTAAGAAGAGCCTCAAAATCGAATTACGGCAATGTCCTGTAAGGATTTTATGGATATGTAGTGTCGGTTATGGATACGGTTACGGATATTTTTTTATTTCGGATATCCGAAAATTTCGGTTACGGTTACGAATATTAGTGCTAATTATAGAATGCAATAGTGTAGATTCCAATAGTTGTCCAACACAGTTCATGCCTTAATAGAATGGGTACAGAAGAGATTTCTTTGGCATCTGTCACCTTCTTTTGGTCCCAAAAAAGCTTTTATCTTATGGGAAAATCTCATTAAGTACTTCATAGGACAATCATCAAATCAGCGTAGGGACTTGCTTGACTCTGCCTACATCAGAAACTAACCGAAGCTTTTGAATCGGTTATGGTTCCTGTTACGGATATTTTTTTATTTCGGATATCCGAAAGTTTCAGTTACGGTTACGGATATCCATAACATCCCTGATGTCCTGTTACAGTACACATAACACTGGCGGGTGGTGCGTCGCGGCGTGACATATTATTACGAGTATGCTCATTGAAACCCGCGATCATAGCGTGACGTATATCAACGTCACGGATTACTGTCGGGAAATATGTCACTTGTGGGTCGACGCAAAGCGGCTGATGTTGAATTGGAGACACTACATTCAAAAGCAAAATCATCATCATCATCAGATCATTTAGTCTGGCAAGAACACGGCCCTCTCCAATTTACAAGAGGCAAAGAAAATTCGGTCTCCACTCTCTATGCTGGCCATCTGGCCAACTCATCTGAGTTGTAGAGGTTTAATGTTTCCCTGCGTGATCGAATCAGAAATGAGGAGATCCGTAGGAGAACCAGAGTGACTGACATAGCCCGCAGAATCGCTAAAATCAAGTGGCAGTGGAAGGGGCACATAGCTCGTAGAGCTGATGGCCGCTGGGGCAGGAAAGTTCTTGAGTGGCGACCACGAGCCGGAAGACGTAGCCTCCCACTAGGTGGACCGACGATCTGGTGAAGGTCGCGGGAGGTGCCTGAATGTGGGCGGCGCAGGACTGGTCTTTGTGGAAATCCTTGAGTGGACGTCTTTCAGCTGAAACGAACTATTTCGCATGTCTTTCCCTTAGTCGCCTTTTACGACATTCATTGAAAGAGTGAGGGTCCTATTCTAGAATCTAACGCCAAAATTAATCAATCAGTATTCAAGATATTTATATTCTCTAATGTGTCCTCCACTTAACGTAACAAAATGAAGAGTAATACCCGCCTCAGAGCGTCTGCCGCGCAACTAGTACTAGCTTTGACTAGTGATACTAATAGTATACTATAGTAATTGTAGAGCATCGGTTCCCAAACTTGTTTTGTCTACTGCCCACTTTGAGAATAAATTCTTTTTAGCGCCCCCATTAAAATTTGTAGTCGAGAGTCGAGTGCTCGGTGTCTAAGAGACCTCCTAGTAAATGACGCCTCCCAAGCCTCTACACAACGTCCCGATTTTTTTTCTGGGTCTCTTACCTTGTGGGTGCTGCAGGCTTAAAGGGGGGCGCCCTTTAAGCCTGCAGCACCCACAAGGGGGCGTTATCTCCCACTTTGGGAAAGACTGTTGTAGAGTTAATGAACTGCCCAGAAGGTATCATTCGTTCAAGCTCCGTCAAAGTTAAAGTTGCAAGCTTTTAAGATAGCATGGCCCAAAGAGTATGTAAATAATTTTCAGATGTCTGAGTACCTGCCATAAGCCGTGAAAGTAGCCTAGCAAAGCCAGTAAAGATAATCTTGAGAAAGAGAAAGACCAATTCTAATCAAGTCAAAATATCCAATTGAAAATACATAATATATAGTGTGCAATTGAGGAAACGTACTTAGTGGTATTTTTCCATACTTATTCGGAAAAAATGACGAATCATTTACATAATGTATGTCCTATATCTATGATTTATCAGAGGTCATCAGAGCACCACATTCTGAAAACCAGCGCGCTCAAATTCATAAACAATACCTCGTTTTCCGATCAATTAATCTGCAAATGCACTACATTTCATGATGGCCGCCCTCTGCTAAAGGCATAGTGCACACGAGTATAATCCCTGTTTTATCAAAACAAACGAATCAATCTATATATATAAAAATGAAACCCGTTTCGCGTTGTCACGGCATCACGTGTGAACGGCTGAACCGATTTCGATAATTCTTTTTTTTAAATGTTTGTGGAAGTCCAAGGATGGTTCTTACGGAAAAAAATATTAAGAAAATCTCTACGCTAAGGCGGTACGAAGTTCGCCGGGTCAGCTAGTTATGTATAACTTTGTAAACGTAATTTTATTGTTTCAGCAAAATTTAGTAGGTACTAATTATAATACTAGAACAGATTTATTATACTAAGTGTAATGACAGTTTTCGGTCAAGGGCTAAGTTAAAAGGTTTCGCTTAAGAGCTTTAAAATAATTAAAGGTTTACTGAATAATAATTGAAAACACGTTAATATGCTGCTAACTCAGCTATATCGTGTGCGTGTTTTACAATTACCTGCTTCAGCACTTAAAATTACATTTGCCTGGAATTGCCTAATATAACGATCGTGTGTGCTGTCCTTTATAACCGGTTAGCTCCAGTGAAACCAGTTATCGGCAATTCCGGTAATCGGGACTATTGACGCCCACTTCGCTGGTGTATCGGATACGGAGATTTACCGGTCTCTGCTTTAACCGGAATTCGCAGATTAATCGGTGTTTCGTTGACTAGGAAATAAAGCGGCAGTCAGCTTGACCGAGCTGAAGATTGATTTTAAAAAGCTTTTGTTTTGTTACAGGTATGATTATTCCAATATTAAGAAGATAATGAAGTTGTCCTGGACTTGACGAGGGGCTGGGTAAGAGTATATTTTTATATTAATTCAATTACATCGAAGGTTTCTATCATCAACTGATCGTAACTTGGCGATCAGGCTTTGATTTCTTGGGTACGTAACAGAGTTCGCTGGGTCAGCTAGTTATCTTATAAAATATGTAGAACAAATACTGCGCATCAATGGTAATGAGTTTTCACCCAACTCTAAGGCTATACGAGGGTTCCATCCAACCGCGAACCATAATAAAACAATCATTTTTAGCGCCATCATTTATATTTTACCTTTTCAAAAACCACAACGAAGCCCCGAGCTTAGAGTTAGAACATACTGCACGCAAAATGTTGTGGGCTCGGACATTTTTCCAACCGGTAATTTGGGAAATGATGGGCCTTTTACCGGTAAAGTATCCGGCTCTCGAGTGCTCTCTACACAATGTGCGTCGCTTTTGGGATTCGTTGGTAAATGCGGGACTTTGAGTAGATGACCAAGTTTAGAAAAATGTAATTTTTAAATAATTATCTATTCTTATCAACGACTATTTGGACTGATGGTTTGCGTACCGGACTGCAGTTCCAGTTGCGGAGTAAGGTTTGATTCCCACCAGGCACATAGAGTTAGTGTGAAGGGCTGTGAAGAGTATGCGCATTTAATAATAGCTGGAGTTATGAATGTTTGACTGTTGTGTTTATTATCAGAAAGCTTCTTTCTGTCAGAAAAGTTGTCTGTGATAAGAGAAAAAAAATCTAAAAGATAAGTAAGTTAATGGTTATAGCAATTTTCAAATAAAATAATAAATGTTTGCAGTTATGAGCGGTCGAATCACGGTGGTTTGGCCGCCTTCCAAATGTGCAGAAAATACCCATCACAATTAGTGTTGGGTGGAAATACAATTAAACACCCTAAAAATTAAATACCCTAGACTTTAAACTTAAACTTGAGGCTGCGGTAAAATGGTAGCTATAACATATTGAACTTTCATCGAATTCCACACAGTACTTTTAGTGAGAGAACAATCATCCATCCATCCTTACCAACTTTCGCATTTATAAAATACCTAAAAATGAAAATGCTACGCCACACCATGTCAAGCTGTTGACAGAGGCGCAAGACCTCAATCTCTCAAATTCATGTACATAGTTAGCAAGCTAAATAATAGTCTCGCTATGTCTACTAGATACTTTTAGACGTACGGAACTCAATGTTATGTAGAGTTCCATCATGCCTCTTTCCTTATTGTGTGCAGTACAATGAGGTTTAGAATACGTGTGTTTATTATAAGGCTTTGTTCCGTGGAGTTTCGCTTTTTTGATGCATTAAAGCCTTTTAATGCCGGCCACGGCTACAATGCTTTTTGTACTATTTGAATAAAAATAAGTTTGTTGTTTAGCCGGCTAATCTTTATGAGAATACTAAGTGTATGCTTCATAATTTATTACCTAGGTAAACGGAGTACTTACTTAATATTTTAAGTAATTATGTTCTTATTATGGACTAAGATAAATGGTGTTAGGTACCTATTACCTATATTAACTTTTCCTCGCGGATTTTCTCGCAGTCTCATAATACAATCTCTTCTTTTAAAGAGCTAATAGTGTTTGTTTATATTTATTTCCGTGTACTTGGTCCTTCTTTCTTTTTGCATATTTTAACGGAATTGTTAGCTATCATTACTCTATTCGAGTTTAATACAACATCATCCAAATATTTCCACACGTCCTACTCCATACAAACTTCTAAATTTACATACACTTGCTAACTTGGGAACTTGCAGCGAATTGCATCTCAGTGCAGTCCCTCGGTTCGCACATTGCATTAAAAGCCAGCCGACGAAAATCCAGCCTAAAATCTTGTGGTTAAGACTGAAATTTGAATGAGACGGAGGCCAGTTTGGATAGTATTGTTTGTAGTAAGAGTTTTGTTAGTCATTCTTGGATTGTAAAAGTCAAATAAGATAGTTAAGTGTGTCTATGTTTATGTTTAGGTCTGAAAATAGAAGATGCGAATACGAGAATAACTGAGCATGCTTGAAAATGGCTTCTCAAATTGAAATGTTTTATTTAGTATACCTACCTGAAGGACTTTTTCAATACACGTGCCAAAATAATGTTCTGAATTTTTCACATGGCAGATTTAAGTAACGCCTTTTACGCCTTTCCAAACATGAAAATTACTATGCAACTACATTAGCAAGTTTGTTCAGTTCAGTATTCTGAAAATCTTGTTTTATACTTTTTCAGCGTCGTTTTTTGTCGTAGTTGGGTTTTTGCAATTACAATAAGAACATACTCTACATGCTGTCAGTACGTAGATAAGGGGCCGTCCATAAATTACGTCATCGATTTTTTCAGATTTAAGACCCCCCCCCCCCTACAATCATCCTATCGTCATTTCTTAATGGACCCCCCCCCTTCTCCCAAAATTGACGTCATTACCAATTTAACAAAATTAAAACATTGCAGATTTGAGAAAAATAGGGTATTATATGATTTATTTTATTTTATTTATTTTTCTTTATTCAGAAAACCACAGCTCTTTATAATAATAATACAAACAGGTATTTTTGTTCTTACAGCCAATAATGGATTCTATATACAGTGTGAGTCACGTTAAAGTGTACATATGAAAATAGATGAAACTAGACCTATTTTTATCGACAAAAAAGAGGTCAAAAATTTTTTGAGATTTTTTTTTTAATTTTTTATAGAATTTTTTTTCTTCAAATTACTTATTGTAAAGAAAACGTAATAACTTTTAAACTAATCGGTATATCCTGATAAAATAAAAACAGTAATAATGCTAAATAACAGGCGATACTAAAAAAATACATAAAATGCCAACAAATAATAAAAAATGATACTTTTTGAAAAAAATCTGCTTAAAAATTCGTGTTTTTTTGGTTATTTTATAAATTTCTCCAAAAAATGCCCCTATAACAGGTGGTTTTTATTACTTTGTATTATTTTCTATCGTATTATCTTTGTAAAACCAAAAATCGCATGTCTCTATCCCTATCACAACATTTGCTATGATCGTTTGAACAAAGGCCTGCCACAACATTATTCTCCGCTACAGGTAGAGACAATTTTAATTTTAACTAAAATGCTTATTTTACTTCGAAATCTTTTGTTTTTATTTGAAATCTAACTTGTCTTTATCAAAATTACAAATCTAGAGCCATTTTCAGTTTTGTTGTTAACGAAGCGTTGAATGGCGCGCCCGGAGAGGCTTAGTTCAAACGATCATTGCAAACGTTGTGATAGGGATAGAGACATGCGATTTTTCATTCCGTATTTATGGGGAGCGGCTATCTCCGTCCCGCTTTCACACGCTATTGCTATCCCTGTCTTCGGGAAATCCACAGATTTTGCTAATTTTCTCCAACTGGCAGGTAGTTTTACAATGGTTTCTTATTTTCTACAGATGCGTAATTAAATTATCTACATTATACAAAAAGTTTCTTCACAAAATTCCCAAAATTGGCGAAGTTATTGACAAAAAACCTAAAACGGCTCTCTTTACGGTATTGCCTCGCGCAACGGACCATCCGTGCAAGACAAGGACAAAACATATTGTTATCTCACGTTCTAGAATGTTCGAAGCGAGAGGTCCGATATTTCCGTCTCGTTTCTTCTCTATTTTTTCCTGAACATTCTAGATTTTCCAGAAAAGTGTGAAAGAGAAGCTATTTTGTGGAAGTGAGAGATCAGACAATGCAAGAAAGAGGCCTACCGAGTGAGTAAGCGAGAGAGCCTGATGGTTTTCGCTACGGTATTGCCTTTTTGGCGAAAATTTCATGTTCATTTTCTTAACTACGAAACGGACTAATTACTTAATTTGCATTATTTGACATGATGCTGCCAACATTAATCTCGACTATTCTTGACGTCGCTAACAGAGAAATTTATCAAATAACCAAAAAAACACGAATTTTTAAGCGGATTTTTTTCAAAAAGTATAATTTTTTTATTATTTGTTGGCCTTTCTTGTGTATTTTATGTATTTTTTTAGTATTGCCTGTTATTTAGCATTATTACCGTTTTTATTTTATCAAGATATACCGCTTAGTTTAAAAGTTATTATGTTTTCTTTACAATAAGTAATTGGAAGAAAAAAAATTCTATAAAAATTAAAA